>NC_068951.1:7137307-7757692 GCF_026419915.1 Harpia harpyja | reverse complement strand
CATCAGGATTGAAGCAGGGAGGCAGCTTTACAGCTCCAGGACAAGCCCAGAACAAGATTTCAGACCAGTTTGCAAACACCCTATTCAATAAACAGACAAACCACACAGTCTGCAGCTGGCGAGCACCCTTAGCTGCCTCCCTGCTCTTCTCCCCTTGAGCACTACCCAGGCAAGCTGGGAGCTTTTCTCACCTTTTTGAGGAAACACGCTGCCCTGTTCCTGTACAGCACTGCCTGCAGCGCCTTGTCCTTGTTGAGCTTTATGGCTTGAGTGTAGCTTTGAACAGCTTTCTCGTAGTCATTGGCCTGAAAATATTTATTGCCCTCCTCTTTCAGCTGGATGGGATCCTCCATCTGGAGAGCTTTAAGGAAAAACATCAATTTGTGTCCCATTTTCAACTGCCTGTGTCACCGGGGTCGCCTGCCTACTCCATCAAGCTGAGTTTCACCATGAGACCAGCATATAATTAACGCACACATTAATAAAAGCAGCTTACCAGACTGAAGAGTTTTGAAAGTGAAGACCTAAATTGCTCCTCAAGGCTGTGGCTTCTCAGAAGCTTTTTCCCAGGGCTGTAGATCCTCAGGAGTCAGTTAATAAAAGAAAGAAAAACGAACAAACAAAAAGAATTAAAGAAGTCTGCCAGCACCACAGAGGGTCCGTGTGGCTCAGGAAAGAGCTCGCCTCCCACTCCAAGTTTGGGCAGGACCTGGCAGCTCCTGCCGCCTGTCAGCGTCACCTGTCACCGCAGCCTGTCCTCCTCCTCGTCCCCCCTGTGCTATATAGTGTCTGGGGAAGGCTTTGAGCCAGGGCCCCCAGCAGCCAGTCCAGCTCGGGGGGGGGGGTACCTGCATACAAGCAGGCAGCACCTCTTTGCAGCAAGAGGGGATCCTCTCCCACCCGCCGGGGCAAATCCCAGCTTCCCTCTACCTGCAGAGCTGCACTGGGTGTGGGGAGCAGAAATGAGGGGGTTTCATGCCAAAAAAAGCCCGCGGCTGGGATGGCTGACCCCCATTGCAGTGCTCAGACCCTTTTCCCTTTCTATTTAGGGAAGCATGAGACAGCTGAGCCTCAGGGACAAGCGGCCCCACGCCAGCAGCTGCAGCAGTGCCCAGCACCTTCCAGAACACCCTGGGACTGAACGCCAACTTGCACCCAGTGCTGCCTCCTCCTCGCAGGGCCTTTGGGAGCCCACCCCGCTGGAATCCCACCCATGTCCAGCACTGCCAACCTGCCCTTGTTTGGCAGCCCACCGGCACAGACTGACATAGATGTCTGTACTGGAGCATATTGGCCCACTGCTGTGATGAGTGTCTCGGGTCTCAATTTGAATGACACCAGTAGACAGAGCAACACTGAGCTCTGAAAGAGCTGAGCCCTTCAAACCCCCCTGTTTCCCAGGAAATTAAATCAGGAACTCTCCTTTGCAGCTTACTTCCCCCAAAACACAGGCCTTGCCTCTCTGAGTGTACCTACAAGCATCCCAGCAATAAAGTAAATGGGGAAACTAGGAATAGGGATCGGGAAATGACCAAGGGGAGCATGGGCTGACTGGTATTGGCTCAGTTGCTCCCATCAGGCTTATGCTGCAGAGCTGGGCTATAGCAGACAATGCACTTCAACACTGAGACACTGCAAAGAAAAAAAACCAAACCAGTTATCTTTAATACTGGGGGTCTGTGTGGTGGCTCGTTGATCTTATGCAGCAAGAATCAGCACAACACTGCCCTGTTCAGGTCTCCTATTTTATTCACCCTGCACCAACAGCACTGCCTGATCCCTGGTATCCGGGCAGGAGATGATTGCAAAGCAATTTGGAAGTTCCTCCCAGCACATCATCACCTGCGCAGCAGTTGCAGGCAGCTCAAACACCTTCACCTGTTTGGGGGTAGGTCCAAGGCACAAGGACCACATCTGTGGAGGATGTAAGAGGCCACCTCTGCATTGGATAAGCTCAGTACAGTGGCTTTTCTAGGACTCACCTGGACTAACCCACCAGAAACCCCTTCCCACGTTGCTTTAGGTACAGGGGAAGGGTCAGCTTGCTTCATTTCAGTACTCACAGTGTATATAGCACAGCCTTTCTCAAGTTATCTAGAATAAAGGCTGCATTTTCACAAGCAACAGCACTGCAGGTACTTCAAGTAAACTAAGCAACAAAATAAAATTGTGTTTCATACTGCTAATGTTCAAGGCAGAGCTAAGAGTGACCTCAGCTCCCCTTGGTCTGCGTTTTTGGGACAGGGTATCGGTGATGACACCGCACCGGCAGGGAAGAAGAGCAGCTGCCCGGGACGGGGGTGCCGGCGCCGGGAGTTACCTTATCCCTCTGCCTTCCTGCAGCTGGAGCAGATGTGTTAATGCGCTTTGTGATAGCCCCTGAAGTGGCTGGCAGGGCAGGCAGCAGCGAGTGCGGGGGGCCCTCTTCAGGCCTCAGCTGGGAAAGAAAAAAAAAAAACAAAACCCAAAACTTTTCCTGGGGAAATTCAAGCCCCAGGCAGCCAGGGAGGGGAAGAATCCCTGGGCTTCCCCTGCAGCAAGCCTCTTTCGGGGGCAGAGCTCTCCCCTTGCATCCTCATTTTCCGCCCTGCAAGCCCAACTGCAGACGTTGACTTGCCAAACCCGGTCCAGGGATCCCACCTTACTTCGTGGCTCCAAGCCACCTTCTAATCCAGGACCTTGCAAAGAGCCGGCAAGGTCCATGCTGAAATTACCCTCCAGAAAATCCCAGGATGAGCTCCAGCACCTCTAGAGCAACAGCAGGGTTGCAGAGGTAGCTGTGCTCAGCACACAGGGCTTGAGCTTTTTTCCAACCCAGCGTTAGAGACCAGGGTAAAGCTGCATGTAATCCCTTTTAGAGCTGCCTCCAAGGCCCTAATGCAAGTTTAGGGCAGTTAAAATGTTTACATAGAGCTCAGGTTCATCTCCAAATTAACTTCAGAAATTATAATTAAAGTTTTTTTTTTCCTATTCCCATCAGCTGCTCTCCCAGCAAGCCCTCAAACCCCATCATCTCTGCAGGGTTCTATGGGTCTGCCCAGCTCCAAACACAAGCTATGCTTTTAAAAGTGAAACAGGCACCACTTAGAAACACACAGAACTCCATAAAAAAAAAAAAAAAGACTGGAGTAGCCTCATTTCAATCTCCTACTTTTTCACTTTCTCTCAAATTTTAAACTAGCTTGCTTGATTCTCCCCAGCCTCCCCCAGCAGCAGCAGCACCTATCCCCCAAAACCAGTTAGCCCAGGCTCTGGTTCTGTTATTTATAGAGCCTGGGAGCCATGGCATTGCTGGCACCTGTGCTATGGTCATTTCAAGACAGCTGGTGGTTGGGGGAGTTGCTATAGATAAGCGGGGGAGCTTTTATTTCTGTTTCTTTTGCTCCAGCTTTGCTGCAGCTCCTGAGCAGGCTCTGGTGCTTCCCCCAGCGTCCCTGCTGGTATTGGGCTGTGCCGTGAGCTGAAAACTTCTGTTTGTCTTTGTGTGCTTCCAGAAGCACCCTTGGGTGTCAGCAGCTGGCGAGGTTTTTCCTTACTGGGACCAGCAAGGAGGGGAGACGCTCCGGAGGGGTGTTTGCAAGCAGAAACCGGCAGCGCTTCCCACCGAACAGGACCAGAAGACGGACCCGTTTGCTCGCAGGGTCTTCGCTGGGCCCGGTGGGGAACCAGGGGCCAAACCCCCCGGGCAGCCCCTCACCGGGGGGGGGGGGGGGGAGAGTGGTGGTGGCCGGAGGGGCTGGAGGTTGTCAGATGGAGTTTAGATGCGGGTCTGGAGCCCGGCTGTGCAGCCACTAGATGGGAGTGCAAATATGAGTCCTGCCTGGTTCTTCCGCTGCCTGCAGGAAGCAGGAAGGGGAGCGGGCCGGGGGCTGGGGTCGGGGCCCCGGGCAGCCGGGCTTCGGGTGCTTAGGGGAGCAGGAGGTGCATTTGGGGGTGTAAAGGGCAGGCAGGGCGGTGAGGATGGGGCGGGAAACTCGTCGTAGGGTTTTCTGTGTTCATACGGGCACGTCTGCCCCGAAGGGCTCTGCTAAAGATAGCTGGGATGGGGATTCGCTTGCTGTGCCGTGCTGCGAGCAGGAGCCCGCTGCAGGATTTGGGGCTGTTTGGGCCCAAAGGGAGACTAAACCCTCACTGTAACCACCCGTCCCAGACGCAGCCTGGGTAGCGTCTCCCCAGCGCGTATAGCTCCCAGGGCAGGCACCATCCGTGTGAGGATGGTGCCAAATCCACTCTCCCATCTCCTCCGCAGGTCTCTTCTCCTCCTGGCCCTGTGGTGCTGCGTCCTGGGGGGGAGGCTGAGGACATGGTGGTCCTGCGGGCTGGGCTCTGCCCTGGTCTCACCGAAGAGATGATCCAGCTTCTCAGGGCGAACGGCATCAGGACAGGTAACGGAGCGGCAGCGGGGTCTCCGTTTGGGGAATGTCATCCCCTGCACGTTTGGGGTGGCACCGTGCTCTCCTCCTGTGCGGGACCCATCTGCCAGGCTGGGTGGTCTGGGCTGTGGGGCAGCCCCTGGAAAATATCTCCCGCCTCTGTGGCTTTGGCTTGCAGCCCAGAAGCTGCAGTGGGGAGTTTTCTTAGAGCCCTGCAGAGAAAAGGAGGGTGGGCGCACGTTGTCTGCCATGAGCACGCTGGGTATTGACTGCAGGAGCCTGGGGGGCTGCAGCTCCAGTCCCTGTGCCAGGGAAGGGCACCCTGTACCCTGGAAGGGTGGTATTGGTGCAATATCCCTCCTGTGTCCTCCTTGCTGGGTGTCTTCTGAGTCCTTCTGGGTGGATATGATGAGTCAGGACTTCTCCATAGGAGCAGCAGAGTGTTAGGACACGGTGGGGGTCTCTGCAGAGGCTCTTTGAGGGGCAATCAATTGATGGCTTCTAGAAGTCATTTCAGGAGAGTTTGTGAATTTTTCCCTCTGAAAAATGCCCAAGTTCCTGGCACACTGCACCCTGGGCACCTCCTGCTCTTAGAGGGGGAAGGAAAGACTTCAAGTGGATTCTTTACTTGCTCTGAGAAGCTGGATTAGAGCTGAGAAAAACACCATTTTATTCTTGTTAAATGGAGTCTGTGAGATCCTGTGGGTGCTGGAGCCATGGATTTTGTAATCCTTGTTTTCCCTATAAGAATTGCTTTTTACCACTTTTTTTTTTTTTCAACCTGTAACATACATACCTGTCTGAAAAAATGAATCTTGGAGTGGTTCCTGGGAGCAGAGATGGGGCCACTGGTTGTTCTAATTTCTGTGGCTTTAGCCCTTCCTGGCATGCCCAGGGCTGGCACTTCGGGTCAGTCACTAGCCCTGTGAGGCTGTGGTACGCTGGCAGAAGGGGACTCTCTAGGCTGGCCCTAGCTATCAAATGGCACTGGGCAGCTCTTGAGCAAAACAGGGAGAATTTTTACCAGTTTCTCTCCCTGATCTGTTTTGCAAGAAACAATTTGTTTTGCAATGGGTAGCAGGGCCATCTCGGAGGAAAAACTCCAATACTTCATTTTGTGGGGCATCCTGCTCATCCACTTGAAGTGTTGGCAGAGGGCACACACATTTTGCCTGTTGGTGCCCACAGACAGGTTTTGTTTAAGCTGGTCGTGTTTGTGGTCTGTCCAGGTTTGGCTTCCAACTTCTTGTTCCTCATGTTATTTGCAGTGGTGGACTTTGTGTCATCAGACCTGGAGGATGTTGCCCAGAAGTGTTCCCTGTCTTACAAGGTAAAGGGTGACTCCGAAGTCCTGGTACGTTAACTGGGGAGCTCAGAGCTCTTCAGCTCACGGCTTGGATGGGCTTGTCTGTGGGGGGACCTTCTGCAGCAGATGTTTTTGGCCCTGGACTTCCTCAGTCCCGTTTCCAGACATCTCTCTGCCCACCAGGCACTGGTTGCAGTGAGACGTGTGCTCCTGGCCCAGTTCTCTGCCTTCCCCACCAATGGAGCAGACCTCTTTGAGGAGCTCAAGAGCTCCACGGCCATCCTGCCCACTGGGAGCCCAAGGTGGGTACATTACCCGGCGAGCCAGCAGGTCTGCCTGGGGCTGGGCTTGCTGCAAAAGGCCATGGTTGCCCAGTGCAGGCTTTGAATTTCAATGTGGTGATGCCCTGAGCAGGCTCAGTGGTGTCCAAACCATCCCCAGCAGCTGTTCTAAAAACTTCCAGCCACAGCCTGGCTCTGCCTTTTGTGAACAAGAGATGAGTATTCTTCATGTCCTGTGGCTGCAAAGCCAGCCGGTCTGTGTCGCTTGAGGGAATGACATTGCCGTTGTCCTTGCACACCTTTTGCAAAGTGGTTGTGTGTCTTGCTTCCAGACTAGACAGCATGCTGCCTTCAGCCTTTCTCTTGAGGGCTCCAGAGAAGAGGGTTATGAGTCTGGGGGGACTGCTGAGTGATGATGGTCCAAACTGTCTAGATCAGGCATGGAAATGAGTTACTCTAGTGCATATCCTTATTTCTTCTTCTTTTCCCCTGTCGCCTCGCTGGGTTGTTACAGTGACTATGCAGAGAAACCCTGGGTATTCAAACCTTGCTCCCAGGACCACAGCTCTTCTCTAGCTCAGGACTATCCTCTTGTAGCCCCCACGCTGCAGATCTGCTGTTGCCCACCATGTGGAGAGGGAAGATGGGAGGGAAGGAGCAGAGCCTGAAGCACTTGTCTGCATTTGGGAAGGGGACTCTAGGGACGAATATCTGGGGCCTGCTGCTTCCTGATACCCCTGCCGTTCTGGCTGAAGGGGTGTTGATAATCCCACCTTGTGTTCAACCTCTAGCCTGGACCAGCTGCTGGACTCCGGGCTGTACACAGGGGAAGTGACAGAGCTCATGGGAGCGCCAGGCAGTGGGAAGACGCAGGTGAGTGGGACGGAGGAGAGGGGAGAGGACAAGTAGGGTGAAGATGATGCCTTCAGGCAAGTGAAGCAGAGAGACCTGGGAGGTCTGGCTGATGCCCAGTCCCTGCCTCTCCAGGTGTGCCTGGGCATTGCAGCCAGCGTGTCTCTTGGCCTCAAGCAGCATGTCCTGTTTCTTGACTCCACGGGGGGGTTCACAGCCTCCCGACTCTACCAGATACTTCGAGCCCGGGCAGAGGATGGAGAAGAACAGGCAAGTTCCCCTGGCGCTGGTCCCTCCACTTGCACTGAAACTGCCTTGGCTCTTGCCCGCAGACAACCCTCAGAGATGGTTTGTCTGTCCAACTCTGCCTTTGTCCTCAGGGGCTTTTTTGGGTCCAAACTCTTCCTCCCATGGCTGGGTGGGTGCCGTGCTCAGGGACAGACACTGCACTTTGTTTTTTTTTTTCTCCTGGGGAGAAGGGGAGGGCTTGCTGTAGTCGCTCACACTTTCGTTCCCTGAGCTCAATCCGCATTGCTACTCCCATCAGTGCAATGGGGACAACGGTGTTCATGGGGTGGAGGCAAATGTGGAAGACATAAGGGTCCCTGGCTCCATGGCATGGTATAAATGCAAAGAGCTGGTAGCAGCTGGAGCTGGAGGGAATGAGGCTGTTGGTGATACCACTTTGTGCCGCAGCTAGAGGCTCTGCAGCGGATCCAGGTGGTCCGTGTGTTCAACATCTATGAAATGCTGAGCGCCTTGCAGGAGCTGCGGGATCGCCTCTCCCAGCAGGTAGGAGTGAGGGTCTGGGCCCTTCTCCCTTCCCCACTGCTGCAGGAGGGCTTGTGTGCCTGATGAGTGATGCCAGATCTCCCTGCCCTGGGGACGTTTGAGCCTCTGTGCAGCTCACGACCTCCAAAACTGCAGGATTTGTTACTCCACATTGCACACAGTGCCTCCTTCTTCCAGGTTGTGAGCTCCATGGGACCTCTCAAGATCGTAGTGATTGACTCGGTCTCGGCTGTGATTTACCCGCTGCTGGGCGGCAAGCACTCAGAGGGTGAGCTGCTTCGTTAGGATGTGCAATGAGGTTGCAGACCTCTCTGCTCGTCCTGAAGAGCATCTTCCTTCCATGCTTGCTGTGCCTGGAGCTGGGGCAGGACGGATGTGGGTGCGACTGCTCCCAGCTTTTCCTTTGGGACTGGATAAAAGGAGAATCTGTTTGCAGTGTTATCAGCAAACATTCAAGCTGGCTGTGGCTGTGCAAGCTCATGCTGGTGGTCTGAAACCCAGCCAGGGAACAGAGGAGGCACTGAACTGTTTGTCCACAGACTAAAACCTCTGCTTACAGTGTCACAGATACATCATGGTTGCTGGCACAGTTTGCAAAGCTCCCCGAGGCTCTTTCTGCCAGAAAGGACCATAAATCAGGAGTGAGGGGCTTTCTGCTGGCTGAGATGCCAAGGAGGCCCCTCAAACACCTTCCAGAGGGTCTTGCACACCTGGGTGGCAGCCAGTGCTATCACAGGAGGTCCCCTTGAAGCCATGGGCTGTAGGAAATGAAGCTGTGAGCTGGAGTCCTGTACCTGTTAAATCAACCTGGCCAGCTTTGTCTGGAGCTCCTGGTGCTTTTGTAGGGTTTTTTGGCCTCAGGGCTTCTAAGATGGCAAAGGAGGGGGTGGAACAACTTGGGAATTGCTCTGTCCATGCAACATCCATTTGGCCAAGGTGCCGTGGAGTGTGCAGTTGTAATGGGTACATTGGGGTGCTGGTAATGGAAATGGGTTGAAGGTGTCCATGAACACCAGCACTGGCACTAAATCTAGTGCTCATGCAAATCTAGATGTCACCTGCTTCCAAAATGCACTTTGGGGGTTGATCCCCAAACACCCAAAAGCTTTGTCCCCCGCCAGGTTTGGCCATCATGATGCAGCTGGCCAGGGAGCTGAAGACACTAGCCAAGGAGTTCAGCCTTGCCGTTGTGGTGAGTGTTGCTGCACCTTGTCCTTTGCGTGCTGGCGTGTGCCATGGCGAGGAGCCCTGGAGAGGCTTTGGAGCCCCTGGGAGGGGGGACCCAGCTCCCAGCTAAGCAGGAGCAAGAGGCCTGTATCCCACGGTGCTCTGCTCCCTGATGTAGCTCTGCTTCTCTGCAGCCTGTAGATATCTTGTTCCAGCAAGTGTGGAGCAAGAACAGGGCTGCTTTGGTGCCTGCTTTTATTGCTGTCTTCAGCCAATGAGGCATTCACTTGATTGAGCAAGGTAGAGTTAAGTACAGACAGATTGAAAGGTTGTTTGTATTTATTTTTGATATAACACCATTCATTTAAGGGGCTGGCCAGCTTACTAAGTAACCTCTTGCTTAGTTACCTTGGAGGAACTGCAGGGCATTGCATCATCCAGAAGGAGCTGGGCACTGGAAGGGGGCCCTGCTCTAGTCCTCCCCAGCTCTCGGCCAAGCAATTGCATTTGCTTCAATGCACCCAGACAAGTTGCTGGAACCACAATTAAGGTGTTTGAATTGGGAAGGCCACAGCAGAAAATGGTGGTCTGCTGAACCTGGCACTGGAAGGCATTGAGACAGTCCTGCCCTTTGCTCTGATTAGCAATAAAGTGACAAGGATGGGGTGCCTGGAAGGACGCTTGGAGGCTCCAGGTTAAACTTTGCAGGTGGCTTCAGCACCAGGAGTCACTGCAGCTTGCAGATATGAGTGAGCTCCTACCTGAGTACATGTCTGGGACAGTTGCGTGGGATACGTTTAGAGGGGATGGCATAGGTGTGCTAAGAAGGAGGGCTCAGGATGGAGAAGAAAAAACTTCATAGAAGTAGCAAACTGGCCATTATCTCCCGGCGATCTCCGGTGTTTCATTACACTGAGTGGCACTGCTTTTCCCAGGCACCGATTAGCCTGTTTGTGTTGCAGGTGACTAACCAGGTCACAAGGGAGAGCAGCACCGGTCCGCTGAAGCCAGCCCTCGGCCGCTCCTGGAGTTTTGTGCCCAGCACCCGGGTGTTGCTGGAGAGCAAAGAAGCCACCTGGGAGAAAGCCACCACGCAGCGTGTCGCTTCCTTGGCAAAGTCATCCCGGCAGGTGAGGCTCCCTGGACCAGTCCTTCTGGTAATGGAGGAGAAGCTATGTGACATGGACCTGGCTTTGGAGCAGAGGGAGGCTCCTTCTTGGGGGTAGGGCAGGATCAGGCCTCACTGGGTGACCCATGACGATGGAAGAGGAGCAAATGCCAGCCTGGTTGTATGCTACGGAAGAGAAGAGCATCTCTTCCCAACAGCCTGAGCTTGTATTTTATAGGCATGTTAAATGAGTGGCACCACTTCCAATCCAGGTCATTGTGTTCCTTGTGCTTGTCTCGCTCTCCTGATTGCATGTGGGCAGAGCTGGCTCTGACACGTGCAGAGGTGACTTTGGCTTGAATCCTGCCGATGTACGGGGCAGTGCTGCCTGGGCCTCCTGGCTCTGAGCCCGCTCTGTGGCCTCATCCAAACGGGTTTGGATGTGGTGGCATGCTGGACAGCAAAACACATCCTGGATGTGCTAAATAACAGCGTGTCTGGGGATATCTTGGAGCAAGATGTTCTATCTTTACTAAATTGCATTCTCTATTTGTATCTCTGTGTTCAGCAGACCCACTTAAAATGAGGGCACCAGCAGAAAGAAATCCTCAAGGGGATATAACTGGGGATTTTTGGCTCTGGGGCAGGTGATGGAGTGATGTACAGGTTTGCCCTTAGAGTCCCAGCAGTGTGAGGTGAAGCTCCTCTCTGTTTCTCCTTGCAGCCAACAGGGATACAGGTGGAGCTGGATATTGGAAATGGTGATGTGCAGGAGCTGAGCCCAGCAACACCGACACAGGGGCTCTGATGTGGGTGGAAAAGCAAATGTCAAGGTCCAAGAGAGCTGCAAAAAAGCAGACAAGCACACAGTTTTACAGACTGCCTCAGAATCCTGTAGCCCTGGGAAGGACCAACATGAAGAAGCTCTTGTTCTTCTGTGCTGCAGGGAAAATGAGTGTGGGGTTCCCTGGAGATCTCCTTGCCTCAGCAGATGCTGCCTGCAGTGGCTGGGCTGTGTGGGCAGCATGACAACTGGGTTCTCTCCTCTGCTGCAGGCTTGTCTTCAACCAGCAGAGCCAGCCCTGCCCTAAGGTGTTGGCCTGGGACCAGCTGGCACGTCCCTGCGCAAACCCATGACTCCTCGTGCTGGGTTTGTTCCCCCATAACTCGCTGCCCGATAGTCCTTGGGCAGTCCACTGTGGTCTTGGTTCTGAAATTAAAAAATGTTGTACACTGCTGTGGTTGTTGAGAGCTGGAATTCAATTAATGGCAACTGCTGTTAACTTAACTAAAATTTTGAGGTTTAGTCCCTAGCAGGACTGGGGTGGGACATGCTGTTGATGAGCCGAGACATAATTGGGTGCTTGATCTGACCACCTCCCCAGAGTAACACCAGACCCTGTAGGGAGCTGCTGATATTTTGGGGGCACTACTGTGCTGCATAAACAATTGCTGTTAACTGATGGTTATGATCTGGATCAGCTGGGGTGGATGAGTCCTGACTGACACCAGCTGTCCCTGTCTAATGCTCAAGGGCCTACTACTCAATTGCATGTGGTGAAGTTTAAAATAATGTCTCCTTGCTCCAGTGCTTTCCAGCTGCTCTTATCTGCTCTGGGCAACCTCCTGGGGGCTCATGCAGTGCCAGGAAGGAGATGGGAGGCTGGGATGGAGCGTGGCCTCTCCTCTTGATCCCAGATGCCCTAGTCACCCTTGCCCTCTGCTTAGTAAGAAACCTCCTTGGCAGGTGAGCTGAGCTATGGCTTGCACTTCCAAGGCTGCTGATGTAGATTTTGGGGGCTGGGACTCATCAGGGCATGCTTGTTAAGCTAATAACACAGCAGTACAGCTCCTGGAGCCTTCTAAGGCTGTGCTGGGCAAAAAGGAATCTGATTTAGCCAGAATTTGGGTTCTAATTTCTCCAGAGTAGACATAACACTGTACAGCCCTGTATTCTGAGCAAATAGCTCCTGTAAGGAAGGGGTAGCTGAAAGGGGTATGTGAAGGCACATTTTGGTTTCCCAAGAGGTCTCAGCACAGATTTTTGTTTTGCACATCTCTGACCTGTGCTTCCTGCGAAACCACCGAGCCCTCAGTGCTCCCAGGGCTGTGATTTACGGGGTGGGTCTCGCCTCTTCCATCGTAGCCACCCAGCCACTGCAGCCCCGTGCACGTGGCTGCGGGAAAGGCTGTCCTCCCAGCGGGTCCTGCCCAAGGAGGGGAATGTGCCAAAGCAACGTGAGCTGTACCATTGAACAGTTTTCCGTAAAAATAAATGTATTTTAAAGTTGTGTATTTATTTGCACTTCTGGGCTTTCCAAGCTTGGGAGGGGAGGTTTGGCCCCAGGGATTGCAGCCTGGCTGGCTGGGGCGAGGAGGAGCATGGTTGTCCTGTCCACTGGAGACTTGTGCTGATGTGGCTGGTCCTTACAAGCAGAAAGTTTAGCTTGTTAGGTGTCTTGAAGCTGTGAAGAAAGAGCTGGTACCCCCAAGTTTCAACCAAAACTGTGCGCTACTATTTTATCTCTCTACCTGAGGTTCTGTAGGGGAAGCAAAGCTCTCATGGAGAGTGTGGAGCAGGGGAAGAGCCAAATAGAAACCTCTTTGGTTATGTTTGAACCAAGGGGGCTTTCTCGCTGCCTCCTTCCCCTAACTAGCAGGAGGATGAGAAAGGGAACAGCCTGCTTTGAACTCTGCATCTGCCTCGGCGTGAGACCAGCCACGCGCCCAGCGTGCATCTTTGCCGTGGCCCCCAGGAAATGACAGAAGAAACTCTGCTTTTGCACTTAGTCACCGGGCAGCAGTCATGGGACCGTGATTCAACAGGGATGGTGCCGGTCAGTCGGGAAGAGACCGGGGAAAGGCAACGACGTGTGGGCTGTGCTCCTCCAAATCTACCTATCCCAGGCTTTCAGGCATAGAGGTGACTTGGGGGGATTTTCTCTCCTTGGCAATCAGCTAATTGCAGCTGTGGGAGTTTTATGCCCTCTTGGGAAGAGCTGGATAGGTTGGGGAGGACAGCGTGGTACGGGGCACGGCTGAGCTTCGGGTGGCAGCTCCTCGGCTCCCAGGTTCGCCGCTGAGGTAGGCAGCATGCGTGCGAGGTGACGGCGATGTCCTGAATTTCTGGCTGTGTTGCTGCAGGGAAGGCATTGCTGTGGATGCTGGTTATTGCTCGGTGTGGGGACAGCAGAACGTTTCAGGCTACGGGAATCTATTACCTGATCTGGAAAAACTTGACTTCTTACTCAAGCTGATTTGCCCTAAATTTGCATAGTAAAATTAGCCTGAAAAGAGTTTCTGACCTAAATATCCTAATTCAGCCTTTCTCCTCCATGCTCAGACAGGCACTTCTGCAACCCTGTAAGACAGGGCCTGGCTGTGCCAGCGCGCACAGGGATGTCCCCTCTCCCCACTCCTTCCCGTTGCCTAAATCAGCTGGAAAACTGCTGGAAAGGGCTGGGGCGGGGTAATAAAACCCGTCCCAGGGCAGACAGGGCACCCCTCGCCCCAAGCAGTGGGGATGCCTTTTGGCACTGAGGACTCATTTGCCCTTGATATGTATAAAATACATATATAACCATGTGTTTATATGTATTGTGCGCATATACGTATATATGGGGGGGATGTACATGTCTGTGTCTACCTGGCTGTGTGTATATATGTATATATGGGTGTACCTGTATGCTTCCCGTGCAATGCAGCTAAGCCCCCGTGCAGACAGCAGAAACTCCTCCGAAGCACATGGGACCCCCCCGGGCCCCCCTCCACCCCCCACCCGCCGGGAGCGGGTCTCGAACCCGCGTCCCTCGGATCCGCCGCGCTCCGCGGGCGGCGCTGCTCTCTCGGCCTCCTGAGGGCGCTAGTGAAGCCGCCGCGCCGCCAGGGGCGGGCCGCCCGGTGCGGTCTAGCTCGCTGCTCTATGACCGCCGCTCTGGCCGGTCTCTCTGTGGCCGGCCGCCGCCGCGGTGGGCAGTTGCCATAGCGCCGCCGCCGCCGCGCCCCGCGGAGGGCTCGGGCCTGACCCGCCGCCCGGCCCGGCCCCGCCGCCCTCTCCGGGTCGGGGCTGCCGAAGGAGGCAGGTGAGGGGGTTGGGGTGCTGCTAGTGTTTGGGGGGGCTGCTAGGACTTGGGGGGGTGCGGCGGGGGCTGCCCGGTTTGGGGGGGAGGGAGGGTGAGGCCTTCGCGGGGGGGGGGGGTGAGGCCTTCGGGGGCGGGTAGGGCAGCGGGCGTGCTGACAGAGTAGGGAGGGTGGGTGCATGTGGTAATGGGAGGTGGTTAAATGTGGGGGCCGTGAGGCAGTGGAGTGGCCGCTGAGGGTGAGCAACGGGCTGTGGGTCTTGTCAAGTGTGGGGGGACATGGGGCAGGAGGGGGCTGCCAGGGCTTGGGGGGCACGGGGCAGGGAGAATGGGGCTGCTCGCACACCGGGGGTGGCAGGGGGACAGGGAGAGGCTGGGAGGGGGCTGCGAGTGCCTGGATTTTAGTTTTGGGGAGATGGGGTGAAGGGGCTCCCTCACGGGGAGCGCTTTCCCTAACAAGGGCGGGTGGGACTCAGGTACAGCCTCTTTTCTCTTGTTTAGAAAGTGGCATTCAGAAACTCTTTCCTTTTTTGAGTTATGCTCCCAAAGGCACTCTGAGGTTTAGTAGGTTATTCTGGTCGAAATGCTGTAAGAACTGAGGAACAGTGGATAAGTGCCAGCCTTCAGTACAGCTCTTTGCTTAAAGTCTTGCTTCTTTGCATTTTACCACGTTGAAGGTACTAATTTGTTTGGTACTGTGGCAGTGTATCTGGGGTGGGTGACGCTTCCTTGGTGGTAAGGACCCAAGTTACTTTCTTAATGAGGAACTCTGCCCCACTTCTGCTCAAAATCGGGGGTGTATGGCAAGGGTGAAAGCTGTCCAAGTCCTTCCTTTGCCACAGAAGGCAAAAGGAGTTCAGAAAATAAAAGTACTCGAGTGTTCTTCAGAACAGTTTGTTCCTGTGAGCTGGTCAAGGTGTTTCCTGTGGAGAAAGCGTTGACGTATTGTCAAATTGGTTTCTTACCAGTATTGCAGTGTGAGATTGCAGGTTAATAAATGTAAACTCTCTGCGGTGAGAACGTGCACGCAGTCCAGTCTGAGCCTTTACAGATCAGGGACTTGGCAAAATAGCTAAGGATGAATGCGCTCAATGTTATGACCATATGATAAATAAGCTGTTTCACTTGATAGTTTCATGTGTTTTCAAACACTGCAAGGATGGCCAGGCTTACTTAGATACTGTAGAGGTAAGTATAATATTAAAGTATAGACAGGAATGTTTTAGTTTTATGGTACTTTGATTAAGATACGTTCAGGGTAATGTTTAATTTGCTGAGACATAAAAAGGTTTTGTTTGTGTGTTTTGTTTGAGCTCACTTCCTCCTCTCCAACACAAAACGTATCTTCTGTGAGTAGCCCAGGAGGTCTTGGAGGTTGGTTTTGGAGAACTGTTTCACAGCAGTGTAGGAACTTGTAGCAGTTTTCTGTTCTTTCAAACCTGATTATGGAATTGGTAAAGAACTTAGTGGGTTTACAAAATGCTTTTTTAGTTCTCCATTTCATTAGGATGGGAAGTGGCAGGTGCATTTATAAGGTGGCATTTTTTGTGTGTTTAAATTGTAGTGGGTTGCATTTCAAAACTTTGAAGCTCGTATTTTAAGATAAATGATAATTAAGGCATATACATGATTACATGAAACAAAGAAAAAGAGTATTAACCCTTTGTCATTTCCACTGTTACCTTGTTTTTCCAGAGCCGAGAAGTGGAACAGAAAGCTGTGGCCTTTAAATGTTGTTTCTTATGAATTCCAGATCCTTGCATTTAACTACTGCCAGCTGTCAAATACTGTTATCGCCTTAATATGTTTTGTGTTCACAGTGACGGGGAGGGGGATCTTGTATTCATTCTTTGTAAACATTACTGCTTTTGGTAGAACAATTGGGCCTAATGAAACAAAACAATTTACTTTGGCTATTGTCATGTTTTCTGTTATGGGCAATTCTCTCTGCTTGTGTGAATCCTGGTGCAGAGTTACCTGGCTGCAGCACTGTGTTTGCATATCACTCAGCTGGTAGCAATTGAACTTTTAATTAAAAGCTGGTTGCCTTGACATTGGTGTTCATGGGTTAATGCTTAATTGCTCAAGTTTTTGCTGAATTGGGTTAGTTTTAAAGACATCATTTAAGTATTGTGTTTAATTGTAGGGTAGAAAAAGTAGGCTGACTTTCAGTCAGGGTTAGTCTTTCTCATTGGCAGGTACATGTGATTGGGCTCTTGGGATTCAACTTAAAATGAGAGCTGAATGCAATACTCTGCAATGAGAGTACAAAGGAATAATATATATGAATTATATTTTGGGGTTGATGGTCACTAGTTGAGTTTATGACCCAAATCTATCTTCTTTTCTCCAGGCCTTCAGTTTTCTCTTTATTGTGGTTGACTTCAGTATGGTTTTGTGTTGTTTGTTGTTTTTAATTGTGTAGTTTTCACTTGTTGTATGCAACTTTGTACTACGGTTGGTTGTTTATAACAACTTAGAGAAATTGTAAACTCTTCAATCTGGCTAGAGCGTGATTTGAGTGGAATTGCCAGTGCTATATATAGAAGGGTTATTAAAACTTGTGCTTTAGACTTTGAACCAGCTTTTGCATGGTGGAAGGGTGGAAGCAGATTTTCACGTAGTCATCTGCTGTGGTGTTGTATCTATGTGCCTGCCTCTGACTCACCTAAACCTGTGTTGGAGGCAGGCTATAGAGCTAGACAGGCTGTGTGTCTGACCCAGTACTGCAGCTTTGCGTCCTCGCGTCTAGCCAGGTAAAATGCTGTCCTCATCTACTGCGTGTTGGTTTCACTGTCAAACATGTAGGAAAAATTGTGTTTAATTAGGTTTAGGCTACCTTCCCATCCCTTATAGGAATGGTGCATTTTCATACGTACATAGGATATCTCAGAGCGTCTCTTCTCTAAAGCCTTTGACCAGTCATGAGGGATACAGAGCCTGATCCAAAGATCAGAAATTAGAAAGTACGTTGAACCAAGTACTTGGTGCTTAATAAAAGCACTTTGCAGGCAGAAGGATAATGTGAGATGCAGATAATCGTGTGCCTGTGTCCCTTTTTTGGACACAACTGCGTGTGAACTGCTGCTGATCAGGGAAAGAGGACCTACTGGTATGCAGTAGTAAAAACTGAGGGAACTCAGTTCTCTATAGTCTGAGTTCTGACTACAAGCATAGCATGGCTTTCAATTACCTGAATATTGCTAGCAGTCCGGTGTGGGTTAAATCCTTGAGTATTGATCTAAATTCTCAGAGAAGTGTTACAGTCAATGCCATGGTAAGGTCTGCGCTGCTGCGATGACGCTGCTCTTTATCTGCCCGTGCTTTGTGCTCTGCACTTAAATGTATTCATGTGGTGCAAATATTTCTCCAGCCCTCCCCTGATTGCCTGCTTCCATTGCGAAACCCCAGCCAGTCTCCTGCTCCGCAAAGTAATGCCAGTCATTAGTCTTGATAGTACCTATCTGTGTCTCCCCATATCAAGCTTGTTTTCCTCCACTTCCCAGGGACTGTCATTACAAGAAGCCAGAAATTAGTACTTTGAACTTCCACCAACTGGCATTCAGGGAGCATGGAACACTTTGCAGGGATGAGTAAGTGTAATCTCTGTTTCACAGGTGGGGAGAATCGCATCACTGCTGAATTGATGTCAGAAACAGAACTTGTCTGCATGCCAAGTCTTCTAACCACCTGATGGTATGTCCCTCCAATGTCAATTATTCAGTCTTCAAAGAGCATTGCAAGGTTGAAAAATTACAATTTTCTTTAAGAAACAGAGTATGACTGTCAGATCAAGAATTCAAATTTTGTGTTAGTTTCTCCCTTCTTCTCAGCCAGTTTCCTCAGAACTGAGAGATGGCTTATTCTAACCTCTGAAAGCCCTTTTTTAATTTATGTTCCCATAAGGGACTTTCTTTAAAAAGAATTGTTATTTTCTGAGACACTGTTTATTTTTCTCAGTGTCTGTAAAATCGACAAATTCTTCATGTTAATTGCTCTTGAGGTTTTCCCTTTACTCCAAAATATTAATTAGGCTTCTTTCTCTAATGCCCTCTGGCTTCTCTGCCAAATAGTCTTGGAGTAGGAATTTCCACATTGTATTTCAGTGTAGACTAAAATATTAATTTAACATCAGCTTTTTTTTATGTGCCACCTTTTTATTTATATTCAGAAGGTTGTGGGATATGCTTATAAGAATATATTTAAGCAGCATATGCTTTGAATCTTTTCATTTAGCCTCTAGACTGATGTTAAGGGAGATTTTAAACAGGCAAATTTAAAATAGTCTCCTTTGGGAGTAGCTTGTTGCATAGTAACTTCTACTGCAGAAGGACAGTTCCTTTGGGCATTATATATTCTATATATAACATGGATAATTTCAAATTGCAGTGTCACAAGCAGCATCATTGAATCAATGCCACTTACTATGTGCATGAGCTTATATTGGTTTGGCTTGCTCCCCGAATGAGTCAGAAACCATAATATTGCATCCTGTGGAAGTCCAGACTGAAACTGATATGACGCCACTTTTTGTTGATGTCAAAATACCTTGCTCAGAAAGCAATTGCTACTGGCATCAGTGAATGACTTCCACGTTTCATTCACCCAGCTACTTTGTTAGAATCGCTCAGATGAATAAGTTCTCCAATGTTGTGTTTGAGGACATGCTCTGCGAGGTTGCGTCATGCATTGATAAGTTTTCTTCCATGAACATGTTGGTGCTTCTTAGGACTTTGCCTGAGCCACAGTTATTTGGAAAACTGCTGAGCAGTGGCGTTCCCGGGAAGGGAGGGTCAGTGAGCAGCAAGTTAATACTCTGCTGTATTATGGTGTTAGAATAGCTGGGCTGGAACCGCAACTGGTACTGCTGCTCTGTTGCAGTGAGGAATCCCTTCTCTATAGGATTGCCTTTGAATTTGTTTTATACATAGCTTAAAATGGAGCTTTTATTCATCTGGTAGAATGGGTTTCCTTATAGATACTTGGATTTAATAACCTGGAGGACAAACAGGCCCATGGTTTCCTCAACAAGTTTTAAAAATGACAAATTAATCGTTAAAAAAAGGGAAATGTTTCTCTGTTTAGATTAACAAAATAACTTACTGAATCCTTGAACCTCTTCCTATGCGTGCCCTGTATTCTGGGCTAGCAGCAGAGACGGATAAAATGTCAAGCTTGATAGATTGTTGGAGCTGGTTTTTGGTAGTTAAACAATAATGAAACTGTTACATGCTTGCAGGGAAACACTGCTCTCTGTGTGCAGACTTTGTCCTGGAGAAAGTTTCAATTGTTCCAAAGAAGGGCGATTTCAAAAATGCAGCTTCTGTGGCTAGTTGCACAGCTGTCTAAATTACTGGCTGTCTTGAGGCCATTACACAAGCATTACAAAATAGTTTGGAAACAGTTTATTTTTCAGATTCCAAATAAAGTGTAGATTTCAAAGTCCCTTTTGACTGTATAATCAAAAAAGTAGAAATTGAAGCTGCTGTTTATATAGAGACTCTCAGAGCTCAGAATGCAGGTTTCTTCCAGTCAGAGGCTGATACTTGCATAATTCATACCTTATGTTTCTCGGATTGAAGGGCTTATCAGTTGTTGCACGGGATCATGTATTTCCTTGTTTGTTTAGTCAAATCTAGTCCGTCATTGTGCATCTTTTTGTGCAAAGGGCTCTCAGGTAGAAGGAGTAAGATCTTGTCTCTTCTGCATAAGAGAAGCAAGAGGGAGTTGATGCAGGTATTTAATAAAAATAAAGCCCCAAACCTCAGCCTTCTTTTTGACAAACTTCTTGTTCTTTTTATTCCTGTTGTTATTTATACTTCTTGCTTCTTGTTACTTGCTTCTCTGACTTGAAGACAGATCACAGACTGTTTTTTGCAATGGAAATAACTAGATCAAGAATGTCATTCTGAGTGAAGTAAGAAATTCTTGAAAAGAATTTAAATACGTTGTTTAGCTTGCTGCTGGAGCTTCAGAAGTGAATTGCAATGCCTACAAAATGTGCATAGAGAATGCAGTTGGAATTCAAAGCACCAGTAAATGACTACTTGTATATAGCAAAATAATGCGCTTAAAAACAAAGTACTTGCAGCATTTCTTTTTATCTGCCGATGTCTGCCTTCAGAGACATCTTCAATCTGCAAATAGCTTTATCTCATAGTTGTGAGTGGTGCTGATAACATCTCTGAACTCTTCTGTGGGTGAAAACCCATTTAAAGATTTTTAAAATGTGTGTATGTTAGAGATAACGTATAGCACATTTAATACCGTTTTACCATTTTAGTTTGCTCACCTTTTGCTGCATTAAATGCCATTTGTATCACATTTTCAAACAATGTGTTCAGCTGCATATAATGAAGCCTTTTCATAGAAGAGAATGCAGGCCAAACCCAAGCCTAATTCATGAAAGGCTTTACTTTGTCAAAGTGAAGTAAGATGATCATTCTTGGAATGAGTCCTGTCTCTTTGTCAGTGTTTTGCAAGTGGTGTTCTGCTCAAAACCTAAGTAACTTGGTAAGATATTATGGAGGCCTAAGCTTGTTTTTTTACTTCTGGATGTGACTCTTAATAATACAAACTAAGGCTTTTATTGCTCTGCCTGGAATAACAGATGCGAGCTTGAAATTAAATCTGTAATAAGTGGTAGTATTTCCTAAAAATTCCCCTAATAGAAACAAATGTGAAGAAAAGGATATAAACTATTACTGTCTACTCTATACTTGCCTGATCAGCTTTAATCCTTGATTATGGAGGAAACAGTCTAAAAATATTTATGGAACCTTCTGAACTTTTAAATGAAAAGGAATTTTTACAACATTGACAGAAGATTTGAAATCTAAAATCCTAGATGTTTTTCTAAACAGCAATTTGATAGTGTACTGCCTCCTTCAGATGTTATTCTTGTCTCAAGTACCAAGAAAGTCTGTCTGTTTTTGTTTTTTTTTTTTACAAGGCCAGATTTGTCAGTGACGCTTTTTTTTTTAGTTAAAATGCCTCATTAAGTAAAAACAAACTTTTTGAGCAATATTTTATTCTGCATGTTACCATAATTTGCACTGTGAACTGGTAAAGAGTTAAACAAACCAACCCCAACAAAAGGAGGCCAAAAAACTAACTGTACTTGCATTGTCTTTTGCACTTGTGTGAAACGAAGTTGAACTCAAAATCATCTTGTCTGGTCTTTTTTTTTTTTTTAAATATTTATGTGTGTTCTAACGTGAAATTGTTAGGATGCTCTGCAGAAGTGCAAGGAGGTTGTTCACTATAACTGTTTCCTCCCAGAAGTGCCTTACTTCTGTGAGCTGTGATAGTTCTCTGAAAGTATTTAATTCCATTGTGAATACAGTACTGCTTTAAAGAAATGAAATATTGACTTGATTCCATTCCCTGATGAGGTATTATCTGTATTTTACTTATGGAAAACTGAGGCACAGAGAATTGAAGTGGCCTAGATGCACAGAGTGTCTGTAACAGAGCTAGAAACTGAAACCAAAAATCTTCAGCCCCAATTGTCCCATATTATTTATCCCATTATTAATCTGAAAATAATTACCTGATAGAATTTGTTGAACTTCAGGTCTTTTTTTTTTTTTTTTTTTTTTTAAATAGGAATAACTGGTATGTGATTTTGTGTGTGTTTAATCACAAATGGGGCAGTTTCTGCTGAACTATTGAGCTGAAAACAGTAGAACTCAAAATGGAAGAAAGTTCATGTTGATATTATCAGGTTAGTGGTGGAAAAGATTGTGTTGCAGGAAGCTTCTTAGCAGCAAAGTCATGTCTGCTTGTGCTGAAATGCCAGATAAATTCTTATTTGTTTGGGATCTAAGAACAGAAGTGAAGATGTTTTAAGGTTTTATTTAAAAAGTAAGTGTTTGTTGTTAAAGGGCTGTGTGAAAGTACAAGACACCATAGTATCTGTTCCCAGCTTCCATGATGGTCGATATGTTTATTTTCTTAATGCCCCAACACCAGGATTTAATCTAATACAAAAATCTTGTCTGTCATTTTACAAAGCAAACAAACCCAGAATGGAAAGAAGTGCTCCTCCCAGTTACAGAGAAACAAAATGAAACATGATGATGCCTGTGTACTGCAAAGGTTGAGATAAAAACCCCAACAAACCCAAGGCAAATTAAACAAAATAAAATAGATTTATTGGTTTATAAAACCCAATGATTTCTGGAGCACTGACTCATGATGTCTGAATGCTTGGGCTTGCCAAAAGCCATGAACTGAAATGTGACCCTAAGTCTGCTTGTCGGCTTGGGCCATATATGGGAAGTTTCCTCTTCATGACAAAGATAGGGAATCCAGAAGATGCAGGTCCTTAAAGGCTGTTTGAAGCTTTCATTACCTAGTATTCTCTCAGTCTTGTTAAAAAAATATATTTTATACAGGTTGGATCCAACAATGATTCCATGTTCAGCAGTTCTGACTTTCTCCTTTGAACAACATAAATTGCAGCAGTTTTAGGTGAGCTGTGCCTTTAAATGATGCCCTGTTCTGCCTCTGTTGGCAGTTCACACAGGTGCTTAAAGTGCTTGACAAAGAATTTTAATGTTCTGCCATAATATATGCTCCTGTGTGAGCTCTTGCAGAATCTCCTAGGGATGTTAACCTTCAACTCAGTAACCAAAAATACAGGATAAGATGGCTATTGGGTTTGTTCGTGTTTCAGTTTGAATAAAGCCCAGATTACAGTTTGCATTGTTTTGGGTTTACTAGTCCTTAATGTTCTCCAGAGATTGAGGCTGGAAGGAGAGAGGCATGGCAATTGAACAAGGGCAGTGGTAAAGTAAACCAATTTAGAATTTTTCAGCTCTAGAAACAAACACTGTTGATGGTTGGAAATCGACTTTTTTACAACATCTGTCCCACGAATGTTATAAGTAGTTCATGCTAGTCCTACTGACAGACACTGGATGGTAAGGCTTGAACTTTCCCTCAGTTTTCAAGCTCTTATCCAGGGCTGCACGTAAGCAATTTTGAATTTCAAACGATTCAGTGCTAAATGGAGATTGGCACAAAAATAATAGTTAATATTTATGGAAATGGTTTAAGACTGCAATTTCACCTTTACTAACTTACTTCAAATGAGAGTGGGGTATTTTTCCTTATCCACAGATGAGGTCACTAAGCCATAAATAAACTGACTTTTTTATTCCGATATCTTTTGTTGTCTCAGTAACAAAACTAGTATTCAGTTTTTTTGCTTTTCAGTACTGTATTCAATATCCTGGATCTTTCTTTAACAGCTGACAAACTCATAAGTATTTCTGCGGTCTGGGAGAACAGAGCTTTCTACACAGTTTCAGATGTGACGTATGTGCTGGTCTTCGTACACGTCTACCGAAGGAGATAATATGCAGTTGCATTTTATTCTATTTCAGCACCTAGTTTGGATTTGAATTCGGATTAATTTGGAATAGGCATAGCTATGAAATGAGTCTGCAGTGTTTGTACTTGTTATGATGGGCCTCAATTATATACATTCAGATCTTTTTCAGTCTAGCCAAATAAAAATAATCTTTTTTTAGGCTACAGTTAAATAGGTTAGAGGGTGCCTACCAGTCTGCACAGATCTTTGTTGCGTGCAGTTTTACTGCATTTGCACTCTTCCACGTGTATGAATTCCATGGGGTTTAGGTTGATTTTCTACTAACAGCTCCCAAAATAAGGGCGGGGGGAAGAGTAGGCTTTGTGTGTGAAGAATTTTGAGGCTATCTTTTGATTTCGGGGGAGGCGGGGAGAGAAGAAAAAAAAAAAAAAGATTTAGAAGTTTACTGTTTAAAAATGAACCTGAAGCTTGGCATGAAAAGTAATTTACGGGATTTCCAACTGGTGTAGCTTATCAGCAAACACTCTTAATTCTGGGTGTCTGAGAGAGTGATAGCATGGAGTCTTCAGAGCATTAGCGCCAACTGCAATCCCAATTTTAGACAAACTTATTGTAATTCTGGCTGATACTGTACCACCTCCAACCCAAGCTCAACTGTTGGATGAATAACACTGCAATACTTAAGATTGTACTTACAACTGTCTCTATTTTGGGAACAGCTGCTTTAGAGTCCTTCATCTCTCTGAATCCTTGTACACCAGGTGGGATAGGGAGCTTCTGTGCACATTGCTGAAATTTGTGGTGAGATGCCTCCTGTTTTCTGTGTTCCTGCCCTGCCTCTGTAGATTGGGGGTAAGGGTTCTTCTAAGTTTGTGGAGCTGTGTCTGGGATAATGCCTCTCTTTCTCCTCTGTTCAACTGCCCCCATATGCTTGTGCTTCATTCCAAAGATGAACTGTTGATGAATATGTAATTTATCCAGTTGGAGAGAAACCTTCTGTCACAATGCAACAAGATGTGCGGCTGTCATCATAGGCCTCTTGGGCCAAGGATTTTGACAGAAATAACTTGATCTCTTTTTATCTGAAGTGGGAACTCTAGTGATATGATGAAAATACAAGTTGACATCCTTTCTCCTCCCTTTTTTTCTCCAGCTCCCTGCATTGTGCTCATTTAGGAAAAGAGTATCATTAAAGCCATCCAACAGTGGTTACCTTCTTCCATGGTGAAACCTGAGGTGATTCAAAGCTGTTCCCTGATGTCCCTGGTTAAATTGTGGAACTGCTCCTGCCTGTTTGTAATATCTGAATGCTGAAGTCATTTAGTTCATAGCAGTCTTCAGCACAGCAGGATCTTAGTTTGAGCAACTTTCTCTTTCTGGGCAATGTAAAATTTGCAGAGAGAGTAAGGTATTTGTAGCATTATGTTGTGCCTTTAGACACCATTTCTGGCTTTCAGGTGGGCACAAATCCAGCTAACCTCCTCCAGTTATTGCCATGTGGCTGTCATGGAAGAGTGGTCTAGGTGGGTTTTGAGATGAAGTCTGGAGAGTATGGAATGACGACCTCCTTTAAATAGAGCTGGTTAAAGAAGCTACAGACTTATTTAAATTTTCAGGTTTTCATTTAGCAATTTATTGCTCCATATTGCAATTACAATTTTAGCAGCTACCCACTGCTTGGAAAAAACAGCTAGCTGAAACTAAATCCAAGGAAGACTTGTAATGATGTGAAGGAACAGAGAAGAAAATTCAGAGCGCAAGCCAGCATTGACCTTTTTCCTCATAATGAAAAGGACTGATTGAAATGGTATGTGATAGTCTAGGATTCCTGGACTGCTCATTGCTAAAGTTTTGACAGAGAGCTTCCACTTTCAGTGCCACTTTTGTCTGTGGGACAAAGGATAGAGACACACATACACCCACGCAGGATGCTAGGAGGGTGGGAGTGGTAACAAAGTGGACTACTCTGGAATCTTGCTTCTCCAGAGTTTTCTTTCTTTTTCTGACTTGGTTCATGCTATATATTACAGCTGACTTAATTTTGTCATGCTGATGAATACCATACTAGTGTGAAAAGTGCACTGTATTTTTTAATTGTTTTTCAGCATAGCAGGAGGGTGGAAGGGAGATAGTGTATCTGAGATCACAGGACATTACTTGGGAAGAGGTAGGGACTAAGGAATTAAGATAGACTGGTTGAGAAATAATTTTCTAAAACTAGTCACATGATTTCATTAATCATGTTGTTTTGTTTTGTGTTAACTTGCTGGAAGAATGTCACTGACTTGCAAAAGAAAAAGGCTGCTGTTGAATTTCCCTCTTGGCACATGTCTAGAGACCTAATTACAGTTAATAGCAAGAAGAACTTTTTATCTAAATATTTTTCAGTATATAAAGTGCAATTTTGGGTCAAAATAAACAGTTTATATTGAAATAATACACGCCCCAGGTACCTGATTCCTTTTAAAACAAAACAGGATTTCCAAGCTTCTCATGTTAAAATTGGGAAAAGTTGTTTGGTTTTACTCGTGCTACAGAGGAGAGAGAAAGTGGGTGAGTGTTGAGTGTGCGATTCAGGTGCAAGGCTGAGAGTCAAGTGAGAGGGTTTCTGTTTCTGCCTTTGGAACTAGCTTCCCGTGCAATGCTCTATAAGTCACACAGCTTTCTAAAAGCACTTTCTCGATCTTAAAATGAAAATTGCAGCGCTCTAGTTTCAAAGAGGTACTTGAAGCTTAGATCCCTTGTGCTTGGAACAGTATTGGTGGGATTTGCTGATGGGCAAAGGTGCTTTCATTGAACATCTATCTGTAAATCTAACAAACAGAACATCAGCAAGTGTTGCTGAGAGTAAGCTTGCAAATCAAATTACTTAGAGCATGCTGATAAACACTGATAAAACTGCAAAATGTTCTTAGAATACCTACTGTATTTTTTTCATGTATTTGAGAACTCTAATTCTTAATTTTCCTCTCATTTAAGCAAATTTTCTAAGGGCTTACCTTGCAAATTATTTACTCCAATGTAAACCAGGTTATAGCAGTATAAAAGGATCTTTGTCTGCGGGACGGTTTCCTCTGTACCATGTAACTAGGAAGTTACTTTTGGTACTTCTCTTGGAATCAGCAATAATTTAAGGCAATAGCATTTCAGTGAAGTTTTGTGTGGCTGTCTCTGTGCTGAACTACTGCAGCCCCATTTCAGCTTTTTCCTGCGCTGCTTTGCACCCTGCCCCGATGGGCTACGCTGTTTACTTTCTGCTCTGTGGTAAATGGATGTCACTTCCTTGATTAAAATGCTGGTGTGCAGCCAAATTCTCTTCCTTTGGGCTCGCGCTCTCGGTGAAGCAGCGCACCTAGTAAGCACGCACGCTGTTGAATCCAGTTGTGTGCTGCGCTCCGGCCCCTGGCTGGTCGTGTTGGGATGTGCTGCATCTCCTGCCTTCTAAGACGCCTGGCGCTTGCATGTAGAGGCTTTTGAAGGCATCTCTGAGGTGGAAGAGCACAGATGCAGCTGTGTCATGCTGTAGTAAAGAGGGTCTGAAGATGGATTACCAGGAGGCACAGGCTGAACTACCAGCCATGTATTGTCCATGTCTGACAGGGAAGGTCTAGACAGCGTACGGGCATGGGGTGCCAGTATCAGCCTGTTCTGTCCATCGAAAGCAGCCAGTGGATGCGAGTATGCAGACACTGTTCCAGTACAACCGCTAGCCTTGATGTGCCTGACAGCATAGGCACTCTTGGATGCACAGAAGCCTGACCAAGACGCCACAGAAACTAACCTGGACACCCACTTCTGACTATGCTCGCTGCAGATTGACCTGAATATTCTGTCCTCTGCCTTCATAGCTGGCCAGTTTCTTGCCTGAAAAATTTTAGATTGACATCAAAGTTGCTGATCAGACTGGTGAGCAATCATGTATTTGTCTTTGTAAAGATTATTGGTATTGCATACTTAGATGATTAAGATGTGAAATGTCTCTAGACATTTTGAAAGCACAGAACAAAATGGAAAAATGTCTCCTCCCTCCATACCAAAATTTCAGTCTCTTCCCTCTGAACACTCAGGTTTCTAGCTGTGATACAGTGCTGATACTTATTTATGTATTTTTTCAAGATGTGCGTGCTGTCACCTTGGGCACACGTGAACTAGTATCTTTACTCATAAACAGTTTTTTTTTTTCCTATCCCTAGGTAAAAATATTATGTGCTCAATCCAATTGTTGTATCTGGCAAATTAGATTTACATGCTTTGTGATAGATAGCCAGGGCTGGTCCCCAGTCTTCATTTACTCATGCTTTGTACAGGTTAAGACACCACCTTTGCAAATGTCATGCTCAGACTGGCAACCTGCCTCCTTCCCTTGTGCCTCCTGCGAATGGCTAATTTGCTGACTTTTCCACCTGTCCCAACATATGGTTGCTCCCATTTATCATAATTCAGGTCTGTGTGCCTGTGACACAGGCTGATAAAAATAATACTTCATGCATGTCATTTGAGTAGATTATTTGATAGCTCTGTTACCAAGTAAATACTAATTTTTGACCAAGCAAGCTGTGAATTCAGTTTATAAGTGGTAGGTTGTTAGTGAAACTAATTTTAGCAAGGCATTTCTTATCAGTGTGGGTTTACTGAAAAAAAAAGAAAAAAGTAAATTGTAACAATGAGCAACCGTACAATGCTATTAATGAGGAACCAAGATGGTTAACTCATTAAATACTTAAATCATTGCAAAACAGCATTCATGAAAGTGGGATGTGATGAATTTTGCAGGGAATACAGCATGGAATAATAATGCAAAAGTAGTAATTTTAAATGTACTTCAGCAAGACGTCAGTATTTTAAAGCCACAGTGCCCTGTTCTGGCTTTCTGAATAGATTTCAGTGATCTTCAGGCTACTAGAAATGGCAGAAACTACTGCTTCTGTGAATAGCATTAATCCCAGTCTTGGTGCATTGCCTTGAAAGTTGTGTCTTACCAATGAATGTGGTTTTGCTGTTGTGGAGGCCACACAATGGATAACAGGTTGGATATGCATTGTTGTATAGCACCTGTACTTGAAGCACAGAGACCTTACTGGATTCTGCAGTTTGGCAGTTCCCTGGTATGTAGCAAAGAGTGAGAAGACTGAGACACTCTGCATTAATCTCATGGAAACTGCTGAAAAACAGGAGAGGACAGTTTGGGATCTTGGGGGGGGGGTCTGAAAGGTAGTAAGGAGGTAGTCAAGGAGGATGGCCTTTTGATAAATGAGATGGAAGGAGGAGCTTGATGGTTCAGGGAGCTAATAGAAAAGCAGCTCATTGTGGTGAGCAGTCTTCCTCTAAGTTAGGAGGTGTGAGGGCAGCTGATAGAGCTAATGAGGAAACATTATTGTAGGAAAGCATGCCCTAGCAAAGCTGCTATTTGTCTTGCATCTCCCTCCCTTTTTGGCACCCTTCTCCATTTGCAGTAGCCTCAAGGGTCATCAGCCCTGGTGTTCCAGTGGCTGAAGGCCTCTCAGGAGGAGGAGGAGTAGTACTTGTTGCTGTGGCTTCTCCTTGTGTGGGAGCAAAATCAGCTGCCCGTGGGAGCTCGGTTCCTTTTGATCCCTTAACTCAAGTGTCTTGTTGGTGCTACTGCATTCCAGCCCCCAAATTCCTGAGCAGTCATGAGAAGGAGAAAGCCAGACACAGTCATTGAGAGCTTTATTATACACAGCCGAAAGCTCAATGATTCCAAGAGCTGTTCCTTTCGCTTGTTCTAGTCCCTTATTGTTTGCACTCTTAGGAAAATAAAGGGAAATTTTATATTCAAACATAAACCACAGTTTTCCTATATGGCCAAAGCCTACCCTTTGACAGAAATCCACAAAGCGCGTGTAATAAATCCTGTGTGTAGACAGCAATCTCTGATACTCCAGCCAGCAAGGTTATGGCATTAATATGCATATATAGTGAGAACCTGAGTTCAGATTTTTTTTTTTAATGAAGATGGAAAGTATAAAAATCCAGGCTTGCATTATGAATACTATCTTCAACAGTGTACGGGAGGAAAACTTTGACGTCACTGGTATTTCCTCCAGAATTAAATCATGCTTGCAAATGTATACAAAACTCATGGTGATGTATAGAACATGTTAATGAACAGGTGGTGAAATGAATTTCACTCTTCTGTTTAAAATCAGTGAAGAGAATCACAGCATTCACAGCTTCATATGAAAAAAAAAAAAAAAAAAGGCAGTCCAGCAGAGCATGATAGAGTGCTAGCACTGCTTTGCCCACAGACCATGGCAAGCAACTCCCTGCCTCGTCCAATATTTATTGGATTTCTTCTGGCTTTTCCTTAAATAGACTCAAGACAGAAGATAAAACAATCCCCCTTCCCAAAAACAAGCCCAGCGTAATGATTGCCCTGTGGGTGGATGTGTTTGCAGGTCCAGGATAGACTGTTTAATCTTGCATCTCCACCCTTGGTGAAGCTCCTTCTCCCTTTGCTCTTGCAGATATTCCCAAGCACAACATGCAGTTACAATTTAGGGCAGGTACTTTTTGGCTGCAGGAAGTCATCTGTTGAGTGCCGGCCATAGACCTTTCAGTTTCCCAAAAACACACTCAGCTGTGTAGTTAAAACACTTATTTTCTGCGGCTCCCATTGGCCAGTCCAAGAATAATGAAGATTGCCAGTATCAGTAATGCCTGTAATGTTAGTCATGCCAGTAAGTCAACATCTTTTATTCAAGAAGTTGCTTGAGAATTCCTGAAATCTATGGTGGTGTTAATTTTACCAAACCTACATGTTCATATTAGTCAATTTACTGTAAGTATTTACCAAGCCCTGGAGCACAACAAAGAAGTAGCTCTTTCCACTGGTAAATTTTTTTGACTGGGCATTTATTTGTCACTTCAGCGTAATTGTGGAGCTCCTTGCATATAGAACAGCCACTCATCTGCAAAGGATTGACAGGCTTTACACAGGGCGGTGCTTTCTAGTTATGATGCTCAAACTCTGCCACATCTGTAACAACAACCCATCCGTCAAAGCGTTGCTTATGGAAATTGCCACTTTATGGATGGTACTGACCACATACCTCTGAATGGGTAACAAAATAAATGAGGGAATAATTAGGCTGTAGCAAACATTGTAGAGATACCTAGGAAATTGCCATCCCGAAATTTCACTGTGAAATTCTGCTGGCCACTACCAGTCCTCTCTCACTGGTCGTGCTTATTTCCTCAGGTCTGTTGTACAGAACAAAGGAAAAATCCCTCTTGAAGCAGCTGCCCAATCTTACCTGCGTTTCTTGTTGTTGTTGTCATCGTCTTAGTGCGGCTGTAGGCAGATAAGGAGACATTTTAGCATCTTAAGCCTCAGTCACATCTGCTTGGTAGTATAGCTGCCAGTTAGCAAAGCTTTGCCCAACTGGTGGCAGCATTTTAAGTTCCCGTGTAGCATCCACTGCATGTTCCAGGTATCAACAGTGTAATTCGTGTTTTTCAGCCATTATGGTCTGCTGGGAATTTGGAAATGGTGGTAGATATCTACAGAATCAGTTGGGGTGATGTTGACTGAGATGCAGAGCATGATGGCCACTGTCTGGACAGAGGTGGAAATGTTTGTGAGTTCCTTTTCTTGCCCTTGGAGCAGTCTAAGATGCAGAGGAGCAGGTTGCAGCATCGCCCAGGTGCTGTCCCCGACCTGTCCGCTGTGTTGAGAGACGATGGCTGCTGGCTGGCAGGTATCTCTCGGTGTGCCTGGAGGAGAATCCTGCTTTGTGTAACAGCTGACAGTGGCACAAAAGAAGTGTGGGATGTGTGCTCACACTGCAAAGTACCAGCTCAGCAGGAACCCACCAGCCTCCTGAAATGCTGATAGTGAAGTGAGAGCTGTCCGTTTCTGTGTGGCTATCAACCATCAGCACAAAGTGGTTTTCAGTGAAGCATCTTTGTCAATGTAGACGCTGCACGTAGACAAGCCCTAACTTAAACTTACACCTATACGTAGAGGTCCTTAAATAATTAAAACCTGACATACACTGGTACAAGCTGAAGTAGTGTGCCTGTGTTGTAGGAATGGCTGTCGTGTTTCCATGTGCTCCTTTCTCTTAAAGACGGGAGGTATCTTTGGAAAAATGTTACAGATCAGAGGACGGTCCTGGTTATTAGTTGTTTATGGATGTATCCCTTCCATGCTTTTGTATTTGAGCAGGATTAAGGTTCTTCTAAAGCAACATCTGAGCCTTTTGTCAATCTTTTCATTTCTGGCAATTACACAAAACTACAACTCCAGCTGAATACTGAGTTCTGTCTTATTTTATCCTGGTTTGTGCACTCCCTTGTGTTTTTCTTCCCAAAGTTTGACATGTTGCAATGTTCCAGAGTGAATTAGTGGGCTGTCTTTTTTTAGGAAAACAAAGTTTTGGGGGCAGGCAGTAGCATTTGTGTATTCTGTTATCGTGGGTGGCCTTCAGTTTGCAGGGGTCCTTGAAACAGGAAGGGAACTTAACTATGGGTGCAGTTTTCCACTGGTGTGGAGGTTGTGAATACTTGTTTGACCGTGCAGCTTTTGTGTTGTTTGGATTTGCAATTCCTAGGAACAAATTAAGCCTCCAAACAGCATCGTTTAAAATGGAAATTTAGTATTTTTGCAGTAGAAAGGATGTGTTAACTTCTGAGGGGGACTGATAGCTTGAAAATTAATGTGCAGAAAGAAAAAGGAGTAATTGTTTCTTTTATGTATGATATCTAGTGTGTTTTGATTGCAGTGCAGAGCTAATGCAAATGGATGATATGTTATTTTTGTTCATGGAATGGTTCTCTCCATGTATTTATTAAGATCTAGTTGCCAGTCTAAGTGCAATTTACACTACAGCATTGTGCACATCAGTTAAACTAAGAATTGTTTATCACGTCATGAATCTGTAGATTTTCACTTAAACATTAAAATCTGCTGAGCCTACAGGGTAGAGTCCATTGGTAAGCTCACCATTGTGGATTTTGAAAGGCATATGTCCACTGCAGTGACAGCAGTAACTTTGACGAGCCAAATTCAGCTAGATTTTGAAAGGATTAAAGATGCCACTAAAGCTACAGATACTGGAACACCACCAAACTGCAAAAGCTTCCCAATTCCAGTACATCAACCCAAAAGACTTAACACAGCTTAAAAAAAAAAAATCAACAGAACACTATGTTGGTATATTATACCAAATAACCTTTAGGACTCATACCAGCTCCCTTCCCTTGGGTATCTGGAGTTTTACGGTGGCAATACTTACTGAGGCAAAAGAAATTAATTGGCTGTGTAGCTGAGAGATGCTTTCTTTCCAGAAGTTTATAAAATTGAGCCGTTGCTGAACACTATCAGTGATGGACCTGATTTTTAAGACATAAAAGAAACACAGTCCAGGAACTACTGTGTGAATGCAGAAATGCAGAGGAGGCAATTTGTATTCTGTTTACCAGTAAGTGATGACACATGGTGTATGCTCTAGAAACTGAATGCCCAGATGAATTCAGATTTCTTTGTAAACTCCCAAAAGCAAGTTTATAGCAGTGTGTTTCTGGAATACTTCTGCATGGGTGGTCTTAGAAGACTCCAAAACTGTGCATTTTGCACTGGACTGTAAGGATTTTAGGTAAGTGTGTGTATATCCATCTATGTATGTCATTATTTGACTTGAAAAAAAAAAAAAGGCAATTATGTGTCTCAGATGCAATTGTTTTTTTCCAAGTAAGTTACCAGAAGCTAATATTTGATTTTTAAGTTACTGACATTTACTTGCTGTGTGATGATTTAGCCTTGTAATGCTGCAAATTCAGTTGAGAACTGGCATATGTTAAATCAGTGGCTCCACTCTCCTTGTCTTTTGTCTTTTTAGATCTGTAGCTGAAAATCTGTAGAGGGATTTAGAATAAAATTGAAGAATAGCTATCTATGATCTTGCTGCTGATTTTATTTAAATAATGTATGAGACATAATTTGAGTTTCTGTTTGCTTTTCCCAGTGCACAAAACCCAAAGTCAGTGTATTATGGTTTCCGTGGAATAGAGACAGCCTGTTACAGCAGACTTGATCACAAAGTCTTATTCAGCCAACGGGAACATAAAATTTATCTTATCTTTTCTGTGATCTCTTAACTCTAAGAAATTTCAGTAATAACTATCCTGAAGTTTATTTGTCCTTTCTCACCAAAGGCATACCGTGCTGGACTGGGTGTGTGGTTTTTCCATGTGTTTGTAAGTTAGAGGAAAGATCAAAACTTACAAACACACTGTCAAAAATGAATTGCTGGTGGGAAATTTAAATGTGCATTTTATGCTTTGTTCTCACTTTAGCTAACATTGTTTCCCATGTTACTACTAATGTGTATCTTTTCCGCTTTCAGTTACTATGTGGGCAAGCTGTTGTAATTGGTTTTGTCTGGATGGCTCACCCGAAGAGATGCAGCCACAGCCGCAGCAGGGAGCCAGAGCCCAAGCCTATTCCAACCCCGGGTACAGCTCCTACCCGTCTCCCACTGCTTCTGAACAGAGCTGCAAAGCCTGTGGGGTGCACTTTGACAACTCCTCTAGGAAGGTGAGTCGCAAACGTCTTCTCTGGCACTGCTGCCTTAGGGGAGTGTTCGGTTTGACTGCAATATGCCATCTGACTTTCATTTAGGTACAAAAAGCCAATTTGAAGAGAAACGGGTTCACATTAGAGGCCTCTGATTTTAGGACATACCATATGGGAAGAGACAGCTTGCCTTTGCTTCTGTGTCTTTAGTCATTCTTTTGCAATTAGCGGACGTAGTTAAAGATGACTGGAAATGTGGTAGTTAACCTTCAGTAGACTTGGCTTTCCCAGGCGCTGAAAGAAGAAAGCCAAACTGCTTATAATCATTTAAAGGAGCATTAACTTGAACATGAGTTTTTAAATTTGTTATTTAAAAACACCAATATCCTTTAAAAAAAAAAAAAAAGTTGTGGCAAGAAATTTAGTAATCTGTTTGTGCTTTCAGTAAAGGAAGATCTACATCTCTCTTTTCCAAACTATTGTTGCTCAAACTAAAAAGCCATATAAGTTTATTGAGGGTGCATGTTGAATTGCTGAGGCTTGGTGCCAAAGAATTAAAAAAAAAAAAAAAAAAAAAAGACCAAATCCATTTTATCTTGTTCGTAAACTTCACTTGTGAGCATATATGTGCCAAAATAATTGTTGCACAAGATTTTTAATTAGCCAGCAGACCCTGTCTGAGACATTATTTGGGCATGGTGGTTCCTATAATGCTGTTTGAAAAATATTTTAGTGAGGAAGGTTGTTCAGAGTCCAAACTCTGTGGCTTAGGAAGTGTCTTATATATAGCATGTTACCAAACTTAATAATGTGAGAACTTTAAAAATTACAGTGAATTTTGGCTACAGCCCTTTTAGATTAGATGGGGAAATTAAAAAAATTGGTCTTTCTTGCACCTTTTTATTCATGCATGCTGGCACATATCTGAGAAAAGGTAAGTCTTGCAGAGCTGTTGCTTTCTACTCACAGAACAACAGGGATGTTTATGCCTTTTTGCACTGAGAAGTGTTACTGCTCCAGAAATCACTACAAATTTAAATTTTGGAAATATATTTTGGGTGTTGGGTCTATATGTTAATATATTTTGGGTATGTAAGTAAGCTTAGACTTTTTCTGACAGCAGACAGATTTTGGGTCAGCTGGGAATGGTGCAGTCGCTGCACATGACTCCACACAGTGTTGCCTTTAACGTTGTCCTCATTAATGTGGTGTGTCTTCGCAAACACTCGTGGAAAGAATTATCCTGAATCCAGTGCTTACTCTTCTGCATAGTAGCAAATAGAGGATGTAGATGATTCTGCTTTTGAAATGAAAACAATTCATGCAGTTAAGTATACAGTAGCAGTGGTAGAACCATGATCCCATTTTTCCTGGTGTCTTCTAAAATATATGTTCTAATATAAACTGTCTTTAAAGCAGTCCCTTGTATAAGAGTCACCAGTACCGCTCCAGATGGGTGACTGATTTGGGCTAGGTCAAGCTCTGGTGTGCAAATCGTAGAGGATCTGCTAAAGCAATTTAAGACGTTTCTGCCCCCAGCAGACTTCCCTGGTTTTCTGCGGGAGCTGGCTGTCAGTGTAACTGGGGCAGCAGAGTACAATGTGTGCTTGTGTCTCAGCTGCTCCCGTTCAGTGCAGACTATCAATGAAAATGAGTTTGAGGTTTATATTCTGTATTGTGAAGGAGGTCTCCCTAAACCTTCCTTCGACCCTCTGTCTGCCACCACAACTACTGAGCAGTAATCTCTGGGACTGACTTGAGCTAGATGGCTACAGGTGGCAAAGCTTAAACAGCTGCAGGAAGGTCTGCTAGAGCTTCATCCCCCAGTCCTTGGTTTCCAGAAGACAATTTGAGATAAAGAACTGAGTACATAACCTGTAGAACACTGACATGTTTGTAAGCCGTGTTAATTCTTTAATTCTGTTGATATGGACCAAGAAGTATATGAAATCTCACTTTGCTGCAAGAGCACCAAAACCTGCATTTTGACCCAAGAGAGGCAGTACCTTTGAACTCTAGTGTCCAGTTAATGTTTATACTGAAATACAATAGATAAAAATTAATTGCTTCTGCACTGGTGACCATAAGGATAACCTAGATTTGCTTTTAAAAAAACCAACCAACCAACACCCCCCAAAAGCAAAATGATGGTATCTTATGTACTTGATCTTTTATCATAATTGCATTTTAATTTTCATATAACATAGCACCTACTAAAAGGTTTAGGGTAAGGGAGGTTTGAATGGACCATGATTTATAAGATGCTTTTAACTGTTGGAGCATCTTTAAAGGATGTAAAATTTAATTGTGGTAGCAAAAATTTCTGAGTGTTTTTGGTGTTTTCCTTCTCTTAGATGACTTTTTTGATCTTGGTTTTCTGCAGCAAACTGATTCCACAAAATCTTTTAAATTTAAAACAAACATTCTTCATTTCCTTCTCTGCTGAGAGAAAGCTATGGCAGGCATTCTTGGTGGATATGTCAGATTGTTATTCCTTCCTCCCCCATTTTCTGGTTTCAGTGCCTTAAATTGGCTGACATTTTCAGGAAGATGCTTTTCTTTGCATACTTACAGAAAAAGCTCCTGGCAAGCTAGAGTGTAAGATTAAAAAAAAAAAAACAAACCTGAACAACAGTAGCTGTAGTGAAAGCCTGAATGTTGGCATGTCTTCATTTTATCCTGCATACAGAGAAGAGCCAAGTGTATCAAAGCCCCATCCTGGTATCTCTGGGGGACTAGCTGTTAGAGCAAACAACCGGGAACAGCTCCCATTCTGGACAGGCTTCTGATTTAAAGTATTTCACTTCTGTTTGACCATCCTGTGATTGTGCTGCCAGTTAGTAAGCATCATTCAGAAGTGGTCTGACCTTTTAGTAACTGGATTTAATTTACAACAGCATTTGAAAGTAATCATTCTGAAGAGAACAGTGTCTTCAATCATTGCCCTTTCAGTCAGAGTTCAACAAATATATCGAAGCTGTAAAAGCTGCTTAATACTGAGATACGGCAAACAGCTTCTGTGCATGTTTAAATACTTGATGCTCAGATACAGGCTGGGGAATTTTTTTTTCTCTAAAGATCAATCCTAGTGGTGAACTGATAAGCCAGAGACATGCCTGGTTTTATTTTGACTTCTCAAATGTATCATTTGATAACTAAGGCAGACTCGTGTTACTACCGTTAATTGCTTGCAAAAGACATGTTGGATAATGCAGCCCTTGTACTGTGCTCGCTTACGTGATACCTAAACATGTAAGTACTCGAGTAGGGGTTTTCTGGCTGGAAGGTCCTTGGCTGTACAGTGGTTCCCCTTGGAGCCAGTTTGGCAGTCTGCAGAGCATGGGGTAGCACTGCCAGAGTAAAGCAGGGTTGGGTTTTTTTGGTTTGTTTTTTTGTTTGTTTTTTCCTCAGTTGTTCTGGTTGCTCCCCTGTCAGAAATGGGTGATTGAGAGAGGGAAAGTGTGTTGTCAACGGGGTTATTTTCCATTACTCTGCCTTTGTGGAGTGTTTGTTCCCCTGCTCTAGATGCACGCACAACCAGTAGTTCCTGTCTCTGCCTTGAAAATTTCCCAAGAAACTGGATTGCTCCTGCAATCATAGGGTCAAAAAAAGTCAGTTACATACTAATGTTTTTTCTAATGACCAAGTTAAGGGAAACTTCTCAGCACTGGATGGTATGTGGAAATTGCCCTTCCTGTCTTGCTTTGTGATTGATGAAAGTCACTTTTACTTGGCAGGCCCCCAAACTGCAATTTTGAGATGAAGTTTCAAGTTTGCATGACCAGAGACTCTCTCTGTGGTAGAAATTTTCATGTCTTAAAATGTTTAGGCAGGAAATTGGGATTCTTTCCCCTAACTGTCATTATAAGTCTATTACAAGGTCTAAATGAGAAGTCTGATGGTTATAATTATAGGTGTGTGTATGGGGCAAGGGGGCTGCCAGGCTGTAAAGGGTATCAGAAGGAGCTTATGTAAGCAAGTAGTATATTTACACCTTTTAAAACATGAGAAACTCCTGCCTTCTTTGAACTGTGAAGTCAAAAATGTTCTTTAATTCCTAGAAGCATTTCGTGAAACAATTTTTTGTCTCTGAGTTTGTTGCTTCTCCAACTCTCCATGTGTATTTTTCCTTGCATAGCTCTGAAGGGTCAGGATTGCAGGATTTCATAGAGATGCTTGTCTTCTCTGAGACACTGAATTAGCATTTTTAACCAGCACTGAAACCAGTTCTTTCTTCCCTCAGGACTTTTTAAAAGGCACGTAATGCGGCTGTTCTGCTGCTGTTCCTATTGGAAAATGTAGAATTTGACTTTCCAAAGTGTTGAACAGTCAAGTTTCTGCAGAAGTCAACATGGACTGTGAGTGCTTGGAACTTCTGAAAATCGAGCCCTGAGTGACAAGACCAGAACAGTATAAAATATCAACATTAAACAACAGAATTTAATCTGTTTTTAAAGTTTTTAAACATCTGGGGCCTAATATTTCCAAAACTTCCAACACTTTCTGTCTAGCACCTAACTGGCATACAGTGTGCATATTATTTTCAAAATAAGCTGGCTATTTTTATTGCATAAATAAATGTTGAATTCTTTGATGTCTGTCAGACACTGTAAGCCTTGCTGTTTTCTTTTCCTCTTATGGTGAAAAAAAGATTCATTTAGTGATTGCAGCAAATTGGAGGGAAAAAAAAAGGGGGGGGTGGGGAGGGAGGTCACTCATAGCAAGTATTAAATTTATGAAATAGAGAAATGTTTTTCAGTAGTTCCCTCCAATGCTAGAGCTTTCTTAATGCACAGAGCAATTATTTCACTGTTTTGTAAAGCTATACATGACTAGCTGTAATTTACTTGAAAGTCTGCTGCCTCATAGATATCTCCTGATTTCATCTGTGGGTTAAACTGGATGAACAGGTCCAGAATAAGGTGCAGAAAACTCCTGTCATTTGAGGGAATTGTCTCAGAGTACAGTATTTCATTCTGGGTAAATGGAGTGTAAATAGTGCTTTTCTAAGAACTGTGTGGAAACTAGTGATTTGCTCATGGGATCAATCCTTTTCCTCATCCTCATGAACAAGAGTAACATAGTTGGCACTTTTTCATAAATTAGAAGGTTTTTGATTATGCTGTAACAGAAGCTACTACTTACTTTGCCTTCCAGATGGTAGGGGAGCACTGCCTGCAGCCGTTGTGCACCTTTGCAGATCATGGTGGATCGGTTTGATTCTGTTCCCTTCTCTTTACCAGCACATCTGCTTGGACTGTAAGAAGAATTTTTGTACGTCCTGCTCAACCCAGCCTGAAGGTGGTCCCCTTCTCTGCCACCTATGCCAGCGTTTCCGAGCCACAGCTTTTCAGCGGGAAGAGTTGATAAAGATGAAGGTGAAGGATCTGCGAGACTATTTGGCACTCCGTGAGATTTCCACAGAGTTGTGTCGTGAAAAGGAGGACCTGGTATTTCTGATTCTTGGCCAGCAGCCTGTAATTACCCAGGAAGATCAGATAAGAACAAATCCATTTAATACTAGTGCCTCTGGACAGCAAGACTTCGTGATTCTCCCGCCAACCAGCACAGCATCTTCTACCTCACATGATGAGTCTCCAGTGTCTGCAGATCCCATCTCAAGTTCACTAGCTCAGGAACATCAACAGGTACAGTCTCTAGCCAGAACCTTCTTTTGCAAACTCATTCATCTCTATTTTTGGATTAACTACTAAGATGTTGCATGAGGTTTTCCAAGTAGATAATGTGCCAAAAAAGTTTTACATTAAAGATGCCTGCTTATAAAGCAAGGAGGGCTTCTGTTTAGAACAGATGTCAGAATACTTCAGTTGCATTTTATACATGCTCTTCTCAGGTTTGTTTTTTAATTTTGAATTGAGGACCTCACACTTCCTTACAGAATAATTAGGAAAGTAAGATGTGTTATTTTACACTGCCTTGCTGTGTAAAACTGACTTGCTGTCACCAACTTTGTGCTATTCCCTTTCTACACTAGTGGAATTTAATTTGGTGGGCAGTGCTGAATATATTGAACATTCACTCTGAGAACAACATCACTGTTTTGAGATGTTTTCTCTGGTGCCCTGGTCCACCCTTGCTGTTGCCACTAGATAATGGCTGTGACTGGTTCCTTTGGTACTTCATGTCTGTATTGGTGCACAGATCTATCTTGTGTGTTGATGTTGACAACTTGCTGACAGTTGTATGTAGGTATTGGATGAAATGGTTATTATTGCTCTTTAATTCGTGTGCAAGACAGCAAGCACAGTTTAAAGCAATTTTGGAACTGAAACTGATGAGAGATGATTGCGAGGTGGCTGAGGTTTTTGGTGTCTTCTGCACTCAGATCTATAGAAGACAAGACCTGAGTCTGTTGTTAAGTCTTCAGTTTATGATGAACCCTGCAGTTCTGACAAACCTTGTCAGGGGCATTTGAGCTTAATTATTTTTTATTGACTTTGCTTTGTTTGTCTTTCTGCTATCTGGTATGGGAAGTTTACTCAGTGTTTGACATCTGCTCCTAGTTCTATTACAAAGTTAATAGGTGTTATTTAGTTCCCAGTGGACCAGAGCTGTGAAAGTGTATGTGCCTTCTGCTTCCTCAGCAGATATATCTAGTACAAAAGAATAGTTTTCCTGGGAGGACACTTTTTACAAATCAAAAGGCCTTTTCATTTTCTGGTTTTCTGGATATTGCCATTCCAATTTTTACCAGCAAATTCAGCTCTGTTGTCTTCCCTTACTGCCCCATGATACATTTCAGCTTCTTGTCTCTACTTGCATGACGTTCTGCTACAGTTCAGGCTCTTTCATTATTGTTATTCTTTTGCTTTGTAAATATTAACAAGTCACCACTTAGATAAGTAGGATGGTAACATTACAGTCTCCTTTGTCAGTAGGGAAACCACAGAGGGGAATGATAGCTGCTGAGGGCAACTCAGCTAGAATTACACTGCAGTTCCTTTCATTTTATTAAGTGCTCAAAACAACTGCCCCTTCTCATTCTCCAGCTTTGTTGCTGCTGGTCCTTCACTTAGCATCTCCTCTTTGTCCAGTCCAGCACCCACCTGAAGAGGTGTTTCTGTATGGGTACTTTGAAGATGACCTGTAGACTTTGAGCTGTGTTACAGAGGAGGCTTATACAGAGCCTTACACTGACAGCCAGTGTGCCATCAGAGCTGTGATATCGCACCACGTCACACTGCAACACTTCAGTGAAGGATTGTGTATATAGATACATATATAAATTTGGTCTCCTCCTGATCCAGCCTCACAAGAACATCATGTGGGATTGTGCTGTACAAGAACTCCATCAGGGTTTAAATAAAGCAGGGCTTTAAAGGGTCAGATGCTGCACTTTGGTTTCAAGAAGTTTTACTTGTTTAAAGTTTATTTGTTTTTGTAAGTGCTGCATGGGAAATACCTTCTGCGAGCATGCCTCGCTTCTACCTTGTGCTGCAGTTCATCCTTCCAGTGGGCAGGGTTTGCAGTTGTGCTGAACTATTGAGTTTATTTCCCTTTGGACACACAGAGAGATGCTGTTGGTGAAAGCTTTATTTCCTCTTCTAGGCAAATGGTTATGTGCCTCCAAGCCAAGTTGGTGTGACAGGAGTTGAGAATGCAGCAGAAGCACCAACAGAGGAGGAGACACAGGTTTGTGTGTCCTGGAATTGGATGACAAGGAATACCAGGTTTTCTAGGCTGTATTTGCTACCACAGAATCATTACTGCAGGGAGATGGGTGGCTAAACAGTAATTCAGACTGACCGCTGACAGACCCAATCAACCCCTTTTTTGGCATCATCTTGTCCTCCACATATAAAAAGAACTGGTGTCACTTGGATACTATAATAGAAATTATTTATTTCTACCCTAGGACTTGTGTTTCTGAGAGAGGGAGGAATTCCCAGAGTAACCAAAGCTATACGTACAGCCAAACATGAATTCCTGCTAGCGTGCGTGTTGAAAGTTGATTTAAATTGTAGTGCTAGGTATTGAGAGCAAGAATCATTCCATCTTTGTTCCCTTTCAGTCTACTGACTCAGAAGATAACCTGGTACAGGGGAGGAAGGCTTCCCTTTCTGATCTAACAAGCATTGGAGATATCAATGCACTCTCTGTGCGACAGCTGAAGGAAATTCTTGCTCGCAACTTTGTCAACTACAAAGGCTGCTGTGAAAAGTGGGAGCTGCTAGAGAGGGTGACTCGTCTTTATAAAGAGAAAGACCTTCAACATCTAGGTAAGAAACTTAGCTAACGTGCCTGTTTTCCAGGTTTTCCCTTTTTACCGACAGTTGCAGAAGGAATTAGAACTTACATTTCTGTTTCGTGGAAGTGAGGAGAAGGAAGGAGCGTTAGGCACGTTAGAGTGAATGTAGCTTAACTCTCTTCACTACTGCTTGTACTTGTTTAAGAGGAGAGCATCATGGTAGCTCTGGAGAGTGTCTTCCCTGTAGTACCAACAAATGAGAACTGTGTGCCCTTCATCTCAGGATTCTGTATAGCTGTGGCAGATTGTGCTGGTCGCTGCATCACCCACAGAATAGCTGATGCGTGACAGTAGATGGATGACTGTAAGCGCTGGGGTGAGCTCTTATCTATTGACTCATGGTAACTGGCAAAGCGAGCAGGAAAATGCCACCAAAAAGCAGCCAGGCAATTCAGAGCTGGCATGTGCTCAGTGACAATGGCTCCTACTGCTGAACAGTTGTGGTTATCTGTGGTTTGATTCTGTCCTCTTGATTGCAAGTGTGTTCCTCCTGCGCACTACCTGCTCCTGCTGGGCCTGCACAGTTGACTGATGAGGGGATAGTGGTGCGATAAAGGTGCATAGAGAATGTATCTGGCTTGACTTTCATGTGCCAGTTTGCAATTCCAGGTGATTAGTTAAAAAAGACATGTAAATGTTTTTCTTGTAAACTTACAAGTATAAGAGAAATGTATTTTAACACTTTGATTTCCTAGATAGATTTGTTTCTCAATGTTGTCCGAAGTAGCGGTTTTCTTAAACTCATCTCTAAGCTTTGTCCTCTAACAATGATAAAAGATTTAAGACAACCGCTTTGGTTTTATGTTCTTCTTTCATTGTATCTTGTGCTTTTGTCAGAATTTATCCTTTTCTCTTAATCACTGTTGCCTGTGCGTGTGCCTCAGCTGTGCTCAACAATATTGGTGAGATTGTGTAACATCAAAGAAACTGGCTCAAGGGGCTACTGAAAGTGTAGTTCTAGGAAGCCAAACACTGCCTAAATTCCAAGGCTGTCTCAAAAATTGAGACATCACTTTAGATGGTTGCTTATCTTTGTGAAGCGTTAGCTATTATGTAAAGTTAGTAAAAGAGAAAGTTTCTTGCCAGTTGAACAACCTATCCTGATCAGAGATTCAGCTTGAACCTCTGCATGGGCATCCGCAAAAAGCAGTTTTGGTTTAGTAATCTCCCTTCAAGGCTTTCATCTCCTGTGTAATAATAATGCTTGAGTAAATTTTTTTTCCAGCTTCTCTTATTCTCACCAAATAACTTTCTCTTCTTACGTTGCAGTTTCTGACACTGACGATCAAACTGGTAAGTGATATTCTTAATCATAGAATCACAGAATCATTTAGGTTGGAAACGGCCCTTAAGATCATCTAGTCCAACCGTTAACCTAGCACTGCAAAGTCCACCACTAAACTATGTCCCTAAGTGCCACATCTACACATCTTTTAAATACCTCCAGGGATGGTGACTCAACCACTTCCCTGGGCAGCCCGTTCCAAGTCAGTGAAGAAATCTTTCCTGATAGCCCATCTAGACCTCCCCTGGAGCAACTTGAGGCTGTTTCCCCTCATCTTACCACTTTTTACTTGGGAAGAGAGACCCATGTTGCCTCATTGCTAAGAATCTCAGTGGCATTTCTGTTTTCATCACACAGAAATTACTATGTAAAGGCTAAAACTTTCTGCTCCTTGCCAGTTGACAGAGCAGATATATCCACATCAGTGCAGACGCAAGGGGAATTTTTTTCAGACCTTCAGCTTGCACAAGTACCTCGGGGAAGCCCTTTGATAAAGCCAACTCAACAGATTGCACAAAACCAACATGCCTTTCTTTGTCATGCAAACCGTGGTCTCTTGTTTACTCAGGTGGTGCTGGGCTCCCTGGCATGGAGGACAACCTCTGCAAAATCTGCATGGACGCACCCATTGACTGTGTCCTGCTAGAATGCGGCCACATGGTCACTTGCACCAAGTGTGGGAAGCGGATGAGCGAATGTCCCATATGCAGGCAGTATGTGATAAGGGCTGTCCATGTCTTTAAGTCCTAAGTGTAAGAAGACTGGTGATGCCTTAAAGCCTCATCTTCTGTTAGAGAAATGGTCAAAATTGCTACAACTAGGTCAGAGGTTAGCATATGGACCCCAATGGAAGCTGGAAGTGAGGGAAGGATGAAGCCTGGGGAAAATTGCTCTTACTCAAGCCACGCCTGGCTGTGCTCTTCCCACTATAGTGCTTTACACCACAGTGCCTGGACTCCTCGGAGCTTACTGCCAGCAGCAGACACAGAAATCATTAACAACCTACATCGTAGAGTAACTTGATCCACTGCTGTTGGGATAGATGGATGCTTGGCTTTCCACCACAAAGATCAGATTCAGAGGCTTTGTATTTTCCACTGAATAATAAAAGTGGACTGGGGTCTCAAAAAGTGACATTTGTTTTGCTGCTTAGGCTATACACCCAGCAACAACTTTATTTTCAAAGATTAAAATATTACTGTACTTGTTTATTTTTTTTTTAAATTTAATGTTAAATTCTTATGCTTGCAGGACAGGCAGACAGCCTCTGTTTTCTGTATTCAGAATAAGCATAATTCTAGCCTAGTGCAATTGTGGAAAAATGTATAATTTTGTTTGAAGATGGACTTTGTATTACTGAAAAATGTAAGGTGACTGAGACTCTGTGAAACATACAGCCTTACCTTGTGTGGTGGTGGTTTTCTGTTTACATGCCAGCAAGAGGGAGATTTCTAGTTTGACTGTTGTTGATCCCTTTGAATTCAGAGGCTTCCTTACAGTATATGCCAGCAATCATTTTAAAACTGAGCTGATTTCACTTGATTAAGGAGCTATGAATCCAAGGCTTGAGTCTTTTAGAGGGTTTAGTGAGGAAAACGTAACAGCTAAAGAGTAGTAAGGATTCTGTTGCTACACAATCATATTTAAGTACAGGTGACTTTTTCTTTTTAGAGGGGAGACATGAAAGAAAGCAAACTTTATCTCCCTTGAATCAGTAAGATGAGTGATCATGATTGCAGCTGCTTCTGTTCACTAATCAGCTTCCCCCCTATTCTCCCCTTTGCTCAATTTTACAGTCCTGTTACATCTAGACTGCTTATCAAAAGCAATTTTGTACTCTTTCTGCTTGTGAGGGTGGATAGGAGATTCTGTGGTCTGCTATGTGACAACTGCAAGCCCTTACAGCTATCCTCATGAACAGCATGTTCATTTGGAAGCCTTCCTAGAGAAAATTGTGACTGGCATATTTTTCCCTCTGTGGCCTGCAAGCATTCAGTCCATTTGGCTGGTAACACAGCTAAGTTTCAGAATCTTGATGCCTTAAGTTTTCAGCCACTGTGGGATTGTATACTCATTTCAAGTCATTTGTGAAGTTGAGTACCTTCTGCTGCAGGTTTTTTCCTGTCTAGCTTTCCCCTTTATGGGGGGGGGGTGATCACTTTGTGTTCAAACTGAATCTCTGCATGGCTGCCAGCAGAGGAACAGCATAAAATCCAAGTGTCCACTTACAGCTTCTGCAGTAGTGGAAGTGTAGTTACAGAAATGATCACTGAAGCCACCTCTTTACGAATAAGTGGTAATATATGTTAACAGCAAATTAAACTTGTGTAATCTTTAACATGGAATATTGCATGAATAGCAACTCACTTCTCAACTGGCACGGAGTGGAGGTCTCTGCAAGTTGGAACGAATAAAGCACGCACTTAAGATGAAGAAATCTGTCACTCAGTAGGTAGCAGGACCTCTGCACTATTGAGGTGGTCTGAACTTCACAAAAATGCAACAGCTGCTGAGGTTTATTGAACTAAAAATTCTAAGTTTTACCTCTTTCCTGTTCAGGTTGTTCTCTAATCTTTGGCTTAAGGTTTAACAGCTTCCAACATAAGAAGAGTACTGGTACAATTCAACACATTGTTGTTAAAAAAAAAAATTGCAAGTAAGCAGTAACTGTATTTACTCTTCAAGAGGTTCACAGGGACCTCTTTAAGAGGTACAGGAATACACATACAAAGTGCTGAACAGCCTCATGTAGTAAATTCACTGTGAAAACTGATGTTGTCATATCTTTCAATAAACTCAGGGCTGGGGGAATTTAGCAGGAAGAAGATTATTCCCCTGTGGACAGATATACTTTTACTTGTAGAGGTTAGGCTTATATTCTACAGCAGATCAGATACATTGCAGATAGATTGATGCCTGAAAGTATAGGAATGAAAAGATAGACCCACTGTATGACTCTGAAATGTGCTTTTTGAAGGGAGGACTTTTTTTTTTTTCGTGGCTACAGTGTTTCCCTTGCAAAAATGGATTTGCTACTTACGGATATGGTTGAGTTGTTATTAAAGGAAAATCAAAATCTGGAGGAAATTGATTAATGATCCAAAGGAATATAATGAGCTGAACTAATAAAGTAAATGGAAATATTTATGTGCTTTACGTACATTGTACATAGTTTAAATATTTTAAAAGTTAATATTCTACTTGAAATGGCATGTTATTCTCTATTAAATCTTCTTGGTACTATGATGGTTAAACTTACTAGTTTTGGTACAGAAGTTTGGTTTATAATTTTATAATAAAGTTGAAATGTGATTTAGTTAACCTTGTTTTCTGACTCTGTTACCACCAGGCTAGGAGAAAGCAGAGATCCTACAGCTACTTCTGAATTTCAGCCAGAAGGGCTTGGGATGCCAAGTGCTTAAATAGCATTGGTGGGTGGGGTACAAGTACAAAAGAGGTTGAAGGAAAAAAGTTAACTGACAATACTAACTTTTTAGCAGTACAATCTTAACGTAATCTTCACAACAAAGGGGAGAGCATGCTCTGTACCCTTGAGACAAGACCAGTAAACTGGTCAACTCACTTTTCCTTTCATAATGTACACATGCACTCGGCCTACTCATGCAGTTATTCAGCAAATGCACATCATCATTTGCAAAACAGTTAAGTTAAAACGAACCCCTAATTTCTAGAACCTATCATCTTCCTTATTTCATTAATATTCAAGTCCTTGGAGTCATTTTGAACAGCTTCAGATAAGGAGGTCTCTCAACTATCCTAAAAGATCCAGATGGCAGAGTTCCTTTCTCAGCTTTTACTTGTTGAAACACGAATAGCAGAACACATGAGCAACATATTCCAGAAACAAACACTCCAACAGAACGCTTGGATAATGCTGCAGCAGTTGCTGTATTGAAGCTTATTTGGTGTCCTAGTTTTCATATGAAACCTACAGCAGAGGTGTAATACTACTGGATACAGATCTGTGCTGAATGTTGAAAGACAGGAAAGAAAAAAACCAGAAGGACAGATGTCCTTCACATAAATTGCAGCCATGCAGCAAAATGATCCTGGTAATAGTTTCACATATTTGGTGGTCTGTTTTCCTGTCCAGGCAGAGAATAACCTTTGGAAAATAAGTCCTGACAGCAAAAGAGAAACTGCTTCAGTTTTATTTCTTTATCTATAAAAATACCCAAACTTTAAAAACCCAAGGAGACTAAACCAGCACCTAGATAAGTGCAGTGGTCTACATTATGGGCAGAAAAATGGATTCAGCAGTGACATTTCTTCAGAGAGTTGTTTTAATTAATTCCATATGGTTGCTATGGATCTTTATAACTACCTCTGATGGACTTGAGCATTTTATTTCTATCCACAGAGGAATCTCACCATTTCTTCCACCTACCTAGTTCTCAGTTGTTCCCTTCAGGGAATTCTTGTGTCAAGACATTGCTAGCATGGGGCTACCAGTCTCCGTTTCCGGATGCATTCCCAGATCCAGTTGGGAGACACACGCTTAGCACCAGGATTCTCATCAATGTCCCCTATAACATGCGTTGCTGAGGCTGTGTCAAACTCTGGCACAAGATCCCCATCATATGCTATAAAGTACCGTCGGATTTTGTCGAAGTCCTTCACAGAGGGCGACAGGTACAGCTTCACACCAGTGAATATGTCCAGCAATGTCTGCATATTGTGAAAGAGGATGAGAAGCACAGGTTAGTAAAACATTAGATTGGTCTGGAAATTACACTAAATTCTTTGAGGCATGAACAAGTCCATTCACAGCTCTCAAGGTTATCATTCTAATCCCATGCCTAATAATTGTAAATTGCTCTTTGGACCACCATTAAATCGTACACAAGAGCAACACCCATACAGTTCCTCTGAAAACCAGATGTTACAGCTGAACAGTGCTTCTTCCCTAGCTAAGGGGAATTATTACCCCATTATTCCCATTAGTGGTGATGCTGATGTGGTCCAGTGAACATGATCTTAATGTCTTTTGTCTTTACAAGCTGATGCTTCTTAGTTAAGTAGGAGAACACAACCGCCCTGGGAAGGGACATGCTGTTTACATCACAATAGGTATGCCAGGCTTATCAGGAAATTATAGCTCAGCGATTCTTAATCCACTCCTACAATTTGCTGCACAATGGGCTAGAAAGGACAGTTCTCTCCCTTTACAGCTCCCAACTCTTCCATGTGCGGCACTCAGGAGGAGTAGCCGCTCAGCAGTCACAACACTTTGTAGAGCAGGACATTGGTGGGCGAACAGAGTATTGGCCTTTAGCATGACAAACCCAGTTATGTCAGCTCTGCAGACAGGAAAGAAAAGCTGCAGCCATCCGCTTCCTTTACAAGGGGGCTTGTTGCTGCTATTTCTGCCTTTACATTTCATTTTAATTTAGGGTGCTGCTATAGGAAGATTTCAGACTTTTCCAGATGAAAGGCAAAAGTGAACAGACAATTGAAACTGCCTGAGCTTCCTCCCACCCCAAAGTGGTTGCTGTCCAGCTGTCCATACCTTTTTTCCATTGTCATCCATCTCAGATGCTTTTCGCTTCTCTCCTCGTTTCTCCTCTGATTTTTCAGGGGATCCAATGACTGCTTTGCTTTCTAAGAACAAACACTTGTCTCATTTGTGTTCTCTGTCCAGATACTGGTTGTGTATTAAAGTGGGGAAAGAAGACTAAAGGGGGTAAAAGGCTTTCCCCTGTTCTTTCAGGAAAAATCCATGAATTAGAACCTAATTAGTAAGACACATTTTTCTACTGCAAATGGCGTGGAGCATCTTCCTGCCCTCATCTCCAGGATGTTGCTGTTCAACTTCCCTCCTTGCTGTCACCACACTGTCTTTTTGAGACTGCTCAGAAATTTGCTTCAAGTTATTCCCCAGTGACAAAGCACTGGTGAAGCAAACTCATTTCACAGGTTTGCAATTTACTACCTGGAAATCCCCACCATCCAGGTGCCCTATTATATGCATGAATTTCATCCAAATAAAATTAAATCCTGGTTCATGGCCAAAAATGTCTAACCAAAGGGCGTGTGATCTGCAGGAACGGGAGCAAGAGGTTTGCTGTTCAGATCAGTCTTACACAGTCTGCTAAGGACCTTGATCTAATAAGCTTAACATAGACTGCAGTCCCAGAAAAATCACTCCAAAGTAGTTTTGGCACTAACTGTAACTGAGACTCTGCTAGGTTCAAGATACCTGTTCTAGGCAGCATATAACCTCAGAGAGTTTTTACTGTCTAAATGAGTTGCCTAAACACCAATCTGAACAGCATCAACAGTGCTGTTTCCATCTCCTCTCAATCCCAGCACACCTCAGAGGTGTGGCTATTCATGCTATGAACAACACAGGCCAAACCAAGGGCCTAAACAGCTTTGCCCGTTAACCCTGACATGCACATAAAAACTTCCATGGGATCTTCGAGCATCTGACAGAAGACAAAGATCCAAAGCCAGCCTGCCCCAAACACAGAGGACCCACCCTAGGGCTCCTCTCCCTGGAAAGCACCATCTTACCTTCTGGCTTCTGGGCTTTTGCAGGTGACTTGCTTGGGGGAGTTTTAACAGTGCTGTGTGGTGTGGAAGACCTGGAATTTCCCTCATTCTCTCCACTGCTGCCAGCTGTGGACTCATCTTCCTCCCCAGCAGCTACACTGAAATCAGCCTTCTCTTTGGAGAGTTGGTACAGCTCCTGTCCCGCCAGAAACAAAGCACTGCCTTTAGCCACAGTGAAACCTCTGACATTAGACACGAGCTGTAATGCATGGTCTGTTTGTTTCCCCCGCCCTGAAACATTTGCTCATATGCTTTTTCCTCCTGCACATCTTTGTAGCCATTTTCCTGTCAACTTTGTTCAAGCTCTCTGCATTCCACCCAGCTGCTTGACATTAAGGGAAGCCATACAAGGAGGTACCAAGATCCATATTCACATCATCTGCTACAGAGCAAGACAAACTCTTCAGAGCATGGCTCCCTAGCCTGACAAATGAACAATACCCATTGCTCACGCAGGGAATAGTCTGTCTGAAGAGGGTATTTTACCTTTCTCTCCCCTAGGGAGCCAGAAATACTGCAGGACAGCAGGTGGGCTGAATCACTCCTTGCTTCGGTGGCGTAACAAGCACTTACATCTGCTGCCAGTATCCCTGTAGGCAGTGTGAAGACAGCCCAAATGACAATAACTAGACTGAGAACAGAGCTCATCAACAGCTGACTTACTGCTAGGATGGCAGCAAGCCAACCGGTTTCTATCTGTTAAGGAGGTGTAGAAGCCGTGTGGGGTAGGTGCAGCCCCAGGAGTCCTGGCTGACTGCCATTTGGCCCCTGTGCCCTGGAACTGGGCCAGGCTACCCTTAGTCACTTCCCAGATGCCTCCCCCAATCTCAGCAATTAATGGGAGACCAAATGACCATAAACGCTCAAGAGAATAAAGGTCACCTCTTTCAGGAAGGAAATTTCTCACCATGAAGGCTGTTACAAGAGCTGATACAACTAGCTGCCAGCACAGACTTTCCTGAAAGTGCACAACACAACAGCTCAAGAGACTTGAGAGGCCCCATGGAAGAATAAGACTTACATCAAAATAATCCAGCAAGGAGCCTGAGCCTAGAATAAATGGAAAATGTAACATGCCATCACAGGTACCAGTCAGCAGATACCTTCACTACATACCCTGCTATCCAAATTTGTCTTTTTAAATATAGACTGTTGTCAGAACTTATTCTTGAACATGCTGCAGACATACTGCGTTAACTCACCTTGAGCTGCTGGAGGTTGGTGGCTGTCTTCCAGTCTTTGTCATCTCGAATGCGGGTGCAGCGAGGGAAGCGAATGGAGATCCCATCTGCAGTGTGGGCTTCGGCTTTAGAGAATTCAGCCCCTGTGATCTCCCACACTGGGGCTTTCTAAACACAGTATTGAGGAAGTCACATCACATTCCCATGTTCTTTCATGAACTAACTCTAATGCGTCTGTGTTCCTCTACCTCTACAACAGCCCCCTCTGGGCCCCAGCACACAGGGTTTCATATACACAAACTGACCTTCTTGTGGTCACCTTAATTAGAAAAACTTCCATTTTTTTCAGCGAGCCAGAGATCCTCAACTAATATATAATGTCAATTTCTAAATAACACCTTTTCTATCAGACATAATGGCACAAAACATACTGATAAATTTTGTAAAACAATAACAACTTTTGGGTTACAGTTCTGCTTCAACCATTTCAAGTCAGATTTTTCATGCCTCAAATTTAAAGTAAGTTCACTTCTGGATGCGATTTAATGAACAAGAATATTTCCCAGAAGTGCTGCAGGTATGATTTCTTCATGAAGCTCTTAGCCTCAAATGCACCTGCAAGATTCAGAGATAAAAACTTGCACTTAATTTCCTGTTCCAAGTATGAAGACTAATCTTGTAACAGAGATAATTTGTACACTTAAATAAGTATAGTAGATTGCTATATCAGGGCTGGAAAACAGTTAAATAACTATGACAGCACTTACCTTTGGATCTGGGACAATGAAGTCTGGGTAGTAGATTTTGTTAATTTTTAGCCACCTTGGAATTTTACTAGGATCCTATTAATTAAAAGCACAAAATGGAAATGTTCATATGATCATATATGAACCTATTTCTACAAAAGAAGTTGCTGAAAGATAACATAGAAGTAGATTAGCATATAGGTGTTACATTGCCTTTGTATGGATGAAACTTGCTTTAGCCTGCAGTGCAAGGTGCACTGATTGACAGCAGTTTCTCTTATCTAGAGAATCACAAAAATTTCTTTAATGTAGCTCTCAATTACTGTCATTTTATATGTAAAACAATAAAATTGTTGCTCCAATTGTGATTCATATAAAACTACTCATTTTTTTAAGATTCTATAACCTTGATGCAAATGGCCTTCAGGATGACAAGTAAATATTAAAATTCAGCTCTCTGTTATTTGTCAAGTCTTGAAAAGCAAGATTCCTCACCTTAATAAGTCACTCACAAAAAGTCTTTTAACTCCAACATGCCGGGTTATCTAGCCACAAGACAATAGTCTGACTTGAGCATTTCTCACCCGCAGCCCCATCTAGTGACTGTCTTCACCAACTGCAATATGCAAAAAAAATGGAACTTCCTCTGCTCTTCCTAATAAAACTTTGTCTTAGCAGGAAACAGATGGTGCCTGCCTTCCCACTCAGTGTCTGAGTACAAATCTCAGGCATGCCTCATCTCGAAGCTGGCTGCACCAACACCTCGTTTGTGTCAGAGCAGTTTAGCTGCTTTAACTCTAATCGAGCCTCTATTCATTGCCAGCAGAGCACTTCAATTCTGCATTTAGCCAGCACCTCAACTGTAGCTCAGCAGGAAGGAGGCTTTTACCAAGCCCTTTGCTGAGCATTCCTTCGATTGCCTCCATGCCGGAGCCCCTCTCACCTTGCTGATCTTCACCATATCCAGCTCTGTTTGCAGACGTGCCAAGGTGGCATCATCATGGCCACCGGAACACTTGGTCACAGTGCACCACTTCTCACTCTTGGGATCATAGCAGCCCATGAGGAAGATGGACATCATCCCACCTGCAGGAGGGGAGAGCAGGGTGGTTCACATCTTCTACAGGACAAGCCACAGCCTTTCAAAAAAGCAAAGTAATGAACCAAAACCCTTTTCCATCTTCGGGAGTCAAAGGGCCTTAGGCTTGTAATGGCTTAACAGCATCAGCTCCCAGCCTCTACACTGTGTAAGAGCCCAGCCCAAGACCTAAGGCTTTGCTGTGCCAACTAACCCACAGTAAACTCATAGCCTGGCATGTGATGGGCTGCAGCAGAGTCACTGCTACAGCCAGTCTCATTCTGGTAGGAGACCAAATGCTACAGGAGGCTTGGAACAGGAAAAAGCTTCAGAGTTTTCTGAACTGACAGATCCTCCGGCTTAAGCCGACTCCAGAGACTTACCTTTACTGCCTTGTCCATAGAAAGCTCCCAGCACCACTAGGTCTGCTGTGTCAGCCATTGCACCCTCATTTAAGTAGTCCTTTTTCACTTTCAGCCAGTGTCGTTTTCCCGGTTCATAATTACCCTGTGCAAAACAAGGCAAGAACCCCCGTCAGAAAGATCATCTGGTGGACAGCTATCTCCTCAAAAAGCCCTTGCTTTTATCCAGCTTAGCAGTACAAGAACACAGCAGTGCTCAGATATTTAAGGAGCAACTTGAATTGGATGTCAGCATCCACAAGAACCCAGAGATGTTTCAAGGATGCTCAGCCTTGTGTGCTTCATCCACAGCCCTCTGTCTGTTGTTATTCCCCAATTCCCAGCATACACCAGTGAAGAGTAAACGTAAACCTGCCTTTACATCTTTCAGCACCAGTCCTTCCAGTCCCTCACGGATGACTCGGGTGATCATATCTGCCAGATCTGAAGCTTTCTGAAAATGAAAGGAATCATGGTTAACTCAAGACTGAAAGGGCTGTGGTCTTCAGGCTTTCTGTTCAGAGCAGCGGTGCACTAAAACCAAAGCAACTGCAGAGAGATGAATGGGTAACTCCATATAATATTTTTCCAAGGAGAGTCCCATACGTGTTCTCTTTGCTGCACACCCAGTGACTAAGCTGGGAACGTGTCCCAAGAAGAGAAGGGTTCGTTAGTTAAAAAAATACCCAAGAGACGAGGCAGCCACACTGATTGTGTCCTGAGTATGTCCCACATGTACAAGATTAGATTTTCCTCAGCCAGCAGTGTCTGCATACTTCTCTATCCAACTGCCTTGGGACCTATGCTCTTTTCTTCTTCCCAAAAATGCTTTCTCTGCCCCAAAAGTACAAGCATTCTCCACCAAAACCAAGGTACTACAGGAATCAGTAGCAGTGGGGAAAAATAATGGGACATATGGCTTCTGCATAACAACCAAAGGAAAAACTGAGCATGCTGCTGTCTAAATGCAGTTTTTAGCACTCAGGATGTATCTGGGCTGTAGTGGCAACTTGAAGTTGCCAATTTGGGAACTGGAAGCAGTCTAGCTCCTTTCAATCATACTTCAGTCTTCTCTACGCAGCTCAGCACTGCACTGTACAGACTAAGTTACAACAGGCTTTAGCTCCTCCTAACAATGTCAAAGTTACAATGACTATAAAATCATTAAGCAGCCAAAAAAGAGAGATGTGCAAGTTAAGACTATACTGAAGTGGTGGTAGCAGAGACAAGATGGGAGCACAGGCATGGCCCTTTTGAACAACACTAGCTCAAGAAGTCTTGCACACAGAGCAGAAATAGAACCATTTTGACAGGCAGAGAATTGCTGGATTTGCAGCCTTAATTATAAAAAAGGCCATGTGGTAAAGGAGCAATGAAGTATCCAGAGTGCAATCTATGAGATCACCATGCATGCTATATTAACATTGAACTCACTGTGACATGCTTCATCTCTGAGAATAGGATCCGGTTGGGGATTTCAACCATGTTATCACGGAGAAACTTACGACGTTCACACAGAGGCCTAAACCAGGGCACGGATAATTAAGGACAAGAAAGCAGTTTTAACATGAAGTACCAGTCACATGAACGTTGAGAAAAGCTATTTAAATAATTAAATTACTTATCCTACAGGGTTGCAGAAAGGACAATCAATTCTTACTTTCCTCCAGAAAGCAAGTTATAAAACAGAATTTTTGTGTTAAGAGTGCATTTAGTTTCAGAGGATGTAAGATGAGCTGGGTACTGAACCACACTCAGTTCAGTTGAAATGCAGTTAATCCTGATATTTTGGAACTGCGGAGCAAGATGGACCTCCACAGTGAAACTCTTTAGCACAGCAAGGATTCTCCCATGCTGTCTTGATTTTACAGGGGTAAATGGCCAGTCATAGCAGCCAATGTGAACGGCTCCCTCTGCAGTGGTAGTGTGTTCCAGCAAGTTCATGCTGGGAAACCGGTCAGGCTACTCTCACACTATGCCGGACACATACCTGTCCATCAGGCTGATGTCATTGAAATAGATGCAGTCAAACACAAACAAGCAAACGTTGGCATCTTGGAAAGCAGCTTTCTGAAAGACAATTAAGATTGATTAAAAGAAATCTGCAGTTGTAGCGAGCAGCAATATGGAGTTTTAGAAAACCAACAGAAACAAAAGGATGTATTTTTATCTCCATAATCTTTTAGTTATAATGAGCTTAGGCCTCTTCTAAAAGACAGAAGTATTCTGAGAATTAAGATTTAGACTGAATGTGTCAAAACAGAAACTAAGAAGATAAAACATGCTAATTTCCTAGTGACAGGGAAATAACGCCACAAATATTAATGACTTTGGGCCATGTAACATCCATCACTACTGCTGCAACAAAAAACCAACAAGCGTTCCAGAGACTTCAGATTAATGGCTACTTTAAGTTAAAGCACTTACAGTTTAATTTTCATTTTACTGTCCTCTTCCTCACAACCATTTAGTCTAGACATAAGCACTACATAATATTCATATGGACTAAATACTCTCTGCATCATTGTCATCTTCAAGTCTGTCATACATTGCTCAAGCAATGATAAGCAATGACAGAGTTTTTTAATATTTATCTCAAGATGACGTTCTGCTAGTGATCAGGTTAATATCAAATATATTGTATTAGAGCAGTACCTTTTTCATTAATATCAGCCTTCTCAGGGATCTTATTTTTTCCCCAGATGCTCTAGCAAGCACCAGATTTTTTAAACTATCCTGTGATAACAGATGACATGCTAGTGCATTTTAAGTCAGCAGAGTAATAGCCTCCAACCACAACAAAGGATTTTTATTTTTTTCTTCTTTTTACCTTGTGCACACCAAGAGTCCCAAAAGGAAGTGGCTTGCCAGTTTTGTTGTCAATCAGAAGAACTTCTGAATCCAGGATCATACTTTGCCCACCAGGGAAAGCCTGGGGGATGAAGTCCTTAAAATGGGCTACCTTGGGAAAAAAAAAAAGAAAAGAAAAATACATCTGCTGGCTGAAGAGAGGGACTCACTCCAATGCAGATGTTTCCTCCAGAAGCGTGTCTGAGGCACATGTAGGCATATCTGCACTAGCTTTACTTTCTACTGTGGTACAGACAGCACAGTCTACAAATGGAAAAATGAGTCTTGAACAAATATAACCAAGTCACCCAACTGGCATCAAGCCTCCCAAAATGCAGTGCATAAAGAGGACTCTAAGGCAGATAGCTTAACTTTAGTTTCAAGCTCTTAATGTCCACCAAAACTAATTGATTACAACTCTATTAAGTGTTGCTTTTCCAGATTCCAAGTATCTACATAAATTAGGAAAAAACTCTACAACAGAAGGTATCTTCCTGGCCTATAGAAACTGTTGTGAAATTCAGTCGTGTTTATAGAGGAGCTGGCACAACAGAAAAGACAGTTTGTAGGTGCTTACTTTATGTGGGAGGACAGGTTTGAGGCTTCTGCTGAAGTAGCTGAAATGATCTCCATTTTTATGGACCTGCACCCGCTCGCCATCATATTTGATCTCTGCATACATGCCATTTGGGCACTTCTTCATGGCATACTCAATTGACTTGCAGGCTTCAGCCTTAGAAAGGTGGAGAGAGACAAGTTCCAAACAAGCTCACATGATATATTTAAAAATATAGCTACTCTCACAAAGTTCATGAATCAACTACTAGTTCCTTTGTAGATCATTTTGTCCAGGGTCTCTCATATCCAGTCCAAGTTTTCCTTTTCTTAATTACTCATTTACTTAGAATCATTTGCATATGCCCAGATAATTACAGGTTTTCAGTGCTTATCTCCTCCAAATATCTAAAGCTGTAAGTACTGTGCCTTTTGGAGGAGTGCGCCTAGCCCAGAAGTAGATATTTAACTCAGATTTGTTCAAACAAAAAAACCAAACTTATTTGAATCTCTAATCCAATGGAAAGCTCATGCTATTTCCAGAGAAAGGATCAACTTCTGGAATGACAGCAAACAAACAAAAAAGTCACTTCTGGACTGAAAGCAAGTCAAGATTTTAGCTTTTGCAATGGCACTGAAGGTGCAAGTACTGAGTACATTGAATACTGGCCTCTTGGTAGAAAACACTTTATAAAATGGCATTAAACATAAAAATCAGCACTGCACACTCTGTTAGCTCATACTACACACAGTCACTTATCTGTCTACTGATTCTTAAAGGTGAGGGTCTCTGACAGTACATATGAGAACTCCATCTCTTGCTCGGCTGAAGGTTACCATTGCAGGGGAGCCAACATTACCAGCATGGGCTGAACCGGGGTCATCAGAGAGGCCTGCACACTGAGGGTTCGCTTCAGACCTGGCATCTTCTCAGCCTCCTGCTGGTTCTTCAGGACTCGTTCTACCACATCCTGGAGGTTGCGTGATGCTTTGAACGCCTCGTAAGCATTGGGATCCAAAGCATCCAACCTTAATTGAGGAAAGGAGGGAAACCAAGCATCAACCTCAGGTCTGCTGCTCCTGGCTTAGGAGGCTAATGCCCACTTCTGGTTTTATCTCACAATGAAAGGTAAGACTTACACATGCTTTGCTCCAGCATTCATTTTCAAGTCATGCTTGATTAGCCTGATGATGCATTTCAGGTCATTGCCTGTACATCTGAAGTGCGAGAGAAGATTCAGAGATGGTAGACATTTAATTGAACTACTTTCCAGCTGGAAAAAAGAAACTGATCCAGGCCTCTGTACAAAAAGGTCCTCCCCTTCTTTAGGGTTTAAACTCAAATGAGGACACATGTTACTAGTGACATCTCAGAGGCACATGAGAATATCCAAAAGGCTTTTTAGCATCTTTATGTTTGAATGCCAGTATTAATTCTGCCTCAGTGTTGACATACCTTGCAAAATCCACTTAATTAATGTATCAAGAGTAAGTGATTGTAACATCCTCAGCCTCAGATCAACAGAAACTGAGACAGACCAAGAATCTTCAACATGTCTAAATGGCTTGAAGGCTTTTCCCAACATACCCAAGAACAGTAACTTAATTAACAGCTAAGTACCATTAAGGCAGTTCTGCAAGCCAGTTGTTTAGTACTGATTGAACAGTGTCTTGACAGGCAAGGATGAAATTCTCTGGCACAAACAGGAGCCATACATGTTCTCCATTGCTGGTCAGCAGTCAAGGTGTCTTAATCAAACCACAAATACCAGCTTACAGATGTTAAGTTCAGTCTCTGTGGCTTATGGTTAGTTTTTCACCTGTTCCAGCTTGTGATATGTAGATAACCACTCCTAGTTTTAGGGTAAACCTTCAGAGGCCAATTACTTTCCTTACCTGCGAGTGATACGTTGCAGCACACTTTGCTGGTCATCTTCCTTAGTAAGCTTTGATAGCTGGATGAGGAAATCATCTACCTCTTGGATGGTCAGGAGACTTTTGGCTGCTGGAGGACAAGACTTGCTCTGTTCAAAGAAGAGGCGTACGGTCTCGGAAACATCTCCCTGTCTCCAAAAACAAAATAAGGGTGTGGATCAGAGCTATGGCTAGAGAATGGAGACGCCACTGGGGATTCAACATGGTTCCAGTAAGTAGGATAAAGCACAGGAATGATCCTGGGATTGCATGAAGGAATTGGAATCAAATATTAGAAAAAAGTTGCCACGACACAGAATAAAGCTTCTCAGCTGCTTCATGTGCAAAAAATGGTAAGTAAGAGTACCAGTATCATCTTATTGCCCTGTTTTTCACTGCTACAGCATCACAGACCCTTTATTTCATCAGGATTAATCTACTTGTAAATCCAAGGATCTGAAAGAGTCTAGTGATGTCAGTAGAAGGCAGCATATACCAAGGCAATAAACAGAGGTGAAAGAATTAGCTTCACTATCTAATTCACCCATTTTTTCCATTTTGCAATGAATCAGAAGTGTGCATAATCAATTACCAACTCCTATGCACAGGAATTAAATGCCCATGTGAGCACTTGCAATTTTATGAGTGTATCTTAATTGTATGAACCAACTTAAGCTCACAGTAACAGATCTGTTAACTGAACCACAGTTTTTGATATGTGATGTTACAAAAAAAGTATTATAAACCAGTTACATAGGAATACACTAAACAAAGCAGTTTAGACAAAGCGGGTGCAGCCCAACTTGCCTAGATATTTTAGTCTTGCCTTCTAAAGTTTTGCAGGTGAATTCATATCTTGCTTTCTGTTCAAACATTATTTTCTAAAGGTTCCAGATGGCAGAAAGGGCTATGAAAACTGCTAAAGCACAACCCCCCCTCTCCAACCCCCAAATCACCAACTCCTATTCTAACAGTCAAGCTAACAACGTTTGAAATAGGAGTGAAAAACAAACATTACAGAATTTCCATACCAAGGGACTGAACAGCAGAAATTAAGAGAACTGCTGTCTGCACTCACCTGTTCCAGGTCCCGGACCATTTCTTCTTGGCTGCAGTTAAAAATCCTACTAAACAGCTTTACAATCTGCTTATCGTTCAAGTTGTAAACAATTTTAATGACGCCTGGTAATAGCAGCTTAATGGTCAGGTATACATCACCATGAAAACCATCTGGAAAAAAAAGCACAGACTATTAGAAACTGTCACAATTTATCTTCACATACAGGCTCTGGTTGTTTGTGCCCATTAGCATGAGCCTGGGAAAAAAAAACCCCCGCAGTTGGGGCTTCCTCTTTCCACCATGCTGTTCTACTTCACATGAAAGGAGACTTCTTAGAGGAAACACCCACAACTGTCCTGCAAATCCGACCCCACAGCCCTAAGTTTGGCAGCACCTACAAACTTTCCCTGCAATCCTAGACTGAGACTTTCTTATCTGAATTTGTTATTTAGATAAACAGTTCACTTTGCAAACATTATCTCCATAGTTCAGAAATCATCACAGCACACAGCTTGGACTACACAGCAATCAGATTTTATTTCACCCTTGCTTTTGAAGTAATACTTTGAGATTGATTTTGAGAAGGCTTTCATATGCTGAGAATGTCAATCAGGAATCATACCTCCTCCAGATCCCTTCTTCAGAAAATCCTGGATGATCTGTGTTTTCACATTATAGCTAGGCTTTTCAGCAACCATGGCACAAAGCTTCCTGAACTCTCGCAGCAAGCAGTCTTTGTGCTTCGGATCACATTTTTTTGCAGATAGGCTAGACTTGTGGGAAAAGTTTGCAGAGATATCTTCTGAATTCTTTGGCTTGGCTGCATCAAAGACATAAGAAGTTGCTTTTTTAACAAGTACAATACGGTGCAAATTTTGAAGCTGAAGCCACCTCTGCTTGGCAAGCTGAAAAGAACAATCCCAGTATGCTGGCAAAGCTTCAGAACTGAATAATGATGCGTGCTATGCCAAAATTTGTGACTTTAAATTTCAATTACCATTAAAAAAAATTCTAAACTATTTTTTCATTAGTTTTGCTCTTCACAGTACATCAGAATTTTTCTGGACCTTAATTCTACCAGACAAATATGATTAAACCTTGGTGAAAAAGAACTCCTGCTGGCAGATGCTTCTGTTTTATTTCTATTTTATAGGCCTTTGCCCTTCACAGCAAGATGTTTTCCTAAGATCATTTCTAAAATGGGGCAAAAAATGTTCCCATCCCCTCCTCTCTCATAATACTAACAACCCTACACTTTCTCATCTCTTTGGCTGTGTATGTGGCAACACGTGCCCTGAGTGGTTCAGAGCCACACGTCTGTGTCAGGCCAGTCAGTGCTCACACACTGAGTGTCCTGCTGGCAGCTGTTTCTCAGGACAAGCTGCTGAGGAGTAACAGTTTTCTTGTCCATGAACGCTGCAACCGGGAATCCCTCACAACCAATTTTTTACAGATTTTGAGCTCCACATGGGATATCTTTAGTCTACACCTTCACAGTTTGATTGAAATTGGCCAATGGACTAAGGCAGTAGTGGAGTCAGCCTGACAAAGTGGGTTACTGCATAAACTTTGTTTCCTTGGGAATACTAGAAACTCAAACATCAGTTCTTCAAGACTTGACAGCCTAAGAAAGCACTAACAATTTTTGGCAAACCAGATTTTAAAAAACGTAATTAAAACTAAACTATCTTCTATAGATAAAAAGCTGCTGATCTGAGCCAAGTTAACATGCCTCTGATGCTGACATTAGAAGAGAACGATTTCCCAGAATCGGTTTCTTAAGTCTTACCTGTGAAGCCAGAGAACTTCTTTGGTGATGGAGCGATGAGAGCTAATGGATCTTTTGTAGTTAGTTGTCCTGTGGCAGTGAGCTTGGCTTGGACTATCACTTTTTTCTTCGGTGTACTTGCAGCCTTGGAATTAGCTTCTGTAAAACAGCGAGGTTCAAACCAGCAGTCAGAAATAATCTCATACATCCATCAACATATTATGTAGGATATACTGCAACAAGCAAGTCTTAAAAGAACTGGGGATGGAGGAGAAAAAAAATGAAGGAAGATTTTTCAGATATCAAAAGTTAAAAGACTACATAGTTTACTAAAGATCATGCGAAAAAAGCTGAAAATGGAAAATAACTGCTGCTACCTCCTGGGATTTATCTGCCCATCTCTGCACGTGAATTAAATCACCTAGACCTTCTCCATAATCAGTTGTGACAAATGAATTAAGAAGTACTGTTGCAGAAGTGACTATTTCTTCCCTATATTCTTCTATTTCTTCCCTATTCTCACCTATAGAGCTGAGACACACATTTGTGCAGTACTATCCACTTTGTCACTAGGTCATACTAATACATCAGTGAGGATTTTGTGGTCAAGAGACGGCTGTGTGGCAATCAGTGGCATACCCTGAAAACAAGTAAAATAGAAGAGTGACCCAGATGCTGCCTTGTGTCTCACCTGAGATGTGCTTGTTGATTAATTCTTTCTCCCCATCTTGTAGTTCTTCCCATCCTTCCAAGTCTGTGATGTCTTCAATTTTCTTTGTGGTGGCCCGGGCCTTCTCTAGCTTCTCAAACATGCACTTCACATGGTACCACTCCTTCATGTCCCCGCCAGACTCCGTGAAAGGATTGGGAACAATCTTTCCAATGCGCACCATTCCTTTCACAATCTTCTCCTTGCATTTCTTGCAGCCTGCCGTGCCACGCTTAGCATAGTCTACGCAGTACCTCTGCTCTGCCATGTCCTCTGCCGCTGTGCAGGCCTGGCGAAGCCAAGTGTTTAAAAGCAGGGAGAAATGGAAAGCCCCAGCACCGCCACCCTGGTTTCTGTCTGTGGACTGGAGAGATACACGCCGTAACAGCAGCTGGGACCAGTAACTGGGGCTGGCCTCGGGGAGGCCAACACAGCAAAGGTAGGGTCTTGGCAGAGAAACCTGTGTGTGCGAAGAGAAAAGTCCTGTGCCCCTGCCAAGTGCCCGGACAGCCTGCGATAGTGTCCGGCTGCCTGTGGGCATCCAGCCTGCTCCGTGCGTGCTGCAAGCAAGAGAGGAGACACTGAGCCATCCCCAGCCGCCTGTGGGCCCTGTGCCTTATGCCCGGTGTGGCACATGAGGCGTCTCAGAGGCCTCAGTCCTCCCCCCTCTCTCCCAGGCCTGCCCCACAGCTGCCTCCCCATCTGGGACCCGGTCTCCCAGCCCTCAACGGCCTCCATCACCCGCTGAGCCTGCCCCACGGGCCCCGATCCTCCACACGCCTGCCCCACAGCCCCCTCCTCACCCTCAGCCCCTTCTCCCCTCATACACGAGCCCCGGCCCCTCCAGCCCGCCCCAAGGCCGCTTTCCCGCCCTGGCCCAAGCGCAACCTCCCGCCGCTACGGGCCTCAGGCTCCCGCCCTGCCCATCGCCGGCCGCCGAGGTGAAGGGCTCACCGAGATCCTCAAGGCGCCGCCATCCCGCCCTCACCCCCGGCCGGCGGACGGGACCCCCTCCAGCCCTCCCTGTAGGCCGGAGCCGCCGCCACCGCCGCGCCTTTAGAGGCGGCCCGCAGGCTTCCGTAGAGCAGAGCGCATGCGCGCTGCGCCGCGCCCCACCTCTTCCGCCCGAAAGTGGCGCCCAGGTCGTGCGCGTGCGTGTAGCGGCGTTGCAGACGGTTGGCCCCGCCCCCGCGGCGCTACCCCCCGCCTCCGCGCAGGCCCCGCCCCTTGCCCCGCCCCGCCCCGCCGCGCGCAGGCTCCCCGGAGCGTCTTCCCGCCTTGGAGGCGGCTGAGGCGACGTCGCGTGCGCCGCTCACGGGCGGGGCTCGGGGAGGGCTGTGCCGTGCGTGTCCGGGTCTGAGGCGATGCTGTATTCCCGGCCTCCAAAATCGGCTTTCCGAGAGCAAATCGGGGCAGGTCGGAGGGCATGACCTCTCTCTGGCTTCACTAGATCGGCCTTCCAAGAGTGCTACGCCACGTTGGTGCAGGTTTGAGGTGCTGTTGTATCACCTGGTCTTCCAAATGGGCTCTCCAAGAGTGCTATGCAGTGTCTGAGCTACTGCCCTATCCCCAGCCTCGTGAAATTGGCCCTTCAAGAGCGCTGTGCCATGTCACCTAGCTTTCAAAATGGGTCCTCTTAGGAGCGCTATGCTATACCTGCACAGGCCTGAAGCACTGCTCTATCACTTGGCCTCCTGAAATTGTCCTTCCAAGGGCCTTATGCTGTGTTTGTGTGGGCCTGAGGTGCTGACTTACGCTTGGCTCCCCCAACATAGGCCATCCAAGAGCACTCCCCTGTGTTTGTGCAGGCCCTGAGGTGCTGCTGTATCACCCCAGCACCCTGAAAACAGCCCTTCATCCCAGTACAGATGGGCACACACCTGCAGTCCAGCTGTTGGCATTCTGGTGGTGGCAGCTGACCCCGTTTCTCTGATGAAAGCGTTGTGCTGTGCCAAGAGGCAACTGAGGAAACTGGAGTGGATGCTATACACGCTACCAACAGGATTCCTGCCTTCATCCAGGCAAAGGATGCTGTGTAGGTTATCATGGCCAGGCTGTCCCTGACCTGCTCTGCTATACCTCAGAGGCAGAGTATGAGGCATAAGGTACAGAATTTGCTTCACCAGACATTTATCTGTCTTTTTGCTGGCCTCCAGCTAGTTGCAAGGTGAGCTACAGGCAGTCTTCCTCTTTTTCTCAGCACACCAAACTCCAGCTACACAAATTACACTGTTTGGAGCTGTGGATGAGCATAACAACTATGTCTGGTCACAAAACTGGCATGAAGTCCATGAGATAAGCATTTCTGATAAATAGGATCTGGCTATAAAGTAGTCAGTCTGCATTACTTTGCAATACTTTGCTCTTGGACAATGTGTTCAATCCATGATCTCAGAATAGAAACACACCTTCCTGTTCGTCATGGCCCAGAAGTGGTGGAAACCCCAAAACGAAAGAAACAAGCTCCCTCAACCAAATCCAACTGGGGTTTTGAGTCACAGAAGAGGAATTGCAGAAAGATTCAGGGAGTTCATGAAGGACTTCTCAACTGCTATTGACCTTATGTGGAAGGCATCTAGACCAGCACTATGCTTCAGTTTTAAAACGCTGAACCAGAAGTCTGTATGCATTCAGCTCAAGACCATGCATTTGACAGACTCGGATTAAAGGTATGTGTGTGAGTTTAATGTGGTTGAATTGTAATTGTTCAAATTGCTTTGAAAAAGATGTACCATTGAGAAATTATTTACAGAACCAGCAGTGACAGGTGCAACAGTTTGCATTAACACTGATATCTTACAGGGCAAGAACATGATAAAACCCAGGAAAAGATGGGGCGAGTACACTGTTCAGAGAGAGCTTGCTGGGAGCATAGAGCACAGTGCAGTGTTCACGGCATCCCCTTTGGTGAGATCTCTCATTCATTGTCTGTTTGGGCCTGGTAAAAGAGACAGAAAGATAGACTCAAGGGCTGACACTCACTGCAGTGCATCGTTATCGGATTTAAATAAGGCAGCTGAGCAACCTCTCAGTGGTAGGATTCGCTTCCCTAACGTTTACTGTCTAAAAGTCAGCAAAATTATCTAAACCAGGCTGTGTCTATAATCAGTAGAGGAACCTGCAGAGGGCATTTCGGAAGCTTCAGTTAGGGTGAGATGAATTGCTTTCTGGCTCTTTTCAGTCTGGAGGATGTTTAGATGGCAGCATGGACAGGTAAGTGAAGTAGGAGGGCTCCCCTCTGGAGAGTCGTGCTGAGACTGGAGATTGATGACTTGACCCGTGATGAAAGGCAGTATGCACAGGCAGGTGGCAGAACGCTGCCGGGAGAAAGTGTAAGTTTAATTTCTTCAGTGAGAAACACACAACTGATGTTTGGTTGCTTTTGAAAGGCCTGGGAATAACTCTTCAGCCTGGAGCATTAATTTTGCTGTTCTTCCACTGTGGCCCCAAGGGAATGGGTGGAAACTTGAAACCATGCATCTTCTGATCTTCTTGTGGCTAACAGGTCTGAGATGACATTAGGAAGTGACAGGAAATCTTCAACTGGCATGGGACTGAAGGGCCCTGATTTTGGTCACTGCTCTTTAAGTTTTCCATGTAAGCACTTCCTGTGAAATTGCAGTGTGCTTTTACTGTTCTTATTCTCAGTAGGAAGGTATGTTTGCAAGGGGAGGAATTAAAATTACTTTGGGTTTTACAGTCTTATTTGAATAAACTCCTCCAACTCCCACTTTGGCCAAGATGTACCTTTAAACATATGTGAATAGAGCAATATATCCAGTGAGTGTCTTTTCCACAAAACTACAGGACACTGAGTTCACAGAAAGCCAGGAGAAAACTAGGAGACAAATCACTGCTGTTTCTCAAAGGATCAGCGAGGAATCACTGCTGGTGTCTCTCTTGGTAGCTAATACTGGAATTGCTGAGATGAGCCTCTTAACATAATGCGCTCTCTGTGTAAAAGTCATCAATGACAGACTAGTAGAGAGGCCCCTAGGGAAGTAGAACTCTGTTTTAAGGAGTTTATTCCAGTAATACAGGCAAGATAATGCCCCAACAGTCAGATTTAAAGGTTTAAGTCTGTCCTTGCTTAAGCAAAGTGGCCGTCAGGAGTTCTGTCAGGAGTTAAACGTGAAAGTGAAATAATGGTGTCAGGTTTTGTTTGTGTTTTTTTCTGTATTAAGAAGCAAAAAAGAATTTTAGTTTCATCTTAAACTAGTGTTGAAAATAGTTCATAAAAAAAGGTTCACCTTGTCCAGATCTTCTGGGGTTACCTTAAATTGAAGGGGTTTTGAACTGAAATTAAAGTTTTGATGCAAGACTTATTTCAGAATTACATTCCAATGAATCCAGTCTTCTTGGTGTTGAGACAATGTCCAGAATCTCACTAAAATCAAATAAAGGGAGTGAGATATTTAGAATTTTAATAACTGCAATGAACAAATATATCTCCCTCTCTGGCTGCTAAAGAAGATATTGAATCTGGGCATGTGGTTTATTAAAATACAAGAGATAAGAGAAATGGAGAAGATTATAGGAAACAGACAAACATACATGCAATACATTGGGAAAAAAGGGAAGTGATGTCAGTTAAATAACAGATCAAGAAGACACGTAAGGGAGTTATAAAGCTCAATATTACTCACTTATTTGCATATATAGTTGTTGGTAAGACTTACTTTGTTAGGGCTTTGAAAGGAAAAGCTATTACGAGCTTAATGGTGAAGTAACAATGGTGAAGTGAAATGGTGAAGTGGTAGTTGGCAGTTCAGTCTGAAAGGATTCACAGTGCTTTTGGTTTGAGAAGTGGCTTACAAGGCTTTCTGGCTTCTAGAGGTGTGAAAAGTTGAAGCCAGATATAACAGGAATAAAATCTCTTACAAGCCTCTTTCTGGCCCTCAGTTTGGTGGGGAAAAGGGAGAATATAATCTGTTGTCAGTTTACAGATGAGTTTGCTTTTTTTCAGTTCACATTTTCTTATAGACAGGAAGGGTGTTTCCTGGAACAGTAAGTGGGACTAAATATGATCTAAGGTGTAATGCTAAAAATTTGGATCTCAAAAGAATAGCTGTTCCTTTCTGTAGGACATGTTATCAGGTGTATGGACGGTAGTTCACCTTTGCTTTCCCTCCATGTTAGCGCTCTCCAGGCCGATGCTTGTGATCCATTGCATATGACACATGCAGCCATGTAACTCCCCTGCATCCCTGTTCCCATCGCAGTAACATGCCTGCCTAGGGTGGTGACAAAAAGATGACAATGAATGTGGTATTATCCTGAAATTGGTACATACAGTCCTCTGTGGAGGAGGCAGTTTTGGAATTTGAACTTTGTCCTTTAATCCAAATACAGCAAACGTCTGTCTCTCCCTTCCTTCTTACCGCATCTTAGCTGTCTTTTTGAGGAAAAATCTTAAAATTTGGTACGTGGACATTATGAATATCTAAGTACAGGGAAACAAATGTGAAATTTGTCATTTCTAGTGCAGGTTGCCCAAAGAATCATTTAACAGCCACAAAAAATGTGTCAGAGATTTCCAAAGGTGTTTAGGAGATGCTCATGCCCTTTTGCTGTTAATACTAATGAGAAATGAGTGTCCCAATCACCTGGACAGGTTTTGGAAAGTCTCAGCTAGATTCATGTCTTCCTGGAGGAAATTACATTTGACAGGAGGCTTCTGATGCAGAGAGAATAAGGGCATTGGAGGCCACTATTTGAATTCATTGTATTTCGGTTCAGAAATCTGCCAAATGTGCAATATATACAGATGCTGATATCTATACCTCTATTCTGCTGTCAGGTAATATAATATCCTTTATTTTTCTGCTTACTGCATATGCTGTTAAATTAGGTAGACGTATTTGCAAGGTGAATGACAAGTGTAATTGGCTATAAATGCTCCATTTAGAGAGATTGCAAACTATGTTTAAGTTACACCCAAGTGCACCTGTACTTGAGATGCAAAGTCATTCAGCTCCCACAGCACCTTCATTATAACCATACTTCATCCTCCCACACAAATAGATTCTGAGGAAAATAATTTCTCCCCAAATGTACATCTGCTGCAAATTATACCAGCATCATTACACATGCAAGTATAGGGAACACAAATCTCATACTATATGTTGGTGCTGATTGAAAGATGACACCTACTTTTGGAAAACAAAGGAAAGCTAAAATAAAAGCTTGGCAAATTCTTGTTTGTTTGTTTCAAAGCATTTCCTAAATTCATTTGTCATTTCTGCATGCTCGGAGAAGATTTTTTGAAAATTTTAATTGAAAATTTTAGCTTTGAATCCTTGAGAACAAGATTGAAACCATGGCTGAAATTTTTTTTAATTGACCTTGTTCGGGAATCACTGTTGCTAAAACCTAGAGATCATTTTTATACCATTCTTTGAGACATCTAAAATTAATTTCAGAAAAACATGAATATTTTCAAGAAAGGCTATAGTAGTTAAAAGGTTTTTGTCTTTTTTCTTTTGGAAAGTCTTTAAGGTTTCAGATAAAAAGGCTATTTTTTAATGCGAACAGCTTTTTATTGAAATACTTCTGACTAGTTCTCCTTCAAAGTAACATTTGTCACCAGAAAGAAAATGGTACAATTTAATCGGTGCCTACCTTTCATTGTCCTCGTCAGATCTGCAGTTGGTTGTGTTAAGAGCATGTGTGTGCAAAGCACTGCTTATTACCTTAACAGCCAGGAATCTTGCAGGTTTCAAATTCCCAATTTCTCTTCTCTGTTTCTTCATTATTCTAAGTGGCAGTTGTGTACCAACAGAGAACAGACAGGGCCGAGGCAGTTTTAACTTCTTTTTGTGTCTCAGGTAATCTGTGTTCTCTTTTTTAATACAAAGTAGTCCCAAGGCTGCTGCGCACTTTCCTGTGTTCTTTCAAGCCACATCTGTCAAATCTGTACTCGACAGCTGGTCTGTATGGGTGTCATACATTCAAAGCAAAGACAGTTAAATGAAAGAAACTCCTGAACAAATTCAATATGGATTGTGCCCTGCTGCCTGTGATGTGGGACTGAGGTACGCCTGATTGCAGATCTAATCTCACTCTGATACCTGAGTGGCAATAATGACAGTCGCTCCATTTTGTCCTGCCCCAGGAGGCTGTGGGATATCTTTAGCTATATGAAGTATTAGCACTTTTTAGGCTTTCCACAGCCAAGACCACGTTTCGGAAGGCAGATGGAAATTCAGGTACAAGATGACTTCTGGAGACCCCAGCTCTTGGCCTCTGCTGTTCAGCAAGTGTAGGAGTTCTTATCTCTAGGCTTTAACAGAGCCTCAGGATGCCACCTGCTAAGGAGGCATAGACAAACCTCTGCTTGCAGGGAAATTCTGCTGTTTAATGTTACAAGGAAGTTTCTTACTTTAGTGCTAAACTGCTAAACTGAATCTTCCCTAAAGTAGTATGCGGCGTTGCGCATTGCTGTGCTAAGGGCTGTATGTGTAATTAGTGACTTGTATGACTCCCAAAAGCTGCAGTCTAAACCTTAATCCAACCTTCGTGTTGATCACCATGCTACATCTCTTGAAAGCATTTATGATCAGGGGACCGCATTTCTTAGAGCCAATTCCACATTGGAGCTGACTTTTATTAGGGAGACAGGATGTTAAAAAAAATATTAAACTGGTCCTCATTAGAAACTGGAGACATAAAAGTCTCCAGAGCCAGATTGTGACTGCCGCTGCAGAGCTGTTTATGCAGCTGTTTATGCAGAGAATAGCTCTCTAGGGATGGGCTATTTTGCTGCTGCTTCTGCTCCGAAGACCCTGCACCTAGATGCCAGTGCTGGAACCAGGGGTTTTGGGTTCCCGCCTGAACAGCATGAGTCGTAATGATTGCTAAGTGCCTCGTTCCCCCCTCTGGAGAGTGGATGGGTTGTCACAATACCTCTGTCTCACTTGCAGCGCCCTGGGGCATGGGAAATGACATAAAAACAAAGGCAAAGCAAATGCAAAACCTCTGACCTATCTGCAAATGTTGCTTCTGGGGCTATTTGTTTCTGTGTATCCCCAGAGCACGTTGGGGGATGCTGGTTTATTGCTGCCTGGGATATCTTATCCTTTCACTTTCAATGAAATGTAACTCCTTTTTCTTTCTGGAGGGTTTTGAAAATGACTTAAGATGAACTGAGGAGCTGCCATTTGGCTTCCGTGTATCTCCAGCCAAATTACAACACATTCACTTTGTTACTATCAGAAGCACCAGGTCCTTCTCTGCAGGGCTGCTGCCCAGAAAATCAGGTCCCAGCCTGCACTTATGCATGGGGACTAAGCTGTCTCAGGTAGAAGGGCTTTGCTGAATTAATGAGGTTCCTGTTGGCCCCTTTCTCCAGACTGTTGAGGTCCCTCAGTTAAGTCCAGGCTTGGCCTGTCCCTCTGTATTCTCATCCCATTCCTTCCTGGCTCCCAGTTTTCCCCCTTCATTACTCCAAATCTGGAGTCTCATTGAAATAAACATGAGTGAGTGAAAACACATGCACATCGAAGCAAATACATTTAAAACAACATTAAAAAAAGCTTTTCCATCTTGGTTATCATCTGTGGTTGGTATTTTGGAGAAAGCCAGCCTGCTTGCAGTTACACCATTACCTTTACACACAAGGTCATGTTAACTGTCTGAGCAAATGCCTACAGTGTTGGAAACACCCACCTGCTGCAGATGAAACCCAATTAACTGGCCTCATGCTGTTATAAGAACCCCAAGCAGGAGCTCTCCTGGTTCTTTGCCTGGGGAGAGAGATGTGTGGGCTGTGTTTTCGCTTGGAGCTTTACTCTCTCTTCTGTCTTTCTGAAGACTCCTTCCCCTTATGATAGGAGATGCTGTGCTAAATAACACTATTTGAGAACAATGCCTGTCTGATCAGTGAATTTTCTTTAAACCAGGTCTAATTGCCTCATCTAGATCAGTGTCTTTTTCTCCTTACTTTCAGCGGTATTTTTAGACTAGTCAGTAAGTCTGTGATATGACAGGACCCCTTAAAAGCTCTGGGTAGCTTGGCTTGCGGAGTCTAAAAGGAAGGGGTATAGGATTTGCCTTGTAAGGAGGCTGACAGCTATTCTTAAGGTGTTTAGATCTAATCCATACTAATGAGATAGCTTCTTATCTAACTGAACCGCAATATTTCTTAACTGCTTTCTGTCTTCTTTTGAAAACCTATGTAATAAATTACTATGAGACAATAGTTTCTAAAAGGCATTCTCCTAACCTTAGTTTCTTCACTAAATTGAATGAATCTAGTGAAGTGTCTCTTAGAAACAAATCTTTTTTAAACCTGCACTCTATTCTTCTTAACCTCTCTGCCCTAAACTATTTCTGAGACAAGATGAATACCAGCTGGTGAAGATCATAGTTACATATATTCTACTTAAGCATTCACTTGGCTGATAGCCTGGAATAAGTCACTTTTGAGGGTTAAACAACTTCTGAGGCTATAGATGGGACCTCATTATGCAATGTGTGAGGAGAGTTATTACTGTAAGCTGGTTGCTCAGGTATAGTTGCTGTGTTCACTACATAGAAAGTACAGGCACTGAGGTTACCCTGGTGTTGAAACCTCTTAGCTGAAATCTGAAACAAGTGGGTTAACCTCTCTCCCACGGGAACCTTCCACACTTTGCCCCATTTTTGCTAATTCAGGGTTCTACCATTTTGCTGCTAGAAGATGTAGGAAAGAAGGTTTCCACTCCCTGTAAGGAGTATGTCCTTGCTTTGAGATACTTTAAATTGCTAATACTAGCTTAAATATGGCCTGGGCTAATACCACTGCTGAGAAGCAGACCAAGTCATTGACAAAACTTTGAAATCAGACTTCCAATTTGAATCGCACATATCCCTAAGGCTCTTGAGCACTGAAAGACAGTATGCCTAAACATGAGGTATATGATCCTGCCTTTGTACTTCAGTGGGATAACCAGGATGAGTTTCTCTAGAAATGTGTTGCTTAGAGTGATCTCCACCTCCCAGTGTACGCTCCCATTACCCAATACAGATGAACGAGGTTGGGACATTTCTTCCTCCTTTAGAAGTGCTCTGAGCTGAAGCTTTGTTTGGATTCTTCTTAACAGCCAAAACCCTGCTATGGTCCGTCAACAAAGGGTTATTTGTTTGTGAAAAGCTTGGGAAATAATAGGACCAGGAAAATGAACCAAAAGCAGTTGTTTTCTTCATTAATTAAATAATCTTATTAGCTTTTTTTGCTGATAGAAAGTTGCCTTCTAAAGGCAGATAAAAGGGGGGTTCTAGCTAGATTTGTCCTCAAATGGGACTGGAAGAGAAATCTGGATTGTTGGTTTGGACTCGCATAGTGAAGGGGAATTGCTTTGTCATGTTCAAAGAATCACCAAAATATTAAAGGTTCCAAACTTTGATGCTGCAACCTTAAATGTCTGTGTCCTAGAAAAATCACTAAACCAAGTAGCTGCTTTTCAGAGCCATCTGAAATGCTTAGGTCTACAGGCTGAATTTTGAAATCCCAGTGAAATGCATAAAGTCATCTTAGATTAAGGGTTTAACTCACCTGTACTGCATGCTTAGAGTCAGACAGGATGAATAATGACATGATTTGGATCACTTTTCCCACACAACAAATGACAGTCATATGTATCTGGCTGAAATTCAGAGTGGAATAGGATACCCAACTTTGTCCTATATGTGTAGATTTTTCAGCTGAGCTTTGGTCTCCTTTGACTTGCTGCATTTCCATGTGAGCTGTGTACCTCTTCCTGAATTAATGTAAATTATGAGTAGATCTTCAAACAGGCAGGGTTGCTGCATCCTGGGCCTGCTTTCAAATAGCCACATCCTTACGGGGAACTCATGTTCTAGTTAGTGTGACAGGACATTCCTTCCTCCTCTGCATGCGGAATAAGCACCAAAAAGTCATTGACCAAATGCTTCCGAACAATGCCAGATTCTCTTAGGATTGATATTACAAAGCGGTATGTTGCTAAGCGTTCAGGGCTTCGCTCATAAACATGCTTAACTGTCTATGTGATGGAAATGGAAGGTTAATTCAGTGATGGCTTGCTCACTTTCTGCATGTAAATAGTGATCTGGAGGGTGTTGACAGGACCCTCTAAAGCAGTTGTGTAATGTTAGAGATCTGTTCTCTATAAATGCTCCCCCAGTGACTCTCCTACAGATGGAAGTGGCTGCCAGTGCTGTTCTGTGCACTAAAATTGTCAAGGCTTTCTGTTTTCCAGCCTTCAGAATGGAATCATACTGCAAGTCTTACTTAGCCTGTCCTTGCTTCAGAGTGAAAACGGTTTTGATAAAGATGTCCTTAACTCTTTCAGGACACCGTACAAAGGTTGCTAGCTGCTTTCCTACCTGCCCCCCTTGAGTTGCTGCATAATTTAAATCATCAAGTTATTCTTGCAAACAGTTCTCCCATTTCATTTTAATACTTCAAAGAATTACTGGACCTCGTAATATTGATCTATTCACTTCCTATCCTTTTATAGCTGCCTATATAATTTCTGATCCTTAAATCTGACAACTGTGTCCCCAAGATGACTGTTCTTAATGTTTAAATGATTGCTACCTTCCATCAAAAAAATCTAGCATTAAAACAGGAAATACAGTGCAAAAGCAATAAAATAGTATGTCTATGGATTAATTTCAGACTACCCTTTAAGTATAAAACCAATGTGTGGAATATAACTCGATTTTTAGCTAAAAGTGGATCAAAGTTCTCTAAGCGCTAACAAGAAATCACCTGGAAATAGTGCCAACTGCAAGTAAAAGTGTCCAAATTTTGTACATTTCATGTATATGAAACTGCATAGAAAGAATTATTTCAGAAAGAATGAGAGGTTTATGCTTTTATGTAGATATCACAAAGACATATAGGATTACAAGAATGCTAGGAACAGCAATTAATATACTAGGTCTTTCAGTAATGCCATTTCCTCTCTGTTGAGCAATACAGTGTTTAAACTTTATTTTTGCTTTTTAGTGGATCTGTGTTTCCATGCTAAAGCACTGCATATAATTTTGGGGTATAACTTTTTATAAAGGCAAAAAAATTCCCTGCTACTCTCCTTCCTGCTCTGTAGACCACCAAAGAAACTACTAATGCAATTTTAATTTATAGCTTTACTTTTTTCTCAAGCTCTGGGACAAAGATTCCCTAAAGTGCTTTAGAACAGAGGTCAGACTGCATTTTTAAAAAAGCTGTGAGAAGTCTCTGATCTGCAATATAAACCCCATGCTATCCAGCTCTGCAGTCTAATCAAGCTTGGAAGCTGCTGATTTGGTAGGAGGGTAACTGTGCATGCAGCAGCCGCGTAGATCACATCACATCTTCATAAGGCAGTTAGATGCTGTGAAAGAACAAGCTTCCAGTTTTCCCTCTAGTACCGTACCTTCCTTTTCCTCCAGAGCCATCCCTCAAGCACAGAAGGTGACTTAAACAACACATGCCAACTGCAACTGCCTACCATGATCATTGGCTTCCCTGCTAGTGCTGCACTCCACATTGAAACTGTTACAGCCTCTCCCTCTGGGTCTATTAAGAGCTGCAGCCTCGCTGAACATGCTTCCCAGACCTTCTGGCTTTTGGCTTGACATGTTTGTCCATTTCTTTGTTAGCACACGTAGCAGAGAAGCCCTTATCCAGCTTTGTCTGTTTGCTCTGGCTTCCTACTGCAAATGTCAAGTGACTTAGAGCCATCTATCTTTTAAGGGTAAAACAGGCATGAAAATCAAAGGCAGCAATTTTTGAATCTGGGCAACTTCCGGAGTATGAGCTTCTAAATTTCTGTGCTGTGAGGCAGATGCTTTTTAACAGTCGTCTTGCTTATCTGATGATCAAATCTCCAGATAGTTAAGTGATAGATACCTGCCAGTCCTACATCTGTCATCCAAAGTATGCTTGGATTGTTTGCTGCTTGTGCAGATGGAGTGTGTTAGGTGCTTGCATTTGGTTGGGACCATGTTACATGTTACCTGTCTGATCCTTATATTCTATGCAAAGTGTTGAGATTTGAACAATTTGTGTTCCCGTGGTACTTTTTTTCCCCTTTCTTTCTTTTCCTTCCTCTTTTCTTTCCAAGATGCATGACCTCTCTATACTCCCATTTTCCCTCTGTTTTCACCCCATGCCACCAAAGGTGTACCACCTGTGCAGACAAATGTTTTGACGACAGAAAAGTGAGGTACTGTAATTCCAAGTTTTAAATATGTTTCTGTTCAGTGTCTGTAGAATCACCTAGTGAGTCATCTTTCTTCAGACTACAATGAACTTACTTTTTAGCAAACAGTCTGGGATACATCTGCTCTCACTTAGTGAGGCCAGGTGTTACAGTAGAACAAATATTTTTGAAACTGAAGGTACAAGTGTTGAGACAATAGAGGGAATTTTTGAACTGGCAGTCACAAAAAGTGTAACTTTGTTACCAGGTCTGTTTTTTAAAACTTTACCAAAAATGTTTTCTAAGGGCTTAATGATTGTGGTATCTTAAACTTACACCATCCCTCCCCCGCCGAATTCACAAACAATCGTGTGATTAACCTGCTTCTTTCAGGCAAAACACTGATATGTAAAGCTGAGAAACATGAAACAGGCGTATCTCATATCCAGGACTGATACTCCAAAATCTGTTGGGGCAGGAAGCCCTGTTGAAGCATAAGCAGAGTGTTAAGCTTTTCCCGAGAAGAACTAGATGGGAATTTCTGTAATACAAAGAATAATGAATTTTAGAGGTTCTCCCTTACAAAGAAAGGGAGTTCACTGAGTTTTACCAAATGTCAGGCAAGTAATTCAGCCTGGAAAAGCTGGTTCGGAAGGCTGCAACTTTGAAGTGGCAAGTCAGTCTGCAAAACACAACTCTGCTGAGAGATTTCAGTGACCCTGCCTGAAACTTCAGGTAATGGTGGCCACTGAAGTTCTGTAGGAAGCAGACTCTGCCTGCACGAGAGCTTTGCAGTGTGGCAAGGAAAGCCGACTTCATAAAAGCTCCACCACCAGCCACCTACTTTCATCTTCCACTGCTACAACTTTCCTGGAAGGCTTTCGCTAGAGCAGTATAACAGGATTGTGCACACAATGTCACCTAACAGTTGTCTTTTCCCAGCTGCAAGCCTCTTTTTTGCACCCTGTTATGGGCATCAGGATTCACTCTGCAAGGGCAGACACTGAACCTCAGTCACGTACCTGTCTGAACTACTGAGAGCTCCTGAAAAGTAGTTCTCATTAGGGCAGACTGGCAAAATAAAGCCCTCTTTAATCTCTCAGCTGACTTATTAAATACAGGGTGGTGTTGGGGCTGCTCTGGTGTTGTCAGTCTTGTTTGAAGCAAAGCATGAAAAATGTGCTTTGCCTTGCTGCTGATGGGGTTGCTGGATAGAAGAGGGTGATTTAGCAGCTCATCTCCCTACCTTCCATGTGTAATCTGCCACTTGAAAAGCTGCTGGTAGTGCCAGGGTGGTGCTGAGCCATAGTAGGTAATTTTTCTTCCTTGTGCTGTTGGTGGGAGAAGCTTTTGCACAGAAACTGCCACTTTGCCCTTCAATTTGCAAGAACAGAAATACTAGCCTTTATATAGGGAGAGAAGGGAAGGGAACCTGCACTTTCGATGGGAGAAATTTGCACCTCTGGCAGGCTTGTCTGGGCTCATGTAGAAACAAATTATTTGAATGCTGTACCGTAGTTGTGGCCACTTGCTGTCTCTTCAGATTGTCTTATCTTTTCCTTCCTTTTTTTTTCCTATCACTCTTTAACATGTTAGAAAACATCTTCATTTCTTTCTGAGAATAAGAATGGGGAATGGCAAGCAAGAAATTAGTAGTACAGAGGAAAGCATGGCTGTGATCACGTCTTCCATCAGATCAGTTTCAGGTGCTAAGCAATAATGTGGTGTCAAAATACTGAGCAATGAAGCATTAGGATGATGCATGTCAATTCGTTTCAATCCTCTGGAACCTAAAAGGAAATCCCCTACTACTTCAGATCCCATCATGAAATAATGGCATTCCTCCTCTCCTGCCTCCCTCCCTGCTTCCCTAGGGAGAGATCAAGCAGTTTTAGATAACCCTAGTCTTCATTCATGTGGCATAATGATATTATAAGAGAGAAGATATTTAAAAACATGCAACAAACAGGACTGGAATCAGAGTCTCAGCCCACTCTCCTTGTGGTTGATGGGAAGGGGAATATGGTTGTCTTTTTGGAGAACTGCTCCCCATGCCATTTTTACTGCCTTCCCTACTAACTTCAGTTCCTTCATGGGCCATGATGTCCAGTTTCTCACATACCCCCTGGTTCCTGGCATCAAATGCCAGCTCTGTAAGCAATGACTTTTGAATGACTGAAAAGTGGTATAGAAGAGAGAGGGAAATACAGTATGACCAGGTGACCTAACAGGCTTCCAGCTGGTGCAACTGTCTGAGAGCCCAGAGCTCCGTTCCTCATTGTGACCATTTCTTTCTGGACTCTTCCATTTGCTCACCAACCTCAGTTTTCAGCACGATGAGATGCCCTTCTATCACAGGCAGTAGGTCAGCCTGTTCTCCATCCTGCTTCCCCTAAAGAGACCTGTCATCCTGTGACATGGCCAGGCAAGGAGAAACAGGCTCTCCCGGGTTTTTCAGGATGGCATGTGAGCAGTCTGTAGCCTGTAGTGCTCTGGGCAAGAGCAAGTTCTTTTTGATTAGAGCTGTGGTGTATTGGTAAACCAGCAATGTATGAGGGACAGCTGGAAACATTCAGATCCTCCAGGACTAGATAAGCATAATTACATATTTGGAATTAGCAAAACTGCAAGGATCAAAGCGATCTCCTGGATGGATGACTAGATCAAAGGAGAGACTTTAAAAGGAGAAAACATGGATGTTAAGTTCTCCATCTACACTCTATAAATACAAGATGCCAGCGGTAAAGAGGATATAGGAATAAAGGGAGCTTTTGCACATTTCTCAGCAGGAAATAATTTGGTGTCTGACTAGTTTGATTTTAAATTATGATAAAATAACAGGCACAAAACTCCAGCACAAACAAGGTTCTCCTTTTAAAAACTGAGTTTGAATCCTTATTAGGATATAGGATAAAATCATAACTTCTTCCATAAATTTACATGAAAGAGCAGTATCATGTTCCTCTGCTTGAAGAACAGATGCTACCTGACTAAACAGCAAACTGCAATGTATCCAAAAATCTATTAAGAAAAGACTGTTACTCAGTCTCACTTTAAATCACTCCCTGACATTCAGATAGAGAATACAGATCTCTCATCGAGCACAAGGGGCCCAGCAAAGTGCATGGCAGATTGGAAACGTGACTGCTGCTTGTTGTGTATGTGGCTATTAAAAGCATGTGGTATTCTGGATGAAAAACAGTAATGGTAATCTGCTCAGGCTTGCCTTATCTTTTGAAGAGGGAGATGCTTGCTTTTAATATTGGTCAGTCTTATCTTGAACAGCCTGCAGATGTGGTTGTCCTGCTTGCAAATTGACTGTGATACTTTGACCAGGGTGGAAGTGGCAGCCAGTGGAACTAGGGTGAGAGCTGAGCTGCGAACTCAGAACAGCAGCATCTCTAGAGTCCGTGTGTTGCAGTATGAATTGTCTTGTCATATCCTTGGGGATTGAACTCCCACACTGACATGTGCATCCTGCTGCAAGTAACACTAATGAACAAATACTCCTTCGGTTAAATGAAACGGTTCAGAGGGTTATAAAAGCAGCTTTCTGGGAGTCAGAAAATAAGCTGAGCAGCAGCTTATGCAAGAAGAAAGTGCAAATTGTAAATGTCTGTACACTCAGCCTATTGCCCTTCCCTCACTCCATGCTCCGTGTTTGTGCTTTTGGAAGTATGTTAAAGGATTAGGCAGGCGGCTCTGAGGATCTCAGTGTTGGACTGGACTGGAGTTTGTTCACTGAAATGCTTTTGTGAATCTGACCCCTCAGGCCTGTCCCACAGCTTGGCAGGGAAAATAAGGAAGCCTGGAGAAAATGCCTGGGTCTTAGGAATAAGATTGACTTAACTTCGGTGAAGGGGCATTTAGAACATGGCAGCATTAATGTTACCTCTTGCTACAACTGAGTTTTCTGCCTGAGGCTTTCCTTAATTACACTTTGGATGGGAGACAGGAAAGAGAAGCATCCGAAAGAACAGCCAGCACTGCTGTGCCTGGCTCCTCTTCTTTTCTGAGCAGATAAAGCTGAGAGGAAAGAAAACATCTTTCATTGTATACTGCTGTTTTTCCAAATTCTGAGATCATTTAACTGCCAAGCACTTTCTAATCCAACCAAATCAATTTGCAAACTTTCATTAATACTATCAGGTAATCTGCAAGCTGTTTACCCCCTGCCTTATTGGAAGGGCCATTAATACACAGGATAATGGATACCTCAGGGAAGACAGACATTAAGTTAATAATTAATGATTACAGAGGCCTTGAGGCAACTGAACGTATTTACCTCTGTGAACATACTGAAACTGCGTTACTCTAATTTCAGCTATCTCCCTGCAGTTGGTACTCAGCTGGGTTGGAGCCTGGCTCCAGACTAGATGTTCTCACCCTGGATTGTAACATATAAAGTGGTCTTGAGAACTGCTGGGCTTGTCCATGCTATTCTGTTAGCTCGTGCTAGTGCTGGGGGAGATGTATGGGGCTAATTCCTCCTGACAGGCTCCTATGGTGCTCTGCTTGTACTGTTGGAGCCTGCTGCACACGAGTTGGTGGGTGCTGAATGCAGGGTGGGTGGAACTGATGTGATGTGAAGTGCTGATGCCTTCACCGTCTTCTGCGGACACTGCAGAATAGTTGTACAACCTCAGAAGAGGCTCTCAGTGGGAAACATGGTGCAGGGTGGATCCTATGAGGGACATGCAAGCCAAACACCAGCCCTTGTTTTCTGCTAGCCAGGGAGGTGGTATTCACTGAAGAAGCCTCTCAGACATGGTAACAGAGAATCCAGCACAGCCGTAATCCAAAGATCAGGGTCAGAATCCAGATCAGGATATGGATGGATCAGGCTCCATCCATAAGCCCGAGAAACTGGGATTTTGGTTGGCAGGTCTTGGGGTGTGGTACGCATGCTTTACCTCTGCAGTTCAGTGCTTGCACAGTCTGCATAAATTAATGGTGTATGTTCATTTAAGAATCTCAGCTTTTTGTAGGTTTATCTCTAACCTTCTCTCTTCCCTTCTTTCTGCAGCATCCACAGTTTGATACATCACCTCCAAAAGTCCTGGCTGCAGTTTGACCGGTTACCCACTGTACATTCCCCGCTCTCTCAGCCCACGTGTCTGCTGCCTCTGAAGTTTTCTTTCTGTATGCTACACTGTGCTGATTTTGTCCAGTTTCCCTCAGGGTCTGTTCTCCTGTAGCAGCGTTGCTTGTTCCAGGGCCAAACTAAGTCTGTTTGGGGTCAGTGTGCTGGGCTGTTGCTGGCAGGACAACACTAAGTACATGCCTGTGCTGGGACAGTCCTGGAGCATTTGGGCAGAAGGACTTTAGCACAGGCATCTACAGATGTGAGGGGACACTGAGCTGGGTGTAAGGCACCTAGATATGTGGCTCTGTGGGTGACTTTCACAATGCAAGCATAGTACCAACGTTCCCACCCCCATGTTTGGATGAATTTTTGCCAAGTACTGGAATGTCTAAAATAGCATTAGACAGGCCTCCCCCTCAATTTATAACCCTTCAGTTCTGAAGAATCTGGTTGGAAAGTGTGTTTAATTCTTACACCCATTGTTTTCCACTCAGAGCCTCTTCACTTTGGATGTGAAAACAGCTACTCTGAGCTCCTTGTCTTTCATCCAGTCTCCTGGAGATAGGTCTTACCTGGTTCTGAGGTGTATTTGTTTGAAACTGTCCTTCTTTACTCATCAATTTGAATGATGTTAATGTGGTGCTTAAGCTAGTTCTTTTATTAAGTTTCAGGAGGTTTGTATTCCACAATCCAATTTTGCATTATTGATAAAGTCTTGAGCAGGGGATTACTTGAGACCTGAGCTTTCTGGTGCATTAGTCATACCTGAGTTGTATTTTTCAGAGGAAGCTGGTCTCCTATTTAGGCCAGTTACTTGCCTGCCTGGCTGCTTCTGTTCCCTCTGTAGCACTGGGGTTAGTAACTCTGCATAATTGCAGGCTTATGTTGTCAGGGAGCAGCAAGGGAGAATGAGCAGGGAGATGAGGGTGAGAGCAGGGCAAGCAGAGTCTACGACCTTGCCGACAAGTGGTGCAGTCCCACAGTACCTCAGCAAGAAGAGCAGAGCAGGTCTGGTGATAATAACCAGGGTTAGCCACAGCCCTGAAACCACTAGCCAAGTGCACAGTGCCAAGGCAGGTCTGAGGTCAAGCAGGGAAGTTAAGCAAGCAGGTCAGGATCCAGAAGATACATGGCCAGGCACAGGCACTTGCTGAAAAGTGTGTGTAATGCTGTCCTTTGGGTAGTCAGGTGCAGTGTCTTCTGGTGGCAGCCTGTGGGTCCGTCATGGCATTGGGGAAGCACATGTGCTCACAGCAGTCCCTCTGCGTGTCGAGCTGCTTGTCCCAGTATAGGCAGTCTTCCTGGTCTTGCAGGCTAGGGCAGGTGGTGCCAGTTTAACGCTATGCCAGGAGTGGGACATTTGCGATTGCCTGGAGAACTTCTGCAGAGAGCTCATCCCTTTTGCGTGGCTAAAATGAAGTGACTTGGAGAAAGGAGAGCAGGGGTGTGTTGCAGAAGCCTGCAGGGCCACAAGCTGCTTCTATAGGCCTGTCATAGTCTCTGCCAACGTTTGGAGGTCAGTCTTGAGGTGTGGGGGAGTCCTAAAAGTGTGTGTGTGTAAGATTGCAGAGCCTGTTGATGCACTGGAGGCCCTGACATGTGGCTTCTAAATTACATATATTTCCCTATGGATGGGCATGCTTTGTAGCCTTGGAACCACAATGATTTTCATGTACCACTTATAAATAAGTCTAAGAAAATGTTAAAACAGATTTCACCCCACCCTCCCCGACTTCAGCAAGATGATCTTAAAGAAATTCAAACTAGTGACAGCCTTACTTAATCTGTTAGCTGACTAGTAGATATGCATGTGTTGGTTAAAGAACAGGCTATGTGCAGCCTTCCACCTTCACAGCAGGGCAGGGTACACCCTTCTTGAATCATCACCACAAAGCACAGATCTGCCATTACAGACTTGCTCACAGAATAGCATCAACCAGAAAATGTAAACCAAATTAAAGCACTTGTTCTCTTTGTTGCAAAAGGAAGGAGACATTTCTTTCTGCAACAAGCTTATGTCTTGGGTTTTCCATGGCTAATTTATGTATTTTTTAAACCACTGTAGAACTGCCAGAAACAAGGTATTGACAACCCCAGTGTTGAACTCAAAATAGACTTGAAACTAGTTCTGCAACAGTTCTTTCCTCTGAGGGTTTTTTAGTGTGGTTTGCAGAACTGTGCAGTGAAGTGTGACTTGTATGCAGTCTGGTTTTGCTTTGCTTGACTTGTGTATTATCACTTGGATAGGACAGTGATGATGGAGTGGTGGTACTCAAAGGACGTGCTCCTGCAGATGGTGTTACATGCATATTTCAGAGTCAGTACTCCCCATCCTGTTCATGTTCCTTATCACACACTCATTGCTGCAGTATCTTATTGCCTTCTAGATGCACCATAAAGGCTAGAATAAAAATGTCCCCTCTGTTTTTCCTTCAGCCTCTCTCCTCTTATGTGGGTGGAGGGGGAAACAGGAAATAAAAAAGCCTTAAAATTGCATTCTTCTGTGAAATGTCTTGATGGCTAGGATAAAGGCACATAGCTTCTTTTTAGAAACCACAGGGAAGTCTGGTGTGGGTGAGACAGGATACCTTACTTTGCACTTGGGGGGTTGTCTTCTGAGCTGATCCACCAAAGTTGTGCCCTACAGACTGAGAGCATGTCCCGCACATGTGGCTCTGATCCGGACAGTGGAATGTCACAGAGCTGAGAGTGGTGCCTGGTCCCACATCAGCCTGCCCTGGCTGCCCAGTCTGGGTGGCTGCATCCCAACTGCTCTACCTGTTCCCCATGAACCTCTGCACTTGAAACTACTGGAGATCTCCTCTGAGCTTCCTTGAGCCTCTATTAGCTGAAGATTTGACAGGCTTACATTTCTGTTACAATTCACATGCTTAAAGGCCTGTTACTCCCCCCCTCCCTGTCCTAGCCTCTATTATAGAGGGCTAGTTTTATAAGCCTTATTAGAGTCTCATCTTGCAAAGCTCTTGGGGGCTATTTGGCTTGATAAAACACCATATAAATTGGAGTGGCTGTTGATTTTGGAGCCTTTCTTACGAGACAATTGTGTTTCCAATTAGGGATTTCCTTCTCTTACATGCACCACATGTTTTTTCTTTGCTAGATGGCTTAAAATGCCTGCCATGTGCTGATAAGCTCTGTGCTAGACCTTTTGTTTTCTCCTCATGCATTTGTACAGGACAAAGTGCACAATGGAATAGTGGATACAACTCCCCAAATCCGTTGCCAGTCATATAAAGGCTGATACAAGACAGTGTTCGTTCTCCCCAGCAGCTGTGGGGATGTACAGAAAATTCAGTAATGAAGGTAGTTGCTGGTTGAACACTGCCAAATGTGGAATTATTTTGTTTGTAAGACAGCCTCATAAGGCTGAGAAGGTAGATTAGCGGGGCGGGAGTGCTGGCCAGTGCTGATACCAGCTGGCTGTTTGCGGGCATGGTGTCTCCTTGTTGAAGAACGCTGGCCGCAGGGAGGGATGCTCACATGACGTCCCACAGAGCCAGGTGCTCCTTCATTTGAGGAACAGGAAGCAGGGCGAGTGAGCACAGGCCATTTCAAGGTTCACGGGCCAGTATCACCCAGGTTGGAAATAAGTGAAGAATCACAATTATATTTTTGTTGAACCTTTCTTTACTTCTGTTTGCCTATTCAAAAGGACTTCCATCATGAATTAGACTTGATCATAATGAGGTTGCAGATTTCCCCCCATCCCCTCATCTCAAAAGGTTACAAGGGAAATAAGAAAGCCAGGTTTATTAGAGGATATTATCTATTAGGATAATATAGGTTCTCGTTTGGAGGCCAAAAGTGATCTTTTATTGTTTAAAAGATGACTAGCTAAAAACACCTGTGAAGCAGGCCTTGTCGATGCATGAAGATTTTTAAGGGTGGGGGAGAGGTGGTAATTCTCTCATACTTTTTTAAAAAGAGTAGGAGATGAGATAAAATTTGCTCTGGAGTCCCTAACATGCTCCAGTACACTTGTCCTCTGGTAGTGGCCTGTGCTAAAAGCACATCAATAAAATTGCTGATGCTGCTGTTAAGTAACAAGGTAATTACAAATGATGGGGAGGGGGACATAACTAAAAATCTGAAATAGTAGTTAATGCCGTTCCCATTAAGTTACCAGCCTTAAATACATGGCTTACTGCATCTCTAACTTTTAGTGCTATAACATGGTACAAATTGCAGACTTAAGAGATCATTAGAATAATACACAATGGATTTATCTTCATGAATAAAAATGATGCAACACAGAGCTTTTTCTTTTGTGGATAAGCAGATACAAGTCAAGACAAGAAAGACTGTGTTCCCAGATAGTGTTTCTTAAGAACAGCAAATCTGATTGTGCTCCAAAGGTTATGCTATATGTGTGGTTAAGGCTGTGTCTTAACCTCCTTGATGTAAATAGTTCTTAAGATAAAAGATGAAGCTCTTCCGAGAATATTTTGCTGTTCCCTGGTGACAAATCAAGAAAATGTGTGCTGATTAAGTCACTGTCAGAAGGTCAGCCATCTCAGTGAACTGATTTAGAAGCCTCTTAAATAAATCACCTCTTCTTCTCCCCCCTGTCCATTACTCATTCAGCTCTGTACCTGTCCTGGAGATGCGGCTGGGGCATTGTGTGCTGTAACCTCAGCTGTGACTCTCCCCTCACCTCCGGGGAAGCTTGAGCAGCACAAACTTCATGTGCTGGTGTCTACCAGCTCCATTGCAGACCAGCTCCTGTTGTGCCCTGAGCCCTACAGAATGAAAAGAGAAGACAACACGTTCCCATAGTGAAGCTTAGGTTTTGTCTGTGCTTGAGCTGGTTATGTTAAATGTGGCTATTCAGGTTTTAGACTGCATCCAGCTTTAAGATGCAGTGAAACTGTGCAGGTTCTCATTCCAACATGGTTGGAAAAGTACGCTAATTACCCCAGGGTGTCTATCCTAAGCAAGTCTAGAAACAATGTGCCTCCATTCTCTGCTTCATTTCATATCTGGTAATGAGAGAATGTGCATGTGCCCCACTTCTGCTTAGCTAAGTTGTCTAGAGGACAGGTCTTTCAGGTTGTAGTTTCACAGAGTTACTCTGGATCTGGGTACAAATAAAGCAGTTGCACAGCCAAGTCAGCAAGCTGGTACAGTAGTGACTCTGTGCTGACACAAGCCTTTGGCATGCTGCCTGGCATCTCACTGTCTTGTATCATACTGGATACCTTTGCATAGTGGGACTTCTTGGGACAGTACCTGCTGGTCCTGCCTTTTGCTTTCCCAGTCAGTTGTGACTCCCTGCGGCTGTGGTCTTAGAGATGGAGCACATTGTTCTGGCGTTGCCAGGTGCCTGCTGGGAGTCCCTGGCCCTTGTGTGAGCCCTTTTCAGAGCTTCACCTCAGCACAGCACTGCACAAGATCCTGGTGGTACCACCATGGGGAGGTCTGTTCTGCAGTGCTGTGGTACATCGTGTCATTCAGTATTGGACAGCTGCACTATCTGCTGTTTTTTTCCCTGGAGCTCCAGCAGGTCAAGCACTTGCACCCAAATCTGCTTGCATTTCTACTGTGAACCACAGATGGTTGTGGCTTTCAGACCTTGCTTGCCTTTCTGCCATCTCATGTCAGGTAAAGCAAGCATTTTTTCAGAAGTGCTAGCAGTAAAACGCCACTGGCTCATGCCAAAGGAGACTCAGTGCTTCAGTCTTAAGGCTAAGGGGGGCATGCAGACACACACAGTGATCTTAAACAGCACCAGGAGAGGGGAAACTGCAAAAAAGGACTGTTGCAGAGGCCTGTAGGATTTTATTATGAGACATTAACCAAGCATAAATTCTGTTATCATCATTAACATTTTCAATACCAAGCTGAACAGATCCAGGAGCTTTAGACCAGTTCAGGGCTCTGTATCATCTAGCTTTTGATATCGAGCCAACTTCAGCCTCTCGCGAATCAGAGCTTTGGCTAGCAAGAATCTGAAAAGCTTTTGCTCTGTTTTCTAGGTGGAAGAGATGTATCACCAGTGCTCCAGCTTTCCTTTTCTCCCATTTCCTAGAACAATAAATATTTCTCATAGATGGACCTAATGGTTTAAGCACAACCTGGCAGTTCATGAAATATTTCCTTGCTTAAATCAGAATCCTGAAGCAAACAAGGAGGGAAATAAAAAGCCAATAATATGCTTGGTTGTGTGCACAAAAGTAGAATGAAATATATGAAGCTGGTAATGGCTCTGCTGTCACATCTTAAAAACATTTGCTTTGACTTGCATAAGTGTCAATTCAGCTTGCAGTTGATACATTACACCATGGATAAAGCTGCTGGCTTTTAAAATCAGGTCTCTTACTCAATGAACATAGAGATGCTCTAAGTAGCTACTCTGTATTGTTGGGTAATGATGTATATAGCAGAGAAAGTTTTTTTTCTTTAAAAGCTCAACTTTTAGGCTGCAGTTTTTTCTGCCATGTCTCTGCATTAGGGAAGGAGGCCAGAAGCTCAGCCACAAAGCATGATTAAAGGCAGATCTCTTTTGCCAAGGTTACAGCATGTTCAACCTCTTGGCCATTTGCTGGGGAGCTGTGCTAAGCCAGGCCTTGTCCTGTGCCAGTGCAGCTTTCCAGCTTCTGGGCAGCCTGGCTGGGAAGAGAGAGTGGAGGTGCTGGGGGCTTTGTGTGCAGCTACCTGGAAATATTGCAAATCTCAACTTCCATTTGTTAAACCTTCTGTTCTGCTGAACATCCTTGTGGTGGTCCCCTATGCCTACATGTTGTGGCTTTGAACTGGACTATGAGAGATGAGATTTATCTGCTGCTCTTTCTCTGTTGGAAGTGCCTCACCTCTCTCACGCTTGTCCCTGTCACAGTTGCATCATTTAGCTGGTCTTGGAAGGACTGAGACTCCAAACTCATCTAGATCCCTTGTTACTTGCAGGCAGCAAATGCATGACAAAACCTCTTCTGTTCTAGGCGGTTTGATCTTATTTCTGTGTCTCTGGTGTTCAAGGTCACCCAGTTACTTCTGCCCTCTTTGCATTATTGTGACAACTGAAATGCAACACCTCTGGCACCCCAGAATGATTTTTTTTTTTTTTTAAAGACCATGTCAATCACAGGACTCCTGGCAGAAGTCCACCAGTTGCCTGCCTCCAGCCTGGCCGCTCCCCTTACAGCGCTGCATGCCTTGTAGTCTTTTTCTTTTGGTTCCTTGTCTACACTTAACTTCTCATCTTTTACCCTCTCCATGGTAACTCCCCCCACTCCACCCCCAAAGGAAGACTGCTGTACAGAATAGCCGGTTAGATCTCCTGAAAAGCAAATTTCACTCCCTGCCCCCAGCCCAAGATCATTGAAATCTGGCACTCTTACCCAAGAATACCTTCTACTTTCTCCTTTGGGATTCAGAATTGACCGGCAGCCTCCTACCACCCAGAGAACTTTCTTCATTTCCCCCCCAAGTGGACACTGAGTCAAATTAAAGTCTCCTGTCTTCATCCTCTGTCCTGTCTGCCCTCTTTACCCACTATCTTTGACATACTGCCACCTTTGCCTCTTACTTTTGTTCCTGAACATACTGTATTTAGTTTCTATGATCAAACTTGATGGATCGATGGATATTTTCTCATGCTGAGGTCACATCTGTCATAGGCTTGTTTGGTTTTTGGCCCAGCCCTTTCTCTGTTTATCATGAGAGCGTGCGGTAGGCCTAAGGTCCCTGTCTAAATGCAGCACTGGCCCATCTCTAGCTGTGTTGCTTGTTTCCTTCTTCCTTCGTACTTTTACTTTATTTGCCCTCTGTGGCAGTACATCCCGCCCCCCCCATCGTGCCAGCAGGAAACGAAACTTCTCCAGGCAGGGAGAAGGGGAAGGAAACCCTGGAGGCTGCAGGCTGAAATTTGAACTGGCCAATCGAGATGCGCCAGGTACACCGAGGTGACCCTCCTGGCCAATAGAATTAAATGACCACAGGTCAGATTCGACAGGGGTATAAACGGGGTCCCGCTGGAGGACACGTTGGCAGTCCTCCTCGGAGCAGCGGGTCTGCAGTCGGGGACTCCCTCTCGGGTCTGGCCACTGCCCGAGGTAACTCCTCGAGGGAGAGAGCCCTCAGCTTTTAGGTGAGTGATACGCGCGTTTTGAGCCATCACTTTAAATCTTGGGAATTCTTAAGTCGGCCGTGTAGTATTAATTCTCTTTACATCATTGAGCCTGTGGTTTTATTAAATGTTACTGGACTTCTAACTAACTTTTGCTGAAGAATAAATCTGAGTTTTAACACCTGTTGGATTTGGTTAGTTGTGCATCCGTAACACCCTCCTGTTGTAAGTTGTTCCTTTATCCCTTCCTAGAACCTTGTAGTCCTCGTCCCGTTTTACTCCTGCTGTATAACAAGACCTTGTCTCTGTGCTAATGCTCTTCCTCCATTTCTGCACTTGCAGGTTTTTGCATTGCTCCTCCACTCGTCTGGAGTCCCTCCTGTACAAATAGGCCTCGTTCCAGAGGTGCATCCCACCAGTTAAGCATGTCTCCAGACCTTCATTCCAGCACTCATCTTTGAGCCACCTCTGCTTTCCCTCTCTTTGGGCTGGAGAAATCCCATTAACGGGCACTCAAGTGCTCTGTCCTTTGAGCGCCCACCTGTCAGGGTAGCAGTATCCACTTTGATTTGTTGAGCTGGGTGTCTTACTGGAGTATCCTGGAGAGCAGCTAGTTGTTCTGAGCAAAAACTGTAGGCAGGGAGAAATGACTTGCAAGGGTCTGTAAGTTAATGCACCTTGCACTGGGCAAGACAGTTTACCTTACAACTGCTTCTCAAGACTTTACAGCCTCTAATTTTCTTGTCATACTGCCTTGAACTTTATTTACTCTGGAGACAATTGAGGAGATGGCTTTGAGTGTTTCTCAAACACTGAACAGCAAGAGCTGGATTGGGATGTGTGAATTGCTGAGAGCCTTAAGTGACAGCTGCTGTACTTGTGACTCTTGGGTGAGGAAATTAGAGGCTATGAAACCTCTAGAAAGGCTTTCTGCCACTTTATTTACTTTGCCCAAGGTCCCTAAGGCTCACTCGGAAATGTGCTTCTGAGGACTGTTTAGTGCTCGCATTTTTACAGTGCAATGGAGTTAAAAGCACTTGGGATTCGCCTTGCTGCTGGAAAAGCTGGGTGGGAAGCCAGGCTGCCTTGAAGGCTTTTTAAACAGGATTAAAGCTTTCCTTACTCGGAGGATAGGAATGGGAAGTCTTTTGCCACAGTGTTGTTTGATCAGTGGGAAAGGGGATTCATACCTAGGATTAGCTGTTGTCCTGTTTGAGGGGCAGCCTCATGACGTGTGGGAGGATAAACATATCTGGACTTTTCCAGTCCCATTTTTCTCTGCCGGCAGTTTTAGGACTTCCGAATGGAGCCCTCTTGATTTTTTTTCTGTGTCAGAGAGGGCAGCAGTCCCTAGATAAAAAAGAGGGACCTAGCTCAGAGAGGCAGTGTGCTTTAAACAGGAATTTTGTCTTTGTAATACCAGTCCTCCTCCCTCTGCAGACTTCTACATCTTGGAGGAGGGCTGCAGCCCTCCAGGTAACCTTTCTCGCTTGCCCTGTGGATAGATGGGAAGCAGGTGTGTTGCAAAAGGCCTCCACCACATCCTTTGCAGAGCAGGGAGGTCCTTCCTCCATTTCTGCTTCCATATTCGGGATCTAACTGGCTAGATCTTTTCCTTCAGCATTGGTTTTAGAGGGGGACTCACCCTCTCCTGCCCTCAGCCCAAGGATCTTGACCTCCGGGGCAATAAGCAGTATTAATGCGGATACTTATAGCCATGTTCATTCCACTGGCTAACGTGGTTCTCATTAGAAATATAGCTGAGCCCCTCCATTACTCAGGAAGTGGGCGGCAGAGCGCTGCATGAGAGCAATTGAACCATCTGTGAAACACTGCTGGAGCCCATGGTGTTTTAAGGAGTCAAGGCCATGAAGAGTGATTGCAAAGGATGTGTCATATTTCTGAATTCACACATTATCCCTCCCCCTAGATGCTGCTCATGTGTGTCTAAAAACTTAGTTTAAAGGCAGCTCTTCCCAACTGCTGTCTCTGAAATATAGGGAGGGAAATATCCCCTTTATCACAAGGTGAACCCAGAGATGACAGTCCTTGTAGGCTTGGAAGATAGTTCACTTCCCTGTCAGAAATCATGGGGAGGTTCTTCATTTCCTCTGTGATGAGAAATGTCTTTGCGCCGCTCAGCACCAGAGGTGCTGTCAGCAGTGAAACACTGCATTCCAGTGCCTGTGCTGGCCCCCTTGGGGAGGTCCCTTCCTCGGGAATGTGCTTGCAACTAAAGTCCAGCATCAAAGCCCTTTCTGAACATCAAGGTGGTATTTCAGTCATTTTCCAAATAAGCTCTGGGGTAGCGAGTTCAGGATATTCCTGACACAATCTGGCCGCTGCCAGATTTATAAGGCTAAAATCTGGGAAATGGAGTCTGATTCCCTGCTCTGCCAGTGACTCTGTGACCTTGGATAAGTCCTGCTTGAGATGAGAGCTTGAGATGTTTTTGTCAACAAAAAAGTGCTTATGTAGGCATAGGATAAATAAATAAATAAATAATCCAGGAAATTTTGTAATTTTTTTTATCTACCAGTACCTGGAAAAAAAAAATCAAGAAAACTTGGCTAGAGTCCCTATTCACTTAATCCTTTTCTCCTTGACAAATGCTGTGAATTCTCTATGCTGGAGCATATTCTTCAAGAGAAGTCTGGCTGTTAGTACATTAAGAGGCAATTTAATATTGAATGCACACTGAAGAAGCAGAGTTCTTGACTAGAAAGCAAACAGGACCAGAAAGGGGATACAAATAAATAAAGCAAGCACCAACCTTTTCCCAAATCTCACCTTAAATTCCCTTTTAAAAAAAGGTAAAGCTGATGATACCACCATTTCCTGCTTGGGGAACTCCTGCTACTTCATCACGGTATAAATGCAAAACAAGCCAAGCAATAAAACAGTCCTCTGGTGATCAGTTGCGTTGCTGACAGCCCTGTGGCTGTGGGTCCTTCTCCTCTGAGTGCAAGCGCAGTTGATTTGGTTTTTTGCTGTCCTGCAAAGCCAAATGCTTCAGGCAGGTTTTACCCACAATTTCCTGTGGCCTATTTCATACAAATAGTACACTGATAGCTGGGTTTTGTTGTTTTACTTTAAAGCATCTGTTTTCTGTGAGGTGGTTTTCAAACAGATTGGGGTGGGGGGAGAGTCTTTGCAGCATGGTATGGAAGACATGTTAAAGCTCCATCCTCACTGTGTCAGCTTTAAAGATAATGGAACATCTTTGCATGTTGACATCGCTGAGCTCTGCCTGTTCCACCCTGCGCCCCGTAGTTACTTGTCATATCTGCAGGTAACAGCTGGGTAAATAAAGCTCATATGCTAATGGTAGGATTACCATCTTATTATGCTCTGCTCTCAGCAACGTGAATTGAAATTATAGCTGTTACCTTTTCAAGGCTGAAGATGCACTCCGTTCAACAAGTAATGGAAAGCTGGAAACTTGTGGTATAAAAACTTTCAGGTTGGCTGGGAAAAATTCTGCATTTCAAGGCTTGTTACAGTTCTTGCTCTAGTCCTGGCAGTTAGGCTAAAGCTGCCCACAAAGTTTCCTCATCTCTGCAGCACACATACAGTACTATGGTGCCCATTACCCACGTAGATACTACATTGATTTTAGTGCAGTCTGGTTTATGTGGTGGCCCCTGGCTGAGTTGTCTGGTTTACCCAAAGATGCACTGATTTAGTGGTGAAACACACTTCACTCTCCTAGCCCCTCGTCCCGCATCTCACACCCAAGACTTACCTTTCCATCTTTTTGCAAACATCCTTTTGCAAAACCTCTCCATATTCAGAGGCATCCAGTGCTGTTCTGACATCCTTTCTCCCTCTCTGAAGCAACTTCCCTTAAGCAGCTCTTTCACAGAGCAGGCAATCTGCTACAAATGGTAGGAGCCATGGCTTTGCCAGAGCAGTGTCTGGGCTTCCTAGAGACCTGGGGAGGGGTTACCTCTGGCCTGCATTTGGCACTTTTGAGCCTCTCTGAAGTGAAGGAGACTTGTTCTCTGTTCTGTCCTAAGGATGTGTTTCACCACTGCAGAGTTTGAGGGAACGGTGAGACTTGAGCTAATGCAGCAGTTAAGGTCATGGCGTTAGGGCTGTGTACAGGTTTTGGCTTCTCAGCCTGAGATACAGTACAACTCTGTGTCATTGCAGCTGCCTCAAGCTTTTCCATCTGTTCCCTGTCCCCCTTTATTGTTGCCCTGTAACAGAGAAAGGATTGGCAAGCTTGTGGAGACTGAATCAACCTCTGCTTGTGGTGGGAATAAGTAGAGAAATGATGCTCTGAGCCTTCTCCCCTGGGCCTAGTCAGGGCAGAATCCCTTTAGTGCCAGAAAACTCCTCTGAGGACAATGCCTTTCCCTCCCTCCTCCTGTCTGTGAGCAGATACAAATTGTCCCACCATGCTCTGTGGGTTTAACTTCATTACAAAAAGTGTCCCTGCTGAAAGCCAATGCCCTTCACAGGTGCTAAGGGAGAAAAATGTGTCTGAAATAGCCCATCTGGTACGTGTATTTTGATTACTTCCCCCCCTTCCATCTCACTGCCCTCATTACTAAGAAATGCCCAAATGCTGTTAACAGTCCATTCCCCTAATAACAGTGATGCTTCATCAAGTGCAGCCTCCATTAGAGGAGAAAGTGAAGAAGCTTTTTTTCTTCTTGTGATGGGGAAGGAGGAAATCATGTTGGGAAATCACGTTTGGACCCAGAGGAGGGTAGAGAAGGGAAGAACAGCCCTGGGGCAATAGGTAGCGAAGTTGCTGTTCTGTCAGTGTGATGGGCCAGCAGGTTTAGAGCAAGCCATGCAAAAAAGCTGAGATAACACAACTGCGTTTGGTCGTTCACATGCCGTAGGGATGCTGCACTATGCAGCAGCAAGGCAGATCAGCCCTCAATTTCTTCTGCTCTTACAGGACTGTAAAACTCCCCAGTTGTTTTGGGGACATGCACATGATCTCTCTCTCAGAAAAATGTAGTGCTGGCCTTAAAAAAAACCCAGTTGTGTTTGTATTTGGAATAGTAGATGTTTGAAAGCCAGTTAGATGGGCCAGTGATTTTGAAACTAGCAGAAGATATGACTAAAAGTTAGAGCTAGCTAACTGAGGAAATTAGTTGCTTATATAGTCCAAAGCCCTGCAAAACATTCATGCAACAAAATCAGATGTCAGTTAAGTTGCTGCTGTCTCTGGTTATGTTCCAAAACTTCTGTTTCTTCCTGCTTGTTCCGCATGCTCCCAGCATGACCATATCATAACCCTTTTTGTCTTGGCAGTTAAAAAAAAAAAATCTAGGTGTAGTGACCTATCATCTCTGGCCTCTGTCTTGAAACAATAAATTGCACTGTCTGGACATCTGTGCTGAGCAATAAATTTGTGTCTTGGGTTAAGCAGAACTTAAGTGTAGGGGGAGGGAAACAGTGAATTTGTAAATTGTGGGGAGATAATTCTATTTGTCTTCTCCTGATTTGCTACTCTTCTCTACATCTCCCTGCCTGGCTTTTGGGTAGTCACCGAGACAACTTAGCCTCTTCTTCCCTGTGTGAATTACCAATAAACCAAAAGTGACTTTTTCCTGTGTCCTGATTGTCTGGGGGAGGCTGTAGCTAGCACCTGAAGCTTGGGGAGGGGAAAGATGTGACGATATTTGAGTCTCTGTTCGTACTACATTTGGTATGTACCTTCCACAACCTTGCACGTGCTTTCCGTTGGCACAGAACAACAGGCTGCTCACTAATTGTGGGTTTCCCACGTGAAGTGTGGCCCTGCAATCTCTGCAGAAGTTAGAGGAGCATTTTCTTAACTGGGCACTAAGCAGATCTTTCTACCAGCCATATCAGGCCCCAGTGTTAGCCAAGAATAAAGCTGGAGAAAAAAAGATCATCTAGCTGTGGCTGAATGGAAGTTGGGACTGTACTTCTAAATCTGTGTCCTCTAAGGCGTACATCCTTGTTTCATAGGTTGCAGCTCTTCATGCTTTTGGAAAATGTTTTGGTATTTCCACAGCTGCTTCTGTTCTTATTCCGCAACAGAAGTGAGCCTCTTGCAGGAGCCTTGTTTCTTTTACAGGTAAGTTACAGGGCTTTCAGTAACACTTGCATCTAAAGTAGCCAGCAGCATGAACAGTGGCATCATATTGTTAGTTGAAAAAGCAGCTTCAACATTTGATTTATGGAGGAGGCAACAGAGACAGAACTGGTGTGGTGTGGGACCATTGGAGTCAAATTGTACTTGTCAGGAAAACATGCTAAATTTCTCTCCCACTGTGTCATAATTTTTTGGCTTATTAGAAGCACTCTGAGTTGGCGCTCTCTTGCCTGGCTAGCAGGAATCCTCTTTTCACCTTCTTCCTGGTCCTCCCCCTTCGGTACTCAGATTTTGCTGATGCTCCACGACCTGCTTTAGGACTGCATGCCCCTTCAGCACAGATTGTTTTTTTAAGCTCTAGCTGCTAGATGTGCCACACAAAGCTGGACTTTAGGTGCTGTGCTGCCTTGAAAGTAGTCAGTCCCCGGCAACAGTTACCTCTGACAGCCCTCTCATTCTTGGTTCCCTTACAGCAGAGGGATTCTAAGTTCAGCCTGGACACCCCAAGCATGGTAGCCGCCTCCCCACCTCAGACCTCTCACTCAACTGCAATGCAACAAGCACAAGGTATGTGGTTGTTTTGCTCACAAACCCAACAAGAGTGATCTTCAAAGTCGAGGTACTGCTTTGGATGCCCAGACTTGTGTACAATCCACAATGATCCACCACCATCTCCATCACTGTTGCTGCTGTTTCATTCATTGGGCCTGACAAGACTTCTTGCAAAAAGACTTCAGGAGCTAGCAGATTTCCCATGCGTTGCAAGGCCCAGTACGCAACACAGGCACTTTCTACATGGAGGATTAGTGCCTGTTAAACAGTGCTGGAAGAGGAACAGCTATACATCTCAGTAAACATCCAGCTGAGGACACAGAGCCCAGCCCTGGCACAGGCAATACTATTTTGCAGGAGACAGCTTGGTTACCGCTGCCTGTGTGCTGCTGCCAGATAATGGTTTGCCTCTACTTTGAGCCTGTGCTATAGATTACATGCTTTCAGGATTCCCCCAGAAAGGCAAAGGCAGGTCTGAGGAGAGGTGTTTGTTGGTGTGGATGAGGAAGGAGAATGTTGGAGGGGAAGATGCTGTGATACACTTGATTGATAGAAATCCTGGCATGTTCAGCTCTTTCCCTTTGCATAATAGGCAGGATGAAGGTGCAGGGCCAGGAACACCACTGGCAGGTCTCTTGATGCATTCAGGGCACTGTCAAGGGGATTTCCTGCATTTCTTGCATTCTCTTCGCAGGCATTGCTGGGCTGAGCCAGATGCACAGACAGCAAGAGGAAATCCTGTATTTCGAAGTGGAGTGATACCATTACACAGTGAGCAGCAGGTCAGCAGGAGAATAATGTCTGTGGACAGCAGCCTAGATGTGCTGGAAAGGAGAGCAGAGCAAATATTCGAGAGATTTGTTCCCTAAGACAGCTTCTCAGGCCAGGGCTGGCACTTACCTTGAGTACAGTGGGGTTCGTCCCCAAAGAACTTTATAAAGCTCACTGAAATCTTTGTCATTCTGTCTTAATAGTGATGTGCACTAGTGGCATAATGGAGTGGAGGTTATTGTACAAAACAAGAATAGCAGAGTTTATTCTTTATGAACGTAATACGACCAAGATGAGACTAGCTGGCATATGTGAAAATAGAAAAAATAGCCATTATCTTCTAAAGGAGCCTGTAAACTTGTTACATGCATACGTGCACACAAGCCTACTTCAACATGTTCTGCTGAGATCCTTACCAGCTAAAAACCAGTAGAGCCACCACTTACCAGGGTAGAAAACTTTATCTGATTCCTGCCCAGCTTCCCACAACTCCTGCTGTCCTCTAGCCAACTAGTGACAAATGCCAGGTCCTAGCCTGCCTGGTGGGCAGATGTGCCTGGCACCAAGCCAGCTCTCACAGTGAGCATCTGAATCCACATGTGTCTTGATGTCTTGGTCACCCCAAAGCTGTGCTTCTGGCGATTCTGTGAGAGGTCGGTGGGGGCGGGGGGAAGGACGACAGCAAGAGGAGTGGAGGCAAAGCAGCTCATCTGCTTCTTAGAGTTGTAGAACTGACAGGAACCACCAGCAAGTCCCAGTTCCTCCAAGTTAGCTCCTGACCAGCCACCTTGGAGCTCTGCTCACTGCCCCTAACACTCCCCCATTCCCTCCTGCCCTCCTCAAGCACAGCTCAGGGTTTTCCCACGAGGGTGCAGCTCACAGGGGACTTGGAGCATGACCTTCCTGTTTGGTGTGCTGTCACTGTGCCACTGCAGTGAAACTAGTATCCTTGTTTCAGTTCCCTGACCTTCACCAGCCAAATCATTTACTGTCATTTCCTACTCTCCCCTCTTCCCTACCCTGGCAATAACTGTGTGTGCACATAAAAGCTTAGTGAATGCTAATCAGGATAAATGTAATGGTGTTTCTAGCCCTGTGAACACAGGCTTTATGACTATTGTGGGTTTTGGGTTTTTTGGTGGTTTTTGTTTTGTTAAAAAAAAAAAGTCCCACGGGGTTTTTGTTAACACAATTGTGTTGAGCAAATTTGAAATATTTGAAAGCTTTTAAGTGCCTGTTATATATACATCCAAGGTTTGTCTTGGAACATGCTAGGTTGCAATAGACATTTTCCAATTAAGTGAAACAGCAGTGAGGATAATGGGTTTATGGAAATGGAAGAGCCATGCTGGAGGGAGATGGAAAGCCAAAAAGCATTAATCTTAATAGGATCCTTTTTCTTTTTCTTTTTTTATTTAGCTTTGTTTTTCCTTTAAACTTTTTAAAAATTTCCCTAGGCGTGTCCCTGGTTCTGTAGTGGCACGTTCTGTATCTAGAGAATCTCTTCCTCTTTTTTTCCTCATTTACTTTGAATTTCTCTCCTCTTTTTTTTTTTTTTAACTTCTCCTTTCTCTCCAAGAAATCATCTACACAATCCTTTCTACAGTGATGGAGGCTCATGCCCACATACAGTCATCTGTCACTTTAACTGAGCATGCAGTGTGGGAAATGGGGAATTCACAGCCTTCTGCTCTGGAAAGCAGGGTAACCCTCCAAAGAGCCAAACCCTCCCTCCCTCCCTCCCTCTGCCTCTGGTAGAGGAAAACCTCTGGGAGAGGTCTGGGCTCTGGTCCAGTTCTGCAGCCCAGTCACCTTGGGCCAGGCTCCTCCCTTCTGTATGGTGAGTAAATATCCTTTCCAGGAGGCTTCCCAGTAAAATAAGCAAGATCCAGGGTGGAATCAGTGCCTGGGACTGGCATCTTTTTATGCTACTGTAATTTCATGTTGTGCCTTGCTCGGTCACTGCTTGGCTGGGAAGTCCCCATGGGCTGAAGCAGCCAGGTGGGTAGTAAGTCTGGCCTAAGAAGGTGGAGGTGAGCTCTGCTGTGGGGGCCATCCCCTCTTTGGGAGGAGGCTCTTTGAACTGAAGGTGGGATCAAAGGGGAATTTGATACTTTCAACCAGAAATCGGGACTCTCAGACCCTAGCCAAATTTCCTGGGAGTTACTGGAGCTTTAAGAAAGTAGGGAACTTGGGGGTTGCACATGACACATTATGCAGAGGGAGGACTGTGCCATCTCCCAGGAGGGATGCTGGGCTTCACCCACCACTTTCCTCTGCCTGTCACCTCTCCCACCATTTCTAAACTGATCTGTGAAGCATTCCCACTCCCAACTCTCACTCCTGCTTCACCTTGATTGCGTGACTACCAGCACAGATTTCTATGAGATGCTTAATTGGGCTACATCTCTATAGAAAAGATCACCTTGAGTCTAGTATGGATTTTTTTAGTTTCCTTCCTATGCCTGGCTGTAAAAGTGGACTATGTTTCTTTAAATCCGCTTACTCCTTTACAGTTGCTGTTTTGCAGGAAACAGTGCTTAGATCTTTAATCTGAAAACAAAAGTGCTCAGACTCCCCAACTGTATTTATCTTTGCCCAAATCAGAAGGGTTTGGAGGCTTAGACACCACAAACGTCTCCCTAGAGGTAGGTGCATTTCAATAGTGGATGAAGGGATATATATATATATAACATTCAGGTTAGATAGGCTTTTGCATGGGAAGGGCCCCGAAGGTACTACATAATTCCACTCTATTGAGGTTCTAATACTGCACCTGTCAGTGTGGTGTCAGTGTGATATTAGAGCGGGTCACTGGGGAGAGCATATTGATCCCATCTGTATACAGTTTACAGCATCCTCTGCATCCTTTATGTCCAACGCATCAGTCCTTGCCCAGTTTCCCCCCCCTCCTCTAACAGCAAAATCTTTCATCCATGAGCCAAAGCAAAACGGCTTCACCAGCTCTGATGTCCTGAGGAAATGTGTTGGGCTTCTGCCATGAGTACAGAGACTATTTCCACACCCAGAAGCTTTCAAGCAGTAAGCAGGATTAAGACACACAGCCGTAGGCTTTTCTGTGACCTTTGGGTGTTTAAACAGTCTTGGCTTGGCTTCATGAATATGTGTAGACTTCTATCTGGTTTCAAACCCAGCGCTCTCCCTGCACGGAAATACTTGAAATAGCGGTTTTGACTATGTTTTTAGATGGCTTTCTTGGAAAAGTAAAAAATAACACTGTAAGTGATGATCAGACTTTATGCCTTTATTTCCCCATGATATTATGTTTCCCTCTGTTTTCAAGCCCATTCTGTTCCTGTTTTATGCTCACTCTCAGTGCATTTTTTTTGAGATCTAAAATCCTGCATTTGTGTGTGTATGTAATGATTTTAAAGGCTTTCTCCAAGCTATTCTCCCACTAGAGGGTACTCCTGCTACATCAAAAATAGACATTCAGGGCTAGACTTAGTTCGCAATGCGTCCCTCTTCTTTTGGAGCAGGCTGTTCATTGACAGCACAACCTGGATGTGTTCAGTCGTGCTGCTTCCCCACTTCAGCAGCCATGGAGCTGCCTTGTTGCTGGTTGTGGAGGGGCCCAGAAATGCTGTAGTGCCATTTTGACCTCTCCTGTTTCCACCTCGTCGGCTACACAACACTCTGCTCCTCTGTGAGCAGAGATAGTTTGACCCACTGGCCCTCAGGCTGGGGGCCTGAGGTTAGTGCCAGCTCCAGGGAGCATGTCAAGAGGCCCCTATACCACACTACCAGGTTTTGATTTGAAAATGCCCTAATGGCTACATGGTCCTGCAGAAACAGAACTGCTGCTGAGCTGAGGGGTAGGCTGAGGGGTAGAGTTTAGGTGCTCTTGTTTTGGGGGGATGTTGTCGGGGTCAGGAAACAGAGAAATTTTACTGGCCACCCTTTTTTAGGCAGGAGATCAGACCATGTGGTCTATTCTGGCCTTGAACTCTGTGCATGTGTTGGCTGTTGATGGATAGGAGGCTCCCTTAAGAGCAGATTTATTTGGCTTTCATGTTGCGAGACTGCAAAAGTAGCATTGGGTATGGCTGGACCCCCTCCTTTCTCCTCCATGCCTGAATGCCCCTATGTATTTATGGCAGGCAGGCTGCCCGTGGGCAGGCAGGCAGGATGCGGCACATGCTGTGGTTTATGCTACTCTAGGGGCTGTTCTTTCATTGCAGTGTGGTTTCAGCCTCTGAAATGGCACAGCTAGTGGAGGTGATTTTAGTTTTTCAGCTCTCATCCAAGGAAAAGCCCCAGGTTCCTTCCCTGTGGTCTGTCGTATCAGAACTATACCCCAGTGTCTCACTCCCCTGCCAGCATCTCACCTTCACATCTCCCTGCTCTGTAGAGCCTCTGGGATTTCCACCACTGCCTGCTGCTTTCTCTTTTGAGCATGCTTGTGCTTCTGTCTGTTCACGCTGATTAAATGAGTAGGCAGGAATTACAGTCAACCATCCATCACCAGAGTCAGTGTTCCCTTGACCCAGTCAAGATGAAAAAGGTCAAAATCTTTCTTTCCCAGGCTGTTCCTACCAGCAAGATAGCCAGCTACAGTTTACTGACAGTACAAATCTGGAACGTGCTGGGGATGGTACTCTTTCCTAAAAGAAGCCCAAGTGGGCTCTGTCACCAGCTACACAAAGTGATATCTTTAGAGCAAGGAGAGTCACAACTCAGTACTGGTAGTTAGTTGAAAAGTATTCTATTCTCAGGAGAATAAAACATTATCTTCTGCAAAAGAGAAGGCCTGTAGCATATGTTGGTGTTTAGAGCAGTAAGTCCTAAATGTGGACCATGAAAGGGAATGCCACTGTCCCATCAAGTCTATCTTAGGCCTCTCCAGAGCAGCTCTTATTTGTATGTGCTGCCTATAGGTGGGTCTCCTGAGTGTGTGCTGTCAAATACCGGAGAGGAGATAATCCAAGACACTAAATGCTCTGCTTGAGCATTTGGTCCTCTCTGGCTGAATCTGTGGGCTGTGGGATCTTGCAAGAAGCCTAGTGGTGGTTGGGATGTAGTTGGTCCTGGAAGCATCAGTAGAGCTGGCTCCTCTTCAGATGTCTGTGTAGCTGCCGGGGGAGGGGGGTGGTAAGGAATTACATCCATGAAGCTGGAGAGTAAGTTATACTCTAAAAACCAGCAAAGCCTTCTCTCTTCCCCCAGAATGACAGCACTGAGGTAGCAGAGGCCAGGATGGGAGGCTGGAATAGCACTCTTTGCTCTCCAGGAATGGAAAGGAAGTTGGGGTGACAATCAGGAAGGGGAAAAATGGAAAACAGAGCCTACAAAGGGGAGTAACTCACCAATTTGACTAACTGTTCCTCTTGGAAAACCTGAAGAAAGTAATCTAGCATCTCAGAATTACAGTAAATTACAGACCTGGCTTAGTCTGTCTGCTGAGTGCTTTCAGCCTCTATTGATTTCAGAACCAGGCTATGAATTGCTGCCAGGCAATGAGCTGGCTGGTGGCTGAACACTTATGTACTCCCCTGGGCCCGATTCTTCTCTTTTTCCCAGTTCCCATCAGTGGCTGTAGATGCTATCAGTCAGTCCAGGTGAGTGGTAAATCTACACCATTTTACCCCCGTGTAAATCCAGAGGAATTTTACAGATGCTGTAACAGCCCTTTCAAGCTTGCATCAGTGTAATGGAGCCCCTTTTTCTCTCGTGTACATCTGACTCCTGGTCATTATCCAATAAGTTCCTGAGGGCAGCAGGACATCTTGAAGCTCTGTTGGAAGGAGGAGTCTCTATTTCCTTCTGCCATCTCCAGACATGCACACCAAGGGCAAGCCACTGACTGTCTCCATGCCGTGTGCCTCTGGTCCCTTCCCAGCTGAGAGCAGATTAATCTGGGAGGTGGAGAAGAACATCTCAGCCCACCTTGCACACACAGAACTGGCAAGGCCACTCTGGAGTGCTGTTGTGCAAACAAACATCTATTTGTTTGTTTGTGCAGCCCGTAGCAATTACGACATGCTGAACTCTGTATTTTTTGAAGCAGGGGCATGCTGCTCCTGAGGACAGAAGACCGTTTGAAACATCCCCAGCCAGGGGACGTGAGTCAGCTCTGTCCAGCAGGCCTCGTCTGCTGGTGCTGACAGGTCTCTGACAAGCTGCTGCTTCTCAAACAAAAGGGGAGACTATTGAGCCAGAGCTCCCTAATGGAGAGGTTTGAGAGGGAGGATTAGACGTGCTAATTGGGAGGTGTCTGGTGCCCTGTGTTGGGACAGCTTTATCCATAACGGTGAGTCATGCGTGCTCAGGTTAGCAGCCTTGGGGGTAGGCAGAGTGTAAATAGAGAGAGGACTTTCCCTTAATAAGAGCTGCAGCCCTATAATCGAGGCAGCTCCAATCCATGAGATGTTCCCAGCCTCCAGCTGCACTTTGTTCAGCTAAAAATCTGCTGGATTTGCTCTGTTCTCCAGCTTTTCTTCTCTTATTCTCCCTTGATCTTTCCACATCACGCTGTGGCATGCAGCCCTTCCTTTCCCCTGTTTTATGTGCCTTCGCTTAATCTGTGGTGCCTGTTTTGTGGCTTTTGGTGTGACGATCTCTGAGCTGGGAGGCTTGTTGCTCTGCGTATCGAAGTTAATGATAAAATACACAGTGTGGTACAGAGCAAAACTAGCAGGGAACCTTTGTGAAAGAGCGGCTCTCTTGGGTGATCAGATGGTGATGGATTCAGGATGTGTTCTCCAGGGCTCACAGGAGCTTGGAGACCAGCAGTGGGTGGCTGGGCTTTGCTGGAGGTCTGTACAAGCTGTCTTGGAGGTCTGGAGTGGGAACAAGGCTGGTGCTATGGCTGGGGAGTGAGGCTGGGAAGGAGAGATGGGAGGGGGGTGAGAGGCAGAATGAAGCCAAGCTGCCGCTCGATTGAGGTTGGCCAGTGGGGCTTTGGAGTGGGGACATCAAAGACTAAGTCTATGGCTAGGGGAAAGGTGTGGAAGAGCAGTATTTGGGTGTCTAAATCTAAATCCCAGAGGATGGACCAGCATGTGAACACAGCACATGAGAAAATCCTCGGTACCAGCCTAGAGCGTGTGAGGGAAGGGGAGACAAAACTAATGAAGATAGATGTTGTACCTGGAGGGATGTTTGCTCTTGCTTCCATTAGGTACTCAGACATATGAGAAGAGTGAATAGCCTCAAAGACCCAGAATAACCTTGGGAGCTTTATCAGGACCTGTGCCTGTGGTTCCCTCTGTATGGGCTGACACAAATGAAGTGACTAATGATGGTAACCCCCAATTACCACAAAACAGCTTAAAAATTGAGCACCTTTAAAGAAATGGAGCTGTGTCAAATCCTGACTCCGGAGTGTGATGTCTGTTGCTGTGTCTGCTGAGCTGTTTGTTTGTCTGATGAAGGGGGAAAAATAATGTGAAGCTGGAGACGAAAGTAGGCTGAGAAAAGGGGGTTTTTTTGTTCTCAGTCTCAGCCTTTCCAGGCGGGTTCCAGCAGGTGCCAGTCTCACCTTGTGAAGCAGGGGAGGTGGAAACTGCTAGCAATTCTTCACAGAAATACGAAAAAATACAGCACAAGAGGGGGTGGGAAGAAAAATGAAAGCCTCAAGGAAAGACCTCTGTTCTCTGGGATGCTCACTTCATTTCTTTTTCCCTGCTCAGCAAAGTTTATCTTGGCCTCGGCAGCACAGACCAGTCTCCCCCCCTGCTCTTTAATTAGTGTGTAGTAAGGGAAGAAGGTGTTGGGGGAAGGAAAAGGAAATAGGATATTGTGTTTTGATGCCCCAATGGGTAGAAAAATGCATGGTTTCCAAATATGATAGTTAATGCTTAATCTGACAGACTGTCTCTTATCAACAGGCTGTATGTGACACCCCATTACATGATAATGGAATCCTGTATGGAGACCACAGGAGACCCAGTTCCATTCAATTAACTTAAAAAACAGCAAACCTCTGAAAGCATCTTTGTCTTCTCTTTTCCCCACCTCTTTCTCTCCTTTTTTTTTTTACCCTGAGAAAATGAAAGAGTGAATATTTCTATTTTGTTTTGCAGAGGATTAGAACCAACTAATAGGATTAATATCCCGAGTTGTGTGGCAAATGGAACATTGTTAATAGGGTGATTATTAGAGAATTATATGGAGGGGCAAAAAAATTAAAGCAGTTGAAAGAAAAGCATCTCTGTGTTGGAGAGACTGCCATTTCTGTGCAATATCCCAGCTGCTGGCCTGCCCGTTCTGGCTCATACTTCTTTATTTCTCAGGCTTGCTCTGCCTCTGGGATTGACTTCAACATCAGCACAGGGCAGGAAGCAATTTCACAGACTGGAAGTGCTGGATGCAAAAAGCTGGCGTCTCCTCCAGGGCTAGCTACCAGGACCCTAAAAGTAAAAGGAAGGTAAAGGATTTACAAGTACCAGATAGTCAACATTTCATCTGACATCCTAAGGATGCCTTCCAGCCGTGAATGGACTTCTTCTCATGATGAATAACTCCATCTCTCCCTCTTGTCTCCTTCCTCTCTGGTGGGTTTGGATTTGCCCATGGGCTCTGACTGCAGGCAGGCAGCAGCAAGAATCGCGGGGGGGGGGGGGGGCGGGGGGGGCGTGTCCTCTGGCAATATTTAGCACTTGAACTCGGGCAGCTCTGTAACATGTGCTGGAGAACTTTAGCCTATATGAGTTTGCAGGGCCAAATACAGCTGGCAAAAATCTTGTAGTGGTTGCATGCCATTGCTAGCAGGTGTAAGACAGGCAAATTCTGCAAACTAGTGGACGGAAAGGCCTGGAGCTCTGGTTCACAGCTAGGAAAGCATATAGCTACATTCTGCTCAGAGCTTGCATAGTCCTTGGGAAATTAAAGGATACTTACTTGTTTTCCTGAACCCTCTGTGTGTGTGGGGGGGGTCCCATTCACCTAAAAGAACATGTGTGAGTGTGAGGCCCTCAAGGAGGGACTCTTGGGAGAGAGGTTTCAGCAGCAGCTGAACACAGTTGATGCGTGGAGATTTTTTCTGACATCTGTCTGAGAGAGTATCCTTATGTTCTGCATAAATCCTTCTGTCCCACGCCACAAACTAAAGCCATCCACAGCAGTGGATCATTACTAGACAGGGGACTGGCATGAAGGGCTTTCTGCCAGAGAGGTATTATCCCAACCTCTGTATTTCTAGATGCCTAGAGGTATTTAGGCCTGCACCTTCAGAGGCATTTGCTGTAGGAGGCTTTGTCTGAGCAACTGATAGGGATTTGTTCCCCTGAACTGGATCCCCATTACACCATGAGTCACTACTATTTATATCAGCTGTCGATCTCTCCCAGTGGCAGCTATTTCTGGCTACCTGCCTTGTATTCAGCAGAGATTTAGCACTTTTTTTTTTTTTTTTTAAATTGAACCTCCTTTTAATTCTTTTTTCAAACATTTTTTATCTTAGTTTGTTTTTCAGCAGCTGACAAACTGTCTGGAGTTGAGTTGCCCTCACCTGCTGCTTGCTGTTCTGCTGAAAATGGGATATCCAGTGCTACATTTCAGCAGATTCAGCTTTGTCTAAAAGAGTACTTTGCCACAGAGTAAGAGTGTCATGCCATCTAGAAATGAAAGGCTACAAAAAACAAAACACTTTGCATCAAACAGGCATTTTAAACACTATAGAACTGCAATCCAAAGTAGAAGGTTCACTTTGCTTACGGCCCTTCTTACCCTAGGAACTCTCCAAGAAAACAGTAAATAATCCATTCTTGCAAGTAGATCAAAAAGGACTGACCCCTTTTACTGAAAGAAGAAGGGAGATGGGCCATGTGAAGGGCTATGCCTCAGCCATTCTGAGGAAAGTGGTAGCAGAGCTGAGAGTCTGACCAAAATCTCCTGAGGTCCATTTGGATGCTCTGCCCATAAGGCTGTGCTTTCTGCTGTGGTATGGTTTCCTTCCCTGATCTTCCTGTGCACACTCAGAATTTCCAATCTATCATAATCGGTTAAACAAAACACAGTCATTCTCCTGTCTTTTATCAGGACCAGGATTTTCCTTTTTCTCCCCACATCCCAGTCAACCAAGGGATCTCTTGCCTGCTTTTGGCTCTCCCTGCAGCAGAGCAAATATCTAGGCTGCAAGAAGTTGTGTAGGAGCTGTGTGCACTTCCAAGAAGGAGGAAGTCCTCTGGGACCTGCTGGGAGACTTGTACAGCATAGCTGATTTTCTGTGTTGCACGAGGTAGGGACACAGTTATCGTGGCACCTCGCCACACCTGCAGACTCAGCATGAATGGTGAGTTAGCCATTTTACAGCTAGGTGAATTGAGGGCAGGCACTGGTAAGACAGGAGTGTCCCGAGGGGCTCAGACTGCTGGATCATGCACCCTAACCCTCTCGCAGAGGTCTGAGGAGCCACCTCTGCTTGTGCATGAAGCCAGCTGCTCTGAGGCAGGATGTGTAGGAACAGCAGGATGGTGTTTTACCTTCACCTCCACGGAAGGTAAAAGTCTACGTAATTTAAAGATGAGTTCCCTTATGCCAGGCTATGAAAAGAGTCTTCAGAACACCCCCAAGGTTTCCATTTAATTACCAATTGCAGCTGATTTCACAGAGCAATTTCTAAGCCTCCAGCAAGGCCTTGTGGCAGTTCTTTCATCTCTCAGGCTTATTGGGAAAAGCTGTATTAAACGTCTTTTAATCCTGCCTTGGATGCACTACCTTTGATCACCTACAATTTTATACATCTGTGCTCAGGCTCACGTTCCTATGTACGTGCTTCCCCATCCAAAATGCTTTAAACTGTGTCCATTGATTAGAAAGTCTCTCCTGACTGATATAAAGCATCTTGCAAACTTGACTGAAATACCCTGATAGCTAATGATGATCCAAAGGGTCTGGGTGATCCAACCGTAAGTTTTAGCATTGCTGGATAGGCTGGTGAATGTCAATTCCTCATTTATGTTTTAGTCCATGTTTTCTTCATAGAGAACAAGTTTCTGCAGGGGGAAAGAAAACAGTAAATGTCCCTGCATGAAAAGAGAGAGCTTTAGCCATGTCTGGCATGAGACACTTTTATGTATTAATATAACTTCAGTCTCAGTTGAGCGTGGGACACAAGAAGGTGGGATATTCCCAGAGAGCATGCAGAAGTCTACACCCTAAAAAGCCAAGATTTCTCTGGTTCATTGAGGGCAAGGTCAGTGCAAGGAGCTGGAGCTCTGAGCTCTTAGTCTAATGCCCCAGGTACAGGACAATATGCCCCTTATGATTCTTGCTTTCTGAGGAGAACCTGATCTCTTTTTTGGGAGGATCACAGTGACAGCAGTAAGAGATCGCACTTGGGATCCAGCTGGACTCCCAGTGCTCCCGAGTACTGCAAATGTGCCATGGGACTTGTGCCACTTCACAGCAATTGGAAGGCTCTCCCTTTTGTGCATCATGGGGATCTCTGTGAGAGCACTGTCGTTTGGAAGAGTCCCATGACAAGAGTCCTTCCACAGAGGGAAGGAAAAGAAAAGGCAGGAAAAGGTGCATGCTGTTGTGGGGTGGATATAGACAAAGGTTCCACCACATACAGACAAGCTCCATATCACAGCCATGAAAACAGCAAGAAATCCACACAAAGCACTGGTGGGATTACCTGTCTGAAAAAGGCAAACAAGCCATGCCCTAAAACTGCCTGTGTATAAACAAGGACATCTGCCTACACCAACAGCTCTGTATGACCACCTGGACTTAGACTTGCATCAGTGCTGTTTGAACATATGTTTATTTCAACTACAACAAGAAAACTGAATGCAGGGTCATGTTATGGAGGCCTTAGGTTTGCTTACTGGAGCAGGAACAATCTTTTTCCCAGAAAGTCATTATCTTGATGCTCAACGAGAGAACAGCCGGAGAGGTTTGTGGTCTAAGCAGCCAATTTGAAAATAGCTCGGCTCTGTAGGAAAAGCAAGGTCAACTGCCAGATGGGTCAACTCCAATCCTTTGCTCTGCCAAGACCAGCATGTTTTGCACTTGCAGCTTTTACATGGGATCTTCAGGATGTGCATTATCAGGCAGACGCCCTTTAGGTGTGTGCCCACTAGATTCTCAAGAGCCTGTCTGTTTAGAAGCATCATGCTTATAAAGAAGACATGATAGGTTTTCTTCTGCTCTTCTTTTGAGGTCTTGGGTGCTGCTGCTCTGCCCTCACCTTGAAGGCCTGAATAGCTGTGTGTGACTGCTTACACACTCATGTGTGTGACATGAGATCCTCCATAAACTCCTCTTTCTGCACAGCAGATGAACCCGTGGTTTTGGCTGGGGGGATGAATTAGGCTCATTTCCTTTCCTTGCTCTATCAGAAAAGAGAGTGAATCCTAAAGGAGTCTGATCCAAGAGTTAGATGTGAAGATCCAGCACTGGCACACTTGCCAGGTCTGATAGAACTGCGATCTGATGTGTCAAATGCTTTTTAGGGTCTCAGCTATGTGACAGCTTGCTAATGACTTTGAGCTTCAGGAAGCTTTGACTGATCCCTCTGGGAGCTGGCAGAAAAAACTGTAGGAAAACTTTTTTTTTTTTAAAACATTTTTGTCAAAATCAAAACATTGAATGGAAACATGTCTCTTTCAGCATCATTTAAAACTGGAATGTGTCAAAACAAATGCTTTTATTTTGATTTGAGTGAGACACTTACAATTTTTACTTTACCTTGCAATAAGGAAACAACACATTTACCATATTTTTATTTATGTCTCTGCTTTTTGGATAATTGTCAGAAATGAGGAACTGCATGCTTCCAAAGTGAATTCTTGGCATTTCTATTCAGAGATTTTCGATTTCTTGCTCATGATGAAGGCAGATATGGATGTTCAGCCAGAATTACCTACAGGTGGGAACCCCAGCATTTCAGATTCTCACTTCTGGCCCTGGCATGTTTTCTTTAGCTGCAATCTGATTGTGCAGACATTTGGAGGGGCCATCCTACAGTCTGCTTTAGGCTGCTCTGGGTATTTAATGGTGGTGCAATTGAAACCAAAAGCCAAATAGGCCAAAGGTCAAAATACAAGGCAGAAAGGTGCACTTTTGCCTGCAAAAAAGGATTCAAGCAACAACCCTGGCATCTCAGTGTAGCAAATTAATCCTCTGGTTCCACCTCAAGCTTGTCTCTTTCCTTCAGACAAGAGGAAGGCTTTTTCCTTCTCTTCTGCCTGCCAGCCCTGCAAGGCTGGGTTGAGTTGTCAAACATGGCTGCAGAACGTAATGATAACCTTAACCATCACTGTTCTAATTTCTTTCCAGCCAAGCAGAGCAGCTGCTGTGAAAATACTGCTGAAATTAATGTAGGATATTGGACTTCACTGTAAGATATTGGACTTTGCTATTCCTTTTGCTACCTGTTTGCTTGGTGAATTTGGGTGGGTTGCGCCCATGGCTGTGCCTCAGTTTCCCTTTCTGTCTGGTGGTTTGTGATATCATGCTGTACTGTTGCCTCTGTCTAAAAGAGGTTCCTGTCCATACAGTTTGGGAGTGCAGCTCCAGCAACCAAATTAGTTGTGTTGCAAAAGCTTGGAGAGGGGTAGACTGTACCAGCTGAAGGATCTTTTCGTCCTTTTTTGTAATCAGAAGGGTGCTTACCCTGGGGCCTGAACTGGCCCAGTAGCTTCCTGTTTGAAGTGAACGCCCAGACTGTGAAGTGGTGCTCAGGGCTGTTTGGATGGGTGGGTGATGGGGAACTGGGGCAGATGCCTTGGGAAATCTCTCTTTCCAGACCAGTCTGTCAATTTTTCTGCCTACTTTGAAGCTCCTGCCTGGAGGAAAAAGAGCAGCAAAGGTGAAATGGTGTGAGGGGAAAGCAGGAAGGGAATGAAAGGAAACAAAAATAGCATCTTCCCTCCACCTGCTAAACAACTGTTGAGCAAAGGGGGCAATCAGCATGGTGCACCCCATGTTGCTTGGGTCCCTGCTGATTGAAGCGGTCTCAGCAGTGAAGATCGATTCCTGTTTCTGGACTGGAGATACACAGAATTCCTCTTTGGCCCCTCTGGGACATCCAATGAGCATGGCAGAGGAAGGATGCCCTGCTGCTTGCCTGCTTGTTTCATGCAACCTGTTCTCTAAATTCAGTCATTTTAGGCCCCAGAATTTCAAAACTGTGTAAATAAATCATGGTCCTGTCATGCATTGAACTGAGCTGCCCTGAAAGAGCAGAGCATGACTGAGCTTGATCAGAAAAAGCCGGTCCTTGTTCATGTTCCTGTGCATTGAACAGCTCTGCTTTGGAGGACACAGACTCAGCCTGGGCTTCAAAGGGGAGGATGCTCTGGTAGCCATGCTGACCTCTGGGTTGGAGGTGGCATTTCCCCATCGTTTTTCTTGCCTGTGGGCTGAAAATGGCTTGTGGGTTTTCTTTTTTTGTGCGTTTGCCCCTAGGCTAATGGTGATTCTTGTCTTGTCTTAATTGCTTTTTAAAGCATGCAAAGCTCCATGTCTGTCCCAGATAGTAGTGAGCTCTGTGATGCACTTACCATTTTCCCAAATATCTTTTTAATTAAATTGGAGCAAAGCGCTCCATTTTCTAGAGCTATCCATCTCAGCAAGTTTCTTGTTTCTGGGCAGGCATTATCCTGTTTATCAGAGGCAAAATTTGGTGACTTTTCCACAGGCTTTGGGATTTGCAAGGAAATTTTCCTCTGGTAGGCAGATAGCTGCTCAGGGTGGCTGCTGTGGGCTAAGGACATGCTGCATCAGTTCAGGGAGGGTTTGTTGCAGGGCTTAGCAAGAAAAATGTGGTGTCTGTGATATAAAGGAATGAGGTTTAACACTACATTAGGCCCTCTCTGCCCCTGAATCCTGCAAATCTGTGCAGGAGAAAAAAAGACATTTTTTCTGGCAAAGATAAGGGCTTGGAATGTGGTTAAAAGGGTAAACCCAACCCTGTGAATTCGGGAAACGGGCACTTGTTCTGCTCCATCACAGGCACCTGTGATACTGGTGACCTCTTCTGCTCAATATGGAAAATTTGTTCTCTGCAGCACCTTTTGGCTTGACAGGCCCTTTGTTGCGATGTGCCATTTCAAATCTCCCTCCTTGCTCTGAGATTCAGTGGTCGAGTATCCGTCCTGCCCCAGCACACACAACATTGCTTTAAAAACCCAAACACAGATCACGCTGTTGGAGAGATGAAGGTCACCAGAGTGACTCTGTAGAAATAACCCTTTCTTCCTCTGAAAGCAAACAGCAAGCATCTAAGTCACATTTGCTTTGCTGGAGGAAAAAAACAGAGGCGGTTTTCACTATTTTTACCACTGTTATCCCTGCAGAATCAGCTCTGTTCTGGGAGAGCACAGCAGTCTTCTCTGCCTTGTGAATCAACAGTATCGTGAACTTTCCTCCAAATCAGGGCTGTCTACGTACCCTGATTGACTTTGTGCCTATGCCTTGAGCTACAGCTGTGTGATCCTTTTACAGGAAAGGGGTTGTGGAGGTGTCCGACATGAGCAGCATTTGGCCCGGGGAATCTTTTTATGGCTGGTGATGATGACTGAGCCAAAGAGAAAATGATTTGATCTCCCCAGGTGAGTTCATGGGCATTTTCTCTTGGCAGAGGGGTATGAGGAGTCATTTTAACATGTGAATTGAGCAGATTTGCTGCTGACATTGAGAAAATGGAGGTGGTGCCCCACAACGAAGCTTTGGAAACACAGCTTTTAAAAACTCCAACAATGTGTGACAGCTCTGAATTTTCCTGTGATGAATTAACTTCATTTGATAGAGACAATGCAGCTGTTGGCTGGGCACATCTCCTCACTTCTAATTGAAGTGATCAGGTGGGAACTGAGAGTTAGTGCCTGGTGAGGAGTAAAACTGCTGGCATGAGAGCAGACAGGAACTCAGATATTTAAGTGCAAATCGCACCAACACCCGTGGAATGAGCTGTAACACCAAATCTTGCACTGGTGCAGAACCAAGATGTCAGTGCTTGCCTCCAGAGAGGGACACTGACAAGGTGTCAGTATTCTTGTCCCCACATTTTAAGGCTGGAACCTGGAATTCCCTCATTTAAAATGGTGAAGTTGGTGTAAGAATTGCAGTCTAGGAAAGTCTCTGCTTGGCTCTGAACATATTTGAAGGTACCTCTGGCCTCTGGGGTTCAGGTTGTTTTCATTTCTCGTTTGTGGTTACCTAAGAGGAACTTGCATGCTCAACCTGGATGTGTCATACCAATGTTCTGGGACTCACCCAAAGAAAGGTTTTGCATCTTTGAGACATCTCTTTTTGTCAAAGACAATTGGATCAGAGATGTTCAGGTTTGTTGAGTTTTGGTTTTGATTTTTTTTTATCACAACAGTTTTGTCTTGAAAGATGTCATTTTGATGAAACAGAAATTGCTCAGGAAATCTTACCGATTTTGACAATTCTGCTTGGAAGGGAGCTTGGGAGGAATATCTTGAAAGTGCTGGAGCTCCCAGTTATGACATTTTCTGAATGGAAAGGAGTTTTGATTTATTTCCTTTTCTCTTTTCAAAATGATGTTTCAAAATGTACTGTTTTGTGGGAAAAAGAGGCTGAGTCTGAATGAAATGCCTGAAAAAAAGGAAATAAAATATTTTGACTGATCCAAGGCAGTTCTTCATTTAATTTTGCAACTTTGTTGGCTTTTCGGACAACATAGGATGATTTAAAAATTGTTGGTTGTTAAGTTCTGCTATCTGTACTCACAGATGTGTTTCTAGGTTAAGCCAGTGATGTATGAACCATGCTTCTTTTTGTGGTGATAAATTACCTGGTTTCATAGCTGAAAAAAACTGTTTTAATCCATTAACTGTAGAGAACAAAATACCCAAAGTCTCTCGATTCATGGAACCATGCAAGGATCTTCCACTGTATGAATTATTCAGGAGCAGTGGTGAAAATGAAGTACCCATTACATTTACAAATATTCCACAAAGAGTTCAAGGCTGAGCAGGAATAGATCAGACAGCATTTATTGTAAAGCCTTGCTGAGTATTACTGTAGATGTAATTTCCCGTAGTAATTAACACAGGATCTGCAATCCAGCTTTGAAAAGGCGATTGAACCTTTCCCTGTGAATTTAGGAATCATCTGCATTATTACATGGTATAGGTGACTTCGAGCGTTGAGCCTTTGTCTAAAATTAGTCCTCAGTGTGGTGGATGATGAAAGAGGGATTGTTCCTTCGGGCTACTTGGGATTGATGTTTTCTATTAAAAAATGCATTGCTAAGGATTTGTGAAATATAGAGAGCTTCTCTGGTTGCGTGTAACTCATTATGCAGATATGCTTAAGCTATCAGATAAATGATAAATGATTTCTATAAGTTGGATGGGTAGCATGACCCAAGGGTAGGGGGGGTTTATTATTTTTCTTCCTCTCCAAGAATCGGAGAGATCCATTTGTCAATTCAACCAAGTGAGGTGCCCAGAGATTGTATGTCAAATACTGTTCCGTCTGGAGTGGGCACAACACGAGTTAATAATGTTGCACCTCCTCAGACCTCTTCATTTCTACTAAATTTCCCTGCCCTTTTCCTTGTTTTTGAACTACACTTTCTTCTGGTTTCCGATGGTATGACTGCCTCTGAGTGCTGCCTGCTGGGAAACCTGCCAGCACCGCTGGAAATGAGCAAAAGCACCGTCTAATGGTGTCTGAATGACCTTCTCTCTGCCCCTGTACCAAAGCTGAGCTGACAACAACCGGGAACTAGGAGACAGAGTAATCCCTTCATCTCCCATTCCTCTCAGAGCAGTCAGTGCTTTGTTCTTGATCATCTGTCTTGCTCATGTGTATCCCAAGCGCCTTGCCAACCTGTGGAAACAGCCACTTAACAGGACCTGGTTAAACAAAAGCCTCCTGAAGGCTGGCTCTTGTCCCACCCTGAGCACAAGGCCTTCCATTTCCACGTGGGAGCACAGGTTGTGTTTTGATTGATGCAAGACCCTCTCCGAGGGGGGTAAGCCAGAGGCATGGAGTGGGTGGAGCATGGAAAGAGCAATGTCCTGCGCAGGTCTCACACTTGTATCAGAAATAAATGTGGAAGAGGAGATCTTCGCATTTTGCATTTAAGTTCTCTCTCCACAGCTGCAAAAAGTAGTGGGCTAACAGCGCCTTTGGACAGAATTAAGGCTGTTTGGATTGTGTTAGGTTGTGTTAGCTATATCATCGGATGGCTTGGATGGCTTGTAATTTTTTTTTTTTTTTTGGTACTAAGAGACTCATTGACCTTAGGTTGAACAAAACTTCTCCTGTTGGCCTTTTTTTGAGGAATAAGATGCAGAGTTTGTTCTTGATGGAGTTCAAACATCTCTAGCTCCATACAATCCTAAATCAGGTTTTTAAAAAACAAGACCTTTTCTAATTACTTCCAGAACATTAATTCACCGTTGGAAATTGGGATTCTGTTGTGTTAAAGTCTGTACATAGACTATAAGAGTCACTAGCTTGAAGAATTATCTATTTAACAAAATAGAGTAGGGGAAAAGTTATTAGAACTGGTCCCAGCTTTGAAATATGTAAAATCTTTTCAGATCAAAAATTTCAGTGGAAGAAAGGGTAACTCTTTTGGAAACACAGTTCTTACCTTTCACTTAGCTCTGACTCTCATCTCATTGGTGAAGAATTGACAGGAGATAGTGATTTCTCAAGGAATGTTGAATTTCACAATAGAGAAAAATGGCAGTTCTGCAAAAATGACCTTTTTCTGTAGAAATCGATTTGACTGGATGTTTTTCTGGACTCTTTCATGTTGGAAAAATAATAATTAAATCACTTTCCAAAGTTTTACTCTTTGAAATTTGTTTTTCTTTTGTAAACCCGAAATATCTTCATCCAGTTCAACAAAACAATTTAGCAGTATTTCCTCAGTAATAAAATACTTTATAGGAGCTATTTGGGCCTTTCCTTTACTCTTGCTGGCTAGACCGCTCTGCAGGACTTTAAATCATAGGGCTTCCTGTCAAGCTGCATCATGTCTCCTCAAAGAGAGGATTAGAAGACCTAAGAGACATCTATGTCATTGAGGCAAGGGATGTCTTACTCCACATTTTTAGAGCACCTAGCACAACAGGGCTGTGATCAAGGCCAGGGCACACTGATGCTACCATAAACCTCCTTATTTGTGTTTTTTAACCTAGTCTTGGAATTATAGTAGAGTTTGGATTTTATTTGGCTTTCCCAAGAACATTATCTTTTCCTAAACATAATGTAAATAGCCCAGGATATGCTAAGAAGAGAAGGTCTGAGGATTTGAACAAATTGTGCTGGATTTGGGTAGTAGGAGATAATCCCCAGCCTGTACAAAGCACCTTTCATCTTGTTGTATTAGTTTTGTAGACAGCAATCACTTTGCTCTAGACTGAATTGTATGTGACAGCAACCCTATGCCTTGCTACCTACTCCAGCAAAGAGTGCAGCAGGCTTTTTAATTACTGTAATCCGCTGTGCATGGTACTGGTGTGTTACAGTGATGACTGCATCCAAAGGATAAAGCATCTTGGGAGAGGAGTGAGCAACAGGCACAGATAAGCTCTGCAGAAGTTCAGACACGGCCCACCCTGAAACAGCACTGACTTCGGGACCAATTCTCACCTCCGTTCTCAGGGGCCTTCTTTGCTTTCCACTCTCCAGGGACATTATCTGCTTTTCTGGGCATCAGATGCTTCAGAGCTTCACTTGCTAATGCTGAAGGACAAGGGAGATTCTGCTGCCAGGGTTGATATAAATATGTAATAATTTGTTTTTAATCGGTATTAACAGTGCTGAGATTACAGAGTCAGATCCACTCATATCACAGTACTGGGGTAACAAGAAACGATCAGTGGCATGTTGGTTGAGTTCTTTCTTTCTAACAAAGCATATAGATAATTTAAGTATAGATCATAAATGCAGAATCAAAGACAGCATGTGCAGCTTCTTTGGGAAACTCCTATTCCAACATGTTTGTCAACAGTGTGAGTCTAATTGTACACACAAGTCTCTGACGGCTCAGAGAGCCCAGCATTTCATTTGTTTGCAGAGGAAACTTTGGGCTTGTGTGTGTTGAAAATTTGCTTTCATTAAAAGAAAAAAAGCAACTAATAAAATGAAGCAACATATTGTTTTCTTAACGCTGGCAGGTACCTATCTGATTGCACAGGCAGACTCAGTGTTGCTGTTTGTCCCTTAATGCTTTGACAAGTTTCCAAATCAAATCAGGATGGACAGGAATGCACAAAGATGCCATTTACATTTGTCCTTCCTTCCCCACTTCAGGCTCAGCAGTAAGGCCTGGACACTGCAGTGCTGTAAGAGAGCTCCACCCATGCTCCTGAGCACAGATTTCCTGCAGGGTTTCCAGTTCATGGTGCAAATTCCTTGTTGAGATCTACATCTTGCCATGAGTTTGGTAGTTTGGTGCCCATCTTTAGGCTGTAACACCCATTTTGACAGTGCTCGTGTATTTGTTGCTGATTTCTTTGGGGTGGGACGAGATGGGTGGGTGGGTGGGTGACCTCACTGCACATCCATTGACGGTATCTTCTTCCTGCTGAGACTCCCTGAAACCTTAGTATCTATAAATGCTGGCAGCCAAACCCTGATGCAGCTGCTGGCTGAGTGGAGCTGGTTGACCATTTGCTGCTTCATCATTATAGTCCAGAGGACCCCTGTACTGAACAAAGCAGTGCTGTAATGGCAGGGGGACAGGGAACCTGCAGCCCTTTCTCCCATGCTCTCCACTGATTATGTCTACAGTTGGAACCAGCAGGGACATGCAATTCATTGGCCATCACAAAGAAGGATCTTGCCCAAAATCATCTGAGGCCTGTTACTGAGCACACAAAGTGGGAGGAGCTCAAGAAAGCCACCTGGAGGTGCCTCAAGCCCCTTTCTTCTTCCTCTAAGGCTGCTGTCTCATTTCTCTGCAGAAATGTGCAATGGCCACAGCTCTCCCTGCACGCACGTCTTCCCTGCTTACAGTCAGCAGCTGGGGCTCTGGCTGCACTCTTCAATAAATGGAAATAAATTAATAGTTTTGCAGGCCAGGGAAGGAGCATGGGCTCCAAGCATTTGGCCTTTGAAAACCTTTCCTCAGTGCCTGCTCCTTTATTCACAAAACAAAAGCGAACCAGCTGAAGAACACTGGCCAGCAGTCCCTGCAGTGCCTCTCCCTATGCCCCGCTGTTTATAGTAGTGCCCTCTGTGGCGGTCAGCGCTGTGGCTCAGCCAGGTTTCTCTGCAGGTTTTAAGGCTGCTTATTGCAAAGGGGGGCTGCAGCAGGCTTCTCCGTGGTATAAGTCCCACTTATACCTCAGGACTTGCCTAGCAGCTGGAAGTGGCTGAAGCAGGGCTCCAGTTTCTCTCCTTGTCTCCTCTGAGATGTTGCACCTTCCTTATTTGGTTGAGTAGCCATCTCAGGAGCTGCTGCTTTTAAAGTTATTGGTGCTTTGGGCTGTGCAAGGGGCTCTGGCCTGCTGAGCACCAACCAGACCTCTGTTCCCTTCTTTCACTTTCCCTGCATTCATTACTATATTGAGAAACTGGCCTATCTTTTTCCTCTTTTGCCCCAACAGTGGGGCAACTTTTCAGTGGTTTTTGTTCCAGTGTTGGGTGAACAGGGGGAGGGAACAGGCTCTCGTGTTCAGGGGCCTCACAGATTACACTGTAAAAGTATCCTTGTTGAAGAAATCCTGTCTTTCTACATCTGTCTCTACATTTTTAGAATTTCACAGGTTGCTTTTATTTTTTTACTGCTAAATTTTGCTTGGCTTTAGCTAAGTTCTTTTATTTTTTTTTGTAAAGAATAACAGTGTTCTTCCTGGGACTTGTCTGTCTGTCCTTGGGAAAAATTCCTCATCCTCAGAAATAACCGAACAGGATTTTTTTGAAGAGCCAGGCCCACACTGTCTCCCAGGAGCAGTGACAGCATGGTGCTGACGTGCGGAAAACAGACTCCACAATCGGTGAGATTGTAAAGTAGGTATGTTCATTCAGCGCTGGGCAGCACGGGGGGGTAGTCCCACCAAAGTCGTGTGCGCCTGATTTGGCAGTTCACTTTAAATTTGTACAGTCAAGTGTTACATATACATACAGTTTCGCAATACGCTTATACATAGGCATTACCTATCCCCGCTTCATATTATAATTAGCTCTAGGAAGTCATTTCCATAGTCTCCTCTCAACTGCGCTTGCGCAGTGCCTCCTTATGGTGGTCGTCTGGTGGTCGTGAAGATGAAGGCTGTATGTCTTCTTCACAGTGAACTCTTAACCTTCTGTCTCTGCGCAGACTCAGTTGTCCCTTGGCATTTGTCCAAATCACAAGGTCGGTCTTGGCTGGTTCTTGGAGTCACTGCTGATTCTTATCAGGGACTATCTCCTGTCCCAGTCAGCCTCAACAATGGAAATGTTAAACATCACTTCTCATCCCCTTGGGCCATGTCTACCTCTATTGAAACTTCTTTAATTTCATTATAAGCTAGATAATTATTAAACAATTCCTATCTACATTCATATATCTACTATATCTACTAAGGTTCCTTTGGTTCCCTGTCTCAGTGCCATGGGAAGGGTTGGCTCCAGCCACGTGGGGCTGCTGCTCCTTTGGACCATGTGTGGTCCCAGCTCTCCTGGGCACCAGACTGGGCTCCTCACAAACGGGTCTGAGCCCAGCTGCTCTGCCCTCTTTACTTAATAAGTAGCAAGATGTCTCAGCAAGGCATCGAAGTCTGTGCTGCGTGTTCAGACTTCAAATCCCTGCCAATAATGCAGATTTAAAGAAGGGGATTACAATGGTGCATAACAAATAACAAGGGTTTAAACCATCTTAAGAACACTGTACTCAGAAAAAGAGGGATTGTTTGGATGGTGAGGCCTGCAGGTATGAAGAAAGGTTTTTATTTCATGTACCTATGCACTTGCAATAAGAAACTCTGCTGTGTGATATGCGTTGCTATAATGAACTTATCCTGGACTTACGTGTTCCTCTTGCTCTAATGCATGTGGGTTGTGATCACTTTCTGCTTCCTTCAAAGCCGTTCAGTCCTATTCAGCAGCAAAAATACGAAGGATGAGCAGATACCAGGGGCCAAAGGCATTGTGGAAATCTGCCCTTCCTCACTTTCTTCCCATCCTTTTCTCCTTGGTTCATCCCCCAAGCAGGGGGACCCCCAGCACAGCTCACCTCTCCTGGTTTGCATCACCCTTACAGCACATGTGGACTGCTTTCCACCAAGCTCATCCTGCCTCGATCGAGTTGGTAGATGCCAAATGACCTGGTTGTGGAGAGTTGCCTCTATGCAGGACCTCAGGGCTCCTTGAAAAGCCTGGGAGCCATGCACGCTTGTGTCCCTTCATGTGGGGGAAGGCCTGAGTGGTTTAAATCTCAGTGTAAAACAAGACTGTCATATGGGAGACAGAAGCGAGGGTGTCAGAACATGTTAGTGCTGCTTTGAGCGCCTGCCTACCTCGTAAATCCTCCCTTCCCTCTGAAATCTCACACAGACCTTGGTTTGTGCAAAGGGAACTGGCAACTGCAAATGCTTGCTTGTTTTGTCTTAAACAAAACTGCTTTTTTCCCCTCATGTTTTTCAGTAGTTGCCACAAGTGGCAAGAGAAGATGGGGAGGAGGAACCTTGTTTTTGATATCTATCTTAAAAAAAACCAAAAAATCAGTAAATCTGAGGCATCTAAGAAGTATTTATTTAAGCCTGTGTGTGGTTTGCTTTATGTGTTCCCTTTTTACAAGCTGAAACATCTGGATTTGTCTCATTTGCCAAATTAGAATGGCAGGCAGCAGAGGTGAAGGTGATTATATACAGGTTTAAAACAAACAAGAAAAACAAACCGGTTGCTATTTAAGTGCCATTTCCAAGCCAAAGGTAGCCCTGCTGTAAACACCCATTACTGTAGTGCAGACTCTTGATACCAGCTGTCTTCTGGTGTAAATCTAGCTTTGCTCTCCTGCAGTTTCTGGGCATCTTCTTTGATGGAGTCTGACTTTTGCTTGCTGGCTTCAAAGAAAAGTGATATTTTTTTTGCCTCTCCTAGTACTAAATTCAACTCCTGCAGGTTGATCCCTTCCTATTTTTAGGTGTATGTGCACTGAGGTCTAGGTCAGCTTCTCTATCATTGCATGTGCCCACTAGTTCTGCTGGATTGCCGCATTATAGTGGTACCCACCCACTGGTACGCTGTAACTGTGACACTATCCCAGAGGCGCCCAATTATGGATGAAAGTGGTCCAGCTGCCTGCATAGATTAGACAGAAGAAAACGCGATTTGCCATCCTTGTAGATCTTCTGACACACAATGTTCACAAAGGGCAGGGTGTCGAAATGCTTTGACTTGGAAACAGAGAAGAAAAAAGCAAGAAAATGGGTCAAAATGAAAAGGACTGGGGTGGAGAGGGAAAACGCATTAGAGATGCTGCAAAGTTCTGTGCTGCTCTGCTGGTTATTAGCTTGTCTCATGGAAATTGGGAAGTTTCTACATACTCTTAAATACCCAAAAGGGCAACTTTCTTGTGTAATTCTACTTCTTGAAGTGTATATATTTCCATTGAGTGTGGAAATAATTTTTTCTGCCCTGCATAGAGTGACTCAGAGGAAAATTCCCAAGTAGACATGTGTACAAGAGCCACTATTGGAGCAGGACTCAAACTTGCCTTCCCAAGTCTGTAACAACTTTCTATCCCAAAGAAGTGCAAAACGCATCACGTACTACATATACAATGCATGCACACAGTACAGTTGAAAAGCAGCTAAATCTGTGAAGATTGCACAATCCATTATATGTTGAAGGTCTTCACTGGAGAAAGAAGCTGAACAAGGCACAACCCTCCCAGGGCCTCCTAGGGCTCCATGTGGCATGGAAAAAAGTTCAGGGACTTGGGAAATGCTGGGGAATGCCTTATTTATGCCTCATAAGCTCAGACACACTCAGCATAAGGCATTTCCAAGAGTTCTCCAGATTGTGTGACCACTTGGCCCCAAAGATGGAGATGCAGGATGCAATGAACTATAATCAATAAAGGGCACATTGAGTATCCATCTCCTCTCTCCCTGCTTTTTTCACTGTGTATAGTGCTGACAGGCTTCTCAGTACCTTCCAAGTATTAAGATGCCAGCTGACCTTGCCCAGACAAGCAGCTGCAGTTGTCATTTTTGTGTGTTGCTGTTGAATGGCCTGTATGCTGGTCTCTAGCAGGCAATATAAGGGAGGGGAGGAAAGACTCCCTCAGCTATTTCTCCAGCTTCTTTACTCCCAGCCTTCCTTCCTGTTTAGGCTTCTCTTTTTTCCCTAAAGCTGTCCTTTTTCTTGCAGAAAAGCCGTTCAGCTGGCAGGAGATCTCTCCAGGCATTTTGAGGATTGTCATCACTCTGTGTTCCACCTGGGGAGCTTTTGGCCATTGTTAGCTGGATTCACAGTTCAGCTCATTTTCATCTTCATCCAAAATAGGGAGCTAAATACAGAAGTGCAGCTCCTCTATTAATATCCTCTGTGTTATGGTAGGACCAAGCTGCCAGGTGCTGTACTTTGTGCATAGGGAGGGAGACTATTGTTCCATTGAGCTTGAAGCAAAAGCACAGAGAGAAGCCAGATTACTTGGGAGAGCTGAAAAATCAGCTTTGGTTTCCTAAGCCTCAATCCAATCTTTGATCCATCAGGCTATGCTGTCTGTTAGTTTGAAATTGCTCACTTCCATGAGAGCTGAATCTGCCCCCCTGCAATAAAATGTGAAGCTCTTGATGTCTGACTCCAAACTTTCACTGCCTCAGGCCTCTCCTGAGGGTGCTTTCTATTCTAGCATCCCAGAGCCACTGGTTTTTAATTTTTTTGCACACATTTTAAACATGTCAGAAGAATCTACTTGACTGTCTGCTGTCAGATTCATGCTCCAAGGGCAAATATCCTAATTACTGTTGGGCTTCATGGAAGGGTAGGGCTTTATGAAAGTGTCTAAATCACAGATTTATTTGCTGATTACATGACCAATCCCCTTCCTTACGTCTAGTGTTTGTATCTTACTGGATTTGGGTTGGTTTAAATTTGTTGGCATCGTTCTGTTCCATGAAAAGGCAGCTGATAGGTAGCAAGTTCTTACTTGGCATGAATCACACTGGACATGGGCCCAGTTCACTCCGGTGGTGAATGGCCACAAATTTCCTGACTAATTCCTGAAACAAAGAACCTCTTAGAGATGCACAACATATACATGATGCCCTTAGCAATCTCTCTTGCCATGCTCTTCTCATGGACTCCCAGTTTGTGGTATTGTAGGCTGGACTGTATGGTCTCACCAGTTACACTTCCCTGTATGGAAGAGCTCATGTCCCCAAGCAACACTTGGACTCTGTCTTCTGATATGGTCAATGGATGCTTCAGACTGAATGGGCTTCCTCCACTAGCAGGGACTTTGATCTGTTGCCTGCAGCTCACAAAGGTGTCTGAGACGGGTTACAGAAGGTATCACTCAGAAAACAGAGGCCAGACTTAGTCCTTTAAAGAAGGGTGAGGGTGATGTAGCAATCAGAACAGCTCCTAATGGTGTCCTATCAGCTGCACAGTTTTGCTGGCTGAAAAATTACCTTTTCCCATGATAAGATTAGAAACAAACAAACAAACAGAAGAACACCCCAAGCCTTAACAATCATAATTCTGAATTCACTCTGAGAGCACACTCTGATTTGAACATGCTGGAATAATACTAAAACTTTTTTAGGTTAATAATTAATTGCATGTTTTTAATTAGAAATTGCTGTTGCATCCGCATGGACTTCTAGCACATTGCATCTTATTAAAGCTGTAATTGGAATACGTTATTTATTTGTTTCTTTTGTTAATGTTCATATTGCTGGCTCCTCAGGTCACTAGAGCTGCAAAAGAAACTTGTTTAAATGAAATGCAGCAAACTCCCAACAGTAAATGTTCCTGTATGATAGCAATGTTTCTGTCCTACTAAGCTGTCTTCATCTCAACCCATGAGTTTTACTTTTTTTTCCGATTCTCTTCCCCATACTACTCCCTCCCGTGGGGGCGGGGTGAGTGAGCGAGCGGTTGTGTGGTGCTTAATTGCCCGCTGGGGTTAAACCATGACATTGTTCTTGTTCCTCCGTGTTCTGGCTTGGTACTTCGAGATGCAGAGGATATTTATGTGGTGTCTTTGCTCATGGCCGAGTGTCTAAAATGGCATAGATTCAGCTGCTCACTAGGTACTTCACGAGTCCATGGTTACCCCTGCTTCTCTCCCATGGATACCTGGGTGGGCTGTGCTGTACTGGCTATCAGATTGCAATGTAGACATAAGCTAGATGATGGATGATGTTTGCAGGATAGAAGTATTTAAAGCACTCCCAGAAGTCATTCTGATAGCACACCTAGTCCTCTGCTGCAGCTGGGAGTGCTGCTGAATGGATCTGAGTTCAGCTATGTCCTCGCTTCCTTATGAAAGATGTTTAGAGCTTACTCATTCCTATAAACCCGGTGGGAAGATTTCCTGTGCTCATTAGCTCCACTGTTCCTTCTGGCCCTTTCTGCATCCCCTCCTCTTGTTTCAGTTACTGGTAGCAAGCCCAGACGAAGAGCAGAGGCTCACTGCTGGGAAAGCTCTGCTTCATATCCAGGCCGGGCAATCTGGACAGCTCTTGTGCTGGCTGCAGGGAATTGTACAGGCTGGGAAGAACGCCTCGTGTGGCTCAAAGCAACTACTGAGGTCGCCCCTAAATATCAGGTAGATACAGCATGACAGCTATGCTAAGGAATGAAGCTGGAGACCTCCATAGGCTTTGTAAAACTTTAAAGAAGTAAATCAGCGTAAGCATAGCTGGAGCAGTCACAGCTGAACGAAAGGGAAGAGAAAACAAAGGCACAGATGCTTCCTAAAAATGGCGTGAGTGGTCAGTACTAGAGCTGGTGTTACAACCACTGCCTCCCGAGGCCACTCAGCCTTTCTGGACATCACAGGACAGGATGCAGCTGAGAGGTGAGAAGACTTCTCAAGTTTTCAGCAACACAGTCAGAAGTCAGGTATTCCCTTGTGACCGCAGGGCAATGTATCCCAGATACAAGTGAGTCCTTGCTGCTTGATGCTGAGCAAAGCCAGTATGACAGGCCTTCCCTGGTGGAAGTGCATTCCAGCTGGCAGGGGTTTACATTTGTTTCACATGGTGCCTTGGATCAGCTGCCAAAAGCAACACAAAGTCTGAGATGGCAAAGTCCACGGCATGTTGCCTGTCTAGATTTCTTTCCTGTGGAGATTTAATGCCCAGGCGAGACTGTGGTCCTGTTGCAGGTGAAGGTGGATGTGATGGTGAGAATCCAGAGGAGGGCTCTGGGAAGGTCTCGGTGAGGGGGAGTATGATCATCCAGGGAGTGATGGGCTGGAAATTCCTTTGGGTCAATCCAGTAAAGGCCCATGGAAGAAATAACAGAGATCATCAGAAAGAACAGGTGCTCTTTCAGTTACATACAAAATTGCATTTTGTTCCCCTTGTTCCGTTTGTTTCATTATCCACTGAAAGAATTGACTCAGAAATCCTATGTCGTGTAAGAGATAAATGAGATAATCTAAGGACCCTTTGTAGACTTCTAATCGAAAGTCTGCATGGAAGCTGACACCTAAAATCTGCCCTCATTAAGATGGTTGAGAGATTACCAGTTGCAGGCCACCCAATTTGCCTGTAAATATACAAGAAGTTGAAGTAAACTCCACAGATGTGAAAAGCCAGCATGTCAAAGCAACAGCAAAACCTTTGGCACATGTTCAAATAATCTTTCGAACACCAGGATTTGGGCTGATTAGAAGAGAAAACCAAAGCAATTTTAGGAAGAGTTTGGGGCGGGGGGGAGGGGGGAGAAGGAAGTAAATTTAGACAAGAAAAAGCAATTACAGGCTTAAAAGGAATAATAAGCATCAATTAGCAGCAAGTATCTCTGCCTACAATGAAAGCATTTTCAAGTACATACACAGTGGAATAAAGAAAGAGAAAAGATGGCTCAGTCAATGAATTACAGCAGGGATTCCAAGATAAAGGGGAGCAAATGCTGCAGAGATATTAAACAATTACTTAGCATCAGCCTTTTAGAAATTAAAAAGGTGGAGGTTGCCCTGAGTTGAGGAGCTTTCCAAAGAGACTAGATAAGACTGTGGATGTCAGCTGATAATGCTGCATGGCTGATTCTCTTCCGAGAGCCTCGTGCGTTTGGCCAAACACCAGCTTTCCACAAAGCGCTGCAGAGGCAGCACGGCAATAGCGGGGAGCTGAAGGAGATGGACTACACGGAGATGGGTAACGAAGTGCCTGCTCTGTGCTGGCATTGCATGGCTGCCTGTCAGGATGTGTGTGCAATTGCCTCCTGTGGAAAGGGGATGGGGGGAAAGGTTTGGTTTTGTCCATCTGCTTCTTGTTGCTTGTGGTCCTTGGTGAATGATTATGCTTCCCGTTCCCATGGCCAGGATTTTACGCTCGGTTGTGCCTGGTGGGAAGCTAAGTGATGGACAGCTGTGCTGAGGAGTCCAGACTTGGCATCTATTATGAAAGGAGAGTGATGACAGGATTCAGTTGGCTTCACTTCTTCTTAGCTGTGGCCATGTTTCTAGAACAGGCCACTAATTGGATCACACCACTTACTCTGTGGAGCATAACTAATCCTCTTCTGTCTCTCTTCTTCTCTCCTGCCCCAAAATAGCTAGTTCTCAGCTAGAACTAAATCTGGCCACTATCGTAAGGGACAACAAAAAATGTTTTTACAAATATGTTAACAGTAAAAAGAATCCCAAGGAGAATATCTATCCTTTAATGGATACAGAAGGGAACGTAGCAACCAGTGATGAGGAAAAGGCCGAGGTACTTAATGCCTTCTTTGCCTCAGTCTTTAATAGTGAGTCCAGTCATCCTCAGGGTACTCCACCTCATGAGCTGGAAGGTAAGGATGAAGAGCATAACATACCCCCCTTAATCCAGGAGGAATTAGTTAGGGACCTGCTACGCCATCTGGACACTCACAAATCTATGGGACCTGATGGGATCCATCCAAGAGTACTGAGGGAACTGGCTGAGGTCCTTGCCAAGCCACTCTCTATCATCTATCAGCATTCCTGGTCAACAGGGGAGGTCCCAGAGGACTGGAGGCTTGCCAACGTGACTCCCATTTATAAGAAGGGTCAGAGGGAGGATCCGGGGAGCTACGGGCCTGTCAGCCTGACCTCGGTACCGGGAAAGATTATGGAACGGTTTGTTTTGAAAGCACTCACATGGCAAGTCCAGGATAAGGGGGATCAGGCCCAGTCAGCATGGGTTTACGAAAGGCAGGTCCTGCTTGACCAACCTGATCTCCTTCTATGACCAGGTGACCCGCCTAGTGGATGAGGGAAAGGCTGTCGATGTTATTTTCCTAGACTTCAGCAAGGCCTTTGACACTGTCTCTCATGGCATACTCCTTGAGAAGCTGGCGTCTTGTGGCCTGGATAAGTGCACTATTCACTGGGTGAAAAACTGGCTGGATGGCCGAGCCCAGAGGGTAGTGGTGAATGGGGTGAAATCCAGTTGGCGGCGGGTCACGAGTGGTGTTCCCCAGGGCTCGGTGTTGGGCCCTGTTCTGTTTAATATCTTTATTGATGATTTGGATGAGGGGATTGAGTGCACCCTCAGCAAGTTTGCAGACGACACCAAGTTGGGAGGCAGGGTCGATCTGCTTGAGGGTAGGGAGGCTCTACAAAGAGATCTGGACAGGCTGGATCGATGGGCTGAGGCCAATTGTATGAAGTTTAACACGGCCAAGTGCCGGGTCCTGCACTTCGGTCACGGCAACCCCATGCAGCGCTACAGGCTTGGGGAAGAGTGGCTGGAAAGCTGCCCGGCAGAGAAAGACCTGGGGGTGCTGGTTGACAGCCGGCTGAATATGAGCCAGCAGTGTGCCCAGGTGGCCAAGAAGGCCAATCGCATCCTGGCCTGTATCAGGAACAGTGTGGCCAGCAGGAACAGGGAGGTGGTTGTTCCCCTGTACTCAGCACTGGTGAGGCCGCACCTCGAGTACTGTGTTCAGTTTTGGGCCCCTCACTACAGGAAAGACACTGAGCTGCTAGAGCGTGTCCAGAGGAGAGCAACCAAGTTGGTGAGGGGCCTTGAGCACAAGTCTTATGAGGAGCGGCTGAGGGATCTGGGGTTGTTCAGTCTAGAAAAGAGGAGGCTGAGGGGAGACCTTATCGCTCTCTACAACTACCTGAAAGGGGGTTGTAGTGAGGTGGGTGTTGGTCTCTTCTGTCAGGTGTCTGGAGATAGGACAAGAGGAAATGGCCTCAAGTTGAGGCAAGGGAGATTTAGGTTAGATATTAGGAAAAATTTTTTTACTGAGAGGGTTGTCAAACATTGGAATGGGCTGCCCAGGGAAGTGGTTGATTCACCATCCCTGGAGGTATTCAAAAAGCGAGTGGACAGGGTACTTCAGGGCATGGTTTAGGGGGCATGGTTAATGGTTGGGCTCGATGATCTTGAAGGTCTTTTCCAACCGAAATGATTCTATGATTCTATGATTCTAAAATAATGGAGACTGGGGATAGGCCCAAGATTGCAGGGAGTTGTTTTGCGTCTGAGGCACTGATTTTTTAGCCTTTGCTTAGGAAGATCTTGCCCAGCCCCTTTTCCTGAATAGCAGCAACTTGCAGAGATCAAATACATCTTCCACTTCATCCCTTCTCTTCTTAGCAAAGACGTGTCAGGAGCTGTAGCACTGTCCTAGAAATGATCACGGTGTACAGCAAGATGTGGGAACTACTGCCAAGTCAGTTAATTTTGGCAGCCCACCTGCATTGTGCAGTTGTGGTCTTCCCATTTCATAAAGGATCTAGGATAACTGGGAGAGGTTCAGAGGGTGGGGTGACAAAGGTGATCAGAAGTCTGTAATAGCCTCTGTGCAAGGGATGAGTAGGTAGCTCTGACTCCTCTGTCTGAAAGAGTACTGATTGCAGGCGTGTACGAGAAAGATCTGTGGAGTTGTGAGAGGCCTGCAGAGGATGGGCAGGGATTGGTTGTGCACTACCACTTCCAGCACAAGAACTATAAAGCACCAGGTGAAGCATCCCGTTGTAGGTGGCAGGATCAAAAGAAACAAAAGGAGGTTGGTGCTTGCAGTGGTAGTTCACGCGAGGAACTCCTTGCTGCAGGATGGTTTATACAATATCGAGGTGACGCTAGACTGATTAATGGAAGAGAAATCTGCTTAGGGATACTAAGTACATGGAAGCACTGTCCAATTCTGAATGCCCCTGAGACACAAAGGCTGGAGTCTGAGAGACTGTTTGGGGAAAGATTATATGTTTACTATTAATTCTTGTGCTTTTCCCAGGTATCTATTTCTGGCTGCTGTCAGAGATAGCTACACAGATGTTTGGGGTGACCCAACTGCTCTTTATGCTTGTATGTTTTTCTGTTGCTGTGTTCTGGTGGTAATAGTCTCACTGCAGTAGCAGTAGGATTACAGAGCTCTTTCAGAAAAGCAAGATCAATTTCTAGTCTGTGTGGCTTTCTCTGCTGCTGTGGCTGGGATGATACAGGTACACATGACAGACAATAAAAGTCAACATGGGTCTCCCTCTCCAACACACTGCAGTCATTTCTGTGACCTCAATGCAAGCATGATCCTGCTAGCATTAAATGGAGCTGAAAAATATTGGTATTACTGCTAAACAGTAGCTATTTCAAGAGTGGGAACAAGTGAAGGAACACCACTGATACTTCAGTTGGTAAATGAGCAATGTAACCCTTTGTTCCTTCCTTCCCCAAGATCCAGTGGGTCTCTACAGCAATCCAGAATTAGGCAAAGCAAGCAATTAGCAACGTAGATTCTCTCTGCATTTTTCTGTAACTACCTGGAAAATTTAAAAAGTCATATTGTGAGCTGACTCATTCTAATGTGAACAGGGAGCAACTCACTTGAAATGAGTAGCATTACCCAGATTTGTGCCAGTTTGATTTGTAGCTACTGGCATCTTGGCTTGCACATGTTTTCATGAGGCATTTGCACTCTCCCTTCTGCAAACACTCTTTGCAGCATCGCTTAAGGCCGTGTCAGAGTAGGTGTGAAACTGGGTCTCATTAGGATCTTAGCAAATGCCAAGTGAGCCATCTTGACAATGATTTCTTTCCTTTCCTCCCAGTCGTCTAAAAGGCTATGCCAGGGCAGAATGGGTAGTGGAAACAGAAAGGCTCATACCTTCTGTTAAAATTGTTCCTCTGCAAGGTATAGGTCTGATTCTGTCTGATCTTGCAGAGGTAAAAATGCCTTAAAAGCATGAAGTGCTCATTTTGCTGCATGTTGAAGGGATTAACTCAAATGCGCTACAGCTACCGCTCCGTCTGGGACAAGACCTGGGGCAGGTTCATAGCCAAAGCAGGGTTTCTCTGGGAGCGACAAGTGTGCTGCTAGGATCTGCTTGGAAGTCAGTCAGCGGTTGACATCCAGGGGCGAATCTGGATCAACTTTTCCATGCTGAAGGCTTGCTCCTGTGATGGCAATGTGCTGAGATTGCAGAAGTGTCCAGCAGGATTAGAGTGGGAGGAGCTCTTGGGGGGGAGAGGAAGATGGGGAAAGGAATGCTTCAGTGAACTAATTCAAAGCTGTTTTTTAATTTAAAAAAAAGAGTGAAAAGAGAATGAGATAAAAGTCAAAGACAAGAAAAATCTGCTTAAGGCTGGACAGACCTATCATGCAAATAAGGATTTTAAGTGGAAAATTAAAAAAAAAAATTAGCAATAAAGAGAAGAGAAGCAAAAAAGTAGCCAGCATAAAAATTAAGTTGCTGAGTCAGGCCTGGAAAGAGTTCAGAAGAGAGGGCTTCTTTTTTTCCCCAGATAGATCTTTTCCTGTAAATTATAGATGAAATAGGAACCAATAACACAAAAAGACTGGAGTTTGTGAATGCTGAGTGTGCTTTCCCTCATTAGAACTATTTTTTTAAAGACATTCATGGGGGAACCCCTCTGCCCCAGCAGCTGTCAAGTTCTAGAGCAACTTGCAGCCACCTGTGGCCCAAGGGTTTGCTCAGTTCTCTTTGCTTGTGCAAGTTAGTGATTATGAGGCGTATGGGAGAGGGACAAAACTGGTAGGGATGAAGTCCTCATGCCCTTTGGCTGGCAAAGCCTCTGTGCTGGGTGTATTGAAGCATCATCTCAGTGTGAGGTGGGGTGGGAGTGATGCGTAGCATCAATCCCAGCTAAGCCCAGGAAAAGCTGACAAAAGTCTAGTCTCCCGCTTGGAGTCATAGGTCTGAGTTTGGCAGCCAACAGCTTGGAGAGTTGTCTGTTTGTTGTGTTTGCACAGCTCCATTGGGGGTCCAACCCCTATCCATGGCTGCTGGGCACTACTGCAGACCAGCAATGCGACCCAGCAGTGGTTCAGCTGAGAGAGCTGAGACCCCCACTGCACCCTGAGGGTGAGGCAGGAGACAAGCTTTGCTACGTTTCTTCAAGGTTGACTTCTTCCACGCAGAAGCACTGTCCCCCAGTGCTTCTCTTTTCAGCCAAGAGCATATTGGCTCCAGCCTGAGGAGATGAGGCAGGCCTTGGTCATAGGTGTGATGTGTCCCCTGGGAGAATTGTCCTGTGAGGCACCATGGAGACTGGGGGGGTGTTGTCCATCAATCCATAGCCTCTTGCTTCTGGTGGCAGAGAACTGAAGCTGATGTATAAACAGGGAAACAGCTTAGCCTGATTCTACCTTTCGTCTTCCTCCTGGAAGTCTCCAGTAGTAATCCTAAAAGCTGTCAGCCTTTCACAAAGCATCCACTGCAGGAGATAAGCAAATCCTCTGAGAAGCCGATCTGGCAGCAGCATTAATAACCAGCCACGTATAGCCACTAAGTAGGTGGAAGAAGCCTTACAGATTCGCAGTTTGCTCTGCCAGTAGAAATGTCACATAAAACCACCCCACCATCTGGCCAATGCTGCCTTTTTCACACCCCTTCTCCTACCATCATCTCTGTCCTACCTCCAGGTGTGATAACCAAGGTGCCGAGGACTGAACTGGTGACCTTCAGCACTGAGAAAGATGTAATACTGCTAAATTCTGCTCTGAAGCCATCTAGCAGAGGGACTGTAACAAATTCTTGTTTGTGATTGGGTTTGGTGCCATCTGAAGGCTTGCTTTGTTGTGTCCAGTTGGCTGGGAGATTCTGCTCCAGCCTGCCAGATGACAACCTGACCTTGGTTATTGGTGTCTCCATCCCCTTTGGGCTGAGCTGTAGTGAAGTGATGTTCCTCGGCATGAAGCCCTTCATTACTTAGGAAATTCCAACTAAAGTATGCTGTAATGTGTCTTCTTCGCAACACAGGCTACTTGGAGTTCATTGGCTCTGTGGCTTTCTCTCCCTCTACTTTCCAGGCTGACCTCCCATGATACTTGAATCAAGTTCAAATTCACATCAGTCCTGATCTTCTTGCTGTTGTCTGAGCTCACATCTGGGGTATCTAGGACACATCTAACACTTTCAGGAAGACCCTGAGAAGCAGCTATGGTCCTTTGGCACCAGAGGAGTCTGTGCAATAGAGGCACCCTGTCTATAGTTTATACTCATGCAAAGCAGATTTTAGCTTTTAAGAACTTCTGATAAGACAGGCTGAAGTGCCTGTCCTGTCAGTGTCCAAATGATGTGTGTGTTAACATTCAGCTTTTCCATTTCACACTGCAGTACAGATGTCTGTCTGTCTGCTCTGCCAATACAGAGCATAGCTTGCTGTTCTTTTTTGTACTTTCAAAGTACGGGTATGTGTCACTTCTCCCTATGTCCTGCCATTTGATCCTGCCTATCCCCACACTGACAGTACTCCCTTCATGGAAAACAGCTTCTGACTCTTGAACATCCCAAGCTGGCCTTGGGTTGAGGCTGCCCAGCAGGTTTGTTTGGGCTTTGCATTTGCTTGTGCTTGCTGCAGTCACTGGGAAAAGGACAAAGCATCCTTTTCCAGTAAAGCGAAGGGTTACATTCCTCTCTGCAATACTGGGACTCCAGCAAGAAAGAAAACATGAGACCAAGAAAAGCAACTGGCAATAAATCTTATTTCCTAGAATCTCATATGAAGCTCTGATTTTCTTTCTGTTTTCCTAAGAGATATCTAGGTTGAGGACTCAGTTCAGAGGGTGATCCCCTGACAGCACTGTGCCATTGGAGAGGGTCTCATTCTTGGACGTCTGTCCCTTGCTTGAGCTTGATGATTCGTTGGTTGTTAGTGAACACAAACAGCTGTTCCTGAGTACCCCCACATTCCTGTGCTGGTTTTAGGAGCCATGTTGTAGTGTGACCTTATTGGTTGCTGCCAGGATCCATCAGGGACAGAATTCTCTTAAACAATTTCACCTCTTCTCTCTGGCAGGGTGAGTGGATTGTAGCTGTAATTATGTGATTATTAGAATGCATTGCAAGTCACATAGCAGCAAATGTCTGTTTCTTGCTGTACAGCAGTTTCAAATGTCCTTTGCTTCTTAGTAGCCTTTTACAAAGACATGCACCGTGTCTTAATATGCACATTAAGGCTAAGGGTCACAGTATCACACGCAGCGCTGGCCTTGGGGTGAAACTTCTTGTAGCTCATGTCATAAGATGGGATTTATGATGAACTCCCCCATGACCAAAAGATTGACGCAAACTTCTCCACCTTCTGGGACGAGTAGTGGGAGCGTCTCTTGGACCTTGTCAGATATACCTACCAAAGAAAAAATCTCTGTATTAAAATAAATGCACAGATCACCTGTTTTTCCCACTAGGAAAAGAAGCAGAGGCGTAACAACCTTTGTAATGGTGGATGAGATCAGCTTATGGTTTGGAGCATCCTTGTGGGTAGCATGTGGCTGCTGGGACTTTGTGTTGGCAAGATAGGGGAAACAAAGGGAAAATATATGTGGGTAGTCCTCCCTGATGGTTAGAGCTAAACACAAGGAAGCTAATTTCTGTCCCTCCACATGTCTGTATTTTAACTTTCTGAAGTAGGTGATGGGGACTGGGATTTTGCTAACTATGTACACAGCCCACTCACTTGACAGGATAAAGGAAGCATACATGAACCCCAGAGTGACTCCCTCATGCTGGAGTGGCCTGGAAGTGGCTCTGGGTACCTGCCATACTACAGGACTGATGGGAGCTAGAGCAGCCACAATGCCTTGACCAACACCAGTGCTTGATCAGGTCCCTGGATGTACAACCGTAAAAAGAAACTAGTGCCCTTCCAGACTTTTCCCCCTAATATAAATCACCCATTTTTTTCTTTAAATGAAAAAAAATGCCCCACGATATTATATTTTAACCATTTTCTTTTTGGGAGACAGATCTGAGTGGTAAACAATCCATTGAGTTGTGACGTGAGCTATATTGCAGAAGCAGGCCATCTGGGACTGTTTGTTTTCCCAGGGTGTCCGAGTACCATGAGTTAGTGGTATAGCACCGGGATATGGGGAGGGTGAATCCATTGCTGAAGACACAGCAAATGTAATTTTCTTTCTCCTCTGTCTGTGCAGTAAAGACAACTCACTTTAATCTTTTCTTTCCAAGCACAAATTAATCTTCTAATGAAAACAATGACAATATTTAGCCTGGCATGGTGGGTGGTTACTCATGCAAATGAGATGTGTCTCCATTCTACCTTTCTTCCATCAACAGCGGACAGGACTGAGCCCCCCCATCTCAGACTGCAGGCCAATGTCAAGAAAATGACACAAAGGAACTGACTGTGCCTTGTGCGGAGACACTGTTGGACAGGTTCGAGACCGAAAGCTTAATTCCAGATGGCTGGGCAATTAGTAGACTGTTTTGTTGCAGCACTAACATCAGCTGCAGACTATCTGCTTTGATAAAACCCTTAGCATTAGAAAACCTTAAACCCAAAGAAGCAAAGATGGAAGTAATAAAGTGAGAGTTAGGTACTGCTCAGTTAATGAAGTGAGCTTCAGTAAGAAGAAATGTGTGTCAGGTCAGAGGCCCTGAGGGAGGAGCGACGGGGTTCCCTCTGAAGAAGCAGGTGGAGGAGTCCAAGACCTGAGGATTCAGTAATTGAGTGAGTTTCAGGCTGCCAGGGGAACTAGCTGCAAATACAGGCCTCCACCCTGGCAGCTGAGGAGGAGAAAAAATAGCTGAGCAAGATGTTGACTTATCCCTGAGAGAACAGAATTAGTTGTCTGGGAAGACAGAGCATATTAGAGGAGGGCGAAAGGTGGGTGAACACTGCCCTTTCTTTTCGGTTAAATTCCTCCCCTATCACTGCGGCATTTGGATGTAAGATTAGACCCTTTCCTATTCAGCTCTTACCCACTCTAATATAAAGTTAAGCACTACCATATATCCTCTCCCAGCCTATGCTCTTGGCCACAGTTAGAGAGCAGGATCCAGAGCTGGCCAGACCTGCCGGAGCCATTGCTGTACTCCTCTGCTTATGGCTTCATTGCAGATAAATTGAAGCTAAGCAATTCCATCACTGAGTAGGGCCTTGGGCTTATAGGTTGGAGGGCAAAGAAGGCCACCCTGGTTGTCTCAGGGGCTGTAAGAGGGTGGTCAGAGGTGTTTGACTGCTACTGTTTGACATGGGCTTGCATCAATTCCAGTCTGGAGTTTGGTGGGCCCAGCTGGCGGTGCTCCAGCAGCAAGAAGGCTGGGGGGCTGCTGAGCTGGTCAAGCCTCCTGCAACAGTGTAAAATGTCACCCTGGCAGCTGCATCTCTTTCACAAGGGTGTCCAGGCTTGATTTAAAAGCTGCAGGGAACAGCAAAACTAGCTCGTGTTGATGGTAACCTTGACCGGTTAACAATTTTCACTGTTACTCGCAGTGAATGCGCCCAGCTTCCACCCACTAGCTCCCACACTACTCTGCCTTCTCAGCCTGAGCAACTTGAACCTGTTGCCAGCAACCCACGAGACCTTGGCTCCCTTGGTCTCCTCTCAGAGACAGCCACTATTCTTCCTCTGGGGAGTGCTTTTTTAAATGCTTCTGTCTGTTCTGCAGGAATTGTGGGGCTGGGTGAAGATTTTTCACTTCTTTGGTGCTCTGATATTAACCACATTTTTTACAATGACTCCTTAGTTTGCTGCCACAGTTTCCAGTATATGCCAGTGGCCTTCTGTCCAGATCACTTAGTCAACATAGGATGGTGTAGCAGGATCAGGTGTGTTCAGTCTGTAAGCATATTTCATATTCACTGCTCATAAACCTGTTGAACACTATCTCCATTGAGCCTTGGATTCACCATTGAAAAAGCTGTGATATAGTTCCAGTCTGTAACAAGTGGCTAGTTCTAAATTGGGGTAATCATTTAGTTAATAAACACTCATTAAAGGTTAGATTAAACTATTTCTTCCTTTGCTGATCTGTCATTGTTTCTTATTTAGTAGCTGCATTCAGGAATATTCACACATGATTGCTTACGATGTTTCAATTGCCTTTGAAATGTTTTACAGCTTAGGTTGAAACCTGGGTAAAGTGATGCGCGTGGTGATCCTGAAAAACAATGCATCTAATTGGTATCTGGCTGCTTAACAGTGATGCAGGGTTATCTTTTCTTCTTTTTGACCATTTAATTGCTGGTAATAGTCAAACTTAGTTTTCTGCTTGCTGAGACTGAAGTCCTTCATCTTGTTAGGAGCAATGAGAAATCACCAGGAAAAAGCTCTGCCGTTAATATCCAAGGAATATGGCTAACCAACTGCTATTAATCTTAATGCAAACCAACATTCAGACTTAAATTGTATCATCCTTAATGGAGTGATGCAGTTAAAGCAAGCATCAAGTGGCCTCAGGGCAAAGATGTTTTGGTTTCATTGAACTTTTTTTGATCTGGCAAGGGACAAGTCTTTGGTTTGATAATTTTGGGTCCTACAGAAAGTGATGCTGCCAGCAAACCTCCAGGGGTGGATGAGGTTGTGCATGTGTGTGCGTTACGAATGGCTTGTGTGACCTTGGGGAAGGGAGACAGCTGGCCTTTGCATAAAGCGCTCCACAGCACCTGAGGAGTTCTCCCATGGCTGGATCAGGATTTCTGCTCTCTCGGGCCCTTCCCCTTGCTCTGCGTGGAGGCTTTCTCAGCAGCAGCAGCAGAAGTGACAGTTTCACGTGGTTCATCATAGTCACTGTCATGCAGGCATCTTTCTAGCCTTGATGCTTTGATGAAGGGACTTGGCATTCACCGTTTTGCTCAAAACAGCTTGTCTGATGTTCCTAGTGCAAACAGGACCCCTTCTCCCTGCAGGAGGGTAATAACTAACTAGAGAAACAAGGGATCCCTCTGAGCAGCCCTGACTGCACTGGAGAAAGAAAATCAATCTGTGAAAATCCCAGCTGAAGCATGGAAAAGAGGATCTAAATTTAGCTGCAGCCTGCCTGGGGCTCCTGAGGTTTGTGGCTGCTGGGGCAGTTGCTTGCAGCATTGTGTAGCTTAGAAGTTGAATCTGCATCCAAAGGCTGCAGGCAACACAGGAGAGCGCACACTTGCTCTGTTGTATTTCCAGGTACCTCTCTTAAGTCTTTGGGGCTCGTGGATTCACGTGGTGCATTTGGTGTTATTTAAAAAAAAAAAAAAAGCGGTTCTACATACATGGGAAGAGCAAGAGTCTGTGCCCCACGGGGCTTGCAGTCTGCACAGGAAAGTCAAACAAAGGCCTGGATGAACAAAGCTCTTCTTATCCTTGCTTCACAGCTGGCTAACTGGAGTTTGGTGAGATGAAGTGATTTGCCTGTAGTTGTATGGGAAGTGGGGAGGCTGGGTACAGAGCTGGGTTCTCAGGGAATCTGAGTTCAAAACCAGTTTCTTTCTGTAACTCCAGACAAACCGGGTGATTTTTCAGTGACCTGTTGTTTTGCCCTTGGCATTCCCCAGCAAAAGAATCAGCAGGTTAGCATCTGCACTGAAAACAGATGCAGTACAGCCACTGCTTATGACTGAGAAATGTTGGGTCTTTTTAAGAAAAAAAATAAAATCCACACTTCATTTAGACACTGCTTGTTACCTTTTCTCGACAATTTGTAGATGCCACATTTAGGCCTGGAAGCAAACTAGAAACTATCATATGTCTCAAAACTGCAAATTATAGGAGAATATGCTTACTGTGGCTGATAAAACTTACATGGACTCACATTTTTGAAGGCCAGCAGCACTGAAAATTGAATTCCTGGAGAAGAGAAACCAGGTAGTTGTGACCAGAGGAAATTGCTACTGCTCAGTGAAGATGGAACGGCTACTGCTGTAAAAGTGTAACCCTAGATTTGGTGGGATCAGTGCCAAAACCAGCACATTGCTCCCAGCTCTATGACCAAACTCCTGCATATTTTGTTCAGTGAGTGCAGCAGTTGTATGGTGCAAAGCAGTCATACCCTCAGTACTCATAGAGTGGTGAAAAGGACTGCTAAATGAATGAGAGGCAGAAATGAAAGAACTTTGAGTGATCTACTTGCTTATTAAATGTTCTCTGGAAGCGGTCATTGTTAACGTTGCTGCTTGCCATCTAAACAGAAACACACAGCATCCTTGACAGGGAATTTAGCAGAAGCTGAAGGGATTACTGGGTGTTACAGTATCTTACTTCTAAAAAGTTAATGTATTAGTAATGTGTGAGTCTAGACACGTATTGCAAGACTGATTTAGGATCTTAGAGAGGATTCTGCCTTTCATTCTGGCTTTTATTAAAAGCTTTGTAGTACATCTTTAAAGAGCCGCTAAAGCCACACTGAAAACATAAAGGAGAAAAGAATAGAAGCAAAAAGGTTTTTAAAGGGATTTCTTCCCCCATTTTCTCTCTTGCCCCTACCCAGAGTTTAAGGCTATTAGCATAAAACCAGGATGTTCATTTTTTTCCTCTAAAAATACAACTACTCTTCCTCTTTACTTTCTTCCTCTGAAAGCTGTGGGCCAGTGTGTAAGACTAATGTCAGACTGTGGAGGAGCAGAATGCCTCAGATTTGGAAGTTCATCCAAACTTCATCTAACTGCAGACTGGTTGAGATAGGAGCAAGCATGATTACACTGCTGGTGGCATTTGGGACAGAGTAACTGATTCTCAGTAGGAGTTGGAGTAGCTTCAAAGAAATTAGGAAAGAGATGATGGACAAGGGAGCTATGTAGATTTATGGAGGATGTGGATATTACTGTGGGTTGGTATGCATATGCCTATATGAACATACTGGTTTCTGTAAAACCTTGGTGAATATAGTAGTTTGTATGGGCAGATCCTGCTGAGTTCCTGCTGTATTTCACTTCTAATTTTGGAAAGAAAAATAGCATGGCACGCTGCTTTTGGGATACTTAAAGTCTCCTTCTGCAGGGAACTGTCCTGAGCTTGCTGTGTGACGGAAGAACATCCACTGTTCACTTTTACTTTATTTTTTCTCCAAGTCTCTAGCTTCTTAGGTCCTTTCAACTCACAGGCACCCAAAACACTGTAAGTAGGACTGCCTGACTTCAGGTGAGGAGGGAACAGCAGGAACAGATGGATGCCTCAGCACCAGAGGCTGGTTTCCATGCCAATACAGCCTGATGACAAAGAACAAGGAGGCAAACACTGCTGACAAAGGGTGTGGGAGCTGGTGTCTGAAAGTTTCCCGAGGCTTTGGTGATTCTGTAACAGGTGGCAGCCAAATGGAGCTGCTTTATAATCAGAAGGGATTTTTTTTTTTAAATACAGCCTAAGTCACTGAACAAAGCAGAGAGAAGTTCCTAATAGCGTCTGGTGGAATGCAAATGCACTGCTGTTATCAGGCACATTATAGCCAGCTCACCTGCCCTCAGACAGGAGGAGGAAGGCACCACAATTAGCATATAGATAAGGTCAGATTGTGTTCCTCTGTAGGCATTAAGGTGGGTTTATTATCCTGTTTGTTCTTAGCAAAGCTGTTCACCCCATTACCCCACTCCCGACCAGCTCCTGACAACCCAGTTTGTCCTTGGCTGGAGAAGAAACCTCATAGAAGCTCTAACATGTAGCTAACATGCAGCTCAAACTGCCCAGCATCCTGCTGTCCCTCTCCACTTTGGCTCTCAGGAGAAATATGGAAAGAGGCCCTGGAGCTTGTGGTTCAGCTCTGGACCTCAGCCACACCAGGGAGCTGTAGCGATGCGTAACTAGGGTTAATGAGCTGTGATTTGCAGAGAGGGAAACTGAGGCGCAGTGTGAAAGAAAAAGTGGCTGGGTTGGAAGAGTAGAAGCAGGACTGACACCCACCTTTTGATGCAGAGAAGCTGGTCCTTACTTTCACTGTGGAAACTTCCTTTACTGAATGCCAGTTGGGGGCCATGCAACCGCAGGGTCTGTCTTCTTTCTTCATTCATGCCTCAGTAGATCTGTACTAGCTCTGGTGACTTTGAAATTACTCTGACTTCACATCGGCAGAATCAGGCCTAGTGTGTGGCGCAGGATAAAATGCTAGTGAGTGAAGGTTTTATGTTGTTTGACCCTCTGAAGGGGGTCTAGTTAAAAGACTTCGAGTGGTTTTCTGTCTCGCTTTCTCTTTGGAACAATCACCGAGCCATATCAAAATGCTCTGCCACAGCATTTCAGAGCGTTTAGTGTTCAGAAATTACAGGTGACTGTGCTTTGCTCTAAAAAATACAGTAGGTGGGTCTTCCCCCCTCCCCCCCTTATTTATAATGAAAGGTAGTTTGAAGCCAAACCTCAAAGTTCCCAGATTTGTTTTGATTTTTACAAAACACTTCCAATCAGCAGACTTCTCTTAAAACATGGAGTTTTTATCAAAATCAAGTTGGCTTGTTTTGATGGAATACCATTTTCTGTCAGAAAAGGTGTTGTAGGGAAATTTAACTATAGCTAACACAACAGAAGCACTCACAGACACAGCAGGATTAGAACAAAAATGTATAGAATGAGAGGAAATGCATTCAGATCCTCCTGCTGATGGCTACTAAACCTTTTGAATAGACTTTGTGGCCCTCTAATTCACACCCTTCAAATGCTCTACCTGCAGCAAAGTACATACCAGTACAGCATCTCTGTATCCTGCTAGCACCAGGGAGCGCCTGGTGTTAGAGTGAAATAAAACTGTGCCTGCAAAGTGTCTGCTCTTTTTAATAAAATACGGGCTTTCATTTTAGCAAGTGATCTCAGCACAAAGTGCTAAGTGTTGTAAACAGTTTTCAGTAAGACATTTCAGGTGCTGAAAACTAACTACTTAGGTAGCTGCAGTTGATAAAAAGCAAATGTAAAAGCAGAAGCCTTCTCACTGAGCTCAGTAAAGGCAATATTCTGCTTTCCATGGAGTTTTCTGCTCAAATCCTTCTGGCTGACCACAATCAGCTGTGTGACTGGTGACTTCAGCTCATAATCTGTGAGTTACGTCTGTAAGTTAACAGCTGTCTTTTGAGCATTCAGTCCTAGGCATGGGGTCTCTTTGCTTAGCCCTCTCTGTCAGCAGTCTGAGCTTCGATGAATTTCTTCTGTTCATCATGGAGTAACATGAATTTGTTCCATGTTTGCCATGGACTAGGAGCGTTTCTGTAGATGATTAGTGTGGCTCGGATAATGCAGGATAACCAACTGGTTAAGTTTCCACAGCTTGCATGTCTAAACCCCACAGTATAACACTTCAATGTATTTCATTTTCCACACCTTTAAATGGAGGAGATTCATTTCTGTTCCTTCATGGACAGCTGTAGCACTGTACACTGGCTTCTGTTCTCTCTTTTCTCTTATTGAAACAGTATGTAATATAGAGGAAGAAAGCAGGGACTGACCTAGGACTAGCTGTTCTGGCTGCAGCAGGTATTTGCTCTACAGCTATAGTGTACGATTTGGGCTGTTGATAAGAAGCAACAACCACTGTTGCTCTTAATTTCACTGTATGGCCAGTTTCCGAAAGTGTTAATCCTTGAATGCTAAGGTCAAATGGGTGACTGAAAGACAGCAGGGCATGTCCAGAGAAGCAGCTGGATTTTCACAGTAAATTTGTGGTTGTTCTTGCTCACATCTGCTCTCATGGGGCTGGCTGGGGCAGGGTAGGTGCTCAGGATCTTGCACCTTTCATTTATGTGCTGAAAGTGGGAAGCTCAGAAGGGCAACAGAGGTTATGATCATGGTCATATGAGCAGGTTCACTTGTGGCAAATCAAGCTACCCTGAATTTTTAAAAAGCAATAGCTGGAACATAGAGTCCAGCTACTTTAACCAAGGGAACCCCACAATTGCATTCACAGCTAGTTAAATTCAGAGCATACTTTGAAACATGGGGCCAAGCTGCCATAGAGCAATTTTACTCCAGATTTATGCCTTAAATTTGCTTCCCCCCATTGTACTGCTCCTGGCCAAAGAGGTGGATGCAGCACAACTGCCAGGGCCTCTGCAGTGGTGACACCGATGTTCTGCTGGGAGTTGTTCTGTACAAACCACTTAAGGTCTCCCATCCTCCTGATCTCCTGGGTTGTGCTAGCCACAAATAGACAGAGATCCCAGCTAGGCATGAGTGACTTGGCTCAGCAGATTTTAGGGGCTCTCTTGCAATTAGGTGCAAGGCAGAGCAGAACATGGGCTTGGAGACAGTTGTTCTCTGGGTGACAGGAGCGCTGGGGCTCTCAGATGCTTTTCTTGACCGCTGTTTGCTACCCTCCTCACCTAATAGTAATGCCATTACCTCCTGTTCTCTCCGTCTGTTTGGCATATCTGCCAGCTTTTTCCTTTCAGGCTTGAAGTGCAACAGAGACAGGGTTGTCCTGTTGGACTTGCGGTGCAGGGGAAGCTTCAGATATACAGGGAAACATCGATTGAAAAGAGGTGATGGCAGGTTCAAACTGAGCAAAAGGAAATACTTCTTAGGCAACATGTATTCTAAGCTGTGGTACTCCTTGCCATCAGGACATTGTGGTGCAAAAAAGCCTATGTGGATTTGAGGAGGGATTGGACATAGTCAAGGAAAAAAGATCTCACCGGGAAAGATCCTGTGTAACAGATCTCTAGGAGCAGGGGAAATACTCTGGGGAAGGGTTGCTATGTGTTTGTCCTGTTGTATTGCTGTTTCTTGGATATCTGTTATTAGGCATTGAATAGAGGGCTGGCTTGATCTGTGGTCTGGCCAGTTGCTTCACTCCTGTGCTGTGAGACCCCCAGACTGCCATCTTTCCAGTGATCAGAATTCAGTAATGTCTCCATTCCTTGCTTGTTTCTGCAGGTTGCCTCTGGGTCCTTTCCAGACATCATCTTCCACCTAATGAGAACAAGAGCTTACTTGTCCTGTGCCTTGGAAGTGACAGGGCTGAGAGGCTGCCCTGAAACACATTGCTGGGCAACATGCTGTGAGGGCACAGCCAGAGAGTGGGACTGAAGTGGTTAAACAGCAGAAGGTTCTGCCAGGCAGTGGGTAAAACGTGGCTGATTCTCACCCTAGAGTTGAAGTGCTAAAACTACCCGCAAATACTTCAATAAATAGCAAGCTCATAAATAACTCGCAACATTGCACTTCATAATAAACCAGTGACAAATGTTACATCTTTCTACAACGTGGATTAATGGTAATGGGGGTGGGAAGAAGGAGTGTTGTCTGTGAGGTGGTATTAAAAATCACTTACATTTCACAGGTTCCCATAAAAGGGAGACTTGTGCAAAATAATTAATCATGCATTATAAATGCAGCTTTTATTAAAGACAAGCAAAAGCATAAATACAGCCAAGCCCTTAAGCACTTGTTCTTTGCAATGGTTAGAAAGTGTTTGGAAATATGAGCCAACACTCGGGATCCAGTTTAGCACTGTTGTTGGTGCTGGAAGAAAAGCTGGGATGCAGAGGTGGCTTTGCTGCTTTATTCTTGTCTTTCTTACAGTCTGGCATGGACTGCACTGGATAGCCAAATTTTCCTATGCCTTGCAGTACTTGAGGTCTAGGAACAGCCCAGCTAGATCCTTCCAAGGACTTGTTCTGGAGATCACCTCTGCAGAGCACTGTTACACAGCTGTCTATGCTGCCCCTGTGCTGGCTGGAGATTCCCCCAGTCATAGAAGACTAAAACCTTTGCCAAAGCCAATTCAAAATAACCCACAGAGTGTTCCACCAAAGCAACAGAGTGTTAAGAAGAGGAGAGGGAGCTGGTTTCCCTAAATGCTCCCTGTGGAGAGCTGTCACAGCAGTTCCCCCATTGCATTAGGAAAGATGAGTTGGTTGGTTAGAGTTGTGGTGCTATTCTGCCCTCCCAAATCCTGGACCTGAGGAATGGAAACTTTGGGGGGGTCTTTTTTATTCCTCTTGGGTTAGATCTGCTCTTTCAAGTTAAGTCTAAGCTTTGAAAGAGAGAAGGTGGTAGAACTAGAAGGTGATGCAAGAAGAATATTAAGGGGAAGGGGGATTTTATGACAGCACATTAAGAGAGATGATTTATTTTGTCCTTCAAGCACTTTATTTCGAAGGCTGCTAAAGCCCATTAAAACTTCTGTCTGAAGCTATGGTGAGATTCACTCCCTGGAAAGGACAGAGGTTTTACCATGGGGAGCCAGAAGTGGTGATGGCTCTGATTTCATTAGCAGAGCAGTTATCTGAGCTAAAAGGGTTTCCGCTAAATTAGCAGGGGCTTTTGTTGCAATTAAAGAGCTACTGTTTTGTAACCAAAGTCACTGTCATTTGTTTGATTTTTGACGGTGAGCCAGAAGACCATATTCAGAATCACAGAGCTGTCAAACAGCAGGTACCAAAGGGATTTCAGGAGATCATCATATTCACAAATCCTCCCCAGCTCCACCTGTGCTAGTCCTTTCCTTGGACTTCTCTAATGTTCAGCACCCCAAGGTTCAATGTCTAAGGTTCAATACCAGACATATCCAACCTACAGAGTGCATATGGTGCAGTGTTAGGATACAGTATATAAGCAAGACCATTTCTTGCATGTACAAAGCAGAGTGCGTTTTCTTGCTTGTGCAGTGCAGTGTTTCTTCATGTGTGAGTTGGGAATTAGTTACCATGCTAGCTCTTCTGTGTGACTTGCAGCCTCTGAATTGTTTCTCATGGCCTTGAGCTCTCATGGTCCAGGACTGTATGGAGACATACATAATGGAATAAATACTAGGTAAGTCTTGCAAGAACCCCTTTATTCACTGTGGTGTCAGCCCAGAAAATATTGTATATTCTGGAAAAGCATAAATCCTGGCGTTAAAATCCTCCCATTCTGCTCAGATTCATTCTTTTGGCTGCCAGGTCATGGTTCCTCCAACTGCAGAGCCTGTGGCTGCAGTTCTTCTCTGGAGACCAGCCGAGGATGCTGCTAACTCTCACCATTGCTGTGTTCCTGTGTCTGCTGACTGCTTTGAGGTACGCGGGGACCTTCCAGGACCATTTTGACACAGCAGCTGTCCTGAGCTGTCACACAGGCTATTAAATATTTAATTCATCCATGACTTGAGGACCAGCCGTGATCAAAGGGACAAAGTAGCTGCTGTTCAGTAATGCTTGTTAATCAGAACAGTTCTGATGAACAGCTCTGACAAGATCTTGAGAGTATTTTTAAAATTTCCATTGGGGTGCTTGGATCTGTCACCCTGGAAAGGGATACCTGTCAGCTCATAGCTGAGCAGAGTGTCCTCCTCTTTCTCTGAGTCCTTAAAGACCAGATCTCATCTGGCCTAACAGTGGGCTGCCACATATATCATGTCTGGCTACTGGAACTGGAGCTAAGCATTGAAAAATGGGTAATCTGTGAATGATTCTGGTGAAGAGGGATTGACAAGAAATTCCTGCATCACCCAAGCCTAAACTTGAAGGTTACCCCTTTCGTTTGGAGACAAGCCATGATCTGGAATGAAAACACAACTCATGCTCTTTGCTATCACTTAATGTTCAAGTAAAATGAATTTTCAGCAGCTTGTGAAACTGGATATTAAATTTTCCTGTTGTTCTCACTATATCTCTTCTCTGTATCTCATCTGTGCCCTTGCATCTGCAGTCAAATCTCAACTGTCCCACGTCTTTCTTCCCCTTCAATCTGAAAACTGGCTTCTCTGTTCATACTGGACTATCTCCAAACATTGCCACCGCCTGAAGGGTCCCCAGGCTCCAGCATCAAATCCAGCTCTAATTGCTTTTTCCTGGTCTTCATCACCCTGGAATGACAGAGGTCCGAAATGCCTTCCTGCCCATCTGTTTTCTCCAGCTCCTGGATGAAGCTCTCTTCTTTGTCACAGCACTGTTTGACATGTGTAAGGCTATGAGCGTCTGAATGGAATACAAGTCACTGAAGTTACAGCATCTGGGACACACAGGGGAAGAGCAGGAATGGTGCAGAAATCCCTCGTTCTCAGTGTCTCTAGGTGGTGAGAGATCTTACAGCTGTCACCTCTTTTATTTCTTGCCCTAAATGATGACTAGGCTTCTCTTGCCTGTCAAGTTGCTTTGCCAACGTTGTAAATACTTTCCATTACCCATTCAAACACCATTCAGCCAGCTGTTTCTTGTATCTCTCTTGCTTATAAATCCTACCCTTAGTTCATATATTTATTTAGGGCAATTAGTTCTACAACTCCGAACACTGCTTCCTAGGGCAGCCTGAGTTAGCAGTGCTTTTCATTCTTTCCTCTTTCTTTTCTTTTTGCATTCCCTCTCCATGCTATCTTGCCCAATTTTCTTTCTGCCCTATTTTACTGCTGCTAAATTCAGAATCCTCTTTTTCCTACACCCTCAATTTCTCACTGAAATGCTGCCTCTGCTCCCCAGTGCACCTTGAACCCTAGATGTTGGCTAGCCTGTTTGCTTGTGGGTAACCTGCCCCCCAAAAACAGAGCTGATGAATCCAAACCATCCCCTTTTCCTTGCTGAACATGCTGTGTGTCCCCAGACCTCCGCACTGCCTGGTCTCCAGCTTCCTTTGTGAGCGCCTTGTGCATTTCAGTTCCAAAAAGCCTTATGCCCACAAGGAGCAGAGGCTCCCAGTTTGACTGTTGTCCTTTATACCTCTGGATCTTTTCCAGGTCCCAGAACACTGTTCCATAGGTTTCTAATTAAAATCTTCAAAGAAGCAGAGAGGAGCTATAGGGAGCTGAGAACAGCTGAGTGAACTCTGGACTCCTATTCCCTGATGCCTTCTTTGTCCTTAGCTTCTGTGGGCTGGGGTGTTTGCTAGATAGTTGGTTCTGATCACAGGAAGAACATTTTATACAACCACTGCTATTAGCGATAATGAGAATAAATGATACAATAATGAAATCTTATTATACACTTTTCAATGAGGGCCTTTCATCTGAAAGATTTCAAAGAAGTGCTTTACAGGCTAGTGAACATAGAAATCATTTTACTCACTAGGGAAATTCAGCCAGTGTAGGAACAGTATGTGGGGAACTGTAGGAAAACATACATTGAGCACGTGGGACAGTTCAGTAGGGGGAGCAAACATACTGGATTCAAACGAAATTGCTGCCTAAGTTTAGGGGGAGAAGCAGGCTAGAATGCCTTTTACGTGGAGCATTAAGCAGCTACCCCTTGGCTAATACCTGTTGTTGGAGTGAGACAGATGTGAGCTTTTTTGATCAAGGCTGGTACTTTCTTAAAGGAGGTCAAATGCTTGACTGTCATTTAATTCTGGTTCCTAACTCCCTTTGTTTCCTTTGAAGATGCCAGCCCACCCTGGTTTCACATTCCATAGGGAGAAGGAACTTTCTGCAGCTGTGATTGCCTTTTTAACCCTGCCTGCAATGGGGATTCAGGGCTGGCTCAGACAGAAGAGCATTACTCCCTGGAAAGCCAAGTCACAAGTATTTCTCTTCCTCCTCTACTGTGGATTTTGTTTTCCCTTGTGATCTCCCATCCAAGTACTGACCAATGCTTGACCTGCTTAGTTTATGAGAGGTCGACAAGATGAAAATCCATAGCAGAAAATTTCCTGAGCATATTTATCTTTTGTAAAGGGGAAAAAAATCAACACAAACCCCTAACCTCTAAAGACACGAGCTGCCTCCTGCTTATTAAATGGTCCTTGTTTCTGTTTATAGAAGTAGATTGAATAGGACTGGCCCTGGTGCTCCCTGCAAACGGGAGCTGTGTGCATTCCCCAGTGATCTATGAGGTTAATAATATTCGCAGTACAAGCATTATGCAAAGCAGGACATCCATTCTGCTGGTTGGCAACCAAGGAGCAGTAGGCAAAGGCGACAACGCAATCAATCTCCAAGCTCTCCGCACTCCATAGCTGCCTGGGCTGACACTGGGCCTGCTGAACGCTGGAGTGTGGCTGAGCACACTAGCTGTCTCCCCAGGCTCTGTGCGTGTGTTGAAAGCTGGATCTGTCACTGGGAACCCAGTATCTTGAGCTCTTTGGGTTGCAAACAGTTGGTTTTGGTGAAAAGATGGGACTGCTAATAATGCATGAACCTCTTGCAAAACCTGTTGCATTGAGGGGCTGGGTGCGAGGCCTTTGGAAGGAGGAGGGAAGGGAATTCCCTGCCTTTGCTGCTTTGACGGTCTGAAGAAGAACATAACGGTCTCTCCAGGCCTCTATAAAAGCCTTGAAAGTCCAGAGAGAAACAAAAGTGGGTATTTGAGGCCCAGTCTGTGATGCCTCATGGTGGACGTGGTTGGGCTGTGAGAGCTCATAGCCTGGAGGAGATCGCAGAGGGAGCAGCATTTGCAGACAAATTGAGTACGACCTTTCCTGACACACCAGAGGATTGAAAACTCCATCATGGATTGACTCATTCCCCAGGAAAAACACCGTTAGTCTTACAGGACTCTGGCAGCAGGTGACAATATGAACGACAGGAAGAGGGCACATAAGGGCAATGTGGCAGCTCTGTCAACAGAGGTATTTAAGAACAGATTAGACAGTTCTGACAAATGTGTGAGGTGTTAGACTCCTGCCTTGGAGCAAGTGGAACGGACAAGATGTCTCTCAAGTCTTTCCCGGCCCTGCCTGCTACTGCCTGTGATCAACGCTGCAGGAGTGGGCACTTAAACACCAAGGCCCTTACTCATCCTGCCGGAGAGCAGGATTCATCCGGCGCAATAAATTATTTAATGTAATTTGTCTGCCCAGAGAGAGTGGAGCCCAGCTCCGTGTACTGATGGCTGTCTGAGGGTGGTCCCACATCCACTGAGGGGATGTGAGCTGCTCTGCAGGCTATTTTGGAGGCAGAGGCGAGTGAGGAGCTGCTGAAGCTATTATATGAGCTGTTTGGAACTGCCACCTGCTTTCAGAGAGCCAAGTTTGAACCTGTGATTCAGAGCAGGGACCGGTTACACACGGAGCTCCCTTCCTTTTCTCCACAGAGGCTGTGGTGGGAAGAGCTGGCAGTACAGATAATTAACAGCAACAGTTGTTGGGGAGGAGAAGTATTTGGGTATTTGGGAAGTATTTGAGTCAGGGATCACTCTGAGGAGTTCCTGCCTTTAAATAGCCAAGGGCAAGAGGGAAAAGGAGCCATGAGAAGCTATCACGAAAATGGTGTCTTGACCAAAATTCGTCTAGGATCAGTGCTGGGCTATCTGAGGGAGCAGTTATTTGTGTTAGGAGTCAGGAGAGTTATAAACAAGCAAAGATGAGTTTAAGAAACCCGAAGGCATCCAGTCTGGATTTTCTGGCAGCTGTTCCAGGAATGGGGATCATCAGCAACCCATTTCCACCACACTTAGAGGACTGTAGCATTTCCAAGCCCTTTATTCCTGTGGTGAATCTCGGAGAAATCGGCCAGGAGATTCAAGAGTTATTAGGAGGAAATGACTAATGCAGAGCAATAACAGGCCTTTTTTTTTTCCTTAGGAAATCTAGGCTAAAAAGAAGCTTGAATAAATGCATGCAGTAGATTATTTACTGTAAGCTATTCACCTACCTCAACTTTAAACTAACTAGTTGAATGACTTGCTTGTGCTTAAAATAAATGTTTATTTTAACCTAAGCACACTGTAGAAAGCCTCAAACCCCCAGTGCTGCTATCGGCTAAATATATTTTCTCAGTGTATATACAAGGCTCTAATTAAGGTTTTGTCAGACATTCCATTATATGTCTCTCATCTCCATCTCTTAATATTTATCACCCATTTTCACATCACTCCAGCCTTACTCTGGGCAATCACTCAGACCTGGCATGATATTTCCCCCTGAAATGGATTTAATCCACCAATGATGGTTTCAAACCTTCAGAGCATCAGTAAAGGTTGTTTCCAGTTGGCTTTAAAACAGCTCTTCAGCCGTCGGCTGCCCACTGCCTGCCCCTGCCACATGCAGTTTGCTGTGGGCTGGGCTCATTTCCCAGCATGGGGTCTCTCATTTGGCTCCAGCCAAGCAGGGACTGGAGGGAGTGCTTCCCATCACATCCTCACCCACTGTGCCTATGCAAGGGTGGTCTTGGGATGGAGCCCTTGCTGACAGAGGTTGTCTGTCATGTCTTGGCCCCAGTGTTGGCCACAAGTGTTTATCCAATTGCAGCCACAGTTGGGTCCATGTTGACTGGCGCCAGTTTCCATCAACAGAAAAGCAGTGTCTCCATAATAATGTTCGTGGCCGGTGCTGGCTTGGGTTTCTTAGGATAAACCTGGCTTCCCGTAACTCTCCTGCTATGGCCCAAGGTCTTGAATGTCCTTCAGGCTGGTGTAAGGACTGCAGTTTGTCTGTGGTTGGTGTGAAGGACTCCCTGTGAGTTGTGTGAGGGTGACTCCGCTTCACGACTGCACATTCACCCCTCTCTGGGCTCCCTTGGACCTGTGTATTGTACCAAGCGAGTGGCTCATCCTTGTATCTTGGATCTTGCAAAGTAGGATGCCAGTGAGACATCACTGTCTGGGCTCTGAAACGCTGTAGTGGGACTCAGAAATGCCATTTCTAGTTCTGCTGCTCACCTGCCAGCTCCTTTCCTCAGGGAGGAAATGGTGATTAGCATATCTCATGGCCTATATTTTCATACCAGACTTTATAGTTCATACTTACTGGGGCTTATAGGTGCTCCAGATGACAGCAGAGAGGCGCCAGTGTCCTGGGGATTGGTGGCAGCAAGGACCCCCCAGTCTAGCTGGGGTTGTTTTGCTTTCCTTGGGAGTTGGGGGCATAGGGCAGGAGGTGGCAGGAAAGGAGGCTTCAGAGAGCAAAGAGCAGGGTAATCTGTGGGCATCAGTATGTAAGCGTGCTGTGTCAACTATGCTAATTCATTTTTGCTGAATGAGAAGCATTTATTATATGTCAGGGGGAGTGTGATGAATGGGAAGTCAGGTTTTCCCCCGTATTATTTCAGCTCTCTGGTCTGTGGGTGATTTATTCAGTAGCATTTATGGTGTTACTAGTCTAAAACCAAAGGGGAAATTTATTCAACCCTTTCCTGCCTTTCTTTTTTTTTCCCCTTTCTGTTTTATTATATTTCTGCTTCTTTTTTTTTTTTTTCCCTCTGGTTTAAAGTCTTCCTTGCTTTTTGGGTAGATGGATTACATTCCTGCACCAGGCAGTTTGCTTTTCTGCTATTCAGCTCTCCGAAACAAGGGCAGCTTTTCCAGGGACTTCAAATGCTCAGCTTGGGTGATGGGCTCTTTCAAAAGTCCCATGTGTCACCAGAGGAGCTGCTATGCATCAAGCTTTTCTGGAAGGCTGGCCCTGGTGGTGAGTGGCTGAGCTTTTAAAAATCAAACCATATGCTCTTTGAAAATAAAACAAATACTCTAGCATTTGTTGTATAAAATCTGATCACGAAGCAGATGGGACAGTTTGGGGCAATTGGCTTGCCCCTGTGTTTTGTGTTTTAATCTCATTTGACAGGAAAAAAACACTTCTCAGTATCTTAAAATAAAAATTAGTGTTTAACCACAGACCTGTGTACGGGGAGGCTGGAAAGGCTCAGGAGACTTTAGGTGCCTTTTCCCCTTACTGTTCAGAGATCACTGCACATTGCAGGACCTGCTTGTATTTGCAAGCTAGTGTAAAGCAGCATGCAAATCAGTGCAGCTCCTCCAATTTAATCCCAAATGAAGGTCGAAACCTTTATCTATAGGGCTGCAAACCACACTGGCATTCTTCGTGTCCCTCAGGCACAGCAGCCTCTGAACATGCCCACTGAATCAAATCATGGAGTGATGCAACACCCATTTACTGCACTGATATCAAAGTCTCTTTCTATCTACAGAAAACCTGCTTCCCTTCATGCATAGCCTATAGGGAACCATCATTCATGTCTTGCAGTTTATAAATTGTGCATGCTGGTTTCGATCTTCTGGTGTAATTGTACTTGGTTTAGTGTAGCTGCCCAAGAGACAGCAGTGGAGGATCAGACCCTATTCTGGGACCAGTAACCCCCACTGTCTCTGGGGGTACTGGCAGGCTGTGTGGGTAGCACTAGCTAGTCACACTGAGACACGCTTCTTACGCTTTTGAGTCAGAGCACACAGAAACTTGTTGAAGGAAGTTTGCTGCTAGTAATAGGTTGGTTTTAAGTGGCACATAAACCTGCCGGCTCTTTATGGAGGCTGTCGGGCAATAAGGACATGGGGAATTATGACAGTGGAAGCATCGTACGATCGTGCTTTGCAGATGATGTCTCACAGGGGATGTGCTATTTATTTATCTAAAGGAGCAGGTTTGCAGTGCTTTTTCAGAAGAACGGCTTCCAGGCCAGGATGTCTCAGTGCCTGCATCTACTTCTTCATATTAGCTTTGACAGGCTCTAAATCTGGGGCAAAGAGGGGTTGGAGGGGCAAGGGAGCACCCCCGGAGAGCTCAGAAGGATGTTGAGAGGAGCAATTTTTCGCTGGAGACCTATAGTATTTCGCAAAGAAAGCTGGGCTGCTTTTGCTGAGCACTGCATTTTTTTTGTTGCTATTGTTGTTTACAAACGGAGCCGTTCTTTTAGGAGCAAAACGTTTAATTGCAATTGGCTTTTCTCACTCTTGTACAGTCTTGTACCAGCCAGGGAAGGAGGGGAGAGGATGAGAGGCTGTTAAAAAAGAAAAAAATTAGTTTCCGTCTGGCTTTAACAATTGCAAGGGACTTTTACTGCCGCTGCAGCAGGAGACAGTTTCTTTCCTCACGTCTGTCCTGAGCTTGGCTGTGGTGTGGCTCTGCCTTGTTGAGCAGCTGCAGTTGTCCCCCTCAGAGACTGCAGCAGTGAGCAGATTCCTGCCTGCAGCAAGGGGGGCAGGACTGGGGTGGACGCGAGGGTGGCACTGGCCCTGTGAACATGAAGGGCCTCTGTGCTGCCCTGCAATGCTGGCACAGCCGGGCAGTGGCCGAAGCCTTACCCATTTTAGGGGACTTGCCTTTAATTGTAATTGCCAGACCCCTGTGGTGCTTGTAAAGAAAAATCTCCATCCAAACTGGCAAGGCTGATTCTCATTTCCTACCGGATGGTGTGTCTGCTTTCATAGCTTTTGTCTTGGAAAAAATCATCCTTTTGTGCTCCCGAGTGGGAGCTGGTGAAACCCATCCAATCTGCCATGCGGTGTGGGTCTGCAAAATAGCTCTGCATTTCTACATGGCATTCTTCTTCCATCTGGAACAGGGCTGCAGATGGGTGGCACATAGAGGGAAGGGGTGTTTGTACCACTTACCATAGGTATTTGACATCCCAGGCTAGAAGGAGAGAGATTTCTTCAGAGAATGATGCAGAGCTCCTAAATTCAGCTCTTGCTGACCAATCTAATGAATTAAAAGGAGCCTAGAGCAAAATCTCACCCTTTTCATGGAAAGTTATGCAGCATGAATACCACTCTGCACTGGCTTTTTCAGGGCAGAACACCCGCTGTACATAGGGGAACTAAAAGCAGGGACGGAAACCAACTCTACTAACGACGCAGGATAGATTTCCCATAATATCCTTGTAAGGCAGGAGAATTACCATTCCCCCTCCTTTATCGAGAAAGGAAATGGAGGCCCAGAGGAACAGCCTTTCCCAAGTTCTCTGGTGAGAGGTGAGAGGTGCTTGAGTTGTCTTCCTTCCTTCACTTCTCCCTCGTTATATGCTGCATTTGACCCACAATGATCTGATCTGCCTCCCACCTCCATCTCCTTTGACTTCTGGGTGATAGCTCATCCAAGATTCCCTTCTACCCAGTCCCACAGGCAGAGCCTCTTAGCTATCTCCTTCGAGAAGTTCTTTCTGCACGCCATAGGGGGCTGCAGGGATTTTTGTCCACACAGAAGAGCAGGCTCCAGTTCTGTGGGCAGGGACAAGCCAGTCTGCAGTCCCTGCCTGCTGCAGGGAGTCGGCTTTTCTCCTAACGTTTCATTTAAAGCTGCTGCTTTTTAATAGAGATTCAGTACAACCATTTTAAGATGGACACGAAAGAGCAGCGCCGCAGTGCATAAAAGCCAAAGAAGGACAAAGTAAAGAGTCAGGATGTGACCAGTTCCTCAAATAGCTCATGTTATTGCTTTGTCTTTCTGTGTTTCTCAAGTGAATAAACCGAGGTCATGATTATAAAAAGAACAAATAAATTAAATCCCAGTATCCTGAAGGCTGCCTATGTGGGTTGGTTCAATTAACTCACTCCAGTGTAAGGGCTGTGTCACCCTTCCCTAGGGGTGCAGGACCTCCAGCGTTAGGCTGATGACTGGCTCCAGAAGTGCAGCAAGTGGAGGGCGATGAAATAGAGGGGATGGTTCCAGGAGAAGGAATTACATACAGGGGGGCAGTGAAATTTCAGTCATCGCTGAGATCAGTGATGCTACCTGTTATCCACCTGGCCTGAGAGCTCAGCTGGTGTTCCTCATTGCACACATGACTTGAAGTGGAGGCCAACAAGCCAAGTTTCCACCAAAGCCTCGTCTCTGGCTTTGCTTTTATTTTTGCTATAGGGCTAGGAGGTACTTTAGGAGTCAGACAAAAAACCCAAGGAACAGGCTGTTGTTGGAGCCAAGCAGAGTAAAGCTTTTTGTTTGGGGTGCAAACCAAAAGCCTTTCATTTGAGTCAAAATTGAAAACTGAAAGAACATTTTGCTCCATGTAACTGTCCTTAGGCCATTCAGTAAAACTGAAAATGGCAGCCTCAAAGCGAAGTGCTGAATTGCTCTTAGGAACTGGTGAAATAAAATGGTTTGGCATTTCTGAAACAAAAAGAAAAGAACTTTCCCACATTTGGGAGAGAAATAGTACCCCCCAAAATCTGTCTTTCAACATATTTGCTCTTTTTCCAAAAAATAGGCTCTGTTTTTGCTTTCTGCTTGCTAAGATCTGATTAAAGGCCCTTCATATCCCTCTGTCAGACCATGCAGCGAGACCTAGTGCTCCCTTAGCACCAGGCAGACCTTTGAGAGATTATGTGTCCTCCTGTCCTCAGGTCACTAAAACGCACGATTTCTGGCCTCAGCAGTCAAGATGCAATGAGCTGCTCATGTCCCATTGCAAATCTCCAGGCACCAGGATCTTTAGGCTCCTTCCTGCTGAGTTCATTTGGGTTTCTCCTGGCTGGTATCTGCCAGCTGTGGCCCCAAGGCACATGAGGATAGTACTTGCAATAAACCGCTTCTCAGTATCCCCATAACAGGGGAATGCCAAGGAAATGTGGGAATATGAATCTAGGGAAGATGCACAATGCGGGAGGCCATAGCCTCACATGTGGGACATGTCTCCTCAGCTGCCCCTGGAGTCAGCAGGCAAGGGAGAAGGGATGTTTGGCACACAGAGTTGGGCTGTGGAACAGTCTGGGCTGGAGGAGGGAAATTCTCTTTTCCATGCCACGAAACAGCTAAGATTTTTAGAATTCCTGATCTCCCTATAGCTGTAACTATGATATTGTAACAGTTTTTGTAAAAATGAGAGGCAGACAGCCTGGGAGAGTCTGGGGAAGAGGAGTTGTGACATGGAGGAGAGGGAAGGGTCTTAAATCCCTCCTTAGGTTTTCTACCTGTGAGGGAGAAGGCAAATGTCCTCATTACAGGATTGCTGACTATGCTAGAGCCTCATCTTTCCTGCAAAACAAATAGATGAATGAAATTAAGCTGCAAGGGATTGACATATTTTGTAAATAATAATTTAGAGACAAATCCTTTTTGCTAGGCATTTCTAATTGTCTCCTTTCTGTGTACAGCTGGGTTATCTCGCTGCTGAGCAATCCTCTTGCAGATGGGTGTGTATGTGTGTGCGCACGTGCGTGCAAGGCAGGGGGGTCCTGGCGTCCTCCTCCCAGGGTAACACTTGTGTGGAAGGCAGGCGCAGAGGGCTGCCTCATGCATCCAGTACATTGGGATGTTCATTCAGTCTATCTGCTGCAGGGTATCTATCTCCCCTGTAACAGAGCTGATGGGATGAGACGTGTGTCCCCTCCTGAGCTGTTGCAGGTCACCATCCAGGAGATGGCATGGGAGGAGGTAAGCAGAACTCTGTGCCACATGCAGCTTCGGGCTGGCTGGTACTTGGCGTGCTTCATTCACCCTGGAGGGAGTTTCCAGCCACAGTGAGTGAAGAGCTGCTCCCCATTAGTGTTGCTTCACTGGCGTGGGGAAGACTCAGCCTACGCCTCCTTAGAGAAGTCTCGCAGGTGCAAAGCAGACTAAGAAGTCTCCTCCCAAGTTCTTGTAGGCAAGAGACCTTAGGCAGTGTTTGAGCTCATTGCAAGGGGTGAAAGACAAATACACTCACCACCTCCCTCATCAGTCCCATCCTGTCTATAATTTACGATACATCGTGTTACATTTTTATTACTACACCATTTCTCAGGCTCTTGGCTGGCATGATTCCCAGAAGGCAATGCAGGAAGGCTTTTGTATTGAGACCTTAAACAGGAGGAGCAGTTCCTTGTGAGCCTTTGTATCTATATGTGGATTTAACATGCAGTTCCTAAAATAAGCTTTAATAAAATGTGGGTTTGTGCGTTAATAATTTCCAAGTTTTTTTTTTAAATGGAATTGATACCGGAAAAAAAGGCTCAGAAGAAGTTGTAGAGGAAATGAGAGTCACCCCAGTCATCTGCATATAATCGCTTCCAGTATAGATTGCAATTGTGTTTGAATTATAGGGCAATTAGTCTGTCAGGCTGGTAAGTATTATACAAGACCCCTGGAATTTCCTTAGAAGCTCTCAGTACTTAGCCTTGAAATCTAGAGAGGTTTTAATATGAAAAGATGTGGTACTGGACTGTGCTAATGCCATGTATTGATTTACTACCTGTAGCAGATGTTATAGGGCAGCAGAAAAATTGGTGACATATAAATATTGAGGCCCCTGAAACACAGTTCTGGAGTGAGGCTTGTGCAGGTGACAGAAATAGTCCTTCTCAGGAGCAGGAGCTTCCCTTGCAATAGCACATGCTGTGTACATGCGCGTGCAAGAAACTTCCCCTTGCTTCGGAGGCAGGAGTCTGGTCTCAGTGCGGGACTGAGACATTCATTCTTGAGTGCTCCCCTAAGTGTGGTAGGCATCATATTAGAATGCCTAAATTAATGAAATCTGGGAAGTTTTGGTGGAAAGATATATTTAATGCCTGGCCTCATTCTGACATGAACGATAACATAAGTGCCAAGGCAGGTTAAAAATAGGCAGCATCTCCAGCAAAGTTCAGGAGACCTGGAGCTGCAGGAAGAAAAATCCGGCACAGAAACAGACACTGAGGGCAGGGGCTGAGTATTTCTTCTCAAAAAATGATATTTCGCATCTTCTAACACCTGTGTCTCAAAGAGGGTCATCTAATGATTTAATAGCAATTGATGAGTTTCATCTTAAAGGTTTGTCTTCCTGGTAATGGACTGGTTTAAACCCTGCTTGGGCTTGTGAGTAACCCTGTGCGCATGGGTGGAGTGCATCATTCAGAGGCTCGCGATACACTTTGCAGCACTTAAGTGACTTTCCAGATTTCTGTGGTTTCCTATTGCCTGTCCTCCTGCCCTGTCTCATCTGTTTTGATTGCAAGCTCTTTGGAGCAGAGCTTGTCTTTTGTACAGCTCCCTAGCACAGTGGAAGTGCCTTCGCTTCAGCCTGGCTATTTCTAAGGCATTGCTGTAAGACACACACCATAGTTGCTTCTGGAGCTCCTGCTCTTTGTCCTTTGCTTTATCCAACTTAATGTCCCACTTTAAGTACCAGAACTTCAAACTTAGTTCTCAGTGCTTAGCAAGACCATGGAAGGCTCATTTCCTCTGGCCTGAACAAAGGTTTTGGGAAGCTTTGTGTGAGCCAATATAAATAGCCAATTCTCCCTCTCTACCTCTCTCCCCTGCTGCCCTTGGGAAGACACCTCCCAAAAGCAAGGCAGAGAGAAGTGTGTTCTCTGCTCTCAAGCAGTCATCACACTGGCAAAGGGAGGAGAAGTTCATCCAGCCAGGAATCTCACGGAAAGCCTGCCCTGTGTGCTGGCAGGCCCCAGCAGACTTCATTTGTCTCTGCCTGCTCCAAGATGGGGACATGAGGGATCTTTCATTAGAGTCTTGTTGCTGGCGATGCTGCCTATTCATTTTCTGCTCTAGGATTCACAAGGTCCTGGGCTTTACACAACATGAAGAGCTTTAGAGACAAGGGTAGGAAGGAGAGGAGAGATAAATTCTGCTGCAGCCTTGAAAACCCACCAGTGATGCTGAAATACCTCTGGGTTTCTCTTTGCCTCTGTCAGCATTTCTCAGAAGGATGTTACCAACCTTGACTTCTAGGGCGGAAGATGCAGACTCTGAAAAAATGCAATTTAATGTGAGACACAGAAATGTTTGGTAGATAAAGTGCTGTGGTTGTTCCTCACTTTCTTCTCTCTGCCTGGAGTTGAAGCAGCTCCCTCTCTGCTGTGAACCAGTCTGAGCTTTCGCATTGCTCCTGTATGGATGGATCCCCTGTTTCTTCACGCGGAAGTTCATCTAAGGTACTGCCTTCCCAAATTTGCCTGGCCTGCAGGCAGTGGATCTAAGGAATGTATGCACTGTGGGCTATAGTTCATGTCTTTGTTCCTCATCAAACTCAAAACCACAAAACAAGGCGAAATAAAGGGCTGTGAGCAAAAGCAGTGCTGTTGGGGAGCTAGGATCTTGGAACATCTGCAGTGAATCTGCATGGATTTGTAGCATCCCCTTCTTTCTGGGGTTTTTGTAGTGTACCAGTGTGCACCTCATTCTACAGCAGATGATCACACACATGAAGCTGTGTGTTTAGTTTGACTCCTGGTGTTCTCCTAAATCTATTCCTCCCTGGTGTCCTGACACTAAGTGGACTTTGCTCTCCCTGCCTGGCTCCCAAACATCCAATTTGATGGCAGATATGAAGAAAACACCCTTCTCCACAACCTGGTGCTCTGCTTGCATTGTTATTCCATTCCGGATTGTGAATGAAAAATCTTATTGCATTTGAGGGTGTGCTTCTAGCTGGTAATTAACACCCAGCACACTCTGCCAATGCATCTCATACTTGCTTTACAGAAACCTAGAGCTGGAACAGAAGCCACCCGGAAAAACAATGTCTGCCAATCCAGTTAAACCTTAAGTAAAATCCCCAGCCAAATGTCTGCAGAGTAATCTGGTAAGGATGTTGGCTCCTGCACTGAGCTCAGGAGGTGTTTTCCAGCTACAGGGCCCAAGAGATAACAAACGTTAAGCGCTAATGGGACTTATGCAGATATATCTCCCCCTCTTGTATGCTGTGTTCCAGCTGGGAGCGGATGCTTTATGGGGAGTTAACTCCTCCAAACTTGTAGTGGAAGTGCTGACAGAGCCGAGTTTTAAGCACTGCTAGTGGAAACATCTGCTTTCCAGATGAACTTGGGAACTGGGTTAGACACAGTATACACAAAGGCAGAGAGTAAGTCCTGTACTAACAAATTAAGTTTGCAGCTTTCAAGTGAAGAAGTAATCTGTACACTAAATACGCCTGCCGGCCATGTGGCCTGACTCCAGCATTATGGATTGCTCTCACCCACATGCTTTTTCCCCCTCTTTGTCATCCTCTCTGAACATGAGCTTAACAGAAAGGCTAACACCCTTGTCCAAATGCCTCCCTAGCAAACATGCCTAAACTGTAGCCAAAGCAGCTGTCAGAGCTGAGAGTGTAAATTTTCACTTCCCTGAACTCCCTACACTTTCTGGCATGTATGGAGCTGGGGGAGAGGAGTTTAATGGAGTTGATATCGTGGAGAGCAGCCTTGTCCCCAGTGGCCAGATTGCCCTGTGCTGCTCTGATGTGACACCACTTCCACCAAGGATGTGATCTCCAAATGTGTGGGATTTTCTGGCAGCTATAAATTAAATGCCTGTCTGCAAGGGAATTGAGCAGCTGGTTCATTAACCCCTTCTGACAGCCACCGTCCTTGCTGCTAATGCATGTGGGTTGTGTGTGGGTTTTGTTTTCTTTCTCCCAGTTCATGGCTGAAGAGGTTACAAGCTGATTCGCCTCCCCTTGGTCTGCTTGTTCTTCTGTGTGATTCTAGCTCCTGAGAAGCGTCCTCTGGCCGAGAGCACTCAGTAACCCTTCTAGATAGTCAACAACTGTCAGGGTCATCAGCATGGCTCTGTCCAGCTCCTGACTGCCAGCAGGCAGGAACAGGCAAGGTCTCATGTGGCCTGGGTGCAAAGTGGGAAAAGAATCAGATCCACAGTTTTGTAGCCAAGATGCAATATTGCACCTGCAATAGGAATCTGCAAGGTGGTTACAGGCCTGAGACCTCCTTGGAGACAGCTTTTAGTTTTAGACCTCTGTAGCTCTTTGGTTACTTGTACCATAGTGTAAGACAGCAATGTGCATGTGCATGCATACACAGACACTTATAATTATACAGACAGTTATAGTAAGAGACAATTTGCTGCCTCAAAGAGTCTAAGGGCCAGATTTGGAGAGGCATTTGGATGCCTGAGGCTGCACTGAAATGGGACAAGACCCAAGTGAGTTAGGCACATAATTGCTTAGAACAATTTTAAATGCTTCTGGGCACACGCCTGCATCCTCAGGGGTCTATATTGTCTTAGAAAACCTGGTCCTTAAGCAGTAAGCAGCAGGGAGAGACACAGGAAGGACTGCAATGCTCATTTGCCAAGTGGGAATTGTGGCAAAGGAAGTACCTGTGGCTTTCCCAAGGTTATGTGAGAAGGCAGTGGCAGAACATCCTCTTTCTTCCATTATGCTACTCCCCAGCACCAGCTCTCCCCTTTCCCGTTAGCACCAGGGATGAAAGATATGAGACTCACTCATGCAGCTCCCCAGGCATCTTCTTCCTGTTCATTTCTGCTAGGTCTGCCTGCAGCCACGATACGTGAGCCTCAAACCAACTCAAAGAAGTTTCTCATGAATCCTTGAGCTCCCCAAAGGGGCAGCTACAGTCGCAGGCTGTGAGTTTGCTTGTGTTTCTCCAGTTTGGCCCCCTCCAACCCTCCTTCCATCTCCCCTCATTGTTTGTCTGCTATTTTCTTTTGATTTGCAGCTTTACCGAGCACTGAGTTTGCAGCAGCATGTGATTACCCTGTATGGAGCCTTTCCCACTGACAGCATGATGAGCAGAGACGGTGTTCAGTGCATATACAATTTAAGCCAAGCAGGAGGCCAGTCCAACACCTCACTTGCCAATTAACTGAGTCGATATTGTGCACAGGATAATGTTTGTTGTTTGCCTGTGTTGCTAAAACACTTCCAGAGTGTTTAGAGCAATATAGCAATATCCTCGCCTCCCCCCTGTAGGGATGAGCTCTTCGGCTAAACCAGGACGCCATCAGTCTGAGAGGAACAGCCAAGGAGGGAGAAAGGGAACTGGGGACCTCCATAGCTCTGTGGTCCATCAGGGTTTTGTGTGAATACAGCAGCAGCTTCTACAGGCCTATTCAGGGTGTAGGAAGATGAGAGTCTCTTCCATTGATCAGCTGATAAAGCGTGTGGATGCAAGGAACTGAAAAGGAAATTGCATCTATGTAGATAAAAAGGCCTTCAAGAAGATGTTAGGCAGTGGACAGACCATCTGCAAAGCAACTACATAAAAGAGCCACAGGCAAATCTAGCTCCCACCAAGCTCCCTTGCTTTATATGTCATTGTAAACCATGCCTCGCTATCTGATTTACAAAGGTTGGTGTCTGTGCTGTTTCTACTGACAGCTGAAGGCAAAGGGAATCCAGCAGAGAGAAGCTACAAGTGGATGGAGGCTTATCCCATGTAGCAAGCATCTGCCCTGAGAGCAAACCTGCCGGCAGCCCTGCAGCACGTGGGTGGTGTAGGAGCACTGCCACTCACCTTGGAGGCAGCTGTGATTTCCAAGGGAGGTGGGGCTGTGAGCAGATGGCAGCTCCTGTCAGAGGTACTTGCTGGTTTACTTTCCATTCCGTGAGGGTGAGCTCCCACTTCTTTCTGGGGCTAGGTGGGATTTGGAAGCACAAGGATGTGATCCCTGCCCAGATCTCAGGTTGCATATCAGTGGGAATCGCTCATGCTTGCAGAGGAAGCAGAGACATGTTCTTGGCAAGGCTAGCCTGTCTGCTGGAGGACTTTGAGAGATGTTCCAGGCAAACTGCTGTTGGTTCTCTCAGGGCAAATTTCTGCCTCAGGTTTATTTCTTTTCTCAAAGAACGCAGACAATGTTTTCCTGCCTCTCTGCAGTGACATGACGATGTATGTCCATGAGGCACTTCCATACCCAAGCAAAGGTGGCTGCAGAAGCATGTTGGCACACGGGGCCATCAGCACGCAGACCGTAGGGCGCACCAGCCCTCCTCGTGTGGTGGCAGTGGATGATGGCAGCACAAGAGAGGAGAAAGGGCCACACACCGTTTTGCTTTGGTATTTAGACCCTTCATCCCTCATTATCAGTATTATGAAACATCAGTGTCCACAAGGGCCTTGCCTGAGCTCACAAGGGGCCTCTTATGGTTATGGACAAAAAAATCCCTATTAAGCTGAGGCCTCATCACTCCATTCCTCTAACAGGTCCCAGGCCTGTGTTTCCTGTTTGATCTCTCACCATTCACCATGTGCCATGTTCACTGAAAGCACCTGGTGACCACAGGCATGGGATGTCCCCTCCCTCCTTCTCTTCCTCTTTCCTGGGCTTCACCAGGAAGTATTTATTAAGTGTCAGAGTGATAAATGAAAAGTCATATTTTATTGTGAATTATTCCAGCCCTGCAGTGGAGCCCAGATCTATAGCCTCAGAGAGTTATTAACTGCTTACCGCAGAGAGCTATAAAATCCTCATCATTTTCTCCAGTCGCTGCTCTGTCAGGGTGAAGGAAAGAGAGCCAGATTATCACACAAGATGGTTGGGAAGCTGCTTCCAAAATTCCCCTTTGATTGGAGTCCAGTGTTGGCTGGAATGATTTCATCAGAGCAAGACAGGTCTCGAGAAACACCTTTGCTGGGGCTGGTTCTTTCCAGCTTGCTCTTCTCATTTTCAGGTTGCACCCACCACTCAGACTCCTTATGAGACAGCCCATGGGAATCTCACACTGGCAGTGGTGGTTGTATTTCTTCCCTTGGTGGTTTTTATTCAGAGGCACCAAAGTAAACAAATGCCACTCAAAGGTGCAGTCAGTGCTGTCTTTTAAATTTCTCCAAAGACACCCCAAAGCTTTCCAAATAGGTAATGGTATTCGCATGCCCTTCATTGCTGCACTTGGGACTTAAATATGTCATGTCCGTCTGCTCCTTGCCCAGGCTGCAAAGCAAATTCCTGGTACAGTTTCACCACTTCAAATGCCTGAATAGGAGCTGAATTCCTGTTGACGCCAATTGAATTAGGAATGTGTTCTTCACTTCTTTTACTTGATGAGAAATGATCTTGGCTCCTTGTGTCTTCCAATCATCTCAGAACAAAGACCCTACTGGCTTTTTTCTGTAGTCTGTCTGCTGCCATTTCCCGTCAGCTTTGCCTCAGCACTTTTGAGCTCTGTGCTGGCACATGTTGGTTCCCAGGCAGCTGTGACAGCTGAGTTGTGTTGGCTTTCGTGCCCAGAGAGGAACTGGGTCCCAGGACCTGGGTGGCATGATGGTCTGGTGAGTACATTCAAGTAACTCATCCTGGCGGTTACCAGTGGTGCTGTCTAAAGGACTCACTGTTGTTTCCCAGGTGCTGCAAGAGTTGTTGCTGCTCTCATCCCGGTGGCTGACAAGGGCTCACATCTTAGTCATCGTAGGGCTGGTTACTGCCTGCTGCAGCAGAAAGGCCAAAGATTGACTGCACCCAAAAGGCTGCCAAGGCCTTTCACTATGCCCTGGTGATGCAGGGTTGGACACTTGGGTGGTGCAGTGTGGGAGGAATATATACTGACTAGGTTAGTTTGTTGCCATCTTTCTCACAGGTACTTTTTGTGCTTTTCTGCTTTGGATTTTACTTCTGCTCTGTGGTAATGACTTCTTTCTGTAGTGCTGATAGTCCAGCAAAGGTTGGCTTTAGAATCTACCAGTACATAAAAAGTTTAGGCTGATCAAGAGTTGAAGACTGCATTCCATCTTTCCAAAGACATTTGACAACTGAATTCATAGGTCCCCTGAATCTTCTCCAGAGTTTGTTTGCTACTGGAGGATTGCTGAGAGGTAGAACAAACCTCTCTCAGGACAATGAATATAACAAAAGACTGGATCATCTTCCATGCCTTCATATACACTGGGCTTTTCTCTACTGGCATATTCATTTCTGCTTGAATTTGTGATCTGGAAGGGAGTAAAAGTGCATGCACTGAGTGTGCATTGGAGTTGGACAGGCTTGCTTGGAAAAGGGAGGGGTCCTACTATGGGAATAGTTGAAAGGCAGTGGATTCAATCCATTGGCCTGCAAGATCTGTTGCTGTCTTGTAAGATCTGATAGGTGTAATGATGGGCTAAATTAATGTTTGGAGCTTTACTTCTTAGCTGGAGATACAACATCTGAAGCAAGATCATCAGCAACATCTAGGTCAACCTCAAGTGAAACAGGCATTTTATGTGCTCCAAAACAGCAACAGCGGCAGAGGGGAGGTGAGGAGGAATCATAGCTTGCAGCTTGGTGGACTCTTGGGGTGCTTGACATGTTGCTGCCTCCATTAAATGAAACTCCACTTCTAATTATATCCCATAATTATAGCCTTCAACCAATGTGATTTGTAAAGAGAGGGGTCATAGATACCGAGATCACCCTGAGATTGACTGTGCAGTGGATATCAGTAAACATCCTTGACTGCCTACCAGAGTCTGACAGAGATGTAAAGGACTAATGCAATAAGGCAGGGCACGCAGCTGGATTGATAGAAGCAGTGGTGTGGCCTCTGGCCCCTGAAGATATTACGTGACAAGGCAGTGAAAGCTGCAAACACGAGGGCAAACCATCTATTCAGCGTGACAGTATTAGACAGAGGTTAAGAATCTTGTGGACTGCTATCAACATCGATGAATGGTCTCCAGCAGGGATCTGCATTAACGCATTGAGTGCCAGGCTCCCTTGTGTGTACAGCAGCTGTGTCAGACCAAAAATCCCCATGTCAGAGACAGAGCCCATCACCCTGAGACTGCGGCCTGGACAGCAGGGCTTCTGTGTCCCTGGAAATGGGCTGCCCATCTGAGGTGGCAGCTTGGGAAAGCTGGGCAGCCCAGGAGGGATTCAGTTGCGGATGAACTCTGTAAGGGCATGGGATGACAAAGAGTTTTGTTCTGTTATCTGAAAAACCCTGTGGTCAGACTGGAAGTGTTGCTGTAAATGATGCAGTTTTGGCTTGAAATTCTAGTCATGGGTCTTGTGCTTTTCCACTGTCTATTTCTTTAATAGACTCCAAGAGTGGTGCAAGTTCCTCTCCCAGGGTTGGTACTAGTGCAATAGAGACTCTGTATGAGTAAAAGTCAGTCCTGTAGGTTATCTATCAGAACGAACCTGTGTGTTGCTCTGCTCTGGCCTCTTGCACCTGTCAAGCTCAGAAAAGCTCAATGACTGACCTCTGCACTGAGCCTAATAAGTTGTGGTTCCTCCTATGCTTTCCTGGTTTGGATCTAAGTGATGGAGAATTAGCACTGCTCTTTGGTCAGCTCTTCCAGGGAATAGTTCTTCTCCCTGTTAATATTTGTGTTTCAGATGCCATTTAAGTATTTCAGTCTCAGCTTACAGCCACTGGGTCCGTGGTGTATTAAGACAGCTAAGGTGATGGAGACTGAATGAAAATCAAAACCAGATTGTCTTCTCATTTGCCTGGTGATATAATTCCCTTTGGACTTAAAACTGTATGGGAAAGGATACAGGACTCTTTAGAGGACATAAACTGATCTGCTGATTGAGACGGGAGAGTTGGTTTGGCTTTGCTACAGCTGGCTTGATTTTGAGTTTTTTTTCCCTGGAAATGGGTTGTGCAGCTTCATGTCTTTTGACTCACCAACTTCTGCACATCTCAGCCAATTTCAGCCCTGTTTGATGGAGGGGTAATGATCTTAAAAGGGATGATGCCCATACAAGTTTCATAGAAGTGGGGGTGAGGAAGAGGAAAGGGACTTTGTAAAGCTCAAAGGCCCCAGTTCCAACCTCATCAGCATGTCCCATGGGAGAAAGAGGTCCAGAATGTCTCTCCAGTTGAAAAAACTTCAGTAAGAGCTCACAGGCAGTGAACAGGGAAACACAAAATCATTTAGAAATATGCTTTAACTGTGCTGGTGTTCAAGAATTTCTTCTTTATTTACCTTCATAGCAATATGGGATCCACTTGGCTAGAAAGTGTGCAGACATGTAATGGGAGACCATCTCTGACCCCAGCCTCCCATAGACTAAATGGATAAGGTGGCCAACAGCCATTTTATGGATGGGGAACTGAAGCAAAGAGAGATTAAATTGTGTTCTCCAAGTCCCGCAGGGCGTCTGGTTGACTGTCAGCCAGTTCTCTCTTCCTTTCTTGTCTGTAATTCGATTCTTTGATCAGGGGGTTTGGCTTTTGTTTCTATAATTCGTCCAACCTTCTTCTTGTTTCCAGCAGCCTTGTTACGGATTTTAGCAGGCTCTGTGCGCTGGCACAAGCATTGTTCTTCTCTGCAGGCTGGGATATACGTCTGAGTCATTCTTTGCATGAGTTGTCTTTCTCTCGAAGACGTTTCTCTGGTTTCTGTGATACAGAATAAATTGCAGTACATAGCTTATTAGAAAAACAACAAAAAGCCCCCAAACAAACCTTCAAAATCAAGGCGGTTCAGAGAAGCAAGCAGCGAAGCCCAACATAAACAAACTGTAGGAATACAATTAGAAACTCTCTCACTAGTTTCTGGGATAGACTTATCAACAGCCTCTGCTCCCTCGGTCATCAAATGCTGAAGTCTGGTTTTACATTCATGTTTTCACCCTCTGAACTGAATAGCAAAGGGCATCCTGCCCTGCAAGGTAGAATCTGGGTGGAAATGCTCAGCTTGTGAAATGCTTCCCACTGGTGCCTGTGGCCAGATCCTGGGTCCTCCTGTCAGCCAGCTCCCTTCCTCTTGAGGAGGGGAAACCAGTGTACGAATGCTTCTCTAAGAGACCAACACAGTCCCTGGAGCTTGCTTACTGACAGGGCTTACGTGCAGAGGCCTCTGTTGCATTAATGCAGCCACCAGGAGATGACATCTGGAAAGCAGGATCTGGGAACTGCACCAGTGTTAAAGTGCCCTGGCTTGAGCTACAGCCGCGAGCAGGTCAGACTCCTGAGCATGGAGCGATGAAACTCAGTGCTGCTGTTAGAGAAATTCAGGCAAGCTCAGAGGTATGTTCTGGAAGGATTTCCCTGCTTCAGGTGCTTTTTGCTGCATGCTGCTGCCTCTGAACACCATGGAGGTTTGACAACCTGTGGGAAGATATTCCAGACCAGCAGACTTTCCATCTCTTGGCACCTGAAGCGGAAAGCACTTCTTTCCATGCCATGTTCTTTTTTCCTTTTTGGAAAAAACAGCTTCCCCCCTTCTGGACCTCTTAGCAATGCAGCTAAAGTCTTTCCCAGCTAAAAATCAGACTTACCAAGAATGACTTTATTGATTTACAGGGTTCACCTTTATGAACAACTCCAGTATTTCTCTCTGGACAAAATGAAGCAATATTAAACATTGTAACAATAAATCCAGGGCACCCTCTTCTCGGCAGGTTGTAAGGTTATCCAAATGTATGCTCTTGTATTTATCATTTACCAACAGAGCTATTTAAACTACAATATTTGACAGGAGTGGTTGTGTCAGGTGTGATGGAGTGTGTATTATAAAAGGACAGTAAGAGAGACTTTGCATTTGTCCTTCAAACATAAAGTCGATTTTTGCATGATTGGTACTTCAGAGATCATCTTCAGCACAAGATTAACTGGGGACAATATTCAGTGAAGTCAGATGACTAAGACCCAGTGGCTTTCACTGTGTGCTGCAGTCTCCCGGAGGGCTGTGTACTTCTGCAGCGTACATAAAAGGTGCTTAAGAAAAGCGAGTTCACCTATGTCGTACTGCAACCTCCAGATGTGACATTTTCAGAGTAGTTCACACCCCTCCTGGAAGATTTTGAGTTGGGGGCAAAAAGTTTTAACTCCACCAGGCAATCATGCCTTTAATACATTCTGCAGGAGTGACCAGCAACTGCAAACAGGCCCAAATCCGGCTAGTAAGAATTCTGCTTTTAATCTAAGAGTTACTCCGGTGAGCACGCAAGTCTGCTTTGGTCTCAGGAGCCCTCCGGGGCACCATCCCTGAACAGTGGTGTTAATGCGTGATCGCATGGTGGGTGGCTGAGGTCAGATGGGTCAGGAATTGACCCCTGCAGAAAGTATGATTGATAAGGATTCCCTATTGAGTTGGAGAAAAGATGTAGGGAAACTGTAGGGAAACCATAAGCTCAGTGTGAGGTACAAGGTATCAAACATGCACAGTTCACCAGTCAGTCCGTGGTGCGCAGAGGTGTAGCTGCTGGCTGAGCACAGGACACGTGGAAAATACCCCCTGGATACAGCGCAGAGAATAAGGAAAATATGGTGTGAACTGGCTTGTGGAAGGGCAATGAAAAATTATTCTGTATAAAGGCTTTTGCTAGAAACTTACAATTTCATCTGAAGGAATGAGGAAGATTGTAGCCCCTGGATAAACTGGTGTGTGCTTACGCATCTCCATCCGGTTGTCACAACTTGCCCTGTATTTTGCAGTTCTGGTTCTTGTCCTGGAAGAGAGACTGTCTGGCCAGAGAAGTGCACCCTGGCTGCTGAGCTGACAGATGATGTGCTGAGCCTGGAGCTGGGGGGCCATGGGCTATTACTAATTACTAGCATACTTTCAGCTGCAGGCACCTTTTGACAGTGCTTTACCCCCTGCACTACGTGTTCTACAAACAGAAAGCGAGAGCCGTGGGGTGCTATGCAGCTAGGCAGACACGGTAAAGTGTTTTTCTCAAGTCTGGCAAGGCAACTGGTGGCAGAGGCAGGAACAGACAAGGTCTTCTCTGTTATCTTCCTGCAGTTTCCTTGCCACTATACTGAAGAAGATGCAGTTCCAGGCTACAGGTGGGGTGGAGAAACAGAAATATTTAAAATCAAGACTGGAAAAAAAGGAACAGTGTACTCAGGTGTTTCATTATTCCTCAGGTAACTCTGAGCTAAAGTGTCTAGATCATAGCAGGAAGAAGGCATTAGTTTTGTAAGCCCATGTTTGCAAAAATGTGAGCCTCTGTATGCTCAGCTGTTGAGCCAGGATCTTAAATGACTCTCATAATGTATTTACCAGTGCTGTGAAGTTCACCCTGTTATACTAGATTATGGTAATAATGGTATTGTGCAGTAGATGAAATTAGTTTTTCTACACAGTTTTGTTTCATCTCAGTGGCTAAATGTGTGAAATAAAAGGTGCAATTGGCAATATTTTCATGGGTAAGCCAGTTTCCTCCCACACCCACCCTACAAACACAGATGCTTCCTCATATCCTGGGGACAAGCTGACTGCCAAGCAAGGCATGAAAGGACTGTGAGAAGCAAGGGCTTCTTTAAGATTTATATTTGCCATTAGGATAATTTTGGAGATTTATGAATTTTCAGACGATTGGGGACTGTTAAGTGCATCTCACGTGGGCTGGCATCTAGCATGGACTGTAGCAGCCCCAAGGGATACAGGTATCATGACCATTTTTCTTTCCCACTAGCACACACCAGCAAAAAGCGCCCCACATAGATATAAAGACTTGTATGTAGCACAGGAGACTCCGCTGTACCTCTGCATCCTCTTTAAATCAACTCTGGGTGGTCACAGCAAGCTAGTTGCCTCGGACTGAAACATGGGCATCCCTGCAGTGCTGACAGCACTCCTAAAACCTTGTCCAGGCATGGGCTCAATACATTTGGGAGAGCAGCACGCTGTGCGGGAGAATAGCACACATCCAGTGTTGGCCTGTGCACCGATGTGTGAGGCTTCAACCAGGAACAATGTGACACATGGATGAGGAAGAGTACCAGGACAGTCTGTAGCATCTTGGGCCCCATTATATCAATGCTTGCATTATGTGGAATGTTTAATGGACTCACCTGTTGATTTCTCAACCCAAAGCCCTTTCTCCTGTGGAAAGCATTTACAGGAATAAGAACACTGACCTCTTTTCTCATCCCTTTCTGAACCTGGGGTTGGCTGTGAAAAGATGTCAAAAACCATCAACATTGATGATGTCCCTCAGCAAAAGTTCACATCTTTTTTCCAAAAATCAACTGAAAAAAACCTGTCCAAGTTTCCGTAATCTTGTTTGAGACCAATCAGTATCCACTGGTTGGTCATATTGAGCCAATGCACCAGAGAGAATTAAGAGTCCTGCCATGCAAACTTTACGTCCTGGGATGCATTTTGGTAACTTCTCTTTATAAGCTGATGGAGTAGGTAAAAATTCAGGCTACGGGTTCTTATCACACATCCCAGATTTGCCTGGATGAACATCCAAGCTAGGAGTCAGCTTAGAAATTTCCCAGGAAGATTTTGTTGTTTTCGTGTTCTGAACAGATAGCAAACTTTAATCTTACATTTTGCATGGAGTGGTCCAGTCCCAGCCTCCCATCTTAATCGGAGATTTCTGCAATCATCAGTGTCCCAACAATGAGGCCAAGGTAGAGCAAAGTCTTTTCTTAGCTTCAGTAGCAAGTTCTTTAAGTTTAATCTTAAAGATTTGTATCAAGAGGCTGAGAGAGACAGGGAAGGAAGTGCTGCTGCTTATTTTGGAGGGGGCGAGAAAGTAGGTCAGATGGAAAAGTGTATTATTATTACCAATTCATTGCATAGCGTGTACTCCAGTAAAAAAGCAAGGCTTTGTTGTACTGAATACTACTTGTACTTGTGAACATTTCACAGTAAAAAGCCTTCAAAACTGTACAGAAGTGAGTCCAGCCTGAGCTGAAATGCAGCCACCTCGAGGGTTGAACACAAAGGTGCTTTAACAGCTGAGCACTGACCACTGGTGACCAAAGAGGTGGATGTGGCCTTAGAAGTAACAGGTTGGGAAGAAGCGAGTCTAAGTATCTTATACACACACTAGCCTTAAAAGGATTGCTTTTCATCAAGGAGCAGATACAGCTGTGAGAAACAGCAGGCTTGTTTCTCCGTATCTACCTCACGTGCCTGTAAGCTTGTTAGCTTTCTCACTAGGTTAATGAAAGATACTACTTGTCTCACCAGTCCTTGCTTTGCTGATACCCTTAGCCCCCCCCAGCACTGAGCCTTTAATGAGCTGATGCAGTTAGGGCCTTGTTTTTTCTGCTTCCACTGAAAAGTAGCATGTGCAACAACACGCATGCCCTAACAGCACATAGGGGAGCTACTTCACCATGGCCTGGAAGGGAAGAGGGACACCCGTGGTGCTGCCAGTGCCTCACGGAGAGTCAGATAAACCATGTTTAACTTGCGAGATGTGACAAGATTATTACTCTGTGGCGATGGTGGGGAAGGAACCAGCTGCAGCATGACAAACAGCTTCTTTCACACTCGCAATGACAAGCACACCCCACCATGTGTGAAGAGGGTGGAGGGGCATGAGTCCAAGCCAGGGATGAACGCTCAGCTGCCTGCTACAGTATGAACCCATCTCCACTTCTATGTTGGTGCTGTTGGTGGGTTTCAGATCAGCCTTGGTGTTCAAACAGGATGTGTGTGTGTGTACATGTTCTTTTTTCTTCAGTCTAAGTTTTGGCAATAATCATACGTAATTTTCATGCACTGCCTTGCGTCTCAGCTTCATTCATTACCAACATGATGGCCAATTAGTCATCTCTCACTATTAAGCAGTGCTAACAGCTACTTTAAATGCAAGCAGAGCCTTAATCTAGTTCTAACTCAGATGGACAGTGATACTTGTAATTAGGACATCAAACAGAGGAGAAATGTGATATGTTTATAGCTGAGGGAACCTTTGCTTTGAACTATTTCAGGAATAATTATGTATTATCTTTATTAACATGACCCGAGTTAGTAAATAATGGGTCATGCTTTTGCATTTGGGGTGTTAAATATATGTATTTTAGATTCAGGCTACATTCCAGATTTCAGTGCTGTCTGATTTGCTGCGAGATGCTGCCTTGCCAGAGCATCCATTACAGCTGCAGGTTTATTGGGGAAGGGGTGTCAGGGCTTCCCCACACCCCACCCTGGGTAGGGTAGGGATGCTAGGGGATATGATGTAGTTGTATGTTTCCCTTCCACGCCCCCCCCAGTTCTTTCTGGGGCATCTTCCCAATGCAGCTGGATCTGATCATGCCTTGATGTCTCAGGCTAGGGGGATGTTTGGATGCTGCATGCCAGATGCACATCACTACCTGCTACTACACATGGTACCATTTACAGATAACAAGTAATAAGTGCAGCATCAATTTCCCATCGGGGTATGTGTGTGTGTTTCTGTCTGTGAGATACAGATGCAGGGCAAAGTAATGGCATTTACAGTTTTGCAGTACGCCTCTCCAGGAAACAGAAACTATGTTCCCCTCTGTTTTTCCTTTGCCCTACAGCATACATTGCTCTGCATCGATGTTAAAGCACTGCCATTCAGGGGGGGCTGCCTGGCACATCCTCTCCTCCTGCTTCGGGTCTGGCTGGAAGCACCAGGCTCACTTTGCCAGCACCACTCCTTCACTGTGCCAAACTGGGATGCTGCTGGTGAGGTACAAGGCACGTTGGGTGTTTTGTACCCAAGGGCTCCCTTTTGGCTTGTAGCCAGTTGCTATTGCACATCCATGCTGCTCTGATTTGAACCTGGGGTTGATATGGTGCTTGCAATGGTGGGTAAAGCTGAATAAAGTTCTTCCAGAGAGAAGAGCAAAGTAATAAAGGGTGAGGAAGCCATTGCAATAAACATACATTGATATATATCATGAATATGCCTCCTCAGACATGCTTTGGCCTAAGCAATGTGTGTGACAAAAATCAGATAAACACCTACCAGGTTTTGATGAGAAAATTCGAACTGAACATTTCCCTCACTGGAGGAGCTGAGAACCTGCTTGCTCCCTTGTTTTGAGATTAATAAAAAGGAGAGGGGGAGAAATGGAGAGAATTTGTTTTGAAAGCAGAAACTTTCTATTTAAAACAATAAACAGGAAAAGGGGAAAAGATCAGTGTCAAAATTCATTGGGGGGGAAAGAAAAATATGGAAATGAGTTTAAACAAAATGTATTTCTTTCTCTGGAGATGGTTCTCTGTTTTTCTGTAGCCTTATTAATCAGCCTGTTCCTGCCTCTCCTTTTAAAAGAGGCAAGGGAGAACAGAAACCCGGTGCGTGAGAATGCGAGAGTGAGGCTAGAGGGCCACTTTGCACATATATTTATAACATTAGTATTGCAGTTCTTTGATTCCAGCTTTAATCGACCTTCTTTTCTCCTAATGAGCCACTCAGAGAGATGTTTGCCTCTTGCAGTGAAGTGTTATACTCTCCTTCCTCTTCTTCCACTGGAAATCCACATTTAGGATCTCGCTAAAAGAATCCCTTATCCCCTCAGTTCTCACATCTGGGGTGATGTACCCAGGAGGCTTTTTACTGACCATGGCTGGAAGAGCCTTGGCTGTGCTGGGGGTAAGAACTCTTTGAGAAACACAATCAATTCAATGCAATGGCCTCTGTGAGGGTCCTGAAATTTCAGGACAGCATCGGCCACATGGCCTCCACTCCATCCTTGAAGCTGGATCAGAAACATGAGGCTAATGGTACTAAATTCCATGATGCTCTTTCATACATCTTCTGTTTGACGTTTGATGTGAGACGCCATGTTTTCAGGGTCACCTCAACTGACTACCTCTCCATATGGAAATCCTTCAGTGGTGCATGTAACAAATCAATAATGACTTCAGTGTGGTGCTTTCTCTGTTGGAAGGCACTAATGAACCGTCAGGCGGAAGGCCCGCCTGATGTTCATTAAACCCAGGAAATGCCCTGCAGCACAGTAACAATTGCAACAGTGAAATAAAAGTGGAAAGTCAAGGCGGGGTATCCATTCATTGGCAAACTGTACCTCCAGCCAGCATATTCTGGCCTGTGTCCAGAAGCATTGCCAAATCAAGGGTAAGATCTGGGCTGGAGGAAGCTTTTAAGTCAGTTTTGTGGGAAGATAAAATAGGCAGAAGAAATTAAAGTTGATCTAAGGATCAAATTAGGTTGCCATCTTAGGTCCATCTTAGGTCAACTCCTGGTTGGAGCCAGCTCCATGGTTTCACTCAAGTATGATATGTAGACTGAAGGCTGGTATGGGGCTGTGTCGTGTAACAGCAGCTTTCCTGTGACATCTGAAGCCTTGTACTACACCATTCAGTAATTACCTCAAGTTCTGTCCACACTGCATTAAGATCCATGCTGGATCCATGACCATATTGGGCTAAGATCCATCCAAGTTGCCCTCAGGTCTAGATCAATGCTTCAGTGGAGCAAGGCCAGTTTATCCTGGTTGGCAATTCAGACCATGCTGTTTCTCAGTTCAGGCCATATCAGCTAGCAGAAGGTCTGCTCACATGAGTGGTGTGCAAGGCACTGCTTCCCAGATGTGGCTGAACTCTCTTGTCATACCCTGTGTCCACTGTGTATACATTAAACAGAACAATTTCCACTCTTCTTCAACTACAGAAAGAAGCAAAAAGCATCCAATAAATTGTAATGGGACTTTTACAAGCATATTTCCCCAATGCACGTAAACTGCTGCTGAATTTTATTGCATATCGGTGATCAAATGGACAAAGGCAGTTACCACTGTGAAACAGACTTTCAAGGACTAAGTGCTTTTAGAGTCTAAGTGCGTCATCTTCACTTTAAAAAAAATCAAAGAATTGGATGGCAAGGTGACAGAGAGGGCAGAGTTTCAAACAAGTGTTTGCTGGGCTTCAGAGGCACCAGTAGTAAAACCAGAGCCAGATTTTCAGCTTCCCATGTGAACATTTCGATCAGAGCTGGATTTTCTGGTGTCCTCAGGAGCCCCTTGTGGGATGGCTGAAGATCAGCCACTGCAGTGATCCCTGTTGAATGGGTCATACGAGTCTAACACATGGATCTGTGGGTTGTACAGACTGTTGCTTCACTGGACACCATCCATGGACTGGAGATTGTTACCAGTGTCTGTCCAGCACTGCGCTGGAAAGGAGCACCTGAACTACTGGATCTGCCCGTTTCTGTCCTAGGTAGCCTGTCAGACAAGGCTGCATTGCTAAAAGATGGTCCCAAGACTCAGCAGGTGTATCTCACCTGACGGCTGCTGATGCGGTGGTTGCTCTTTGCCCGGGTAGGTGCACAAGTACCCAGGATGTAGGAGGTCAGGCTGTTCTCTCCCTACCAGGCGTCCCCTCCTCCCCTTGCCCCTGCCACTGTGCTCTTTTACAAACACAAATCTGCTCTCCTGGGCTCTTAAGACAAATATCTTGTCTGTGAAGAAGAAACCTTCTCCCTTCTTATGTTCCACACAGGAGAACGGCGTATTTTGGATTATTTGGGTTCTGCCTTTCATCCTGATCTCATTTCATTTGCTTTTACCTTTTCAGGAATGAATATCACATTTATCTCCGTCTCCTCTTTTACTCATTATTTCTTCTTCTGTACCTTCTTTTATTCCGTTCCTCACTTCTCTTTCTGTTTACCAGCCTCTCCCCACCTTCTTTTCTATGTATCTTACAGGGCTGCTTTATCGCAGCCTTCCAGTTTAGTGGATTAACTTTATTAGTTTCTTTTGTATGTGTCTAATTGACATGCAGTTTCAAAATCTATTTCATTTCAGCAGAACTGACCTTTATTCCCTTGCAGGCAGACTTTTTTTTTCTCCAGCTAATACCTTTGCTACATTGCTGAAAAACAGAGAAAGGTGCAGTACTCTTTTGCTCAGAGGGTGCAGAGAGTTTAGGGCAGCAGCAGGAATCACACAGCAATTGGACTGGAGAATAGATCTGAGCTTTCTACCCCATATAACCATAAATGAGTGAGCTTAAGGGGTTTTATTTTTCTTTCCACTTTTATTTCTAACAAAATCTCTTTCTTCCTCTGAGAATGTCATTGCTGCAGGAGGAACAAAGCAGTATGGAAGCACTTGAGCCTGGGCCTGGTGGTACAAGCTGTCTCTGACAACAGGAAGAGCAATCTGTTTCAAAGAAAAGTGCAAAACCTTCCTAAATGAGGCTCTGGGGAAACTCCTTGATTCCAGTTCCTGGTCTGCCAGGGCCTGTGCTTGTTCTCCAGCACAAAACTTTCTCGCTTCCAGAAAACCCCAGGGTGCTGTAGTTTGAGTGCACATCGCCATTGCTTCAAGCGTCGTTGGGGCTTTGCAGGAGGGAAATCCAGACAGAAATTGTCCGCTTGTTTCTGCTGTCCAGCTGATCAGAAGGAACTGAGACCAAACATGAATGCAGGACAATGCTCCTCTTTTCTCTTAGCTCTTTTGAAAGGCCTGAAATAGGCCTTTTGATGGAAAAAAATCAGTCAGCCCCCAGGAGCCCTTCAGCTCCCCCCAACGTGGACTCCTGTTCCAGAGCACCTGGCAGACAGGTTTCTCAGGTGCTGTCTCTGCTCAGAGACGACACGTTTCTCTCTCCTCCTTATTTCCTCACCCAGCAGAGCAGAAATGGTGGTTGACAGCCTTTTTTATAAGATGTTTTCATTGTAATTTTAATGGGCTAATTTCTTTCCCTGAATTGCCATAATTCAGGTTTAATGAAACATGTCTTATAAAATTAAAAAAAAAATACAATAATAAAGTGGAACGCCCCATTAAGCTGAAGAACAAGGAAATAACATATGTAGGGATCTGATCACTCTGACCCTGCCATCCCAGTGATGCTAGCAGCCATCATGCACGTGCTTTACATCATCATGGATGACTGTGCTTCCGACCAGGAGAAAATATATAACAAAATAATAATTAATAAATGGAACTGGGAGGCGAACTGGTACCCCCTCCCTTTGCGCCCCTGCCCAGGTTCACATCCAGTGCTGTTCGGTGATTAGTCATTGCTAGATAGCAGCACCATCTAAATGGTCTTTTCTTTCTGTCTTCTGTGGATCCTGCCCTGAGATCACACACTTTTGTGCTCCAGGCAACCGGTGGTCTCCATCACAAGCTGTGCCAAGGGGGGACCGATCCTGCTGCCTGCAGTGCTCGCTCCCAGGGGCTCCTCTGGGCAATGAGTGGAGCCCTGGGCTTGCTACACATCAGCAGTTTATCCCCGAGGTGTAAGATGACCTGAAAGGGGGTTTAGACAGATCTTCCTCTTGTTGCTGCGTGACACCTGCTGGGAATGATCTTGTGTCTTCGGCCTCCTTAAGATCTATACATATAGAGAGGTGGTTTTTAAGGCAGATATTAAATGCTCTTTGATGATCTAATCTGAATACCATTAACTGGGAGTTCAGCGTGGCATGGGAGAGAAAGGCTGGGATGTTTATGAGACTGCTCTGTCCCTGACAGCTCCAGGCTGCCTCGCATTGCACTAAGAAAGGAGAGCTGCAGTGTTCAGCAACCGCTCAGAGCCCAGAGCCAGGAGAGACCTGGCCATGCCCGTGCCTGAGTTGTACCTGCTCAGCAATGCCATGTGTAAGCCTCCACATATTGCAGCAGCCCGTTTCAGATAGCTCGTGGCAAAGCTGCTTAAAAGAATAGCTCCCTGTAAAGCCAAATGCAATAATGAGAAATTTGGGATTTGCAGCCTTGTTTTGTGGAAGGCTTGCTCCAGGGCCTCTGGGAAGTCTCCCAAGTGTCTCTGCACCAGCATGGGAAAACCCTTGCACTACCAGGCAGGGTGCAGGATTGGGGAGTGGTACGTTAGTGCTCCTGTACCAGTACGATGTCTTTTTTTGGAGAATTCCTCCCTGAAAATGCTGACCTCCAGCCAAGAGCAAAAGCAATCAAGGGATGAAATTTATTGTGATGCTGAGTCAACATGCGAGATTAATGCTTCCCTTTCATCTCACGACCCTTCATCTCTGAGTTTCAAATCAGGTACCATGTAAAATATAGCCCCTAGCATGCTACCTGTGGAAAAAAATATCAAAGAAAATAACCTGTTTGCAAGTGAAGGGCTGCGCATTGCATCAGCTTGGGGAGAGTTATTAATTTCCTTCTGTCCTTTGTAGTTGCATGGGTGGTCATGCCAGGGTGGTCTAGAGTTACATCCCAGAGCAGTGCAGTTCAGAGAAGGGATGTCTCAGCTGAAAGAGATACAGCTCTGCTCCTCACCTCTGTGGTTCAGTAAGAGCGAAGGAGGTCCTTTGCTACTGAAAAAGCTAAAACATGCAATTGGGAAAAATACAATGAAAGACAGGAGGGATATTTTCAGATTTCTAACATGCTCAACCAAATCAGACTCTGAGGGGGCAGGAAGCGAGCTGAAAAGAAACCTCCTAGTTTTGAGTCTATCTGGCTGGTGTTATAGACACAGATTTGGGCTAGCAATCCTTTTCTTCAGCCACTGGAAAGCTTCCATTGAACCATGACCATTAGTCATGGAGAGAGAGGTATTGTTATGTATGACCACTTCCACACAGTTGATGCTGGAAGACAACATGCTTTGACCCTACAGATTTCTGAGACATTGTGACAAGCAAAATGGAAATAGATGAGTGAGTTAGAAATTTCTTTAAAAATAAAGCTAAGGAAAGGAGGAGGAATCTTTATTCAAGCTTTAATGAGGTAGTTATTGCTGAGTAATTACGTACTAGCAACTTATTTACAGGAAAGGAAGGTTGCTAAAGTTCAGTTTACTTGTCTTGCTTAATTAGGTCCCATTCCTTGGGGATGAGCTAATTGGACGGTGACATTCAGTGAAATAATGAAATAAATGTCATGTCATGTAAAGAGTTAATTAATGATAAAGAAATGTTCACCCTTCAAGAGGCACGGAGCTGGAGTTGATGCAATATTTTGGATGCAGTGCTTTTCTGTTGAGAAACACTGCTTGGCATAAGAGTGACTTGGCATAAATGTTTGTGGGAGCACATCTATTTGGATGGAAATTTTGCCAGGAAGATTTATGAGGTCAGAGAAAGAAGAATGCAGGCTGTTACCTGGACTGCAGGATGCTGCTTTTCAAATACTGGGTTAGGAGATGGCAGCACTCCCACTGTAAATGAAGACCTTGGATAGTAAAAGTGTTTTTGCCCCTAGTAGTTGCTGGTTCCTATGTCCTTCGCAGCCAAGATGGGTGGTGTGATTTAAACATCATTACTTTGTGTCCAGGAACAGATGGGTTGGCCATGCAAGGTTGCAAGGTCAGCAATATGGTGACTGCTGACACTTCTATTTTTCTTTATGAATGCTGTAGAAAACTTGCAGGAAACTGCTCAGATGGCCCATGTAGTAGAATATAATTTCTGGACAGATGCAGTAGGACAAAAACTTGAAAATCCACTGAGAAAGTAATGGTATGACTTGTATCTGATTGAAGGAGAGTTGCTTATGTATGGACCTTACACTGGGAATCGTAGAAGAGAAATCCATCATTGGAAAGCCTCTTGTCCATCTGCTTATTCCTCTTGAGGGATGAATGGACTCTGAGAAGCCCAGAAGCAGTGCTGGAGATGCTCACCGCACAGCTGGGAGACAGAGAGTCCATCTGGGCACAGGCTAGTGTCAGTGAGGGGGAGAATGGGACATGCACCTTGTGTAGATGTACCTGGAGGGCAAATCTTGCTGAGCACATCTGCTAGCAAAGAGTTTATGGGTGAGAGCTCTGGCCTTACTGTTGAAATGTAGCTGGTTTGTTCCTAGTGAGTTCTTATTTCCTCAGCCTTATTGCATGAGTCACTGTTTTCTGCTGGAGCGGGGCTCTCATAAAGGTGTTTGCTGCATGGGGTCTGGTGCTAAGTCATCAGCTACTGAGGTTATTTTAATGGGCATATTACTGTATTTCTGGCACCATCTGCTCCTCTCTCTGATTACTGATGCAAGGAGGGATTAAGAGAAAGTCTTTTCCCTCTTTCAGCAGGAAGGGTGTTATTAGTGCTTCAAACACACACATCGAATTTGTTCTGCATGCCCAGCAGCATCTGGCATTTCCTCTCCGTCTTTCCCCGTGCAAATTGGTGGAGGAAATCTAATTGGCGAGTGGAGCTGTCTGGCTGAGAGCTGCACTGGGCACTTGGAGTTGCTGTTTACTTTTGTTTTCCCGAGGAGCGTGTTGCGTGTCCCAGATCCAGGGCTGTTTCTGCAGGTTATGTCACCGGTCAGCAAGGCTGACCCTGCCTCTGCACGTGCATTCCTTGCTGCGAATGGCGTGGGAGCCACGCACCGATGGACAGAGCGGAGAGCGGGAGGGAGTGAGGGGGTCTCTCCGAGGTCATATCCACCATTTGTAGAAATTAGCTTGGTCTCCAGAGAGCCTCCTACCCCTGTGTAATTGTTATTCAGTCCCACATGGGGAAGGTCAGGACCAACCGTGAGAGGGAGACTGCATGTGAGATAGCTCATGGGCTAAGGGCTGCCTGGCATACTGATAAGATGGCACAGCATCCATCAGCGCCAGTGAGGAGGAGATGCTGACACTCATCAATAAAACATTATCTGTGACAAATTACAGGGAACAGCAACAGGTGCCTGGGAAGCCATAAAGAGGTCAAATGGGAAAATGGGGAAGCCATCTCCCCAAGGCTAATCCTCAGCTTTGGTCCTGTTTTATGTTTTCCAGTCAACCTGATTGCACAAAGTGTAGGAATTGGAGTGCACAACTGGGGAAAAAGATGAACAAGAGTTTTAGAAAGCTGCAACAAAATTCAATGCCAACTTTACTCTGAGTGGGCTTGTTTCATTTGTGGATCTCAAACCAATTCTTGGCTACAATAAGCCCACTGCAGAGGGAGCAGGCATGGATAGAAATGACACCTGGTATATAGCATGGCATGAGCATAACATGACACACAGCATAACATGCAGGTCTGGAAGAGACCTGCACGTGTTCTGGGGTGGACTGTGACTCTGTGGTGAGGAAACCTCCTGTTATAATGACTCACACATGGGAGGATTGTCTAAAGCTCTCAAAGTAAAAGAGTTGAGAAAATGTATTCTGTGAAGTTCCCCTCTCTGTGATGCTCTGGAGTCCATGTTGGTCCATATTAACCTAATTCTCTGAGGTAGTGATGGGAAAGTACAATGAAGGTTTGGGGCAGCCATTGAAGGGTTTTCCTAAAAAGAGAGTAGAGTCCTGGGCCTTATGGCAGGTCTTGGACAACTACACAATGTTGTGTGATGTTGGACAATATGGATGGGGTCTCCTGGGGGTTTCATGCTGCCTGCACTGTTCACCACTGTGGTGGAACTGGTGGCAGTTGTGACAGCAGTCAGTTCAGAAAGTCACTGCGTCAGGGCTGGACAATGCCCCAAAGTCCAACATGGAAGAGAAGTATAAGAAATGGCAGGTCATTGCAGATGCAGGGCTGGACTCAAGATGTAGTCTGAAGGACTTTGGGGTAATAGGAAATGCAGGGCTGGCTGTGGCTTGTTTAATATTCGAGAGGCTGGCTGGTATTTACTAGCATGCATATTGTCTGAAAGGTCAGTACACAATCTTACGGTTTCTCTGCACGTTTTCTTCGGGCCTGGAATGAGCAGTTGTGCTCACTCACCCATGGCAAGCAGAGAAACCATTTATCAGCAGTAAGTAGTAGTTAAAACAAATATGCTGAGCTGGTTGGAGGACTAAACCCAGACAGTAGAGGTGGGATCAAAGGAGCTACTTCTGGTTTTGTACCTGGCTTGAAGTTGGCTTTTCGCTTGAGGGGTCAGCCGACAATGGAGTAAAGATAACCTACGTCTCAGCGCTGTAAGGGTATGCCTCTAGTGGGGCTTAGTCGGGGAAAAGAGGAGCAAAGAAGAGAAGAAAGGATTGGCAGAGACCTGAGAGAGGTAAAGAACAGGGAGAAAGGACACAGATATGGGATTTTACTGTGCCTTGCCCTGGGTTGCTTGTGCGTAACCTTCCTCACTCTCTTAATTCTTCCTCTTGTCCATCATTTCCTTGTTGGCTGTCCTAGTAATGTAAGAGCAAGCTTGTTAGACTTCTAGGATACATGGGACTCCTTTGACATGGCTGGAGCTGGATCAGCTCTTGTGGTACTTATCTAACCTTGGTAGGGAGGATCCCTGTGTCTAGAGGCTTTGTGCAACTCTCCAGTTGCTCATTTTCTAAAGCCAGCACTGAGCAGGTTACGTGTGCCTTCCGTATCCCAGGATATGGGGAGCTTTTTGTCCAGAAATACTTCTCTGCATTGCTGCTGCACTGGTCCTGGTGCCAGATCCTGGCCTGGGAGGTCCCCTGTATTTCATGGAGGATCCTGAACTCTTCCCAGAAGTGCACAGGGTTTGCAGGCTGCACTGAAAAATGCTTGTTTTATACCGTTGGTGTGCCTGAACCCTACCCTCGTGGCGTTTGAACACTGTGTATGTGTGTGCTAGAGAACAGTTCTGAGACTCTTGGATAACTTCTGCTGAAAAGAAAAAAAAAAGGAAAGGAAAGGAAAGGAAAGGAGAAAGGAAAGGAGAAAGGAGAAAGGAGAAAGGAAAAAAGAAAAAGGATCAGGCATGGAGAGAGATTGGTGTAGTTCTGAGGATGCAGGCACAGACCACTGGTTGAGCCAGGGGATCTGCATGGCTAAGCATGAGAAAGGACCTGCTGAGTCCCACCATAAGCTCTTCCTGCCAGCGGCCAGCAGCAGCTGCTCTGGGTATCTGCACAGAAGGGAGCAGTCCGCCTAGGAGGTTCTCCCAGGCTCCAGTGATTTCCAGGATGTGCTGAGCTGGAGGTGCTCCCCTGGTTCTTGGTAGCCCATAGTGGATTTTGTCTTCCAAGACCATGTCCAATTGCTTTTAGACAGGCAGCTGGTGACAGACAGGGCAGTAGACATGGGAGTAGGTAAAGGTAGAGGGTGGGATACATCACACACAACCTCAGACCCTTGCAGTGTCAGCATCTCCCTCTGATCCACCTGCTCACACTCCCTGGGTACTCTGGAGAGAAAAATGGGCACGTTGAGGGTCTGATTCATGTGCCCAGCTGCAGATGCCCACTTTAGAGGAGAGCAATCACTCTCCCGACTCCGCTAGCAATGACAGGCGCTTTTGTGACTCCCAAGGTGACTCGAGCAGGGTAAACATTTACCCTGTAGAAACCTGTGTTTAGCCTGATAACTCCCATCCAGCTGGGGGAAGAGATGGATAGTTGAAGAGATGGGGACAGGTAGATGTCACAGATGGAAATTCTTTGTATTTCTTTATAAACTGTGTCCTGCAGCATGAATAGATGGTGTGTCTGTGCATCTGACAGAGCACTGTAAGACAAAAAGTGAGAGAGCTAGACACCCACTTAACCAACCGTGCCATGTAAGCTTTGGTGAGCGGCGGGAAGCCAGCTGGACAGTGTGTCCCTTGCAGTGGATGGCTTGTCCCTGGCAGAGCCAGCTCTGTGTAAGCAATGCACATCCAGCCCAACAGCAGCCCTGCTTGGCTGACGTCTACTTTCCCCTGGCTCCCACGAGCAGGGTGGCTGGGTGCACTTGCTGGCCTTCACATCATCCCTTTGACACGAGTTTTCGTTGCTGTGTGGATTTTTTTAGCAGGCAGTTAGGGAAGGGTGGGGCAATCTGGGCCTAGCTCCTGTGAATGAGATGAGAAGCAAACTCAGCCTGAGCAGAGGTTTGCTCAGAGGCAGCAGAGATCTCTGAGCTGGCTTTGCCACAATATGATATCTTAACTGCCTAATGGAAAGAAGATGGAGTGAGGTCAGCTGAAGCCCAGCACTCGCCATGATCAGCACAGCCATGGGGCTGGCTTGAGGGTGCCTGGAGCTCAGTTTTAACCTTTCAAGTGTCCCACTGAAATGAATCTGGACCCTGGTGGAAACCTCAGCCTAAAGCACCCTCGTGGCCCTCGGTAGCAGGGATCACCCTGAGCTCCCCAGCGGTGGTCTGAGCAGGTGATCTTTGCCAGTGTGTGACCAGTGCTAACCAGGCTGGTGGACTGCAACGTCCTCAGACCAGCCATCCTCTAAACGCTGCCTGGCTTGGCTACCTGGCATTTGGACGACTGCTTTACTGGCACTGTGCTGCGAATCAGCTAAGTGAGCCGTGCTCGTTAAATGATCTCCAAGGCAGCAGAGACAAGTCAGCTCAGGAGGTGATTAATTAGGAACAGCAGAACTCTCTAACCTGTAGGTGTCTGATTTGAATCGGGCAAAGCTGAACAGAGGCTGGAAGCGATGCTAGAAGAGCAGGGAGGGCAGGACCGAAGTGTGTGAGTTATTCCTCAAAAATAATCATCAGCTGTGATTTTCTCTGCCTGACAAGGTACTCATAACCTCTGGGGAAGGCTGTCCCCGAGATGCCTTCCTGGTCTTCACACCATCAGGAGACTGCAGACAGCACAGATCTGCCAGAATCAGCGTTGGAAACCATGCCTCAACTTTGTGCTCCCCTTGGGGCTGGGCATTGTTCTGGGGAGCTGATCCATTCCTAAATTCTGTGGATCTTTGTCTGGGTGTCTAAAATGGAGATCACTGTGCTTGCTCATCTCAGGCAAGGTAGCTAAGAGTGAAGTTTTCATTCAAACCTTTCTTAAAGTGAGAATTGCAAGCTGCTGCATAGTGAAGACCATGAGGAAAAAAAGCCCCATGGAGTTTTTTTCCTTGATTGTGACCTACCAGCCTCCCAGTTTTGAAATTTTATCAAAATACTGAAAGTTGAGAAAAATGACATCAGATGAGGACTTTAGTAAAATGTTTGAATCCATGCTAATACCCCAAATTACTCTTTTCAGAGTGGGGTGGAAATGAAACATCAGAAAAAAAATCAAAACGTATGATATTTGTGAAATGAAACTCTTCCACTCATCAGTTTGGAACAACATTTGTATTTAAAGGCTTGCTAAATTGCCCATTAAAAAAACCCACACCCAGATCTTAAAATATATCACTGAAAAATAATAACCACTTTCATTCTGAGTCAAAGAAATGTTTCAGTAAGAAAACACAGAAGCAAAGTGGTTTAATTTTGTTAGAGGAAAAGTCTTAGCCCAGCTAAAAAAGCATTTCTTCCAATGGCTTGCTTGAAACCTGACTGCACAGATCTGCCTCTAAAATCACCTTTTCCCCCAACTTTTAAACCCAGCTGAGGCAGCCTCGGTTTCTGCTTCGCCTCCAGACAACTGACAATGAGGTGACACATCTCTGGGTAAGACCGACAGCGAGCTGAAATTGGTGGTTTGATTTACGGAAATAGTTTCAAATCAATTGTTCTGCTATTCAACTAATTCTTGATTGCAGTGTTACATGGATAAGAAAGGCCCAGAATAAATTATGAGCTTTGCTACATGTTCCAGGCGCTCCATTTCAGTAATCACATTGCAGCTGGCTGCACGTCACCTAAGAGCGAAGATCAGACAATGATACTGGACACGAAATATCATCTCACATTTAATGCCATAATTGCTCTGTTTTCAGAGCCTGAAATGCCTCTTTGGTGGGCAAATATGCATCATGTGCCCCTGGGCACTGATAGCCGGATACGTTTCAGCAGTACTTTTGAAGAAAAGATCAATTTAAAAGGGATATTGTAACCTGGGAAGCAGCCAAGAGACTTCTTCTAACTGTGATTGTGCTTGACACTCGTAATGAAACAAAATTCAGATCACTGCAATAAATTTCCAAACTGTGAGTCTTCCAAAAAAAATGCTTAACATTTCCCACAAGGCCCTACAAATTCAATCTGCATAAGCTCCAAAATAAGTGTATTTTCTACCTTAAACTAATACTTGGCAGCAACTTTCAATTGGCTCATTTAATTAAGTTGGTGTGCAGATCCCATTTTAATGTATTTAATGCCGCTAAAATGACAGGCATGCTGATCAAGGGGATTGTATTTTATTATTTTTATTTTTTTTTAATTTAGACTCACTCAGATTTCTTTTCCTCCTCACCGTACTTAGTGCTGCAAGCACATACATCCAGTAGGTGACACAGCAGAGCACCCAAAGCCAACCTGGGGGGTAGAAGGGAGCAGGGCATGAAACGATGGAATGAAATTAATTGTCCTGGTTTCAGCTGGGATAGACTTATTTTTCTTTGCAGTAGCTGGTATAGTGTTATGTTTTGGATTCAGTATGATAAGAATGTTGATAACACACTGATGTTTTCAGTTGTTGCTAGGTAGTGTTTGTACTAAGTCAAGGATTTTTCAGCTTCTCATGCCCAGCCAGCAAGAAGGCTGGAGGGGCACAAGAAGTTGGGAGGGGACACAGCCAGGGCAGCTGACCCAAACTGGCCAAAGGGGTATTCCATACCATATGATGTCATGTGACATCATGCCCAGTATATAAACTAGGGGGAGTTGTCCTGGGGGGGGATTGCTGCTCGGGAACTAACTAGGCATCAGTCAGCAAGTGGTGAGCAATTGCATTGTACATCACTTGTTTTGTATATTCCAATTCTTTTATTATTATTATTATCATTGTCATTTTATTATTGTAATTTTATTATTGTTATTATTGTCATTATTCTTTTCTTCCGTTCTGTTCTGTTAAACTGTTCCTATCTCAACCCACGAGTTTTACTTTTTTTTTTTTCCTGATTCTCTCCCCTATCCCACTGGGTGGGGCGGAAGTGAGTGAGCGGCTGCGTGGTGCTTAGTTGCTGGCTGGGGTTAAACCACGACATTAATGCAAGCTAATTAGGGCATTTCAAACCACAAGGATCTTCTGGATCAAGAAGGAGCAACACATGATGACACCTACTTAATGAACCTTCTCTGCTGCCCAGCAAGAAAGAAGACGATTTGGTGACTTCTTGCACAGTTTTTGAGAGCATTGGCCTAAAACTGAGACAGCTCCCCAAGGCTGGGACAGGCTGTAGGTTTTGCCCAAAGGAAACGAGGGTTTAAAATCAACTTTGTGTGCATGTGTGTCTGCTTGGCCCAGCCCATGTATAAAAATTTTTAGAACCTGCTGGTTTTCAAACAAATTTGAAAGAGCACCGAAGAGCTCAGAGGGGTGAAATTCCTACATGTTTGGTGAAAACAGGCAGAAGAAAAAGATCTAAATTAGTGTCCAGTTGAAGAAAAAGGCAGTCTTTGGAGCTAAACCACATTATTAGACCCTGGAAAATTTGCACTCAGGGAGCCACATGAAAGCAGGCTCAATGCTTTCTCCTACGCCTCAATTGATTTTTCTGTGTCGCTGCCTTTCCTGAGGCTTCTTCAGTCCTTCCAGTTGCACTGAGTAGTCCCAACTCGGTGGGGTCAGGCAGTGCTAGGTGCTGTACAAAGATGTAACAAGAAACAGTCAAGAAGCAATAGCTGTCTACAGGCAGACAGGCAAAAAGAGGCCAGGCTGGGCACTTTTGCAGCCCGGGCACTGCTTAAAGCCTCGTCACTTGGGCGATTTGGATAAATTACCTGCTTCAACCTGCAGCCACTGGCTCTGTGTCCTCTGGATTGCCTCCACAGGCATGGATTGGGAGAGGGATTTCCACAGCGTGGTCCTGAGTAGGTAGTGACAATGGTTGAGATGAATCTATTGTAACACATCGTGTAGAGCGTTACACTGGAAGTGGTTAAAAATGGGTTGTTTTAAGTAATTGCAGTTGTAAGAAATTTGAAAGATAATTTAATGGCAGCCTCTAGCTGTCAGCTCTGGGGATCTAGTGATGAAGCAGAGGCAGCTTCTCACGGCTCCAACTAACCTGGTATGATCTTGTGAATACGTATATATTTTTATAAAAATTGGTCTTATCTGAGGGGAGAAATATGTGACTGTTGTGTTACCGATTCTTTTTCTCATACTTGCTTTGTGTCAGAGCATCTTTTGATTTTACTGTGATTACTTGGAACGATTTTAGGTTATTTTCACCTGCCTGTGGTCCATTTGCTTCAATCCTCTGTCCTTACAGATATAATTTTTTTTCCTTTCCTTGCTTTAAGCCTTGAAGTTAATTCCTCCCTCTCTCTCTGTGAGGGTTTTCTTCCTGAAGCTTTTGTGTGCGTGACTATTTCATCTTTTCTGAACACCACTTTGACATCATCTGAACCACAAAACTATCAGCTGGCCTTGCCATTCCCGCTCTCCTCTCAAATCCTGCAGAAGGTGGTGAATTACCCGTAGCCCAGCAGTGCTGCAAAGACTTAGGTTTTGGCTCAAATCATGTCTCTTCTTGACTGATACTTCCCTAAACCCCAGAAAGTGTGATGCTCACGGATGGCAGAAGGAAAAGGATCTCATGCTTTACATTAGGCTTTCATTTGCAAGTGGCTTATAAAAGATTAATAAATGATTAATAGGCATTATAGACATGAGTAGCATATTTAGCAGGTGATTATAAGCATACCAGGAGAAGGTATTACAGAATATTATAAGCAACCTATTGACTGTTTGGGCTTTATAGTAATCTGTAAGCATTGATTAGTCATTCATTAAAACACCTATTAATCATTTACAAACCTTCTATCACCTATTTTGTGAATTCTTGACAGAAAGCACAACCAGAAATCCAGAAATAGTACATAAAAAAAAAAGTGCTTTATTCCATAGTCAGTCCTAAGACATTTCAGAGCCAGAGGTGCCAAAATACAACCCTAACCCTGACAAGACCTCTGCAGAGACCTTGCTATTCTGCACGATGGCCGTAAATTACGCATAGGCAGAATCAGGATCCCTGCAAACCTGCCGTTTTATTCACCTGAGAGATGCTGGTTCTGCACATCTACAGGGGACAGAGGACAGTGGGAGCTGACTGCCAGTCTGCTTTGCATGTTTCAGCACATTTTTATATTGAAAATAAACAAGTGACAAAGAAGGGCCGTGATTAAAATCTTGTCCAGTTCTTCAGCTACAAACCAAGCCAGTGTTACCTGCGGACCCATGGAGACAGATGAAGCAATTTTCCAGAGTGCAGCTTCCTCATGTCTGTCCCATCTTATTCTAAAGTTTGTCTGCTGAGATTAGTTGGGAGCAGTCAGGAGCTGCTTTTAATGAACCCTCTGCCCTGACTTCCATGTTTGTTTTTTTTTTAATAATGCATTTTAAAAAACTGGATTTGGCCATTTCAGATGCTTTTTTCCTCTCTCGGTCCGAGTTTTCATTTCTTTTCTAAAAAGAGGGAAATACAAAAACAGGGATAAGTGTTTTCTTTGCTTTTCCTGGGGGAAGAAATCAGAAATATCTTGGTGCAAGAGAAACACGCAGCATTTGAGTGACAATCTCTATCTGATGCTTTCAGAGAGCTTGTGTGCTGTCTGTTTCCCTCTGGACCTACTTTCATCCTGGCTACAATTTTGCATTGTGCATTCTATTTGTGGCAGTGTCCCTCCCTTGTCTGCAGAGAGCTTGTGTGCTGTGTTACCTTGCCTCACCTTGGAGACCTGAACCCTCCACCTGTACCACATTTTGAACATAAAGACAGTTTCCATCCCAAAGAGCTTAGTTTGAGATGCCAGGCAAGTCAACACAAAGAACACATGGACCTGCACATGGGAACAGTGATACCCAATATCTGATTACTGTGATAAGCTCTGGTCCTCCTGCACCAGCTGCTTAGGCACTGCCAGTGTTTTATAGGCATTGCAGTAGCAGTGATTTTTAAGGAGGGATGTGAAGGAAGATAAGGGAGTCTTCCTAGATTTATGCAGAGGATTACCAAAGGAGAAACTTCTCTCCATGGTCTCTTCTGGGCTCTGAGTGAAGGAAACATCAGCCACGTGCTTACCTTTCAGCACGCATTTTGAGTGCTTTTCTCTGTCGGGACTTGCTTGGGCCAATTACTGGCTCCATCCCCGTGGAATGCTGCCCCTTTACATTTCTCACTTAATCGATTTGGATGAAATCTCCCTGAAAATCCTGTTTCTTTTCTTGCTCTTTTTTTCCCTAATGCAGCCTGCTCTAATACCTCAACAATCCTCCTTCAGATCCCTGTGTAGCCCATTAGTGTGTTTATACTGTGAGATTTCCTTCCTTTCCCATAATGCAGAAGAAATAATTTCATGGTGTTTTTCCATTTCTGAATATTGACATAGATGCTGCTGAAAGTGGCGGGCTCTGTTCCTGCTTCTACCTGTTCACACTTGAGCTCACACTCTTGTTATTTAGCACTTAACGGTTCCCCCCTTCCTTGGATGAGTGCTAATTGGCTAAAATTAAGCAAAGCGAGCTGAAATATCCTTCACACCCCATACTCATGCCCCCTTCCCAGCTTTTCAGCCTGCTGGTGCTTCAATTAATCCTGTTCAATGCGCTAGATGGCTCCGCATCACTCCTGACCCCATCTGCAGTGTTCCAGGCTTTCAGACAGATGCTTTAGCAACCTCCTGTCATTTTTGTTTATTTAATATTCACTAAATGCTGCTGCTTCTTGCTGGTCTTGGGGTGACGTGATTTGATCCTTGCTCCTCTGTTCTGATTGCTCCTGTTCAGGGCTAGGTTAGCCGCTGCATTTGGAGGTCAATCCGCCTCCTTCTGCCAGACTGCTGTTGGCAGGACATTCCCTAGCATGAAACCTGGTCTGAGGCACAACACAAATTTGAAACCTCTCCTGTGATTTCGTGGCTGTTTTCAGCAGGTCCCGCAGGTGCTCGGGGGACATCCAGGGACTTGGCTGGAGCTGAGCTGCTAATCTGGTTTGCATGGCTGGAAAAGCTGAAGGTGTCCATTTGTTTGGTGATCATACTCATGTCCACTGTGATGTTGTCTCCCAGGACCGAGCACAGCCCACGTCGTGGCACTCGGTGAGAGGAGACACAGCCAAATGCCCATAGGTATCTGCTGACCCGCAGCCCTATAAGATGGGAACACTTAAGTTGACACTGGCTGACATGGAAGGGGTGAAGAAATGCACCAACTTTCCCATGAATGTTTTGGGGGGAACATCACAGTAAGAGAGAGCTCTTCCTGGCTCTTGATTCTCCAAGTCTGATGTGGATTGTGGGGTTTGTTGCTACCCCATAGCCTCATACCTGATCTTTCCTTATGCAGACCTTACCTCCCCAACTTTCACTGTGTGCGTTGAGCCTCCTCCAGGGTTGTGTTTGCAGGTAAACTCTTGCTGTCTGAGCTTTGCATCTGAATTTCTTCCTCTCTTACAGAAGGACTGTAAGCAAATAATCTGTGTGCAAAATGTGATCATGGGGGAATGCAGAGTTAGCAGCACTGAGTGATTTGGACAGTAAAGAGGCATAACCAAAGATGATTTCTTGCCCTGACCCAGATTCCTCTGGGAACCAGCACATCCCATAGTTTTTCAGTTCCCAACATTAAACAGGCAAAAGAGCAGTGAGGATATGTTCACTGCGGATTATCAGCCATTCGGAGACCATGGTGATTCATGAGTGCCATGTAAGTATCAGACACACACTGTATTTAGAGTCAGATTGAAGAGAAACACCACTCTGCATCCTACATAGTTCTGTATTGGCTTAGACCAGTTGTCTCCACGCTGACAGGGCTCTTCTGAGAGATGGGGAGTCTTTCTGTGATACCTGAATGTAACAGGGGAGTTATGTGGGAGTGCACCCCAATTCTCTGCACAGCACAGCTTGCTTCAGGCTTAGCTGAAAGCAGATCTCATCTTTTTTCATATGTATTACGAGTGGTTCATCCGGCAGGGAGGACCATTCCTCACACAGATGATGGGACTGTCAGACATGCCACAGAGTGCTCCCTGTCTCATATTTCACTCCTCTTGTTTGGCTGCGTTGCATCAGGAAGAGTTGCTCTCTAAGCCATGCTGCTGGAAAGCCTTTTTTTTGCCTCTATTGAGCAGTCAATAATCTACTAAAATCAAAACTATCCATTTGCCTTGTTCCTATCAATATAACTCTCTGCTTCTATTGAATCTCTCTGTCGAGCTAGCTGGTGATTTGATCTTTGTCGCTGTAGCATCTGACTGTCGCACAAATATATATGGAGGACGTGGTCTCCTTGGCTTGAGAGATTTATCTGTCTCTGTTGGGCTGGTCAGTAGAGGAAGGAAAGAAAGAAGGCAGAAAGGAAAGAGACAGATGGTATGAGATAAAAAGAAACTGAAAAGGCAGATCAAAGATTGATAGGGGAAGAAAGGAGAAGGACTGAGCGAGGGAAGCAGCTGGAGAGAAAGTTGGTCTCAGGACTAATGGGGTCAGAGATGCAGAAGGGCTGATGCCATGGCGGTGACAGAATGCCCTGGTCAGGGTTAGGTCCTGCGGAGCTGGACACCGCATGGCTGTAAGGAGGGCCCTGCCCTACCCTGAAGAGCTCGTTTAGAGGAAGAAGGAAAAGAGGAATTTAAGATGCCGTCAGATGGTGTCTGAGGGGACCGCTAACGAGATCGCATGGGGTCAGAGAGAGTGCGAGTGGTTTAAGGCAGCAGCTCCTTCATAGGAAGCTGTTTAATCAAAAATACTGTATCTTGTCAGGAGTCAATGAAGCAAAGTTAAAATAGGCACGTTATTATGTAAATTCCTTCACAGCCTGCTGGCAGAAGACAGGCCTAAGAAAACTCGGGCTGGGGCTGCTGCTGTGCTAGCTGACAAACAACAGAAGCTACACTATCATTGCCCCATTCTCCAGTGCAGCAAGAGCAAAAAGCCTTGTGCGGCCTCTCACTGCCCTCAGATCATTGAGCTCCCCACAGCACCTTCACCTTGTGGACCTCCAGCCCCTTGACAAGCAGGCAGTGAAGTGCCTTTTTGTCTCCCTCAAAGCCAGCCTTGCTTGGCAGTGTAGGCTTTGGGAGTCCCTGGGGGAAGGATGTCCTCCCACCTTCTGTTGTCAGTGAGTGGGAGGTTCTGCTAAGTATATCCTCCCATCTTAGGTGGATTTGTCCTTCGGTGGTATCGGCATCCCTATTCGCATCCCTATTCTACAGGCAGGGAACAGGTTGTGCCAGGAGTTGAACTCAGAGGTTTATGTCCCATATGAGAAGCTCAGCCTCTGGATTATTCCCACTCTCTTATCTCTCAGCATCTTTTGCTTTTGACATGCCCTTACACCTGTTTTCTTCCCTGATTTGGGGGAAATCCTCAGAAAGAGACTTCTTTTCCCCTTCCAAATAACTGAAGACTTGTTAGGTAATTTGTGGGTCAGGGGTTTTTTTAGGCTTAAGCTTTTTTTAGTCTGTCACTTTTCAGGCTCTGCCATCCTGTGGAAAAGCAGCATGCACGCAATTAGCAGGCACGTCTCAGCCTTTGTCACCTGCTCCGAGTCCTCTTGCTTGGCTGAACTGCTGAGATAAAGCATTGTCAGCTCAGGTGGTGAGATTCAGCCTCTACAAAATCTCAACATAGAGCATCCACAGCAGGGATGAGAGACAGCATCATGAGACAGCATCATCAGAAGGATGTAAATGACAGGGAAACCCAGCCAGCCTGAGTTTCAATGCTTTTTATCCAATTCTAGACTCCAAAGCTATTCTAATAGTAGAATTTCCAGACCAATCCTAATCCTTTTACAGCGTCTGTCTGCTCTTAGCAGGAGGGAGCTCCAGTCCTGGTAGGCTTGTCAGAGCAATTGGGGGAGAGGTGGAGGGGGTGTGTGTCAAAATTTTCTCAGCAGATGCCAACAGCCTCCTAATAGGAATGGCTAATAGGAATTCACAACCAGATCTTATTCAGCTGAAATCTCACTCACCATCTCAATCCAAACAAAGGTTTCATATCAGGTTTGATGGTTCTTGGCCCAAGTGTGCTCCTATGTAGAGCAGTGGGTGGATTTTGCCCCATGACAGCAAGAAAGAGGTTAACCCAGGCAGCAGCTACTGAGCAGCTGGGAAGGATCAAGGAAAAGCTATTTTGTAGAGGGCAGTTTGAGAGAGAGGGGAGCTGAGGAGCCTGTTATTCAAAGGATACAGCTTTGGAAGTCTAGGAAATTAGGCAGGACAGGTTTCCAGAAACAAATTCTCAGCAGGGAGCAAACTGAAGTAGTTTCTTAGGCAATGCCAATGTAATAGCATACAGAGGAGCTAAACTTGCATACAAAACCTCTGTGTGCCTTTCATTTCCTATCCTTGTGTATTCCTTTTTCTGCCGATCGGGTTCTGAGTTAATAACTTGATCTGTATGATGAGTGGTAGGAGGGAGGTAGTAGGGCACTGAGCTGGCAGAAAAGATCTCCATCATCTTCAACAGAGCCTTGGAGGACTTCTGCGCCAGAAGATGATCAGAAGGGATCTGGGGATTGTAGAGGGGAAAGGATTAGATGTGCTATGGCTGCAGAGAAAGACTGATGGCACTATATGCGTAGAGGCCGGGGTCATACTCCCTTTCTCTGCGAGACAGCTGTAATATTGCATTCATTGTGTGTGTTGCACACTGCATTATGAGATGAGTATTGACAAACATAAGAAGTTCAAGAAAGAGCAACAAAATTATTGGGGGTAGAGGGAGTTCAAAGGGTCTGATTAACAAGGAAAGATTAAAAAAATCTAATTATGTGCAGCTTGGCAAAGTGACAACTAGGAGGGACATAAGTGTCTGCATATTGAAATAGAATAAATACTACAGATGGGTAATATTAATGTTCAGTGACTCAAGGGAAAGTCCTAATAAGAGGAGAAATCTCTGTGGTTATCAGGAAAATATTCTTACATCTGTTGCATTAGGCAATAGGGTAGTTTACTGTGGGGAGAGGTGAAATCAGCTGGGAATTGTAGATCTGGCAAAGCTGCAGCAGTATAAAATATAACGAGGGAAACCATCCTGCCATGGCCTGCTAGAGAACAAGGTGATGTGTATGTTCTCCTCCATTACTATGACAGTGTGATTCTTCTGCCAGTTAGGTTCAATTTCAGTAACACAGTCTGTGTGACAGGGGAGCTGGCTTCATGTCGGATTTCCACTGGATGTCAAACAATTCCACAGATTTATGCCAGTCAAGTATTTGTTCCTGTTCCTCCAACTTTTCTCCCTCAAATCCCCGAGTCGATCCATCATTAAAATCATTCTAGCCTATTCTGTGTTCTAGCAAGCTGGGAGCTTCAATGGAGGTCCAAACTTTAACATAGTAACACAGTTTAATGAATCCCAGTGCTAGAAATAGCCTAGGATGTTCTTCAAAGGTTTAGGCTCTCAAGGTATAGAAGAGCTTTCAAAGGGGACTTGCATTAGACTTGTACCATGGGCACTTGGCCAAGCCATGCATAATTGCAGTCAGTTTGAGACTGTGGCAAGAGCATTAGTGGTCTGTGTAATGTGGAGGCCATTAAGACTGCTAGTCCCTTTCTCTACTGAGCCATGGAGCATATGATCTCTAATAGCCTCTGTTCTTCCCTTCCCTGCAAAGGAGGTTGATATTTTAGCTCCTGCTGGAGCACTTTGTGCCCTTAGTGGTAGAAGCCTCGGTCCTGGCTAAGGTGGCATCTATCACACTTAGACAGGAAAATAATGCTGGGGCAACCCTATCATGGCTTTTCAGCTCCCTTAAAGAAGGCTTGTCAGCTGGAAGTGTGGAAGAAAAGCCATGTGAGCGGCAAGTGCTCCGTGGAGCAGAGCAGGTCTGCAGACCAGAATTTAGCACCAGCTGGTATGAAAGGCTGTGAACTACAGGCTTTTGTTCTGCGTTGCATGGAAATCAGCAGTGAATTTGGATTTCTAGCCCTCAACCACAGTGTGAGGAGTCTGTGGCATGTGTTAAACTAATGGGGGGGGATCAAATCAGGGCTTTATCAGCATAAAAGAACTTGGAATACAAAGTTAAACTCAAAGACTAAGGGGCTGATTCTAATTCATCAAGTATCCCCACTGCTCACAGTCCCTAATGAAAACATGTGTAACAAGCCTGCAGGGTTAATTTTACAGGGGAAAAAAATTCCAATAAAGCTCCATGAGATTTTCACGTTAAATTAATGTAACGGATGCTTAAAAGCCTTTCTAATTAGGCATTATTATTAACAGGAATGTCAGGTGAATGAAATCAACCCCTGAGCTGACATTTCACTCATGTGAACTTCGAAGTTGGTGTTTAATCTGTAGCACATTGCAGCTGCATTATAATGCAATCACGGGTTCAGCACCGTAGCTGCAAAGTGCGGGTGTTTCTGAGAGACTCGAGTGCTTTGTGAGTCTTTTGCCATACTATCCCTCCCTGCCACGAAGCATTCGCTGTTCTGTCAACCTGTTGGGGGAAAAACGATGTAAATAAAGCAAAGCAAAAAAGAAAAAAAAAAGGAGAGAAGTGGCAACTTTGGTTGCTGAGATGAGCAGCTGTGTGATTCTTTTTCTGGAGACGTGTCCTCGAGGGACTGCCACAAAACGTCAGCTGTGCTGCATTGTGGTGGGTGGAATCGGTCTGGCTTCAGCTAGATGTGTCTTCCAGAGGAAACAGGATTGCAGCTAAACGTGAATCAACACACTTCTACACAAGCTGGGTTTTCTGTTGGAAAAGCACTCACCCACACAAATGTTATAGGGAAGCAGAGACAAAATCGCTACCCTCCTCTGCCATTGCCGCAGGTGGAACAATAAATTTGGCAGCCACAAATCTTTCAGGTGTAGTAAGCCCTGTTTGATTCAACGTAGGGTCCAGAGACCTCCTGGCACTGTGCATGTACCAACTAAGACAGAAAGTATATTTGGTATGAAAGAAAATTAATAGGGTGAAGGGTAGGAGAAGGGCAAAAGACTTACCCCAAATCCTTCCTTCTATCTGGCACCTGTGGGAGAACCAGGAGTTTGCTCAGGATGTGCTGGTCCCTGACCTCAGGGGATATTCCTCCTAATATCTTCCTATTCTAACTTCCCCAAAGTTATTCCTCCTCTCAGGTCTCTCTGGCTGTGTAGTCCTGGGGTAGCACTGCCTAGAGATGTCTTCAGGTCCATGGGACATCCGCTCCATACATCCCTGCTTGGCCAGCTACACACAAAGCACACACTGGCTCCCTACAGCCAATTCTATAAGCAGGTGAGAAAACTCATAACCAGAGATTTTTCTCGTTTCTCCTGAGCTCTGTACACACTGAGCTGAGTGACTGATCTCAGCAGGCTCCTGTTCTGTTTCAGCTATAATCACACAGTGTTTGTGCCCTTCCTCCATCTCTTCCCACAGAGGAGCTGAATACCAGGAGATGCTTTGCTGAACTCTCTTTTGTCTTGGGAATCTCATACCCTGGCCACTGAAATCTTTGGGAGTTCGCTGCGTTTTCTACATTCATATTTTTGTAGGCTGCCCACAGTGGTCAGCTTCTTCTCATCTTTCTTCATTACTGTTTCACCACCACCATATTCATCCCAGTATTATTTTTGTTTCAGCTAGCTAGTTGCCCTTATCCTTTCATGATCTTTTTCCACATCTCCCATCTGCATCTCACACCTTACATCCACAAGCTTTTTTTCCCCCCAATGCAGTTGTTTGGAGCTAAACATTCTGTGAAGAAGAAAAATAACAGTTATTTCTGCTCAGTGTTTGGACCTTAATTTCTCTCCTCATCAGACTTCTTTTAATTAATGCCTGTAGGAATTTAATCTGTCTACCTTGTTGATACCTCTGGCTATCAGCTGCTGAAAAAAGTGTTCAGAATCTTATCGGCTCACAAACATGCATTTGGCTTTATTTTGGCTGGTCTTCACTTCTGTATTTTTTAATGGCTTCTTTTAAGATTTCAGACCTTATTTCTTATCTCTTTCTGTAGCCAGTTCATTGGCAAATTAAGCAGTGTTGGAACAGGCAACTTCAATTTCCTTTCACTTGAGTTATAGATAAATTATCCAAGCTAACTAGAGAGCATGCCCTGCTCCTGGAGCCTCTTCCTTCTTGTTCCCAGGGAAGCATTTATGCTGCTCACCCATGGGTCAGATCTCACCCCAACCTGTGGTGTGACCAGAGAGTTTCTGATATTCGTCTGCAAATTCCTCAAGGAATATCTGCAGACTCCCAGGATGCTGGTCCCCGTCAGCCCCTTGCAGAAGCCTGAGACAGAGAGCGGAGCTGGGATGGGAGGATGCTATATTGTTTCATGGTTATTGGGAGAGGAAAGCACATGGGCATGAATTACTGTTTCGTTCCTGGACAAAGCTAGAGCATGTTGCCGGGGAGAAAAGGGAGGCACAAATGCCTAATGAATTTTCTAGAGAGAGAAGGCAGATAAATCTGCCCTCACGGAGGAGTCTGACACAAAAACTTTGTATCACTTGTTTAGCTCTCATTTTTCTCTCCCGCACCCATACATCTACCTTTTCCCCGCCCCGTGCACACCTCTGGGTCCCTTTGCACTTTTTCTCGGTCCCTTCCAGCCTGCTGATCCCATCACACCACTTGTTTTTCCCTTGTGCATCTCTCCTCTGCTAGTCTCAATTCGGCTTTTCTCCAAGGAATTGCTGAACCCAAGAGAGGAGCATGGAAGTCCCAATGCTGGATGGTTTGGCATTGGTACGGATTTTACCAGTAGCAATACAACACTGTGGCTTTTGAACTGGAGGCTTTGAATAGCAGCCCTATCCTTATGCATACCTCCCAGCAGAGAGCCAGGTAGGGTCCAGGGACTCCTGAGATGGTTTTGGCTTAACCCAGTGCTACAGGAAGGTAAGCTTCCTGTAAGATGGGCTGTACGCTAAGATGAATGTAATCTGATGTTCCTGCAATATCTCCAGGTACACACTGGTTTACACCAGCTGATGATGTGGCCTGTGTCTCCCACATCTTCACTGAGTCATTAGCAGTGGAAAAGGCCTATTAATTTGGATATACTCCCCTTGGAGCACAAGGGCAGAAGAATTCCCTGCCTAGTCCTGTCTACTTATTTTCTCATTTCATTTTTTGATGAGGTCTGCATGCAAAAACGGTTTTCAGAGCCAGCTGGCTTGTTGCTATGCACAAGGTATTGTATTGCTCAGAATCCGATTGCTTTTCTTATTGAAGGTGTCCGTGAAGCTGTCGGCACACACCTAATAAAGTTCATTGACATTCTTAAATACAGCTTTTGAATAAGATACTGCTCTGTACTGGGTCCAAAGGAAATTCAAGGCAAACATTTCACAGATCATCGACACTGAAAATCTCCCATGACTAAGAAATAGTATTAGTTCCCCAAGTGGCCTCCTGCTCATGACCAACCATGGGTAGATTGTTAAATCTGTTTCTGCCCAAGTTTTCCAGCTTGAGAGATGGGAAAATTTCTCCTCCCACCTTCACAGGGTGTCAGGAAAATGAAAAATGTGATGCATTCAGATGCTTCCAGCAAGGGGCACAGCCCATATATGCTCAGCTTGGGCTGTGAAGTCACTGCCGCCAGTGATAATGCTCACAACTGGTGCATCTTCTGTGCATGTCAGAAAACTCATAGAGAGAGAAAATGGCTTCTATTAGATCAGCCAGCAGGTCCAACACAACAGATAAGCATTTGAGCTCTACATGCTTCTTCAGAGCTTGGAGTTGGCGGAGTCTGTTCCAACCAGCCTGCTCCTTTTTAAATGTATGTTATGAACTGGACAGTGTGGCAGCGGAGCACTTGGCATTTTTAGAGCAGAGGAATGTGCAAGCAAGGGGACAGACAATAAGTGACCTCAGCTTTCATTCACTTGGAGCCTGATGTTCCTGTTCCTAATGCAAGGATTTGTGTACTCCAGAGCAGATCTAATAAAAGACTCTCCCTCTTTTGTCTTACCCATATCCATAGAGGCTCTCAGCTGCAGCTGTACTGCTATCTGTTGTACATAGAAAAGTGAGCCTATTAGGGGAAGTACCAGCAGAGAGGCTGGCAGGTACCCATGCAGCAGATCCTGACTGTCAGTTTAGGAGTTCATTTGAGCAGCTATTTCCTAAGTCTTTGGTCCAGTTTTGGACTCTCTACTTTTGCTTGCAGTGCTCCTAGGTTTTGGTACTTCAGCCAAGCAGGAGAGTGATGTTACAGTACCATGCAAGGACTTCAGTATGGACTGAGGTTTGCATGCAGAGAGCAGCCTGAGCAGTGGTTCTGCAACCATAGCAGTACGTTTCCCGGTGTTCAGTACATTGCACATCAGAAGAGGCAGCCTGTGTCTCAGCTTGTGACAATGTCCCTCGCAGGGGCCACATTTTGCTTTTAGGTGTTGCAGAGCAAGGTGAGACAGGCATAGATCCAAGGGAAGCATTCAACCTGGCAAGGTTCAAGCTGAAATTCAGGGCTGTCTTACTATACTCCATGTTTTCCAAGGGACCTTAGCAATCTCTCTATTTCTCTCAAAATGATTTTGACAAACTGGAGAAATGGTTTGGAAGAAATAGGATGCAATTTAATAGAGATAAGTACTGGATTCTACATCTAAGCAGGAATAATGAACTGTTCACATGCAGGATGCAGAAATACAGAGTTGACTAGGCAGCAATCCTGCAGAAAAGACTGGGGCTCATTTTTGATCACTGTGTGAATGAGAGACATCAAGTTGCTGTGAAAAATGACAAACAGGAGAGTCTAGACAGAAGTATCACCCAGCAAGACACACAAAATACTGTTCCCACTCTGCCCAGTGTTACAGAGATCTCAGCTGGATGCCTGGGTCCAGTTTCAGGCACAATTCATGCAGAAAGTTGCAAAGCAATAGAATAGAGTCCCGAGCAAGGAGGACTGACTGAAGACTAGCAGACATGATCTGCAAAGAAAGATTGAGTAAATTGGGATGGTTTAGTCCAAAGAAGAGGAACTCGGGCAAGACAGGAAAGTTCTTAACTATGAAAAAGGCTGAAGCAAACAGAACGGGAATAATCACTTTTCCATGTCCACGGGGAGCAGCACGGCTAGTACTGGGCAACTGCAGTTCTAATTAAACACTTAGAGAAGCCATCCCAAGCATAAAGAAAGCAAAATGTTAGATATAAGGTCTCAGGAGGGGCAGAGCCTGCATTGGTGCAGACCATCAAGAATGGCCTAGAGAGACAGCAGATAAAAATGATGCAGTCGCATCAATTCTGTATGGAGAGAGTGGGCTGGGCCAGGTAACTTCTTGAGATCCTTTCCAGCCCTGTGATCCAGGACCCTCAAAGTGTCACCTCGTAGATTAGTGGCATCACTTTGTACTTACTCAGCATCTGAGTTTTGCAGCAAGCAATACCATTGAGTTGGCTTGCAAAGACAACGCCATCAATTTGGAGCACTACTGCTCTTTCCTTGACCTCCCTCTCTAGTCCATGAGCCCAGGAAAGCAGTCTTCTTCAGTGTCCACAAAACATCCAGCACCAAGAAAACATTGCCATAAATAGCAATAGCTCTTTTGGCTTTATTGCACCATCATTGGCAGTGTCAGCCATGCTCCCAGCTTGCCAGGTTGTAGACCCCTTTGGAAATTCCTGTTGATAGTCAATCTATCTAGTGCACCAGCAACTGAGAAGAGAACTTTCTCTCCAGTCCCTGGTGGGAGCAATCCAGTGGCTACTCACTGTGGGCATTGGCTTGTGTTTTGCAACCTGTGATGATGACATTCTTGAGCAATGTAACATGTTCCTGCAAGGCCTCAAATTAGTGGCTTGAATTTAAATGCTTCTTTTCACCGCTGTATTAGATGAAATTGAATAACCCAATGCAACCCTTGAAGAAACAGTGCTGCAAACAGAGAATGTTACTGCATCTGCTCCAAGAACAACCTTCTCTGCATCTTCCCCTTAAATGCCTGCTTTCCCCTGTTTAACAGAACGAGTAATTAACGATGTTAATTTTAATCTCATTTGCTAATGAAGGCAGCCTAATTGCACAGTAATTGGCAGCAGCTATAGCAGAAAACAGAAAATAAACCCTGCATATGTAATTCACTCTAACTTCTTTCTAATTGCCTCTCCAATGGCTCTCCATCATCAATGGTGTCTTCAGGGGATTTTGGTAATGAAGAGAAGCATGGGAGACAGAAGAAGATATTGCCACTAAAAGGAAGGAGCTGGCATGACAGGCCAGTACCTGCCTTTTCCCAGCCGTCTAAGCTGGGAGGTGATGAATTTTTAGATGTGCCAGATAGAGAGCCAAGTTATGTCTGGATTCAATCACTGTGGTTCCCATGAACTGTGGGGACTATGGTTTGGCCAAAAACTCACCTAAAGGATCTCTCAGACTCCTTGTCCTTCTCCCAGCTGTCTGTTCCCCTGCACACCTTCCCAAGGTCCGAAATATCAACTTTGCAAGGAGACTTGTTCTTCTGGAGTCTCTTTTCTTTGCACATCTCAAGATGTTTCTAAGTCCATCACTGATCATTCCTGAACACAAGCAGAAACGGAATTTGATTTTTACAAAAAGGGAAACTCAGGCCCAAAGGGGATCAGCAGCTTGTCCTGGAGTTCCCAGGGCACCTGGCTAGAAAGGCTGGCACAACCAAGGGATGGGTGGCAAGTCTTGTTTTACTATAAGAGTTTAGAGATAGCTCACAAACTGTTAGCTCACAGTTGTTGCTTTTCCTCTCCTGAGTGTGGGGCTTTGCTGGTGCCACATGTCACTAACCTGCACTCCAAGGCATTGCTCAGTGTGGTTGGTTTTTTAGGCCCTGACGCTACACTCTGCCTCTCCCACATTGTCTTGTCCCTGCTGCAGAAATCCAGGTGCCTGGGGCATTAGCAGCAAATGATTCAAAGCAGCTTTTTTTGTTCTTTTCTTTCTTTCTTTCTTTTTTTAAAATACAGTCCTGCTTCTTTGGTATTCTTTTAAAGTCAGTTCTTCCATGTACCATGGGAATCTCCCATAGACACACAAGCACCAAACGAAGTTAAGTTTCCCATTGAAATTGCGATTAGCCATTTCTTAAGTTTCTAGCAATGCTGGGAGGTGCACTTGGCAGTTAGGTGCTCTTTATCTTCATTTAAGGATTATGTTGTATTTGTGATTGAAAAGACATGGCTCCAGGCCAGTTTAGCCAGCAGCAGGAGTGGGACAGCATTCATCCAGCCAGCCACAGCCTCTGTTAGCACAAACTGCAGTCAGAGATATCTGGGTTATCTGCAGATCTCATCTGTAACACGATGGATCGAAGGCTTGGGAGATCTCCATTTTTCTATAGAGCAGGAGCTCATGCAGCATAGCTCTACCACTCTGCCCAGAGCAGATCAAGCCTTGGTCTTCTGGGAAAGCTGCAAAAACGTCTCTGCAAAAAAGGACCCACCAGCCTGGTTGTGGCTTCTCCAAGGCAGCACAAGCTCCGTTCCAGTGTGGATGAAGTGATGAAGCTGGGTGGTGCAGGCCACATGGCAGGATTTGAACCAGCACTGCAGTCTAGGCATCACCACTGGCAGCATGCAGAGTGCGTGGCCCTGAGTCCTGGTGGCTCCTGACCAGCTTGAATCAGCCACCAGCCAGGCACTCTGCTCTCCTCATCATCTACCACCTGGTCCCTTATGGACCATCTCCATGTATTTGCTGCTCCTTTCAAGACTGATTTCCATTCCCTTCTATACCATCCACCACCTCCTTTCCCACTTCCACCTCAGTTAATCTGATTCCATTGTCCTCCTCTAATTCGCTCCTTCCCTGAGTCGTTTTTTTCAGCCATGCAATTGAATAACAGTAGAAGCAAACATAAGAAGAGGGAACAAGAGAAGGAGGTTCATTTGATTGGAAACAGCTGTCATTTCATCCCTCAGAGGGGCCTGCTGCAGAACGGAGGGAATGGTAGTCTGTCTGGCAAGTTGGAGACCTTCCTGGCCCTTCCTGGCCAAGGTCTCATTCTGGGGGGAGAGGTGGGAGCGGAGACATTTGCTAAAGGACTCATCAGTGGGCAGGTTGGAGAAATTATGCTGGCTAGAAATCCCAGCAGATGCCTCACAAAGGTTCCCCTGATTCACATCTCTTTTAGCCTGCTGGCCTTTGAATTGAAACAATCTAATTAGTGGAGCTCATTATAATCAGTGTCTCAGGCTGCTGAAGATCTGGAATGGAGGCTGATTCCTGAGCTTCTTAACAAGATCTGAATTCAGATGGTGTTAATGGGGTTTCCAGAGATCTCTGAGGATGTGGGATGCTCTGTTGCCATCATAGTGTCACCCTGCTTGGACAGTCTCCCTTGGAAAGGCAGGCTTCCTCGGGAGGGATGCCATTGACTCAGCCTGGCCATGAACATGGAACATGGAGGATTCAGAGGAAGCCCTTTGGCTTTGAGACAGCTTAAGCATCAGTTGCCCACCCATCACAGGTCCTCCACCCTGGGGACCAGGGCTCTTTGGACTAACAAACAAAATAAAGCTGGGAAGGGAGGCTGGTTTTGACTTCTGTTTCTATAGAGGAAAGACACAGTTTGTGCATTCCCTACTCAGAAGGCACATGATGTCTTCTCCTCCCCAAACCTGCTGGAAAAGATTGGTAAATCGCTCATCTTCTCCCACCACTCCCTGCAGAATCTGCCCAAGGAGCTCTCTGTTGCTTCAGAAAGCCAAGCCTGCAAGTAACATGGTTATGGCATCACTGCCTCCTTCAGTGGGTACCTCTGCCCTCCCCCTTGCTGGAAGTGATTCCTGACAGCCTGCTAAGCACAAGAAAACTCAAGACTTGCCATGCTGAGCTGATCCAAACCCAGCCTGCAGGATCAACACCTTCCTGCAGGAGGCCTGTGAATTGGGAAATCCACCGCTGACAGCTTCTGCGCTCAGCTTTGGGTTCTTCAGCTTGCTAATAAAGCCAGAAGCAGCATCCATCCCTCCATCACTACCCACATGCCCAGGATGAGCAGAGCTCAAAAGAGGAGCACAAGGGCTCCAGCCTTTGCTGATGTTGAATAGCATGGGTGGCAGCTTCGCACTGGGCATTGACTTCCACATAATTTAGCGAAAGCATGGGGCCTGATGCAAGTGCATCTGAAACACCAAGCCCCCTCCAAGCAGTAGGATCTATTCTCTTTCTGACAGGCCTGTAACACTCACTAACATTTGTGGACTGACATGTGTGAAGAAAGGCCAAGCAGCAGGCAATGTAGGCAGATGCAAACTGGGAATGCCCTGAGGCTTGGGTATTTTTTGTTTTCAAGGGATTCTTCAGCATGCCAGCTTGCAGGCAGGACAGGAGGTGGGGACACAGGCTGGGACTGTTTGTCATTATCAGAAGGGGTCACTGCTGACAGATGTCCTCAGAGCTTTTAGAGGCCGCAAAGCTGCTAAACACTAATTTTTTAAATGAAGTTGTCAACTGATCTATGATTTGATTGCGCAATTGCAGCGTTCAGAATAAATCATGCAGAAAATCATCTAATTAAACTAATAAGGAGTCCAAGGCGGGACATGTTCTCCGATTGTCGCCTTGGTCATAGGAGGAGGAGAAAAGGCCCTTTTGGACAATTTTTTTTTGAAGACAGGGATAGAAATGAGACTAGTGTGTAATTTCACCTGGATCTTCCAGCCCTTGATGCTGTGGTATACATAGGTCCTTTCAGCAGTGCAGCTAGTGCAGAAACTTTGGGGTAATGTGGCTCCCCATCTCTCATCACTGGGTGTCTCCCATAGTAAGGCTAGGCCAGGGAGTGCGTAAGGGCAGGGAATGGTATTTCAAGGGCTCGCCTGCCCTGCTGACCTGCTGTGATCGAGGAAATATCATCCTCTGCATTTTCACAGTCTTTTATCTTGGCCATTTTCCCACTGTGTTTTCCCTGCCAGGAACGTCTGTGTAGCAAGATGAGGGATGGTGTGGGGCAACTCCTTACATGTAGTCAGCCTCCCCTGCTCTCATCCTTAGAAGGTGGCAGGAGTCATACATATTGATATGCAAGGCTCTGAAGCAGGATTTAGGCAGCAGCTAATTACCCCAACCCAGAATTTGGACAGGATGGCAGATCTAACGTTTTGACTCCTGTAAAAATGCAGCAGGAGCTTTACTGACAACAGCTGCTTGGGACCTTGGTTTTATGTTGCACATGAAAAATAGTCACCCAGGAGCCCTGTGCCAGTTCTGCCCTGTCTGTCTGTATTCAGTGCTCATGAAAAGAAATACCATTGCTTTCCCCAGCAGCTAAATACCCGTTCCCAGGAGTTGGAGTTAATAGGTTCCCGGTGCTGAACATCACCGCCTGAATTACCTGTAGTCCCCTGGTGCAATGGCACCAGCTGTGTATATTGGGTTTTGAGATCCCCCTGAGCAGTCTAGAAATGCAAGGGGTATTCAAGGCATCTCGTATCTGTTTTATTCTCAACCTACCCTCTGAGGGTCATGCATTTCCATAACTGCTGAGAAATACAGGGACACATCTGGAGAGGACTTCAAAACCTCTGGAGGGTCATCAGTCTTCCCAGATGTTTCATCTCTGTTGAAACCATCCATACTCTGGGATTTGATCACTTTTTGGGTTTGTTTTTAAATTTGCTGGAAAGTGCATTTTCATAGCTGTAGGATGGACTGATCCAGTTTGGGTTCAGTCCAGCAAGTGCAATAGTTTTGGCTGAGGAGCAGAAAGGGAAGGGAAAGTGAAGCAGAGAGCTAAAGAGCTTGTGTCGGTGTTACACAAATCTGATGTTTTGTTCTGAAGTAACACCTTCCCTCCAATGCTGCTTTTAACAAACAAATAAAAATAAAGGAGTGAGAGACAGTAACTGTTAAATCACCCCAAACAAAAAGATAATATTTTGGTTTTGCCTTACATAAAGCATGTAGGGTGGCCTGTAGCACATTTCTTTTCTCTCTTTTTCTCATCTCTCTCAATTATTTTTGGTTTGGTCACTGAACTGAAAAATCCATCCTTTGCAGTGCTTTAAGTAGAATTCTTTGTCAGAGATTTTCTTGAGTAACGGCAGCAGGAGGGATGTTGGTGGGAAAGGCGGCAAGAACAGCATTAACACCAGCTTTGTGCTTCGGGCCTAAGAGAGCTGTTAACTCACAATAACACCTTGGGGTATTATTGATTTTCAAAGTGACTGTCTTGTTTTTGACAGGATAATTTTGTCACTCCCTGGGTCATTTTACTTTCTAATGGGAAGAAAAGTCAGAGGATCAGACTGCTCTTTAACGGAGAAGGAGCATCCTGGTTATCCGGCTATTTTGTGACACTGGGAAACAGGTGTGTTCATAAAAGTTGGGAGGTTGGTTGAAAGTCATGCGCTATTTGTTCCCCACTTGTGCCAAGCAGGCTTGGGTAAAGCCAGATCCTTCTGCTCCAAAACAGTATTAAAAGTGTCAGTGCCCTCTGAAACTACATAGAGTCTTCACTGAAACATCCAAAATGTACTTGATGGCAGTGGGAGGTAGGTAAGTGCCTGCCTGGAAGGCGAGGGAAATCTTTTTCTCCACCACATCCTAGCTTTTCAGCTCTCCAGTGGGAAATCAAGGAAAGCAGAATACTCTTGCAAAAATGTCCTGTAGTTCTTCTCATCAAGGAAAGGGTCTGACCCATTTGTGTGCTGGCAGGGATCTCCCCGGGCCAGCAGAGAGAACAGGGTGAGCCAGCATCACTGACGTCTACATCTCTTCCCTCTTGGTCCATCTGACCTCTGTGCTGCTCCATGTGTTTGAGTCAGCTTTACCAGCGTGTGTATGAAGGGAATGTGCAGAGCAGCCCCCCTTGTCCCCAAATACCATTGATATGTGAATGTGTCCCCACTCCTACTCCTTTTCACTGTTCTGGCATTAGGGCCCAGCGTAGTGAGGAGCTGGGGAGTGAGAGATATTATTCCCTGCTCTCAGGCTTCTGTTGCTTATGGGGAATATCATCTACCTTTCACGTCATCACCCCAAGCAAGACTCAAACTGTATCTAATCCCTTGTGAAGCAGATCAGGTTCTCATGTTACTGATGCCTTCAGCCGAGTGAAGATAATCACCTCGGGAGCCTCTCGAGGAGGAACAGCTGCTCAGGCCTGGTGTACAGTATTCAAGTACTCATTGGCCAACGTCAAAATACACCTTCCTTTCTGAGACTCCCATCAGAAAATATTTCTTCATATCTATTTGACTTTGGCTACTGCCAGAGTTAAAGACCCTGGACTGAGAAGCAACAGGGCCCTTTTTAACTTAGTTTAAGCATACAGTGTCAGTTTGACCTCCAGTTTGACTTTATTTGTTGGTTTAATTTACCTGTAGGCATTTCTTACTGACCACTTCAAAGTCAAGTCTATTGGCAGATTTCTTGTTCAAATCCAGATACCCATCTCCATTGGCAGAACAATTTAACATTGCAAGGGCTTCTTCAGGGTTCCCCTGTTTGTACCCGTGCATCTCTATCCATGCTCCACGGGGCAACCAGGAGGAAAACATGTATGTGGAGACCCTTCCCATCCCTCCTGCAGTGCACCATGACTGGTCCTTTTGCTCTGCTCCTTCCCCACTCCTTCATCTGCAACTTCCAAGGATGACCACAGTATTACAGAAATCTCTGATTTATCTAGTCTGTAATCTGAGCAGGTGAGGCAGAATGAAATACTCCACCCAAACTGGGGATTTTATCTAATCCAGTAAGAGGAAGGCCACTGGGTTGCTTGGGACTGCTAGAGGATGCTCCTATGAATAATGGCACTTCATTGCCACTCGGATGTGTGGGATGGGAGTCTAGGCCTGCTGAATGGAGAGAGACACTGTCGCATGGGGTTAGGTTCTTACAGCTAACTGAAAACGTGCCACTACCAAAGTGGCCCTGTGAGAATGAGAAGGGATGTGTCACATTTGTATTGCCAAATTGCTGAAAGGCAGCCCAGCTACTGCAGATGCTGTGTAATTGCAGGCTGCATTGTAAACAGGTAATTGGGTGCCCCGGTGGGGTCATCCAGGCAATCCACGTCCCTGAACTTGCAAGTGGGAGCCTCTGCCCTTACATTAAAGCTGGCAGCAGGAATGCACCTGGGGCCTGTGCTGATGCCTGGGGAGGTTTTGCTGCTGTGCCCTGCAGTGGCCAGACTCTCACACAGCCACACTTTCTGTGGCTCAGCTCCTAAACAAGGGGAGCAGAGATCCTGCATGATGATATGAGCTTGTCTGTTTCCCATGGAAATGGAGGTGGAGGCATTTCTCCATCCTGCTCTGCAGGGCATGAAGGTGGTCACAAGGGCTGAAAAACCTTTTGTGCCTTCTTAGTACAGCTCCCCAACAGTGGCAGAGTTGTTTAAAAATGTTGGCCTGAGTTATTGTCCCTTTAAGGACTTAAACTATAACTCTCGAGTTATCAACTTCCCTAGCTTTTATTCGAGGATCTCGGGGGGGGGAAAGGGAATAGGTGTGGCTGGGGAGAGACCTTTGGCAGATAAGTTTCCAGCAGCTCATTATCTGCTGGGGAGATTTCAATGCATGTGAAATATGAAGCTGCTAATTTGTATTTTAATATTCCTCTTGTGTCCCATCGTCCGTATAAATTAAGTAAATTCAATCAAAGGCTATCCCTTATCTATTGCATGTGTGTGCGTTGCTGGGGAGCTGAATCAGTTACAAAGCGAGAGAGGACGGGAATAGAAATCTGAGATCTCTCCCGATATATCAAAGTCAGACAGAGGGAGAGCATTGATCGCAAGCAGCTAGACAACAGCCTGTGCAATAAAAAAAAAAAAAAAAAGAAAAAAGAGGAGGAAGAAGCAGACAGAACAATCTCTCTTTTCTCTTCCCTATCAGCATCCTAAGCTTTGAATTACAAGTGAATGAGAGCTGACTTATTCCTTTTTTGAGGGAGAAACGCACGCACAGGAGTCAGGGTAGCTAGAATTATGGCTCCCCTGGCCATCGTAGATTGGCCCCCTTGTGTGCTTGTAGTATTTTGTATTACTGTTTATGGGGCTAACTTTAATGTCTTAATATATATGTGCAGTGTGCCAGAATTACAGCTGGAGGGGGAACCATAACTTTGAACTTCCTGACTTTTGTGCGTGTAAAACCTCAGCTGTAATGTTAATTTACTTGGGGTTTTTTTGGTTGTTGTTGTTGTTGTTAGTCATTCCCCACCCCGTTTCTTTATAGATACAAGAAGGACGAGAAAGGAAAGTGGCAACATGCTTATTTGATGCTGCAAATGATAGATTAGCACTGGTAATTCCCAGGCAGGCTGTGGCTATTGGTGCTGCTGGTGAGGAGGTGGGAGTTTAAAGGCTGCGCTGTGGCTCAGAAGAAGAAAAGTGAGGCCCAGAGCTATCACAATAGCAAGGTGTAACAGAGCAGGAGCAGGATGGCTTAGGAGGGTTTGGTGTTGCTGTGACACCCACATAAATGTAAGGATGTGGGAAGCAGCACTGTAAAGCTGGGGGGCAACACGTCTCCCTCGTGGGACCGGGAGGGCAGAGCCTGGGAGGCAAGCAGTAAGGGTGGCAGATCTTGTTCTAGTCTTAATATTAAAGCCAGGAGAGCCTGGGTTCATTTACCACTGCCAGCATAGTTTTATGACTCCACGTTGGTTAGTCAGGAGTAGCCTGAGTCCTCTTGCTAAAGGCAGGGCAGCTCCCGCCAGCAGCCAAACCCTGCAGGTACCAGCAGTACATGGATGGTGAGGATGGTGAGGACAGTGAGGGCTTCCCCAGCCGATCAGAGGTGGTCTGTTTGTCCTGGAGTGCAAGGCTTTGTTTAATTTGCAGGTTACATAACTTTTTAAAGGCTTTTGTCTTCCTTTTCATCATGAAAAAAGCTTAGAAAGCCATCAAGTTTTAAGTGAAGAAATTGTTCCCTTGAATGATGTTTCCAGTTTCGTGCATCTCTATCCCATGCCGGTTCCCTAATGACTCCATCAGAGAAGGCACACGGGATGGCTCTCCTCTGCTCAGCTGCATCTCTTCACTTCACTCAGTGTCTCCGAGTTCTAAGGTCCCTAATTCTGTGTTGAATGCACTTGAAATCAGCTCAAAAGCTTTGAGGGAGGGAGGGCAGACAGACTGACAGATGGACAGACTCACGCACTGAAACAGTTTGATTGCTCCAGTGTTATTTCCATCAGCAACCTGATTGGAAAGTAAATTAAGGCAAATATGATTTTCAAAGGGAAAAAACTATAAACTCTAGTTTAAGGAAAGTTGAAGTGAAAAATTTCAGCCTTACTGAAAACGCATTGTTCCTTCAGGCACCAGAACCAGTCTCTGTTGGAGACTCTCACATAGGCAGGCAGTAGAGGAGGCACAGAAAGACCAGGTGCGTGGCAGGTCTAACTGGGCTGGCTGGGGGTGGTTTCTTCTGGGTGTCTGGTGCACAGAGCTATGCTTTCATCACCTGCCAGGCACAGCCTGTGCTGTCAAACCAGGGGAACGCATCCCTTAAACCAGGGCACTCTAGAGCTGCAGGGCCATCGTGCTCAAGAGCCTTACAAGAACATTGTTTCTCTGTTTCCTCTCCTAGAAGTAGCCCCTCTCCCATCCCTGCCCAAACCTTTCCCCTAAATAATCAATAGCATCAAAGTCCTGATGCCCTCCTCAGGTGGCAATCTTGAAAGCAACAGAGGTACCCCAAGAGACTGTTTGGCCCGGATACAACCAGAAATGAAGAGGAGAGAAGGAAACCCCAGCAAAACCACGCTGTCTGCTGGAAAAATAACCACACTCCCTCTCTCTCTGTTCCCCTGTGCAAACTGCTTAGCAATGCTGAGCGTTTGCTGGCTGCCTCTGACTCCCCTTCTAGATAAAGCCACAGCATAATGAGACATGGAGCAAGCCACTCGCCTAAAGACACCTCTTCTTTCCTCCCCTTCTCGCCGTGCAAGGAGGGTGGAGGCTCTGAGGTGCCTGCGCTGCCCCAGAGCCTTTCGCTTAAGCAGCATGCAGCAAACACCACACAGCCCTCCCAAGGATTTCAGCTCATTTTCCCCAAGGCTGGTGTAGCATTAAGTTCTTATATCCGAAAGCAGCCTTTCAAATTGCTGCCTGGTGTGTTACATAAATCCTCACCAGGATCCTCAGAGACTGCAAGCAATTACACTAGGTGCTGAGGAAGCAAGCGAGAGCTCAAAGAAAGGTTAAAAGAAGAAGGAGAAAAAAAAGAAACAACAAAAATCCCAGCCCTGGTAGCAGCTTGGAGTGGGAGGGAAGCCCACATGCTTAAGACAAGGCTGCGTGACTTGTGTGGAAATCGCTACATCTTGGCCCATTCCAGCCAAGGCCCAAGGGAATTTCACCCATCTTTTAACTGTGATGCTATTTGGTGAAGATCTGGAACATTCATTTAGGCCCTAAAACAGGAGAAACAGTTGTCAGCGGAGCCCAGAGAGTCTGCAGGTCGTTCCTAGAAGTCCATGCTCATGAAGGCATTATCTGAATGCTCTCCAGTCAAGGACATTCCCCTCTGTATGGACTTCTCTGTCTCCTCCACCCACTTATCTGGGCATGCATGGATGCTCTGGGGAGGGCTATTCACACCACCTCACCTTGCTCTTCAACAATAAATGGCAAACAGCTGAAGTCTGTCTCCTTACAGCCAGCAGAAAGCATGAGAGGTTTCTCCGGAGAGCGGTTCAGAGCTGAGACTGGCCTGCTCCATGCACATGTTGGAGCCTTTCCAAGGTCCATCTGCAGCCTGAGATCAAGTAAGGAACCGGGACCCGGCGACTGAGTTGAGAGACCTGAAATTCCCTGGGCCAGGTCCGGAGTGCAGAGATGACATCTCCAGTCATAGGCAGAGAGTACTCTGTGCCCTGGGCACGGTCCTCAGCTCTGCCAATGCAGTGACTCCGCTTTGGGTCTGGCTTAGTCAAAGCCGACATGGGACTCTCTCTGGTGCCTTAAAATCAGCTGCACATGTAAGCTTTTACCTTCCTTGCCTTGCCATTTGCCCTCAGGGCAATAATCTCCATTAAGTGAACATCTCCAAAGTGCTTCCAGATCAGTGTGTGGAGCCTGATGTCTCAAAAGCTTCCCCTGCACTTGATGCAGAAGTGCTGTTTTCCCAAGCCTGCTTTCCCTGATGTTTTGCTCTCTGTTAGTCCCACAATATTGTTATTCTTCACAACCTGACAGCTCTAGTGCCTGGCCGATAGGTAACTTTTGGGGGAAGGGGGGGTTAGGGTTGAAGTGAATACATCAAATAGATTTAACAGGGCTGCCTGAATTCATGATGCTCATAACACATGCATTTCCCTAATAGACATAGGCATGGATTTAACTGTCAGGCAGTTGCATTAAGAAAATGGATAGCAGATCCTGGAGACATCTGAGCTCTGGGTGGAGAAGGAGGTTTAATCCAGGTACGCTGTTCTGGCAGATGCGTCACTGACTGGTCGGAGGATCCAATAATAACTATCGTTCTTAGCTATTCCCTGGTGGCAAGGCAGATCCTCATAACCTGCCTTTATGAGAGGCGAAAGCAAAGCACAGGGAAGCTGGAACAGTAAGTCAGTAGCAAGAAAGGAGCCCACGTGCTAACCCACTGGACTGCTCAGGCAAGCCTGCCGTATGGCAGCAGGCTCCAAGTGATCCTTGGAAGGGAGCACAGTCAGTCTATGGGCAACTGAATGAGCAAAACATCCCGACTCCTTCAGGAGGGCTGCCAGGAAGCTGCAAGACAAGTGAGTGATGCACAGCTATCAGTCAATCCAGAGAGGGTGTCTGATGCTCCCCGAAGCATCCTGCGGAGCAGCACTGATCAGCACTGGGTCAGTGCTTTGTTCTCTCCGCAGGTTGAAACATGGCCTCAACTGGGCAAAAACCCCATCTTCAGACCTCCAGGTCACAGCACAGCCTCATGCTCTTGGGCTGTGTCCCCAGGCCTGGCAGTGCCTGGCTAACGACCCTCACTTCCATGATATTTTAGTTGTTTCCCATTTGACATCAGGCCCTTTCCCTATTTCCTTCCCAGGTGGGTGTAGTCTGCAGAACTGCCTCGCTCCTCCTCATCACAAGCTGACAGAGACAAGGAGCTAAAGAGGCTAAAGAAAATCTAAGAAAAGTAGGAGGGAAAGGAGAATCTGTGGGCCACTGACATCTTTCCTGGTATCTCCAAGCATCTTTGAAAGACTGGTCTCTTCCTTTGACAGAGCCAGCTAGCCCTTCATCTGGGAACTGCACGAGTCTCAGGCAGCTTCAAAGCAGGATGGCTGCATTCACATTCCCAGCTGCGGGGACTTTCAGAGTCTATATTTAGGCTTTTCTATAGGATAAGGGACAGACAGCATGATTTCTGCTGAAGAAAATTGTGTTTCTCCAACCCGCTTAAATCCTTTGGATGAGTTAAGAGACCAGTGGATAAAAGGGAATGAGAAGAGTATATATACACACACTCCTTCTTTTGAATTTCAAAAGCCTTTTTTGATAAAGACCCTGACAGAGAGCTATCAAGGCATGATGGTGACCAGGGGGTGCAAGTTAAAATCCCTGTGATAGATTAATGCTGTTGGAGAGAATAGGAAGAAATGGGCAATTCTCAGCAGGGGAAATTGTGATTGTCAAGGGGTTCTTGCAGGTCAGCATTAGATAGGACTATAGCTCAGTCTATTTACTAATGGTTGTGGCTGGGACTGACTAGAGAGGTAGGTAAGTTTGCTGATGACACATTTTTGTATTTGTTTTCAAGACTAAAAGGGAGTGGAGAGTAACTTTAGCAAAGCTGGGAGTTTGGTGTCCTGATTTCCACCTCTGACTTAAGCTGGTCCAGCTCTGCTGCCAAGAAGTGCCTCTGATTTGCACTCAAGGCCCTTTTGTTTGCAGGCGACGAGGGAAGCAGACTGGAGAGGGCTTGCGACTGAGCCGAACTGCTCATTCCCAGCTGCCGACATTTTCCAACAAGCCATGCTGCTTCGTCTGGCACATTCAGCTGCCATATGTCCCCAATCTGAGGGCTGTGGCCCTGAGTGCCCAAGTCAGGATCGCTTACCAACATAGGAGAGGGGTTTCTAATTAGTCTGCAACCCTGCCAGGATGTTATGAGGAGGTTAATTAGCAGAATACATTTGGACAGCTTGCCAGGGAAGTCAGACTTGCACTTCACCTTTTACTCCCAATTTCTCTGTCTGCTCCTCTGTCCACCCATCCCCATGCACAACCCTCTATGAGTCCCTCTGCAGAGCTGTCTGTCTATATCTATCTGTCCATCCAACCAGCCACCATGGTTTTCCTGCTCTACATCTCTTGTTCTTAGATCTTACTGCTCCACCCATCAGAGCACCATTTGGGATTACACTTTTCCCTGCTAGCCGAGTCCTGCTTCCCAGGGTCTGTGCACCAGGCATGAGCAAGGTGTGCTGGTCATCTTCTTGTAAGCAGAGCTAAGCTCACAAGACCTGCTGTTTCTTCAGGAGTCTCTACCACAGCTTTTCTGCCTTTGCTCCCTTCTCTAGCCCCTCACCCACTCTCTCTTCTCTATTCCCCCACAGGAATTGTAGCTAAATTGAATTAGAGTAATTAACTTTTGGTCACACTTTTAATTGAGTAGTCAGGAGGGAGAAAAAAGAAGGGAAGTTAATTGAGATGAAAGGAGATGACATTAAGCAACAAGCTCTGGCTAATGCATGTTGGTGAAGCCCAGGCAAGTGTTGCAGTGTTTGCAGTGGTCATGGAAAACCTCTGACATCTTATTTGTAGACCCTGTGTCATACTGTGCTCTGTATTTGGGAATGGGAGGGTATTCTGCTCTCTGGAAGGGACTGTTGGGATTGAATTATCTTGTTATTTTTCTTCCCAAAATTTTCTTTTCGCCATGTTGATAATTATACTGTTTACATCTACACTGTGTAAATTCTAATTGGACAAATTGTTCTGGCTTGATGGACTCCAAACACTGTCGTAAACTCAAACATGTGGGTGCTGTGCTGGTCTAAGAAAACCTTGTGGAGATGTTCCCTTTCCCTGTAAACAAGGATGTTAGTGTCACCTCCCATCGCAGCTTTAAGACCCTCTGACATTTCGATCTGCTGCAGGATTTATGGGAGGGAAGATGATGTCTCATCTGTTAAATGAAGTGCCTCAGATAAGGCATTTCTATTTATTAAGACAGTTATTATATAATAATTAAGCACCAGTTGCTGACAGAAAACATATTTATGGGGGTTTAACAACGCAGCCTCTGAGAGATAAATAGATGCTGTAGAAGTGATTGGGGTTTCACACATTGCAGCTATCCATTAAACCTCAAGGAGAGGCAGAACCTGGTGCTTAGAACACTTTCATGACCGAGAGCTGTTGAAAATGGAAAGTTTTTTCTGGAAGGGGAACTAGAGCTGCTCTGTTGAGAAAAGGCACTTTGCAAAGCCAAGGGAGCCTTGTTCATGAGGGGTCACACTGAGAGTCAGGTGTCCCCTTTATCCACCTGCTCCTGCGGAAAGCCTTAAGGTCTTGGGTGGTGCTGGCAGCTGGGCTGCATGATGGAAAGCTTCACCTCCTCTTCGAAGAGTCATGCTGGACACAAAGCTCAGGATCCCTGGAGAAGACCAGCTACAGACACCGGTGTCTTCCTGTGCTTCCACCATCCCCATGGGAGTGTACTCCTCCTGCCCATCCAAAATTTGCCCCGACCTTGTGCATCCATTGCTCCCCCTGATAGCCATTGTCAGCATGCCACAGCAAGAACTCCAGCATGCCATGGCAAGGACTCGCACCGATGGGGAGAGGAAGGAGGCTGCATTTCACAATAGCTGGTTTTCATGCAGGAGATTTCAGAAGGCATCTCAGTTTCAGTACCTGCTTGGCCTAATCCCAGTTCTTCCTGGCTGAGCTGGGCTCCTGGAGAGGGAATAGGACAGTCAAGGGTGCAGGATGTCTCTAAATGCTCCTCTAATTAAGATATGCTACTCCTTATACACCTTAGAAAATTCGCTGCAAGCAAGTAGATGAAGAACAACTCACCGCCTTCCACGAGGTCTCGGGAGCTGTGATTGCAGGTGGCCTGAATTTGAGTCCTGCTACAGTTTCTTTGTATGACCCTGGCAAAGGCCTTTCACTACAGCTTGAGCAACCCCCAAAGATGCATAGTGCAGCCCGTCCTAATCTGGAACTGGTACCATCAAACGCTGCTGGATACAAATGTGCTGCCATGATGCAGCGTGCAGTAATACCTGCCCTTCCTTCAAGCTGTCATTGCTGAGTCCTCGCAGGGCTGCAGGGCTGCGCTGATAGTCACTTCTCTGACAGCCCAGCTCCACTGCAGCAGCTGAAAGGGGGGGGGGGGGGGTAACAGGGAGGATGGAAAAATCGGGGGAAATGTGAAAAAGAAAGCTCTCTGAAGCTTGGTATTAGGCAGGGATTTGGGAAGGTTGGGAAGATATAAAAAGAACTTGAGAGATGTGTTTTCTCTGGGATTAACACCACAGAGTCCATCTCGCTGTGGCTTTTAGCTGCCTTGAGGCTGTGTAACACAGCAGCTTCAAAGAGGAAATCTAGAGAAACAGAAAATTAATGGTCTTTCCTCTCCCCATGCCCCGCCTGTCCTGCTGCACTCTGAAAGGGAGAACTTTGTAAAAGCTCAGGATGAGCAATTAATTTTAGAGATACGGTCCGGTTTGGAGGTCACAGGCAGCTTGGCTCCTATTGTGTAAAATGTGCAATAAACTGCTGCAAAGTCCCTACTGCAGAAAACTTCCTTCTTAAGAGATGAGGGTAGGGATGGAGTGCTAGAAACAAATACCAGATAAGAGCATCACTTGCAGCTCTCCCAGCCCTGTTGTTGTTGAGCTGAAGTGAAGCCCCATTGCTGTTGAGTGAAGAGCTGCTCTTCACCTGCCAAGTAGCCCCAGTGAGTTTAGGAGGGAGCTGGAAAGGGATGAAATGTCAACCTTGTGATTCAGTCAAGATGTTCTTTTCAGCTATAATGGTCTGAACTGGCAGGGAGAGTTGTTCCTGTTCTGCAGGACTTCTGGCCTTAGAAGAAGGTTTATTTTTAGGCTAAACTTTCTCAGCTGTGGAATGGATTCAGTCTGGGCCCATCTGCAGTGTCTGGCAGTCCCAAGGTCGCTGCATCACTGTGGTCTTTTCCCTGACATAGCAGGGCAGCAAACGACACCTCTGAACAGCACAGCTTTATGCTAATGGTTTTGGCATTGTGTTTTGTTACATCCCGCAGATCATGCGATGGCTATTCTTTCTTGCGAATTTACCCAGTTGTTTTGAAGGGTCTCTGTTAGACACAAGAGCTAATCCAATTATGCTGGTAGTAGTATGTCCATACACACCTAAACACATCATGCACAGGGTACACAGGCGTAGCCAACTATGTTTGCGTCTATGAATATTTAGGCACATGCTCTATGTAAGTCCATTACACGTTCACCCAGACATGCTTTCATGTGCTCCCTCACGTCCACATGCATCACGCAGGTGTCCTCCCATGCCTGCCTGCATGCGTGCAAATAGAGGGGTATAAAACCTTGCACACACACTCAGAGCATCTTTTCTCTTTCTCTATTTCTTGGCGTGTCATTGCTGCAGCATCTCCTTTTTTTAGAATGTAGTTAAACCCAATAAAATAATCATTATTGCTGCAATTATTTCCAAACAGATTAAATATCTGCCATGCTCCCAGTTACAGTATAAAACAGGAGGAACCATAAACCATCTCAGTGCATAAAAATGGGGAAGGGAGAAGGGAGGGATGACATTTCATCTGGCTTCCTCATGGGCCTGTGTAGTTACTGGGAACATTTGCATATTTTTAATGCAGTGCCTCTTTAATAAATTCCTCCCTCCAGACACATTAAAAATGGTGCGCTTGCCTGAACATCACTGAAGGATAGGGAGTGCTAGCAACTTCAGACTCTTATTTTAGCCACAGAACAAACAAGAAGGGGTATATGTGTGGTATTTGATGGTAGGGGAGGAGTGTAGGTATGGAAAAGGAAGGCAGATCACTTTTTTTTGTATACACCATCAGAGAATGCCATCTGTTTAATTTTTGACCTTTTTGTTGTCTGACCTCCTTTGAACTTCACCAGAATTCTCCAGGGTAATATATTTTCTTTGCATTCAGGGGCAGGATTATTTGCTATTAAATTGGAATTCAGGAAAGAAGGAGACTTAAATTCTTCTCCTGACCTGTTAATCTTCTGCAGAGTAAAAATATTGCCTGTAATTACAGGGTTTTCTTTTTTTTTCTTTTTGGCTTGAGTTCAGGCCAGACCCCAAACTTGCACTTTAAGCCTCTTATGGCAAATACCTCTTTTCTGAGAACAGGCTGTGCTGTTACGTTCCCTTGTCAGCTAGATATCTCAGGACAGAGGCACTGTGTCCTGTCCACTGCCACCAGCAATGCTGCTGTCTGCCTGCAGCTGTGGGTCCAGCAGTGAATATAAAGGGAAGTGGGCAAACCAGCGCTGGGCTTAAATATGCTCTGGGAACAGGAGCTCGACAGCAACTCCTACACAAGCCCAACAAGATTTGAATAATCCAAGTCCATCAGGATTGAAGGATTCACACATGTAGTAGAGATAGATATGTTCCCTCGTCCTGCCACTGACTCCCACTTTGACTTCAAAAGGACCTCCTCATTTTATCTGTCTCCCTGGTGTTGCAGACACCTCTTCTACCCTTTTCCTCCCTTGTTCACTTCTGCCCCGGTGGGGCTGCGTGGGGAGAAGTTTATGTCAGTATGAGGGTGGGTTGGCAGATGGGGTCCATAGCTGTAACTCTGGTCAATGTAGATGGTGCTCCTCTGCAGTTCCCACTTGGTGAGGATTGTTCATCTAAAACTTGTGGTGATTTTTTTCTCAGAAAATAGCTCATTTCCTGAACATTGTCATCTCTCCCCAGAAAAGTTGCTTTCACTTTTCTCCCAGAACACCTGAAAAGTGGAAGATGTCCAGTCCACAACTGCTGTAATTCTAGCAAAATGGAACAATTTCCATCTACGTGGGCTGACATCATGCTGGGCAAGACCTGTAATTTGGAGGTGGTCAATTCTTCATGTCCTCTTCAGGTCAGGGGCTCCAAAGTAGACTCCCATCTGCAATGATGCATTGAAATTACCATCTCTCTGCCATTCCTGGCTACTGAGAGTAGGGCGTGACAGTAATATAGCCTGAGAGAAGGTATCTACAGTGAACTTCACCTCTTGTGGAGCACTACAGCATCCTCCTAAAACTTCAGCATCTCAAAGTTGGCTTGAAAACCCAGCATTTTCAGTGAATTTCTTTCCCCACACTCCTCTTGCCCCTGGTTCCTGGCCAGCTTAAATGCCACTGTCAGACAGATGTTAATAAATCAAGAAGGCTACGTTCTATGATCCTTTCTGCACCATACACATACTGGGTCTCATTCTGTCTGGCAGGCTGAAGGCACGGAGAATGCATATCGAATCAAGAATAAAAAGAGTTTTAGTTAATCTACCTGGACTTGTGCAAAGCATTTGACACTGCTCTGCACAACATCCTTGTCTCTAAATTGAAGAGACATAGATTTGACAGATGGACCACTTGGTGGATAAGGAATTGGCTGTATGGTCACATTCAAAAGAGTAGCGGTCAACAGCTTGATGTCCAAGTGGAGACCAGTGACGAGTGGTGTTCTTAGGGGTCGGTATTTGGACCGGTGTTGTTTAACATCTTTGTCAGCAACATGGGCAGTGGGATTGAGTGCATCCTCAGCAAGTTTGCTGATGACACCGAGCTGTGTGGTGCGGTCAACATGCTGGAGGGAAGGGATGCCGTCCAGAGGGACCTTGACAGGCTTGAGAGGTGGGCCTGTGTGAACCTCATGAAGTTCCACAAGGCCAAGTGCAAGGTCCTGCATGTGGGTCAGGGCAATCCCAAGCACAAATAGAGGCTGGGTGGAGAATGGATTGAGAGCAGCCCTGAGGAGAAGGACTTGGCGGTGTTGGTTGATGAGAAGCTCAACGTGACCAGGCCATGTGCACTTGCAGCCCAGAAAGCTAACCATATCCTAGGCTGCATCAAAAGAAGTGTGACCACCAGGTCGAGGGAGGTGATTCTCCCCCTCTACTCTGCTCTCATGAGACCCCACCTGGAGTCCTGTATCCAGCTCTGGGCCCCCAACATAAGGAGGACATGGACCTGTTGGAGTGAGTCCAGAGGAGGGACACAAAGATGACCAGAGGGCTGGAGCAGCTCTCCTATGAAGACAGGCTGAGAGAGTTGGTGTTGTTCAGCCTGGAGAAGAGAAGGCTCTGGCGAGACCTTAGAGCAGCCTTCCAGTACCTAAAGGGGGCCTACAAGAAAGCCAGAGAGGGACTTTTTACAAACGCATATGATGATAGGACAAGGGGTAATGCGTTTAAACTGAAAGAGGGTAGATTTAGATTGGGTGTAAGGAAGAAGCTCTTTACTGTGAGGGTGGTGAGGCACTGGAACAGGTTGTCCAGAGAGGTTGTGGATGGCCCATCCCTGGAAGTGTTGAAAGGTCGGATGGGTCTTTGAGCAACCTGGTCTAGTGGAAGGTGTCCCTGCCCATGGCAGGGCAGTTGAAATGAGATGATCTTTAAGGTCCCTTCCAACCCAAACCATTCTATGATTCTATGATTCCATGCACTCTAGCAAGTTGCTTTCCACAGCACCTCAAATGACTATTTTATCAGCAGAACAGAGCACAAGAGAAATAGTAGATGAAACAAATACAGAAAATACATTAAGAGAGTAAGTAATGAGATCTGGGTGAAATTGCATCTTATGAAAAAGTAATCTGCAGCTTACTGTGCAAGGAGGAGGAATTTGATGGAATAGAGGGACTCTCAAGAAAGGAATGAAGGAGCACATTACAAACAGACAAAGACAGCCAGGTGTGTTGTGCAACGCAGAGAAGTAGTTAAATTAGGATGTAATGGAAAAGGTTATTTTAATATTCTCCTTTATGGATATTGGTGTCAATATTATCTCAGGGAAGGAGAGAATGAGGGAGGAGGAAAGGGAAGTATATTTGTAAAAAAGGCAAATAAATTGCGTCATGTGCAAATTCAGGAGTCCTTTCATCAGAAAGAACAAAGACATAAGTGGCAGATATTGCTGGTGGTATTGTGGTAATACGCAGAGGTTGCAGGGTTTGCAGCATTGCCGTGCTCACAGCAACAAACACAGGCATTTCCCTGCACACGCATGATGGGATGGCAGCTCCTGCTTAGGAGGGTAGAGCCTGAGCTTCCCGACACCAGGGCTTGTGTCTGGCTGTGATGGGAGGAAAATGATCCCACATAGGACAGGATTGTTTAGAGATGTCCCATGGCACAGCAAAACCTTCTTACTGCTTCAGTCTATATTTCAGTTATTTAGCCTTTCCCTGCAGCAGGATTCCTGTGTGTTTGTCCCAGTGCCACACAATACGGTGGGGAGAGGTGGAGCACAGGGGCTGTGGGACACAGAGACTTGTTCTTAAAAGAGATTTTACCACTTGAGGCTGCTGTATGAAACGGCTTAGCTGGATTGCCTTTTCTTTAACCATCCAAATCTCAAATCCAAGGTAGCCCCCTGGGCTTCCTCTACAGGCAGTGAAAAGGCAGAAGCACCTTCTCCAGAAATTTTGTCATCCCCTCCAGCTACAGCAAATGTCCACTGCAAGCAAGCATCTCTGCTTCAGCTGCAGAGGGATCCCAGATGCATGGATTTTGGGTGGAGAGGTGGACCATCCTTAAACAACAGTCCCTGGGCACAAAGGAAATAGATCCATGCCACAGAGCAGTTCCTGAGGCAGAGGCAGCCAAAATTCAACCTTCTGCCTCCTACCTCTTCCTCCTCCTTCCCTCCTGCTTGCATCCCTCAGCCTCCAACGCAAGTACAACCTCTCCCATCCTGCTGCAGAGGCCTGCCACTGGCTGGTGACACTTCACATACCTGGGACTTATTAGCCTCTCCCTGAGACAGCCGTAATTATGTAGTTGACTCATTAGACAGACAAGCTGAGGTCGTGTTGACTTACCAAGGTCAGTCAGGCGTATCTGTGAACCGTACCTTTTGTTTATTCCTCCCTTCTTCTTGCAGAAAGCTGGAGGTGCTAATAAAGAGGAGCAGAGCCGTTTAGGACACACAGCAGTTAAGAGGTGCCTCTTGTGTTTCTCATTAATGAGCCCAGGATTTGAGGTGAAGTCTGGCGCACGCATGCCTTATTGGAGGGATTTGTCATCCCTGTGTATTGGGCTCGGTTCCCTCCTCCAGAAATCTTGGAGAGGGAGTATCTCCTGCAGTTGAGATCTCTGGTGCAACAAGAAATCCCAGGTTCAAGCCTTCCAGCTAGCAGCCAAGGCTCCCTGCACAAAGCTGTTGCTCCCAGGCTTGCCCCTGCTCTTGGCTGACTATAGGAAGAGTGAAGACTGGATTCATTTAGTCCAGACTGGAATTTATGCTGACTAAAGTTTGATGAGCTCATTTACTACCTGCATTGCAATCTGGCTCTAATACCTGCCATTCCCAAACAAGCTGGGAAATGAATTCATTTCAGACCAAGCCAGAGTGGGTAGTTTTCTTTTGTAGTTTCGAATTTTTAGTGGATGGAGAAATCAGCAATGATTTCATTTGGGACTAAAGGAAATGCTTTGTTCAACCCCAAATGAAAAGCGGGAGGGTTTTACCCTTTTGAGTTTGGTTGTATATAATGGGAGTCTGTGTGAAAAGAGAATGAGCCCTGTGAGCTGAGAAATTAGAGTGGTCCCTATGAAAAATGTCACACTAAAGTATTTCAGACTTGGGGTGGAGGGGAATATTGCTTTCTGCTTTGGCTTTTTCAACTGAATATTGCCAATGCAGATAAATCTGGGATTTTTTTTAGCCCACCCTACATGCTAATGTCACTCAGCTCCAGTGGGTGAAGGGACTGAATCACAGGCCCTTGACCCCAATTGTAATTACCCAGAGAGGGGGTTTGCGCACACTCTTCCTGTTGGTGTCTGCTCCTCCGACAGCCCAGCCTCCTGCTCTGCTTTAGCCATCATCTCCAAACCTTCAGCTGGAAGGCAAGACACCCTACTGAGCTGTACCAGTTTGTTCCCATGCCTGGTCATTGCACAGCTTCATCCTCGACAGCTCCTCCTATTGCTTACCTGAAATGAACCCCACTGCATCCTCTCAACGCTGCTGAAGCAAAAAAAAGATAAATTAAAAGGAAGCCTTTTAAAAAAGACTTCTCACATGGGCACCTTTGCTCCTGTCTCAGTGAAAAAGAGAATGGTATTTTCATAGTCGGGGCTGTTGAAATGGATGTAGATGAAATGGTACAGTGTAATTAATTAAATGATCTCCAAGACCTTAGGAGTATTGCCAATGTACAGAAGACATAATTGGGTACTGTCTGAATAGATCATTGCACACACGTACACATGTGTAGACTGTGTGCCAAGTCCAGCCACTGAAATCCAGAAGGATTACAGATGGACAGTCCTGTAAACCTACTCCAGTCAGCCTTAGTGAGAGCCCAAGGCAGGGCTGCCTTCTCTGGGATTTCCCTTAGAGAAATGTGTCCTCATGTAACATACCACTCATGCAATGAACCTGGTACTTCCAGGAATCACAAAGATCTGCACATGGACACATGCCAAACTTTACTGTACCTACGTGAATCACCTGTGCAGCAACACAAGCAAGAGTTGTCTTTGCTAGTTTTGGAGTAGTTTCTCTCTGTGGCGATAGTTATTACATATCAAAGCACAGTGGTTTCTTATTTTGCCTTATTTCTTTTCTTTTGTTAACCCACTCCGGTTTGGAAGGAATTCAGTGTAGGCAAGAAAGTGTAGTCAGCAGTCTGATGGTCTAAGCAGTCTCAGCCTGCTAACATCTGCATGCTGTGGTTTGGGCTGATCTTAGGTTCTGACTTCTCTAGGGGGTTGACCCAAAACCTGCTGCCACTAAAAGATCTGTCAGCTGATTTCATTGAATTTTAGACTGGACCATGCAGGGTCAAGGCAGATCACAAAAAGCAGAGTTGTGAGGGAGGAGAGCCAGGGATTCACAAAGAAAAGGTGCTTTAAACATTCAAGAAGAAAAGTGGCCCAGGAAAATGATTTTTAAAGCTCACTACAGGAAAACTGTGTTAGGGAAAGAACACAATGCACAATGTGTCTTGCAGCACAAAAGATGCTCTGTGAGAAAGCAGAGCAAGCTACCTAGTGATTAAACTTTCCAAATGAACCACTATTGGAGGAGCAGACAATAACTGGAAATAAATCAGTATCAAATTTCCTTTTTCTTTCTTGCCACAGGGAAGAAAGAAAATAACTTGCCATTAGCAGCTGCGGGAGCTCTGCGGAGGGCTTGGTGTTGCAGTACACTGCGATGGGCAGAGGCACGAAGCAAAGGCCATGGGGACAAGGGGGAGAGAAGAAAGAGCAGAATTAAGGCCACAGCAGAGCCAAGGAAGGGATCAAGTTTGGAAAAGAAAAGAGACCAGAGGATGGTAATGAAGTGCAGCAGCAGCACTGCTTCATGACCCTAAAATCTTGCATGGCTCTTTCCTGGTTAGATCTCAACTCACTTACAGAGGAGGCTGGTGCCCTTTGCTTCCTTTACGCATAGGAAAATGGAGACACGGAAAGGCCAGGCACCTGCCTGCTGCATGGGTGGCTCTGCTAAGGTTTGGGCTCAGACGAGCACCTGGAGCAGCACGGCTCCTGCCCTCCCTGCTGTGTGGATCCTGGCCGGGGGGCTGATGCTGGGGTGAAAGCTGCCTGCAAGCGGGGTCCCCGTGTGCAGAGGCATCTAAGGCAGATGTTTAGGCTGGAAAAGTCAACAGGAGGGTCCTGTTGTATACCACTATCGGGGAGTTCCTTATGGTCACCACCAGCCCAAATCTGCAAATGTAGTTTTTGCTGGGCAGCTGTGAATCAGGGAGTTTTTCCTTGGCAGGTATGAGTTTCACTGTGAAAGAGCCTGGTGTTTAGTAAGTGCCCTCCTCCTAGCTGTGTCCCTGGGGCAGGCTTTGGTCTTGCACATGGGGCAGATTGAGTTGTGTGTCTGGGCAGTTGTCGTGCCACTCTGTCCCTCCGCACCTCAGCCTCGGCATTCCTATCTTGATGACAAATTCACTGATCTCATTTATGAGGCGCTTTTGGGATGCTGGAAAGCACTGCCCAAGGCAGAGATGATTTCAGCCAAGTCAGAATTGCCCTGAATACGTCATTCCAGGGTGGGCTGCTTCCTCTCAGAAATGACGCAGCAGTTGGTCTTGCCCACAGCCCGAGGCAGGAGATCGCTGGAGGGTTTCCAAACCTTGTTTCCCTCTGGCTCAGCACCTCTTCAGATGAGGTGCTGGTCTCTGTAAAGCTGGGCTTGAGGGCAGTGAGGGGACAGGAATGTCCCGTATGAAAATCAGCCAGCACACAGCCTCTGAGGCCACATGGTTAGAAAAACCCAGCCATTTTGTAGGCCTGATCTAGGAAGCTTTGAAAGGACATGCTTTTCAAAAACATTTCCTGAAAATCAGATCCCTGAGGGGCACCACTTGATAGGACAACCCTCATGGCAACTTCTGCTTTAGGAAAATTTGGGTTTTCTTCCTCTCCCACCTGTTCTGTGACTTGCTCCTTTCCCTGACCCCCACCTGCCATCCAGCGAATCGTTTCCTTCAGCTCCTTCTCCAAGGTAGTTTGTGCATTTCACAAAATCCACAAGATCTGAAGAGGGGGAGGAAGGCGAAAAATACAACTTTATAGCACAGGCAGTAAGAACCCAGTTTATTATTTATAATGCTCAGCTGTAAGCAATAAACACAGGCACCAAATGTAAATTCTGCCACTTCCCTTACCCTCTCTATATAATTCCCTGGTAAATTCACATCATTCACTGTCGGCCTTAATGTGCTTCTATTTGTCTGAGCTACAGATTTCTCTGTGTGATTTTTCTTCTGATGAAATAATATCTCCATGGATAGTTCTCTTCCACTATCCTTAGTCCTGTAAATTAAATTAATTTAAAATTCAAAGGGATAATATTCTGCTAAAATGATCTGCTGTATCATTGCAGGTCATGGTGTTGGACTGTAAAATAAAAGCCTGTTTATAACTTATCATTTACAAGGCTTTCTTCTCCCAGAAGCTAGCAATGCTGTAGGTAGAGCTGTCTGAGGAGTTGGAAAGATGTCCATTTTCCGTATAACCAGAGGGAGATGTTCATACATCCTGGGCCTGTGGCATCCAAAAGATTATCTAAGTGGACTTTTAAAATCCAGTGGACCGTTGTTTGAGCATTCCCCTTCCTCAAGGCCTTAACGTTGGTCTTTAGTATGGTGCTTTGGGGAGTTCAAGGAAATCCAACAACGGGAATCCCACTGTTCCCTTGCTCCTAGTTTCCTTTACTTGAACACTGTGATCCTGAGTAGAGGCAAAGCCAGGAGGAAAGACAAAGGGTCCACATCCCTTTTTCATATCAGGGATCTGCTCCTCAATACACTACATTTCAGGAGGGCAAAACTTGATTTTTCTGGAAAGGGGGTTGAAAAGTTGTTATTTCAAATTTCCTCACATCTCAGAAACAGCAAAAACTTCTGTCAGAATTAGCCAAGATAATTTTCTTCAATATTTCATCTTCCTGTTATATATCAGAATGAAGTAAAAAGAAAAGATTGAGGAGAACAACTTCACTTAGGTTTGTAATGAGCTAGAAGTTTTACCGCTGTCAAAAACAGCTCCACTCCCACAAAATCTGTTCAGCTAGCAATACAAAGGAGTCCTTAGTTACTGTGCGTCTAGAAACACAAAAGTGGCAGGTGCAAAATCTGCTCCAGCTTCTGTGAAGCGTTTCAGGACTCCCCCATCCTTAGCACCGGGCAATTTAGTAAACCTAAGAGACACAGAAGTGCCACTTCCTTTTGATGGGGAGATTATGGAGAAAAGACTCATTTTTGCCACCCTCTCCTACACCCAAGCCCCATTTGCAGGTACCGCTCCAGTGGTGCAATTTTCTCCTGCTGAAGTACCCTTACCTCCAGTATCAAGAAATTGAATTTGCAGCCTTTCCAGGCACTGTGGATACTGCATTCCTTAGACAAGGCCAGTTCCCCCCTCCCTCACTCAGCTGCGAGCAGAAGCATGGCCGAACGGCAGCAAAACATGTGTCATTAGTAATGCAGTGTGACTGACTTTAAGGTTTCTTCACAGCGCGACCAAACCCCATAATGGTTTTCTTTCAGTCACTTAATGAAGACTGTTCGCTCGCACTCCTCATACATCATATTTGCAATGGTTCCTTTGGTGTGGTTGGTGCTTCAGTGGTAGTTTTGTAATTTATGAGACTCTTAGTGGCTTAATTATGCCGTCAGCTCCATCTGTCACTTAACTGATATGAGGAATGATGGGATGCCATTAGCCAGCTAATAGTTGCTGTAAAGAGTATTGTTTTATGCCATTAAATAGCAGGAACATAAACAGTTTTTGCTCCCCGATATCCATGCTTGCTTTGGTAATGAAATTTAAGAGGCTGGTCTTGACATCTGTCCTTCTGCCTGAAAAAGTGCTGGAGGAAATAAAAGGAAACTATCAGCAACAAGTCTAATTAGATTTACCATCAAGATGACAACCATTTGGCTTCATTTTTTTCCATGTTGCTGGAACTTCTTATTTGAATCTTGGGGCCTTCCTTGCTTCTCGTCTTGATCTCTCATGATCAAGGCAAGAATGTGGTGTGTTCATCCCCATGAGGTAATTACTGGGCTTGCAAAATTTGCTTCCAAGCCCCTCAGCTTCTCTAGCATCTGCCCTCTTTGTGCGTCCGTGAAGTATTATTCATTTAATAGATGGAGAGCTGAGGTACAGGAGACTATGAATTAGATCTGCTGGAGGACAGAGGCACTTGGTTTCCATTTTAGATGGCAAAGTTAAAAATTTAAAGCCTATAAATCCCTCTCAATTATTGTCTGACCCTGGAGCTATCTAAAATTTAGTTTTCAGCATTAAAGTTTCTCAGGTGCCAACATTCCTGCTTCTGAGCTCACCAAAGATGGTTTCAGCCCCGGCAGGACTTTGCAGCTCTGAGCCTCGCCTGAACCCCTGCATGGCTGGTGATTTTTGGCAAGGCATTTCGCTGCCAGTCGTGGTGCCGTTGGACGGTGGGCATTCATGGAGGATGAGGGCATGGCAACTAGGAGGGAACTGGAACCACAGAATTGTGTGCACCTTTCTCAGTTTTGGTCTTCTAATCCCAGAGCTGTCTCACCCACCCTTGTTCTTCTGCTCCTGCTCATGCCCATGTTCTACTTTGTTTCTGCAAACATCACCTTCACCCCGCCTGACAGCATCCACTGCACCAGGCCAGGATAAATCCTTCTGGTTCAGCCATGCAGTGTTTTCAGCTTTTTCATTTCCAAAAGGTGCACGTGGAGTGCCCAGCGCCAGAGGCATGAAACCTAGGGCCCAGTGGGTTAAGGAGGCAGTGCCCTGCATGCCCAATGATCCTCTTTGCAACAAGTTTATAAGACCCATTCCCAGGATACATCAGGTCCTGAAAAGAGGCAAATTGCTGAGAACACACCGTTCCAGTCCTCTTGGACGGTGCCCAGACTTCCATTAAACTGCTGTGACTCCTTGACGTGACCTACATCCTCGTAAGCGAGGGGTTAATGCACGTTGGCTGCTGGTCACTCTCCCGCTCAGATAAGTAGCCATCAATCAGCAGGCGATCTGCTGTAGTCACACAGTAATAAAACTGGAGAGATTATTTGCTACTATGTCATTCATAATAAATGTATCCCAAAGTGCTTTGTAGAATTAATTAATAGACAAAGGAGAGAGAAATTAAGAGCTGAAGACTAGGAATAAAAACTAAGGCTTGAAATGAGGTGTGGAAGGATCTCCTGGAGTAAATGTCTGTGGTGGGGCAGCAGCATGGAGGGGGACTGCTCGGGGGCACTGTATACCACCGGGTGGCAAGGCAGAGAAAAGCAGGTGCAGATTTGGCCGATAAAGTGTGTCATCCCCCATGTCGCTGATGGCAGCTGAGGTTGCAGCTCAATACAGGAGCTCAGAGGAGGATGTGGGTCCTCCTGCCAGCCCCATTCCTGGCTGGCTCTGCATCCTTCATGGAACTGCTGCCTTCTTCTATCCCTCAGTTTCCTCTATAACAGTCAGAGACTGCTGTATTTTGCGGGGCACCGCACGGCTTCATTCATCAGTGGCTATAAAGTATACGGCAGCGTCTCAGTGAAAGGCACTCCATAAATCCCAGATTTTATGGCTTATTATTATTTATGGGAACATGCCACTTAGGGACTCCCCCTCTATAAAAAAGGTGTAACGCATCAGGGTCAGCCCAAGAACATAGACTGTCCTTTGTCAGGGCGAGGAGGATGGAGTCAAGAGGGGAAGAAGGGAAAAGCTTCCTGTTGTAATAAGGAGCATCTATTTGCCTGCAATCCACAGTGCTGAGCACCTCGGCAGGTCACCAACATTTTCAGGTGCTGCACAATTCATGAAAGTAGGTGGAGGAGAAAGCGAGCAGCCATGTTAGTTATGTTAGTTATGTTAGTTATGTTAGCCATGTTAGTTAGCCATGTTACTGCGGGACAGGGTACAGGTGTGCTCAACCTTTATTAGACACTGAAGAACCCACTTGGGAGCAAGACATCTGATTGCCCTAAGTGGTGGAAAAGGCTTAGTCAGCATCTCCGCCTTGGTCGGGCCTGGCAGTGGGAAAATCACCTCCGCCAGTGTTACTGCTCACCAAATGAGTTACTGTAGGATGTGACGTGCCTGGCCCCAGGCCAAGACACAGGTTTCGGTTAGTGGGACAGACCCAGAGTTGCCGTTCATCAGCAGAACGGTGGGTTCAGCTCTGCCTTACACTGCTGCAAAGCCTTGAGCTGCTGCTGAGCCCGTGCTGGGGATAACCTTTGTGCCCAAAGCATAACCTTCATCCCTGGAGTCCTGGTGGACACTGGTCTCCAAAGTGGGAGGACAGCACTTGGGGCTGGGAACAAGACAAGTCCCACACAGCACATCAGAGCAGCTGTGTGAGGAAGCATGGGTCCTCCAGCCCTCATTCCCCCCTCGTTAAATTGCAGCGCTATAAAACAAAATGTCAATTTTCTTTTTAAACATCTTTTATGGCAGATTTGATGCAGCTTGGCAGATTGATAGCCTTGGTGACTGACGGCTCTCATTTATCCTCGCCACGTGGGCGTCGGGTGTGCAGGATTCCCCGGCGCAGACAGCCCTGACGGGGAAGGAGCACTGGGAAGGAGCAGCGGGCCAAGGAGGTGGTCGTGGCCCTCTCAGTCAGTCCAGGCACCGTCTGCATTACCAGACTGCTGGGCTAGTTTGTAGTGTCTGCTTGCTATTGGGCTGAATTACCCAATGCAGCATTAGATCTGTCTCTTGCAGTTGGCAGATAGCTCTGAATGGACCTGTGCCGCCGTGGCAGAGGGGAGAAGCTGGGTAAATTAGCAAGACTGCTAATGAAGGTTGAAAGCAGACAACACCTCAGACCTTTTCGAGAGCAGCCAAAAATGTCTCACTGTCAGGGGCAGGAGGGTGGTGGGCAGAGCTGCACGGACACTTCCATTTCCAGTCAGGTGCTCTGCTGTGGGTTGGTGTGGAGGGTTTGCTGTTTGTGTGGAGCATTTCTGTGCAAGTGGGGGGATTTTATCCCTCTACACCCTCATACAGCCCTGTGGAGTTGACAGCCCAAATAGACCCTGCATCCTGTCAGATGATGCATGGGGTGAGCGTCCTCGCCTTCCAACCCATCAGGGCAGGAGATCAGCCAATGCTGCCTGTAGGGACTGGGCAATGCCGCAGCACCCGAGCTACCTCCCAGCCTTCCCTGGCATGTGTGCGCCTTCCTTTCAACCACTCCTTTCATTTTTTCCCTGCATTGGTTCAAAGGGAGAAGAAGAAAGCAGGAAGCTGCAATACTAGACAAAAAGTCCCTGCAGTCGCAGGCTGTGTGGGTAGAGATGGCCCTGTCTGTTCTGCTGACTTAGTGCTTCCACTTGAGTGAGAAGGTGCTGTCGGGAGCAGGCGGTGGGAAGGGTGGGAACAGCCGTGCTGGTTGTGCTGACAAGAGCAACATTAGCATAACAAAGGCTAAATTTTTCAGCATAGGGTAGATAAGCTAAGAGATGCAGAAACAGCAAAGGCAGCCCCAAGTAAATAGACTCTTTTCTTCCTCTCTTCATCTGTTCTTTCCTTTTCCTCCCTCACTTCATTGCCAGGCTTCATAGCACCTCCGACATGCTCCAGCTGCCAGCAGTGTCCAAAATAATCCAAGCAAGAGGTTTATCTGAGCTGCTGTGTTCCCCCCTCCCCAAGAGGATGCTCATGGAAAGACAGAGCTCCTCTGAGTGGGAGAGCCAGCTGGAGAGCAGAAACCCACCGTATGGTGCAAACACTCCCTGCACTGGCACTTGAGTGATGGAGGGGGAGAAGGCGGCCATGCAAGGGCTAGCGAGGATGGGGACGAAGGCCGTCTTGGCAAGGCGTCCCAGGTTGTTGGCCAAATTGGCCCCTCTTTTGACTGATGCAGCACAGTTGGAATCAAGGACGTGACAACACCAGGACACCCTGCCAGCGGATCGCTTTAGGCAAGGGTCACCAGCCCATGGAGATATGGCTTCAAACTAGGGATTTCTGCACCTGGCAGCTCCTCTTCCCATCCACCATGGCTATCTTTCATTGTGGTGCTTCACTCAGAGGGTGTGCCCTGTACAAGAGGTCAGATTCTGCTCCTTGCTGCAGAAAACACAGCCGTGTCAATTATTCATTTAACGCATTCTTTGGCGGCAGTTGCTCAATTCACTGTGAAACTGGGTGAGAATGCAGAAAACAAAGGAGCTATTGTATAATTAAACTGCATCTCTTCAGTAGAACAGGCTTTTAAAATGGCACTTTCTCTGAGAAAATTCTAAAAGGATTATTTTTTCCAATGGATTAATTAAAAAAAATCAAACCCTCAGGATCTTTCATTAAATACTTATCAGTGGTAAACCCTAAAGTTGCCATTTCTTGGCTTAAAAGCTTTTATCGGGTGACTGAATGTGGTCAGTGTTTGATCTCAGCCAAAATACTCTCCAGGTTTTGGATCACAAGTCAACATTTCCTAGGTTTGCAAACACTGTGAAAAGTTTGGTTTCATTTGCAGCCTTTCTACTGAAAACCTGTTTCATTAAGAAAGCGTCACCCATCCTTCCCTATTAATACTAGAGACTCTCAGCATTAATTTTAGCAGCCTGTGTAGTCAGGGGAAAGCAATAGAGGTGTTGTGCATACCACAACTCCATTGGTTTTGGTCTTTCTTTTTTTCTTTTCTAAACCAAAGTATAAATACCTACCACCACTGCCTTTTTAAAGGGGAGAAGGACAGGGTTGCCAGGTGAGCAAAACTACAAAAATATTCTATTCCTTGTTGGGCCTTTAATGAAGCATTTACAAGATCAAACAGGAAGAGATACCCTCCCACGGCCTTCTTAAAGCTGTAATTAATTGCAAAGTAACTAGCATATAATTGCTTTCCCAAGAGCACCCCAGAGAGCAGGGCAATACCTTGACAAAGGTGCTAGAGCAAGCAAAAGTTAATTAACATTAAGAATTAAGTGGCTAATTGCGTTGTTCTGACAGTGCAGCTCACTCTCCCAGCAAGGTGGTGTTCGGAGAGAGTTTCATCCCAGCACTGACCCGGGGGCCATTCCTGTCTGCATCTTTCCATGTGAGCCCAACCCACACGGACATGCCGTGTCAGGAGATGCTGGCAGCATCGTAGCATCTGCGATGACCCAAAGGACCATCTTGCAAATGAGATTCTGCTGCGGTGGACGGGCTCAGCCTCTCATGTCCTGCTGGATTTTGGTGGGTCGGCCCCAGCTTTTGGCTCCATGCTGGGACAGCTCCACAGGGGGACGTGGCAGAGCAGATGCTGTGGCTGCTTCTCAGCCAGCAGCAACATTAGTGTGATGTAATAGCGGTTACGTAAAGAGGACACACCAGTCACCTTCCCACACATTAACCCTTGTGTTTCTAGAGTTTCCCAATTTCCTTGTAAGCCTTCACCTCTTCTAGGTGTATTCAATTAGCCAGAGGGGTCAGGAGCTCGAAAGTGTTAAAGTATTCAGCTGCCTGCTTTTAACATGGTAGCGGTGGTTCAGTCTCCTCGTCTTTGGGACAATAAAAACTACAGTTATGAGGACCCCAATTAAGATCCCAGGGTTGGGAGCATTACACGGATGTGGCTATCACTGCTATACTAATATGAGCTAGGGCAGGGGGCTAAGAGCTAGAAGCAGCCCTTGAGTTCCAGAGGGCATCTGCATGGCCTTTGGAGAAGGGGCAAGTGAGCCCCTTCACATAATGACAGCTCCAACCATGGGCCTCCTGTGTGTGGCTAGCTGCCCCGTGGGGCAGTGAACTGCTGATGGGAAAGATGCAGAGTCTGGGGAAGGGAGAGCACGGCCAGTCCTTGGAGGGAGCAAAGCTGTGTGTCTGGGACACAGATGGCCCGGTGGAGAGCCTGACTCAGTATTGCAGAGGCAGACTTTACCCGTTCTTGTAGGCTTCTGCTGTATGGAGGGGATTTTTAAGGCACCATCCGTGTATAAATGTGCTTCTTCTGGTGTGTCCCCTTTGCAGTGCGCTGAGCAAGAGCGCACACACAGGCTGGCCACGTGCAAGGACCCATGTAACTGTCCCATCCAACCCACCTCTGTCTGAAGGGCAACCTGTGGAGTGGGGGCTGACTGGGGCTAGCTGTCAGAGGTGTTTTACTCTGGACACATCTCTTCTTAAGATTGCCCTGGCCAAAGGAGCACTGTATCTGCAAGGCTATTTTAGCACTCCTGGAAATCTGCTGGATAGCTGGGCAAACAAGAGATTTTAACTTTCCATGCTATTGTGTTTCTCTCTGGGTAGCACCACCTCTCTCCTCCTCTCCAGGATGTGCTTTTCCCTCCGGCCTCGCCAAGCCATGTGCCATGAGCTTAATCGGTCATTTTTATTCCGCCAGACTGCGGCTGGTGCAGAGGGGCCTGGGGAGCAGGCTGCAGCTCTCCCAATGCAACAGGCAACAAGTGAGATGACTGAAATTGTTAATGTGTGGGCATGAAAATGTTGGAAAGGCCATCCCGCTGCGGGTACCAGCAGACTTTGCTTGTGCTGCCTTGTTCCAATCCCGTCACAGGCTCTGGCTTGGAGGTGCAAAAGGAAAAGGGCTTGCTGGTCAGGGAGTCCTGAGGTGGCCATGGTCTGGGACCATGGCTGGGATTATCATCTGCAGTTCTTGGGGAGGGCAAGAAGGGCAGCTGCTGAGACAGACTGTGAGGGAGTGTGTGCTGGGAATGGTCTCCTCTCTTCCAAGTGGGACATGCCTGAAGCTGTCCTCCCATCTCCAGGTCAGTCTGTGCCATTGTGGATTGATACTATGAGATCTGGAAATGGTTTTCGAGCTCTGCCTCCACCATGGGGCCAGATCCCCCTTGGTGGAAGGAGGCCAGTGAGCAATTTAGTCTGTAGCTCTTTGCAGGGGGACCGTGTGGATGTGGACATAGTGCCAGGGCCACTCTGCTGCATGGCTCGTGTGAATGCCCTGGCTAGGAAGGTTTCATTTTCCCTGCACTGAGGTACTCGCATCTGACACCTCCTTCCTTGGAGGCACTTTAAAAGCAAATTGAAAACCTGCATATTTGCAGAGGATTAGCACAGCACGGCCCTGAGCTGATTCACTGTGAGAGCTGTGTTGGGGGGGCGGCGAGCGCTTTGCTCTGCACAGATTTTTGTGAAATGCATTAAATGAGAGGCAGTTTGGAAGTGGTGTACCCTTTGGGGATGGACAGGAGCTAGCTGTGCATGTGCCACTTATGGCCTGTGCTGGGGCACATTGCCAGGAGACCTGGGGGGATGCACGATGGGCTGGGATTAACTATGATCTTTGGTTGATCAAAGAGGAGCATGTGTTTCGGCTGAGGATCTGTTGCCTGCTTCCTTCCCTGCTGGTCTGCTCAGCAGAGTTTGCATGGAGCAACTCTGTGTTCATGATGGTGTCTCGTGGTTTTCTAGATAAAACAAAAGCATGAGCTAGAGAATACCTGTGCAGGTGAGAAGCTCTTGGTTGGGAGATGTTGAAAAGGAAGTTAATTCTGGTGCCAAATGCAAATGACAGCTCAATCAGCTCAGCACTGCAGACTATTTTCCACTGTTTGTTGTATGTAAAGATGTGGAGACACCCTGCAGCTCCCTTCCAGTCTGTTTCATTCCCGTTTGTATTCAGGTCCCTTTGGAAGCAATAATACACTAAGACCTGGTGCTTTTTATAGCTTGGACTTGCATTCCTGCTGCTGCAGGGACCCCACGAAGGACTGAGCGCAGTACTTCACACTAACAGCAATGTGATTGCACAGCATGGCTCATAGCCCTGTGACAGCATTGCAGGGTCATGAACAGTGAGGAGAGACTGTGAAGGCTTCATGGCTTTCCTCTCAGCTGTGAAAAGCCAAGGTAGCACCAGCTCCACAGGACCAGGCAAACAGAGGCTGGATGGCTCTGAGACCCACTGAGAGACATGGAGTTTTCTCCACCTAGCATGGGTGTGTAGCAGTCAAGCAGCACACTCGCGTGCTTCTTTGAAAGCCCTCTCCAAAATAAGTGCAGATGCCTTGCTGGCAACTGGAAAGCTCTTCATCCAAAGCTTGGAGACTTGATAGCTCCAGATCTGTAAGCAACACTGGGTTTATTTTATTTAAGGTCTTGTATGCTTGACTGAGTTTATCCGACCCTCTCTCTATGCTCCTGCCGCTCTCAACCAGACAAGCCCCTCTCTGGAGGGCATATCATGCCTCACCCAGCAAAAATGAAGATTTTTCCAGTATTATCTTCCTGAGCTGTTCAGTTCTTCATCCTATGTCTTCATTTTGACCCTTCCTGCTTTCCCCCAGCGTGTCCCCTGCTTTTAGGTGCCTTCTGGATTGGGTGACACCTCCCTCAGCTCAGAGATTCAGCCTTTAGTCTGATGGGCTCCCTCCTGTCCAGTCTTTAATCTCTCTTGCGGAGAGTTTACAATCTGGTGCTGGGTGCTAACAAATTCCCTCTGCTCCCTGTGACTGAGCCACCTGAAGGCACTAACCTGGAGCACAGCTTGTCATGTTAAGCACTGTACATACACAAAGACTACTCAAGTCTTCAATGACTTAATGTTAACTCGCTCTGGGAATGCTCTTCATGGGACTAGACATATTTTCATGGTCTGAGCATTAGCATCCATGAAGGCAAAGGTGATTGGGGAAAAAGTCTGGTTCTCCCCTGGTGCCTTGTGCCTAGCCTGCTACATGTTCAGGTGCTGCAGCAGAGAGGAGAAGCCACAGTTCCCCTCTCAGGTACTAGGAGGGGTGCTGCCATCTAAGCACAAGCTGTTTTCAGTGAAGAGGGTTTATGAGCCTATTTCTTAGATAACAGCACTTGCCTTAACCTCTCCCCTGGCTCTTCTCCCTCTGTTATGTTGCTGTTAATTCTGGGGATATTTCTTCATCTCCTGACAGTCCAAATGCAGCAGCGAAGGTAATAAACAGAACATTAGCTGTGCTTTGTTAGAGTGAAAGAGGCTTCCCTGATAAAGAGTCGCCGGGGCCCGACAAGAGGAGTTGCTCTCCTGGGCAACATCTTCATTGTGTACGGCTCCGAGTCATTTCCTCCTGCTCAAGAGCTGCACTTTCCTCCCTAACGCTGGGTGAAATAGTGATGGCCCCATTCCCCCAGCTTGCCACAGCAGGGGAAGAACAGACCAACGCAGTGGCATAGGCCCTGTCTGGGTCTGGGAGAGGAGGAGGAGGAGATGGAGGAGGAGGAAGAGGGGAGAAATTTGGTGTGATTCCCAGCAAGCCCGAGGGAGCCCTGAGTTGCCATAGCGATAGCTGGGATGCCCAAATTGGGCAGAGTTGGTCCTCAGTGTGCGGGAAGAGGTGATGCAAGAGGCTCCATCAGTCAAGTTAAGGACTCGGAGGTGGTTTGCCACCAGCCCTCGGGTTACTTTTCAATGAACATCCCCAGGACAGTCTCCAAGGGGCATGTGGATTTCAGTTCCCACTGGATAGCTTTGAAGAGGTTCCTGTAGCCAGGTCCCCAAAAAGGAGCAGTTGGGTCTGTGCTGAGCTGAGCTATCTCCCCGCACTGACAAACCCTCATCCACTCGGTGCCTTGACCTTGAGGAGGGTACAATGGGGGGTCTGGGGCGATAGCAGGGCATTAAGATTTGACTCACTGGTGGGAGAGCAAAATCTTGAAGCTTGTGTCCCAGTCTTGCTCAACTGCACCTATAAATGCATGCATGCTTGTTTGAGCTGGGGAGACGGGTTGGATAGGATGGCAGCCACCATGCTCCTCGCTGTGCCCTTGGAGGCAGAAAGCAGGGGGTGGGTGTTACAAAAAATTATTGCCACGCAGCACGATTCTCTTGTGCCACCAGAAACGAGGTGCCTGCCCTCAGACTGAGACAAATTCCCTGGCCCCCTGCCCTTCCTCTTCCTAAAGATCCTCTCTGAGCATCCTTCTGCCCTAGCTGTCTCCCAGCCGCATCTTACCCGCCACCAGCGAGTTAATACTGAAACGAGGATAATAAAGTGCGTCAGGCGGGGAAGGGAGAGGAGGCTGCTCGTTCATTTGGCCTCTCCCATTCCTGTTTGTGTTTGGGTGTATGTGAAATATCTGCCCAAAGGGGCCTAATGTAGCAGAACACTGGAAATGCTTTCAGGCTCTTAGGTAGCTGCCCGACATGGCATTACCCCAACAGCTAATTAAACTGGTGCCCGTCCCAAAGTGATGAGTTTGCAGGGAGGCTGCGAATCTGAAAGAGATTGATGTTGCATGGCTTATCAATTTTCAATCTCAACACAGCGAGATATTTATCAGGCTGCAGAGAACAAACACTTGTAATATTTAAAGGGAGAAGACTTTAATGGAATCCATTGCAGATCACCAATTTCTGTTCCCCTGGGCTCATTCCTTTCCTCTTCTTTCAGTCTTTTTTTTTTTTAAATCTTATTTTCATTTTTTTAGCATACAATAGTCAATGAGGGAAGGAGGTTTTCGTTTAAAATGCTGGTTCCTTTCATCTCCCACACCCTCTTTCCCTTCCTAAAGGTTTATGCATTTATTTGGATAAAAGGTTTTAAACAATAAAGAACTGTCTGCAGTAATTTGTGAAGATAATAGATTATCCTGGGAGGAGGCCTAGGCTGAAAAATTTCCAACTGCAGAATTCAGTCCATGTCATTTAGTTATTTTATTAGGAAAGAAAAAGAAGAAGGGCAAGAGAGTAGGAGAGAGAAGAATACAATTACTGGGCCGAATTATTTGCTGGAGTAAATCCTCCCATTTTTATTGAGCAGAATCTGAATCTGGTCCTTTCATACACTTGCTCTCAGGTCAGGGCCGTGCAATCAGTAGTGAGGGCTGCCAGATAATTTTACCAAAATCATCTCAATTGGAAATAGCATAATGGCTCCGTCCCCGGGAAGTCAATTGGATATGGTCCTGGATGAAAAATACTCTACAGCTTTCTCCAAGGAGGCCTAGAGAAAAATTGCCTGATCTCCAGGAGCAACCCCTGACGTGGGATCCAGGCAAGGTCAAGCTAAAATTCATCAGTAGTTCAGAGCTGGACCCAAGTTTGCCATTTAAGAACTCAGCTTTAGATTACAGGTCTATTCGTAAGTGCTCATTAGTACACCATGAAGAGATATTGTAATGAATACGGGCTGGCTAAATCACTAATCAATAGCTAAAGGGTTCAGCTGATTCTTTTCAGCCACAGCTTATAACTGCCTTCAACACCTTCCACTGACGGTTTTAATAAACACATGCTGCTCCTGTCTAGGACATGCGTCTAAGATTGACTAATCACTTATAAACAACTTGTAAATGGATGGTTAATGAGAACTGCATGAATAATTGCTTTTTCATTTTACTGCCTAACCAGAAAAAATGCAAAATGAGATTTCTTTTTTGGAGTGGCCCAAAATAGAAAGTTTTTCAGCTTTTTACTTGCCATAAAGGAGCTCATGCACGCGAGCCCTCTCCACCTTCACAAAGCTGTTGAGATGAAATGGAAGAGTCTGTATAATCCAAAATAAAACAGATTTCTGTTTCTTTTGTTTTACACTCATTTTCCTCATTTTTGAAAGTATTTTAAAAATTAAGTTGAAGCAAATGTAATCTTAGCGTAGTGTTTTGAATGAAAATGGTTTTATTTTCCTGTTCTGGGAATAAAAGATCTTTTTGAAACCCAATGTGAAAATCTTCTGGCATAGAGGGAAAAAAAGCCCCTTCTATCATTTATTAAAGATGGCTGAAAGAATCTCAGATCACTGCATTCTTCAAACACTCCTGTCATTCCTCCTGAAGCCTTGTCACTAGAAAGATGGTATGATTGTGGGGTGGGTTGACCCTGGCTGGACGCCAGGTGCCCACCAAAGCCGCCCTATCACTCCCCTCTTCAGCTGGACAGGGGAGAGAAAATTTAACGAAAGACTCGTGGGTCGAGATAAGGACAGGATGAGATCACTCACCAATTACTGTCATGGGCAAAACAGACTCGACTTGGGGAAATCAGTTTAGCATATTACCAATCAAATCAGAGTTGGATAATGAGAAATAAAACTGAATCTTAAAACACCTTCCCCCCACTCCTCCCTTCTTCCTGGGCACAGCTTCACTACCTCCTCCCCCAGGCAGCACAGGGGGATGGGGAATGGGGGTTGGGGTCAGTTCATCACACGTTGTCTCTGCCGCTCCTTCCTCCTCAGGGGGAGGACTCCTCACTCTTCCCCTGCTCCACCGTGGGGTCCCTCCCACAGGAGACAGTCCTGCACAAACTTCTCCAACATGAGTCCTTCCCACAGGCTACAGTCCTTCACGAACTGCTCCAGCATGAGTCCCTTCCACGGGCTGCAGTCCTTCAGGCACAGACTGCTCCCCCGCGGGGTCACAAGTCCTGCCAACAAACCTGCTCCAGCGTGGGCTCCTCTCTCCACGGGGTCACAGGTCCTGCCAGGAGCCTGCTCCAGTGTGGGCTTGCCACAGGGTCACAGCCTCCTTCAGGCATCCACCTGTTCCGGCATGGGGTCCTCCATGGGCTGCAGGTGGATATCTGCTCTACCGTGGACCTCCATGGGCTGCAGGGGGACAGCCTGCCTCACCATGGTCTTCACCACAGGCCGCAGGGGAATCTCTGCTCCAGCGCCTGGAGCACCTCCTCCCCTTCCTTCTTCACTGACCTTGGGGTCTGCAGGGTTGTTTCTCTCACATGTTCTCATTCCTCTCTCCGGCTGCAGTTTCTGTTCTGCAGCAACTTTTTTTCCCTTCTTAAATATGTTATCCCAGAGGCTCTGCCACCGTCACTGATGGGCCTGGCCTTGGCCAGCGGCGGGTCCGTCTTGGAGCCAGCTGGCATTGGCTCTGTCGGACATAGGGGAAGCTTCTAGCAGCTTCTCACAGAAGCCACCCCTGTAACCTCCCCCACTACCAAAACCTTGCCATGCAAACCCAATACAGATTGTAACCTGCACATGAAGACTGACCTCCAAGAATATATACTCGTGGACAATTTGACACTTCCATGGGCTTTCTGGATTTATCGGTTTGGTTGCTGTCTCCTTCCACAGATAGTTCCACTTCAGGAACTTGGAAAGTGGCGCAGACTGAATGCAAATAAGATCTGGATCCAGTTTATTTGCACTTGCTCAAACTTCTGTGAGGATATTTTATTCTTTTTTAATGGTAAATTTCAGTTTGGCTTATAAAACCAATCCCTAATTGAGCGAAAGAAATTCAAGAAGCTTCAAATACCCTGAAACAGGCCAGTTCACACCAGGTTATAAGCCTGTTTTGTGTTAAATCAGGTTTTCTCTGTAAATGTGACCTTCACTATAATTGCTCTGGAGCAGCTTATTCTGATTTCTTTGCCTCTTTGGTTCTGGTAATTTGCCTCCAGCAGAACACTCAGGACAGACAAACCGCAGAGGAAGTCAGGGGATGCTCAATAGTACAAGTCTAGCTGACACAAGCTTTTCCTCTCTTCTTCTACTCCCATCTTGCATCTGACCAGCTCCTTACCTATGTCAGGAGGACCCTACATGGGAAGACTGAGCCCAGCCCAGTATCTTCTCTGATGAGTTATGAGACCTGTGTCCTCAGTTTTGGGGTTGGTTCTCTGAGCAGGGGCTTGGGGGCTTTCCATGTGGGGTGTCTGTGAGCCTGGTGAATTGAGTGTCTGCAACCACCAGCCCATGTTGCGGTGATGGCAAATGGATAACGGACAGAAGGCTGGGGTAGTGGGGTTGAAAAATGAGTGCTTTTTGATTCCAGTAGATGGAAAAGTCCTGCCTTATTAACACAGTGGATTTTGCACAGCCAGACAAACCCAGCCTCACCTTGTATACTGGGAATGGGCTTGCATAGTTCTTTACCCACAGCAAGGCAACCCCATAGTATCCCTTGGGCACGCTCCAGCCCTTGCTCTGTGTAGCCAAATGCATCCCACTGCGCTGGAGGATGGGGTGTGAACCCAGCTCTGCGCACCCAGACGCATCTGGGCACAGGCACATCTGGGCAGCCACATCCCACTCTCACTCTCGCACCCTCCTGCCAGCCCAAAGTCAGAGCGCTGCTGGGACACGGGCCAGGCTGTGCATTCTCGCGCCGTCTGCATCTACTGCCTTACAACCATGACAACTGCGGGGGGGAGAGATTAAACACAGTAGCTGCTGGAGGTATTCCCTGTTGCAAGGATAAGAAGAAGAGCAAATACTGGAGACAGAGTAATCCGTGTGGTAAACATGACGGGTAAACATCCTCAGCGGGGATGCACTGGCAGGGTTTCCATGACCAATGTGTGAATGGTGCTTCTGTATCTGGACTTGGGGGATGGCTGTAGTTACACTTGTATGTGCACCCTGCCACAGACACCCAGGCGACTGGTGGGTGCAATCTGTAATAATCTAGAGGGGCAAACCTCCTGGAGGCAGCTAAATAAATAAGCCAGTGCAGCAACATCCACCACAGTTTAGTGAGCACAGCTGGTCTCTCAGAAGGAGTTCAGAGATAATTCCACCTCTGCATTGAAGATTTTCGATGACTGTTAATGAATTTAAATGATGGGGATTTTCTTTTCATGCTTCATTGCATATGCTCCTCACATTAAGATGCTAATTAAGAATACATCAGCCCAAGCTGGGAATGATGCGGACACTGAGCAAAGTGGAGCTGAGACAGTGTCTTTGGGGCTACTCAGTGGGACCTTTTATTGGAGTCTGATAAATTATTTGCTTCTGCAGGTCTGCTAGTACAGGTACAGGTCCCAGAGCGAGTTCAGATTTGCTGTGACTCTCATGTCTTGACGTCTTGTTTGATCCCACTGGGATATCTGAGGGCAGCGAGGGATGATCAGGCGGGTGGGCTGTCGGCACTAAGCATAGACATGTGTGTGAGGAGGGCAGTCATTCTGTGGCCCTCTGTAGCCAAAAGGAGAGGGCCTTTCTCAGGGCAGAGCTGGGCCATGGGCACAGAGGACAAACTCCTCAAGGGCTAATGAATACAAACTCACCATCACTGGCTCAGGAAGTCCCTGGGCTGCAAACTGTTGGAGTCTGTGGGATATTCTGGATAATACCACAGCCAGTTGATGCTTTTCTGCTTTTTTTCCCAGGCAGCCAACTTTGGAGACAATTAGTCTGGCCCAATGGTGGTGTTACTCTGTTTTCAGGTGATTCAAAGCAAGGCCTTGACTTCTTTTGCTGGGTTTCATTTGCTGGAGATGGCACGTGCTTTCGGTTCGGATGGTGCTTCCTAGGAAGAAGCAGCCTGGGGCTAATACATCTCACCATGAAGCATCCTGTTTGTAAGGAGGGTTTGGTGCTGGGATGTCTTGATGTTCTGGGTGGGAAATCTCCCCATCTAATATACCAAACCCTGCCAGGATATCTCAACAGCTGTGGTTGAGAAATTATTTCTAAAACCTGGGCTGAGCTAAAGTCTGCGATCGCTTCTTAAAGTCAAGGGGAGGGTGAGAGAGAAGAAAAGGTTTATAAATCATGAAACCTATTAATCTAATCCTAGAACAAATTTACAAATTCTAAAATGGCTTTGCAGAGCCGATGGAAAAAAATGGATTTTGCAAATCTTAACAATTACTCCTTCCTAAAGAGCTTCTTGCTTTCCAGAGCAGCTTTGTGTTTGGGACAGTTTAGTGAGAGATTGTTCCAGCAGACTGCCCATGGCCTCTCATTATGAGAAGGACTGCAAATGTTAATTCTCGGGCTGAAACTCTGTGTTCAGTCCTGGGAAGCTCTGTCAGCTGTGTGAGGAGATGATTTCTTACACTTAACCACTTAACCACTGCTCTACTTTCTAAAGATATCATGACAGAAAATACCTGTAATTGCAAATGATTTTTGAAACAGTGGCAACACTCTTAATGGTGCTAATTGGCTTCCAGGCTTCACAGCACCGGGGCTCTATCCACATGCATAGCAAGACTGCGGCTGAAAGAGGCAAAGTGGTTTGTCTGAAAATGTGCAGGATTTTGAACTTGGCTCTCATGCCTGTTAGGAAAGGGCACTGGAAGATCACAGGAGACCTGGATTTATGGAGCACAGGAGAGTCGTGAGATGTGCACAGTCACCAGCCCAGCCATGCACATACACCCACTGAGCAGGGCAGAAGACATTTACTGTCTCCTGAAGGATTCAGGGCAATGAAGTCACTGAGTCACCAGGAAAGAGAATGAAGACCCTCTAATGTGGAGGGAGCAAACGAGGAGATGGAGAAGCAAGGAAGTGCACAGCTGAGATCTCAGATTTGGCCCAAGTGATCCCGAGCCTCAGGAGAATGCCAGAAAAAGACACCACCCTCCCCAATTATATCCAAGTTTTGGGTATAGTTACAGTCTCACATACACTCCTGTAAAAGAGAAAATGCTTGGTTGTGGTGCGGTCATTTAAGGGTAGTTTGTTAAAGGTTTTCACAACATGAGCACTATTTTAGTGGCACCCATCCAAAAACTGGAACAGCAGAAAAAAAGGCTGGCCAGAGGAGTGAGAAGCATGTTTTGCAGCGGAGACTCTTGGCTTATTAAGCCTAGCAAAACAGAAGTTGAGTGGGAACAAGATCACTCCCTCTGTGTATATCACACTGAATAGCACCGTGGAGGGAGAAGGATACAGATGCTTAAATATAAAATTGGCATGGGAGAAAATAGGCATAAATACATTTCAGATGGAAATTTAAAAAAGATTCTACTGACAGAGGAGGGAGGTGGTTGTCTTTAGCCATGATGACCCACGAGAGAGATGCAATATCAGTTCTGGGCTCCTGAGCAACATGTGGTACCGTGTGGTGCCAGAGACAGCAGATATGGATGGAAGGAAACACACGGTACAGCAATATCGGCTTCTGCTGGGGAGGTTGTTTATCTCTGTGGTGATGTAAAATCCAGGACCCAGTTGGTGGGGGAGATTGGAGAGACCGTATGCATGCGGTTGTGTGTATGACAAATCAAAAGGGACACGATAAATTAGGAAATGGAAACGTTTATTTTCTAGCTTTTGAATGCGTGTCGCACCCAGTTGAGAACAAAATTAATTCATTCATTAAATACACTCGCCGCATCAGATGAAGTGGCGGCGCCAGATTACGAGTGGCTGCTGCTTCGCCGGGGGAGGCTGACGGCACAGCGGGGAGCAGAGCGGGCCCGCGGTGGTGTGGACGGCCCGGCCTTGCCACGGAATGAAAGTGCGGGGGAAGCTCAGCCATGAGATGCTCAGGCAAGAAACCCCAAGGGGCAATTTTGTCTAAATCAAAGGCAGTTTACACAGGGTTTTTTTTTCCCCTTTGCTACACAACTGTATGTGATATCTCAGATTTCTGGCTCCTGTGATGTCTGTAGCAGCTTCTACCTTTTCCCTTCCTATTTTCAGTCTCAGAGAGACTGTGCCGTGTGCTGACTTCTCACGCTTGGGGGTTATTACGTCTTCAAGGGAGGCTCTTCTAGTTGTGCCAACACAGCAAAGAGAACTGCTTTCCCAGGGCTTTTTGAACAACAGGGGTACAAACTGTTTGCCCCATTGAAGCGACTGAGTTGGTGCGAGGATCCCTGCCAGCTACCTGGGCTTGAAACAGGCTATGTCCCCGTGCACCCTGTTCAGGAGTGCAGGGTAGGCACCATGCACTGGCACGGCCTGTCTCGCATCAGCAGAAAATAACGTGCTTCAGTGTGCTTGCAGCACTGTAAGTTATGCACTGGGCTTCAGAGCACGCCTCTCCCAGCCTGAAATACGTGGTGCTCAGCAATCTTCCGGCTACCATGCGTCCCTCCTGCAGCCCCGCTCCCAGCATAGGCAGGTCCCACGTCCCCGTCCGGGTCCACGTGCCGCTGCACTGCCTGCCCAGAGCTCGCTGTGATCTCAGGGCAATCCAAGCTCAGTAATGGATACTGGCATCTTACTGGTTTTTATGGCTTTCTGGAGGTGAGGGATTGGGATTTACTGGTGCACAGATTGCCCCAGGTTGTGATGCATATTGTGTTTATTTGGTGAGTAATGAATTGCATAGATGCCTGAAAACCAGTATCTCAAATGTTATTCAAAGGCCAGCTACAAGCTCATCTGACTGGAGCCAATATCCCAGCCCTCTTGGCAGCTGGATCCAGGCCAGAGCATGAGCTGAAGTGGCCCGAGTGTCACCGATGGATCCTCTCCCATTCTCAGGTGCTCACGTGCATCCTTGGGCATCTTTCTGGATCAGGCAGGATGGTGGTGCCTCACCTGGGAGCGGTGGCACCGCCCAGGGCAACACGCTGGACGGGGCCAGCTCTCTGTAGTGACACGCGTGTTCAGGAGTACACCTCTGCGGCCGGGGGCCTCCCTTGCAGCCCCCAGGGTCAGCCTTTCACACCCACCTGTGGGCACAGCACGAGCCGCTGAGGCAGCACAGCCTTGGGGTTAGCGGGATGCCAAGGCGGCACAGCTCCCCGCTAGCTAGAGACGCCTGCGCCTGGATCGATGACAGCTCGTTAGAGCCAAGCAGGGCAGCAGGGAGGGCTGGATCTGACAACACAGGGAAAAAGCATTTTGGAGAGTTTGCAGCTTCCCCCGAGAAAGCCTCTTCTTGGTCAGAAGTTCACATCTACAAATAGTAGCCTGGTTTTTGCTGTACTTCTGGATTCCTCTCACATGGGAATGGCCATGAATGATGTTTTCTGTCATCCCTAACTGGCAAGGAGAGTCTACCTCATCCTGGCAGATAACGACCTGGCTTAAGTTATTCATGACTTCATCACCCCTTGGCCAGACTACAGCAATGCGGTCTCCTGGGCACAGCGCCCTGAGCCAGCCCCACATTGTGCGTCAGTGCTGAGGCCGATGGCTGCTCCTGCCCTTCAGGTGTCCAAATCCGCACAGGACACCTCTGTCCTCCCTGGCTCCATGCACTGTGCGCACCCATGAGGGGACAGTCCCTGTGCTGGACAGGAGCCAGGCTGAGGGAAGAAAAAAAAGGACTCGGTAGCCGCTTAGAGCAGCATGGTGATTTTGGTTGCGTCTGCGCTGGGATTTGAAGCTGCTCTTGAGTTTGCCCATAATGAGAGTCCAGGATCCATGTGTGGATGCATAAGGCCTTTTACCTCTGACCGTAGGTCTCATAGGGAGAGCACCATCCCGGAGCCACTGCAGGCAGCCAGGTATCTCCAGGACCTTCTTCAACTCCCATCTTGCTGCCATGGCTTGCTTGTGAACCTCCTCGCTTTGCACCCGGACACTCATCACTGCCGACAGGCAGAGAATTGGGACCAGAGAGCAGAGGACTGAGCACTCCTTCTCCCCAGCACCACTCGCTTATTCATTGCTGCTTCTACCTTGGCTCCACAGGAGATTTCACCTCTGAAGCAGGAGTCATTCCACACTACAGCCTCAAAATGATCCTCAGCCACGCTGTGAAGCAGCCAGCGCTGGTTGTTTTGTTCCCAGCCCTGAATGTGTGCTTGCAGAGAGGGAAAGAGGGCAATCTGAGATGAGAAAGGGGCTGTGATTCTTCCACTCCTCCTTCACCACTCTCCAGACAATGTATAAGAGAAAAACAATTTGTGCACAAGAAACAGGAGCAAGGAATTTCAGTGTGCTTGCAGGGAACAAAACAAACTGAAGAAAATAAGGCTATTGAAAAAGTGTCAAGTTGGGAAGAGTGGGACAATGGGGCAGAGCTATTTATTAATGCACGGAGCTGGAGACTGCAGAAGGTAGACAGGACCAGCTGGAAGGTCAGTTCAGGATCTTTATGTTTTAATCCTTTAGGCGCAAGATGTTTACCAAGTGAGGGTACGGAAGTGTGCATGGGATGTGATGACAGCTGGGCAGTAGAGAGGATTTCTTCTCATCACAGGGTACAGTCAGTGTGCTCAGGCATTGCTGAGGGTGGGAGATGCATCCTTCTTGGGCCCTGAAGAAGTCCACCTTCTGCCAAGGGACAGCAAAAGTCCTGCTGTGAAGAAGACTGCTCTGATACGGTCCCTACTGCTGACACACGAGCAGTCATCACATTTTTGGGAATGAAAGCGGAGCCACACTTCCTTTCCTTGTCCATTTGGGCTGCAGTCCAGGAGCAAGGCACCCTGCACACATGGGTCCCTGCGGAGGGGGAAGGAGGCATTGCTGGAGTGACTGACACCTGATTTTGCCTTATTGAGTAGACATCGATCCGCTGTCTCTGCCCATAATAATGATAATAGAGTTGATGCTAATCAGTCCGTTTGTTTCCAGAGCTGGATGTGTGTGTGTGTGAGTGTATGCCAACAAGGCTCATTTGGGCTGAGAAATTACAGATGGAAATGATGCATTAATTCAGCCAGTGCATTCCCTTGCACTCCCTGGACACCCCAGAATCATCCCCCAGATTGTGGCACACTGAGCCTTCCCGTGTCCCTGGTTTGCATGATAAGAGGAGGCAACGAAGGCCTGGAAATAGGATGCAGATATGAACTTCCAGACTTTGCCTTCTGTCCCTACAAATATGGAGCGCAGATTTGGTGCCTTATCTTCAACCAGTGTTTCCTGATCTTGTAAGCAGAGAGCCACCAGCCCTTTCTAGAGGAATACAAACAAAATCTGTATGCTGTGCACAAAATCTGTGCACCATGTGCTGTGGCCACAATGATTTTCATTTATTGCTTCTGTTTCTTTTTCTCCACCCACAATTTGATTTATACACTTGCAGAGAAAGCATCCCTTCTTCCTCTGATCCCACAGGGACGATGGCTGGTCCACTATGAGACTCTGAGATAATCTTCCTCAGGTAAGTCACTACCTTTATGCAGTCGGTGTCTGCTCACACAGTCCCTGGCCAAAAGAGCTGTCTCCCTCCTGCGCCCAGTGCAATGGGCTTCTATTATCAGCAGCTTCTATCTGCAAAGCAATTGATAATAACAAATAATTAAAATTGCATTTCTGTTTCAGCAGCCTCTGGGTGCTCTCCCTAGCTAAAACAAGAGCTTGTCAGTGTGAAGGGCCATAGGAAAACATGTTTTTCTCAGCTGTGAAGTGTTGCTTCTGAACTCTTTTTTTACTCCATTCTGTGTCCATCTTATTTGTTGCCGTTCTTCAGGTCAGAGGCTGTATCTTCTCTGGTTCTGCATTGTGGGGTGCCAAATGCAGGCAGTTTGTTGTTATTTTTCCGTGCTGTTTGCTTGCTTGATTGATTTTGGGGCTGAAACGACATGCAGAGTGGATTGAAAAGCTCCACTGCTGCTCTTAAATAACTCCCTGTGTAGACAGCCTTCTTCTGGAATGCGAATGGGGTTTCCTGCTTTAGCTTAATCCACTTCCACTTCTAACCTGCTACCTTGCCTCGAGTCAAAATGTTTGTGAGGGGAGCTATCACAGGACAGCTCACCCGGACAGCTAGCCCATGGAGCTCCAGCCTAAAATCCCAGCCTCCACACCTGCAGTATTTATGATCTGCAGAGGCCAGAGCTGACCACCCAGAGCTGGCAGGGGGATCAGGGGAGCAGCAACTAGAATGTCTTGGAAGAAACTAACTCCAACCTCTCTCCTCCTCCCACCCTCCAGCATTTCTGTGGCAATTTAGGGTATTTATTTATCTGGCATGGGTAAGCTTTTAGAATAAAATACTGTAGCCATTTGCAGAGGTGGCTGTGGCTGTGATGCAGTTAAGAAGGCTGCACAGCATCTCCCCAGGCATGTGGTACAAGGCAGACACTGTTGAGCTAACATGGGGCCACAACCCTCCGGGGTGCACGTGCTTCTCCGCTGTGTCCCATTTGCCACCCTGCAAAACCATGTTTCCAGGGTCCCTCTGCCAGCCATGCCACAAGCACATGGTGACCCAGGGGCTCCAACACCTTTCCTCCACAGATGAATCTACAAAGAGGCAGGTCCCCCAGAAGGCCATGCCCCAGCCACGGCGAGAGCATGGACACGTCTCCTCCACCAGCGAAGGAGCCAGTCCTCGTCTGCAGGATGCACGGAGCCACTGGGTGTCAGTAGCATCCCACTTCCCAGCCGCTCGTGGACGTGGAGGCCAGAGGACGAGCTTTCCTCCATGGAAAGCAGAGCTCTCCCCGAACACCAGCTCCCGAGAGCAGGTCACGCTGCACACCCACTGGGGAAAGGCAGCCTGCTCCTGTATTGAGGGGAAGGTGGTACCAGCCCTATCCCGCTGGTATTGCTGGTTGTTGGTCAGGTTTTCCCACCCTGTGGAGCTACAAGGAGGGATGCTACTGCTCCAGGAGCTGCAGCAATAGACTCTGAGCAGCAGAACCCCCTGTGCAGGCTCAGCTCCTTGTCAAGCACTGTCTGCTTTGGCGGAGGTGGCCGTTTTTTCACAAGCAGGCCCAGAACACGGGGTCTTCTCCCTGCCACCCCTCTTCCCCCTGCAGCTCCAGGAGTCACCCAGCCCTGGCTCTGCTCTGAACCTGTCCCTACACGGTCTGTGTCACCCCTACCACCCTCCATACCCTTCTCACCCATTGCCCCAGCCTGAAGGGAGCTCGTGGCCCCGTGAAATGGTGCTGTCTGGTGATTTTCTGATCATGTGGGGTGGGGGTTTCCCAGCCTTTAACAATTTACTGTAATGAAGCTTTTTGCAAGGACATATCACCTGTGGAGTGACATTTCTGGCTCAAACCAGAAGGAATGAAAAGTCCTGTGCCCCAGGACAGCCAGTGAATCCGTAATCCTGGCACCCACTTGAGTGGTAACTGTAGCTGCAGGCCCATCATTCGCAGCCAGGATCTGACCCACTGTTTTCCACATAACGTGTGAAGACCTGACTAAAGAGCTTTCCCCTGTTGCAGGTAGAGTCCTCTCAGTTTCTCCAGGTGGAGATGTTCCGTCTGCTGTTAATAATTCAGCCTTCCTTGGGTTGAAGTGAGGCTGTCTCCACAGCCTGCTGGTCTGGCTTTCATCGGCAAGATAAGATATGCTTTTTCATGCTTTACCTGTCTCCCCACACAGCCCTATGAATCTCATGTCCTGGCTGCATCCACCAGCCTGTCTGGGGATGAGAGATCTCTCTTGTGGGTGCACAAAATCTCTGAAGACCCCTCAGTTCTCAAAACAGAGGGGAAAATGTCCGAGGTCTCAGAAACAATGCTGGCATGGGATGCCTGCCTGCTCCTGACCAACTAGCTGGGCACAGGTTCTGCAGCCTGTTGGCTTTATTGACTCACCTCGTCATGAACGGTGGGATTTCCCCCAGACTGTTCACCCCCTGGGATGCATTTTCTTCATCAGACCCAGACAGGCTGTAACTTGCCCAAAGTCAGGTGGGGAAGTGGTGTTTGTACCCAGGTCTCTGCCCATGTGCACAAGAGAGTGAGGACTCCCCATATCCTCCTCCTGTTGGCAGGTCCCTGGTTTCCCCAGCGTACCTCAAGGTGGAAATGCCCATTTCTGCGGCCCACTGCTTCCCAGTGATGGCTCTGTAATGCAGTTTCCAGGACCATTATTTCTTGGCTGCCGATACCAGCCCAGGCACTCAGGTTGGGGAGTTAATGGTGTAATCGGAGCCGTGGTGTGAGGCCATGAGGGAGACAAGCTCCATCAATCCTTTTCCGTGTACACAAGCCCTTGATTAAAGGTTACGGGGTTAACTCGCTCCTGCTCACCGTGCCAAGGCAGGGAGAGAGGAAGGTGGGAGGAAGGGAACTAGCTAAAAGCCCTGTTTTGGGATGACTGCTGGGCTGTAGGCACTTAGGCCTGACATGCAGCTGTTATCCGCCATCCCACTTGCCCTCCAAAACCCTCTTCACCTAACGAGAGCTGTTTGTGCCCCTCCATGCTGGGAGGAAAGGAGCTTTGTGAGGAGTCAGTGTAGCAGCAGAGGAAGAGGCTGACTTCCCCCTTGCAGCTCCCTCTCCCTGCTCCTCCTCTCCCCCTGCACAGCAGGGCAGGGTCCCATCAGCTTGTCCCTCCTGCACGGGGTCCATGCTAGCCCCTCCATGCTGGAATACCTACACCTGGGAGACGACCTACTCAGGTTGCCCCCCTGAGTCCCAGAGTGGGATGGAGGAAAGGCAGATGTGTCCAGTTCAGGAGGGGACACTGCTGATGTCACCCTGTGTGGGACGGGGAGAGGATAAGTCAGAGCAGCCCCAAGGCTGCTCTAGGTGATGCCGAGCCCTGGGCATACACTAAGTGGTCCCAAGTTTCAGTCCCATCCATGTCCTCACTCTCTTTGCTTGTGTGAAGTAATGAAGCCTGGGCCAATGGTTCAGGCTCAGCATGTGCCTTGAGAAGCCCAGGCTCAGCTCCAGCCTGCGGGATGTCGTAAGCACCTGGGTGACCTGTCAGGCACCAATAATCCCAGAGATGCAAAGCAGAGCTCCCATTTTATTTGACATCAGGCAGCAAACGAGGCTTACCCTGCACAGATGAGGACTGATTTGCCTTCACTTAGACTTGATTGATAGCTGTCTTGTGCAGTTATCAGCAAGGAGATCTGTCATCCCCCACACAAGGGCCGCAGGTTTTGTAGCTGGAAGATTTGATTTAAGATGGGCACACTCGGCCTCAGCTCCGGCTGATGTGTTGTGGCGCTGGGGGGTGCGGGGTCAGCCAGATTCTGGCTTGCTGCTGACAGCCAAGGCCATCTTCACACCTTCCTGCCCTCCACCTTGTCTGGGGATGAGCAGTGTGTTTTCCTGATGCTCTTTCTCCAGGGGAACCAGGGATTGCTTTTAGCCTGGCAAATGCAATGCATTGGCCTGCTTGGAGCGCACATCCCTGCGTGCCAGCGTGTCTCTGCCTGTGCCTTTCTGTCTGCCAGGCCAGAGAGTGGAGAGGAAGAAAGTAGGAGAAGAGAAACCAGCAGGAGCACAGTGTCCCAGGACAAAGAAAATCTTTTGCTCTTTCTCTTCAGAGACTTTATCTTTCCTCTAGATGACAGATTTCTCTACAAATATTTTCAAATTTGGGTTTATTTGGTAGCAGTGAAGTTGTATTAAGATTAGACAGGACTTAAATGCTCTCCAGTTATGGCCAAGGGCTCATCGATCCTGTGGCCTGGAGGCAATTTGATGGGGAGGGTGCTGAGGCCACACAATATCAGTTCATGTACTGAGCTTGAGAACAGTGCTTTGTTCAGAGAGATACGAAGCCATGGTTTGATGTCACTGTGTCCCATGCCAGCCCAGTGGAGTACACCATAGGGAGCAAACTGTTGCTGAATGAAGAGCTCCCTGCATCACTCATCTCCTTATATTTGTGCTTTGTGCTTTCCTTTTCCTTTTTTGTTTTCTGCACTTAAGCAGCTTCAACAACCAGAATTGTTAACTCTTGGTGGGTTTTTTTTTCTTTTCTTTCTTCTGGCCCAGAATATTTCAAACTTTATTGTTTTTCTGGAAATAGCTATTTATTTTCCTCTGCTGTTGCTTTCTGCTTTCATCTCTCTTCTGTTCAAGTTAGTAGTCTCCCTTCTTGTGAACCTCTTTTCCCCTGAGACCTTCCTGATTTTTCATCCCCTTTTCCATACTGTCTCCTGTCAGCTCAATAGTTTTTCAGCCTTTCTCTCCTCATTTCCAGCCCTTTACATTTATTTTTCATTATGTCCTCTCTCTTAAACCTCCCCCGCATCACCACAAAGCCTTCTGCAAAGCAGCCCTCCAGCCTGGAGAAGAGCAGGGAGCATCTGATGGAGGGCAGAGCCCGAAGCAACAGCCTCTGCTCTGCCTTTCCAACTTTCTGCAGATAGCCCTGTAACAGAGTCCCACAACATACTGCAGAGCCCCAGAGGCCCATGTGTTTTCCAATGAGCAAACACACAGAAAGGTTTGTAGTTGGTGCTTGGGCTGGAAATGTGTGTAGCTCCTGCAAAACCTGAAGAGCATCCAGGGTGTTTCTGTGTCACTGTGTCCCAGCCTGTCCCTGTCATTGTGCTGCTGATGGTTTCTCCTGGTACATGTGGCAAGGTGTTACAAGGGTATGCAGAACTCCATATGCTTTGGAAGATGCTCTTGAGCCCCTGCTTTCAGGCTTGCTGTCTCTATAGCTGTGGAGCCTGGTTCTGAAGATGACCCTGATGCCATCCTCTGTAGGCCTTTCAGATATAACCCTGGTGTGTCTGAGGATGAAGGCTGTACTGGGGGGACTGGAGGTCTTCTGGTGCCTGTGTTGAGACAACTGGGTCATTGCCACAAGTGGAGCTCTCCCCGTTGCGTGGGAACATGCTCGCAGCCCTGTTCCCACACAGCCCCACACATCCCAGAATGGCTTTTTAAATAGGCTGCTCTGGGGTCCTCTCTCCCCTGTCACTCTCCCCACAGCCTCGGGGCTCTGCTTTCTCTGGCCTGGCCTTGGTGGCCCTCACACCTTCCAGGGCTCCTACTGTCTCTCAGACCCTACCCACCCGTGCATCAGCCGTGGTGGTGGCTCCTGCAGCTCTCAGCAGCATGTTGGATCTCTGGGTGAGGTGCTGCGTGGCCTTACCCCCACCCTTGTCTTGGCACAGGCATAAGATAGGGCACAAGGGAGGATCCACCCACCCTAGGTCCCATGAGGGTGGCTCAACCAACAGCAGACATGATGGAGGGATGGAGTCACCTGGGATGGAGGGATGGAGGCACCCATCAGCCCACATGGGCTCTCAAGGAGGATTTGATCATTGCCCTCCTGGATCTTAAGTCTCTGGGTGGTGGAGCCACCCCCTTGGGCTCTTTTAAGTGTTTGCTTTTACTTTTCTTTTCCCTCCTCTGATTTTTATTTGTGAACCTCATTTCGGCAATTAACCTCAGGGCCGGCGCGTCTCCTAAGAAAGATGCTCTCACTTCATTAAGAGATAATGGAAGCTGTCAGCGATTTGAAGGATTGCTCTCATGATGGGAGCAGGAGGGGGAAGAAATATATTCGCAGCAAAGTTACATTTTCATGTAAATTGTTTAAAGATTTAAATGGTTTCTATTAGGAAGGGTCACTGGGGCTGTGCGGAGGGCTAAATTAGTCCTTCTGTGCAGAAGCATAATATTGTCTATAAATGAAAAGGAATAAAGAAAAGAAAGCTGTTAAATTTTTTTTTTCACTCTCTCATTTCATCTCACACTCCCTCCCTCTGCCTCTCCAAGAGCCTTCCCCCTGCCTTTCTTTGGTTCTTGGATCTTTCTTCTGGTCTGTTCTCATCTACAGATTATACTTGGCAAGTTTGATTTGGCCTGGCCCTACCCAGCGCTGACTTCTGGCCAGCCAGCCCCAGCCTGCTATTGATGCACTGATGTTATCATCCCCATAAACCTCTGTTGCAAATGCAAATCTGCTGCTTTGGGTTTCAAGGCACACAGAGCCCCCACAGGGAGGGAGAGACCTGGGTGATCAGTTAATTTGTTAATGACTATCCCAAGTGGGTTGTTGGTTTGCATGCTGACATGTTAGGTGGAGTCACTGCTCCATTTCTCTGCTCCAGGCTGGTTGGTAATTCATCCACAAACACATCTTCGTATAAATAATCACAAGACAGTAATTTGCTCCAGTATTCACAGATGAACATGTTTTTGCACACACCATCGCCTGTCTAAATGTGATGGCACCTGTGGGGAATAGGTCTCCCCTCTCCATACGGATCCCTGCCCTGTTCAGGATCCAGCCTGCTTACAAGGGGATGCTGTTGAATTGGGAGAAGGTGATTTGCCTTTCCCTGGGAGCACTGGCTTCTTCGGTACTTGTGAGAGAAGGCATCCTGATAAAACACCTTCAGATGTCTGTCTCACATGTTTGCAGGTGAGACCACCTTTCAAGGAGCATTTAGAGGCAAACCCACGGTCCTGCATGTATATACAAGCTAGCAGAGATTTGCGCAAAAGTGCCCCCTTGCTATGTTCATTCTTGAAACTTCGTGGCTTTCTGCAAAGGTGCAGGGGCCTTCTCTGTTCATAGCCATGTGTCTGCACTGGTGCATCAATGAAATGGTTAAACTGCACTACAAAGAGCAGTCCTGCACTGCACACTAATACCTCACTGGCATTCATGTCAGTGACAAGGGCTAGAGGAATAAAATAGCTTTAGAGCAATCAGTGTTTTTCATTTACAAGGAGCTGGACAGACATCCCCTCTTGGAGGGCAGGAGCAGAGCACAAGGTGCAGACACCAAGGCAGGGAGAGGTGTGTGCCTGTGTCCTAAGCTGGTCCCTAGTAGGATGTCCTGATCTACATGGCATGCTGTAAAGCCTCCTAAACACCAAAGCACGTTGCATTCAGCAGAATTCAGCCCCCTGGCTCATCCCTCACATGCAGAACAGCAGAGATCAAATTCATCTCTCCGCACTGGAGGCTCAACTCCAATTACTGGAGGTGAGGCACTGATTGCTCTTCGCACACATGCATAAGGCACCCATGGAGACCTTGGGGGTGGGAGGTGTTTGGGGAATAGCAGGAGGTAGAGGGTTTTGCATGCTGGTGACTGGGAAGGGAGGAAAAGTGAGGGAAAAGAGGAAGACCTACATGAGAAGAGCAGAGGCTAAAAAGCTGTGGCTGGGAAGACAAGACTATCTCTGGGCTAGATTCTGAAGGATTTTGGCAGCAAAGAATTAAAAGCGGGGATTTCTTTGCAGATGAGAAAAGCTAGGATTTCAGTTCCTTCATGGGGAGCAGAGGAGCAAACTCACTGCAGACCGGGAGGTTAGTAGCGAGGGTGGGTTTGCATGCCCAGATGCACACACACATGCCCAACAGAGAACAGGAGCAGAAATACACTCTGTCTCTTTGTCTTTCACAGACCAGATTATAACTGGAAACACAGGGACAGTGCAGTCAGTTGGTACAACACCACATAAAGCTGCGCAGCATGTATTTGTACCACCTAAACTTGGGGCAGGGGGAATCATCTCTCTCTGTTCCTTCTACACCCAATGGGGAAAGATTGGCAGATGGAGAGGGCAAGTCTTGTCCCCTAAATGAAGCTGTAAAGTGCAAGCAGGTCTCTCTCATTCATTTATTTGGGCAAGGCTAACACTTCACACAAGAGGCAATGCTAGGCTAGCCAGCTGGTGGAGTAACAGGTCTCTGGTTTTGATCTTGGGAAAGAAAGAGATGTCTTTGCTCCTCCAGTTTGCAAGATCTGAGAAACAGGCCTGCCTTTCACGATGAGAAAATCTAGAATACTGAGCAAATTTCAAGCCAGTCAGTGGAGCATAGAGAGAGGCACACACCCAAATATATATGCCAACATGACAGCGTTACCATAAAAAAAAAGTCATCTCGCAACTTGCTGTTTCAGTGGAGCACAGAGGGAGGCACACACCCAAATATATATGCCAACATGACAGCATTACCATAAAAAAAAGGCATCTTGCAACCAGCTATTTCAGGGGTAGAGAGATTGCGTGCTGAGCAGGATCTTCTGGTCATCAACCTGAAATTCCCCTCAATAAGAGATAACAGCTACATCCTTGCCTTCCTAAACAGATCTAGCTTCTTGCTCAGTTTCTCATCCCTTGCTCCTCTGAATTGGAGGGTGTCCCACAGCTTTGCTCTTTTCATGGTGAAAGATCCTCTAATTCCAGCTGAAGAATGTCCTTGGGCTTCTTATCTCTATCTCTTCTAATGCTAACCTCAAATAACTCTCCTCCCTGTCCCCCAAAATGTTCCTCTCTCAGCTATTTGTTCAGGCAGCAGCTCCATCCCCTCCCTTTGCAGTCTACCTTTTGCCAAACTCTTGCAGGTCCGCAAGGAAGGATCTTCATCCCACTCATCCTCCCACCTGTTCTGGTTTCAATTAATCTCCGTTGAACATGGTTGATTGGAGTCATAACAGGACTCCAAACAAGGCCTCCTCAGGGCTTTGTGCAATGACAGAAGCAATCTCCTTTCTCTAAAGGGAATATCTCCCCTGACACCTTCTACTATCATATTTGCTTTTTTTCAGAGCTGTATTACATCAGAGATTTATCATCACCCCATGATTGGCAAGTTCATCTCTGCCTTTCTCCCCCTCACTTGTTTCCAGTGGATGAGCTCCCATCTTAGAGCAGAAGCTCCTTTTACAGGAGATTTTGTGCAATTGCTGTTCCTCAAGGTCACCTAATTTCTCCCACAGGAGAAATGGATTCCTTTCAGCTTTGGGGAATCAGCAATCTTCCTAAATCCAATATGTCTCTCTGTGCCAAATCCATCAATGGAAATGCCAAAGAGATGAGTCCCTTGGCCATTGTTTGAGGAACTCCACTTGTACTCATTGAATCTATCTCCTGCACTGCAGAGCCAGCACTGATGCCCACATGGGGCATCATTGTACTAGGCTTTTCATGCCTAAGACAATTGGTTCCCTTTTCAAAGAAGGGTGCCAGTTAGTGTCCGGCCACTAGATTTGGACTGATGTCCTCATGGGTCAGCTCAAGGTCTGCCAGAGAAATCTCATTTTCATCACAGGAGTAACAACCCTGAGTGCCTGTCTGCCAAGGGCAGCACCTCTGTGAAGGCAGTTTTTGCTCCTGGGCTGCTCAGTGGAGGAAATTTTGGCTGTTGATTCAGGCCCTATCTGATTTTTGGCTAGTTATTGGGATCCTGTTTGCAGAGTGTGGCCTTGGGTGTGGGTTGTGGCCATTGGGTGATGTGTTTGCACAGCCAACATGGCATGACCTGTCCTCCATAAAAGCATATTACATTGGACTCTGTTCTCTTCTCACCTTCAATATTGGCTAGAAATCGAAGTGTACTGTTGAGGTCAGAATAAAGGCTCTTTAGCCATCACAATTACTCTTGCCCCATTTCCTTAAGCGTGGGTGCTGTGTTTGGTAAACTCCAGGCATATGGTTCCACTCCCTGTTTGTTACATGCAGTAAAATTCCTTGTTGCCATGTTGGTAATTTCATATGTTAATTCATCGCAGATAGCCTCAGCTACTGACCTGTTTTAATATCTCCTTCCATTTAATTTAAATGGCATCAACTTCTGATCACTGGACCCATGTTTATTTTCTAGGTCAAGCTCTTCTGTAATGTCTTCACATTCACTGAAATACTACTAAAATAGCCTTATGTCTTCCTGGATCAGCAACCATTTGGAGACAAAGTCTGTTTATTATCATGCTCAGGAATAAGTGGTGCCTGCAATAAGCAACATTTGCTCTGCAATCTGTGCCTCAAAAATTAAAGCCTCCGTGATGACTCAGTCCCATTCTGATTGGGGACATCTAAACTCAAGTCTCCAGCACAATCTACAAACTCATTGCAGAGTCCCTCCCCAAAGAACTTTTATTTTTCATTAGCCTAACCCATCCTTGTCCTTTGGTCTATCCTTGCTGATCTGATTCCACTCCCTATGTTGTGGAGGTAGGTATGATGATTATGTGACTCTCTTCTTCTGACTCTGGGTCCCTCTGTCTCTTCCGAGATTTGTCAGCCTTAATCTCAGCATGCAACACCCAAACCTAACTAGGGGGGAATTTACTCTCTGGAAATAATTCTCCTCCCTTGAATAGCTCAGCATCCTCAAATCTTTCTCATGGCATCAGCACTTCGTAAGCCTGTTGGACTGCATCCTAACTGCAAGAAAAACCTCTGACAATCATTCAAACCTCTCTTCTTTGAACACCTTACAGCTTGGTGCTGGTACCTGCAATCAACTCCTGTGGGATTCTGGCACTGTTACTGTCCCAAGGTAAAGGACAATTAATAGCTTTTAACTTAAATTCATCTTTTTTCTTTTTTCTTTTTTTTTTTTTTGCCCTTGGCAGACACCACAGCCTTCTGTTCTTTCATCCCAAATAAGCAGCAGGCTCATCATTTCTTCCTAACAAGTCCCTACTCACAGATACCTGCCTGTTTCCAAGGTTGTGCAGGTCTGGTTTTTTCCCTCATCTGGCCTTTCTCCTGTTTTCTGATTGTCCTTGAAGTCCTCTGAGTAGCATCCTATCCCTCTTTAGGCTTTGAACCATTGCAATCTCTACTGTCTCCTCCTCTTTTCTGCTGAGGCTGGTTTCACATTCCCATTCAGAAGATCCCCGTCAGTTTGGGGCTGGGATCTTCCAGATGTAAACAGTTTCTTTCAGGAACACATCTAAGAGTGATACATATGCCAGAACCCCTTGAATCCTGTTATGTTTATTACCATTTTCTTTGTGGGGCATTTCTTCTAATTGTTACCATTTTTCCAATCTCTAGACTTAAGCAGTGAAAATCTCCCAAATTCCCTTCTAGGCACTCTCACGTGAGATCTCGTGTTTGATTTCTTCTCCCTTTCATGTTTTCTGTTTTCCCACATAGTGTTTGGTACTTCCTCTGCCACAGCCTGTACTCAGTGCTTTATTCAATGCATTTTTCTACAGATCAGCAGCTGGAGAAGATGCTTGGTGAAGGGGCTGTGGGTGTCAGTATAGGACATGTTGCTGGGTTTCAGGATGTGGAGAAGGAAGTTTTTCTTTATTTCTAGCATGCTGGGGGCATTGAGTGAAAGGGATGGAGTTGGATGGCCATCCTTGTACAAACTGCCAGTCTATTTGACTGGCAGTCTGCCATGGCACCCAGAAGAGTAGAAGGGATATCCCGGGAAGATGATATCATACCTTTCCTTCCTCCCATTTTACCAGCCCTCGGCTAGTCAATTTGGGCTCACACCATGTCTCCATTGACCTTCTGGTAACATAAGGACACCAATAATCTTATATTTTATTCAGAAGCTAACTCAGAGTCAGTTCATGCCTCATCACAAGGGGAGCACCCTGCTGCCTGCCTCACCCTCCAGCCTTTCGTGTCCTCCCTCAGTGCTTTGGCATCAGGCAGCTCCTTCGACTCTTGGCTTGAGTTTTGAAGATGCACTTCTCCAGGGGCCATGCCTGGCTCAGCCTCCCCACACAGCTGCTGAAACACTGGCAGCCTTTCCTTGGAGGCAAGGAAGTGTTCCAAACCCTTGGCTTGCTTCTCCAGGTGCATGGGGAAGGTGAAAAAGGCGGGGAGGTACTTCGGAAGGGGGGGGCAGCAGTCTGTAGCTGTGCCGGGGTTGTGTTTCACCTTGGGGTGGCAGGAGACAGATCCTTTGTAGACCTTGTGGGTGCCTGCACCATCCAGGGTGTGAGATGCAGTAATGTTCTTGCAGCCATCGAGGAAGATGTATTTGATGGGCCTGGAGGTGTGGGAGAGCGTGCGCTCGGGCAAGGGGGAGAGGCTCCTAGCTGCACACTGGGGAGCTGGTGCTGACATCGTTGCTGGCCTCACCTAGGGATAAACCACATGATTAGCAAGGTGATGGAGCTGGTCAGGAATTCTCAAAAACCCCCCATTTTTTTCCCTCAAAAAAATCTCAATTTCCTGGATCCTCTCTCCTCCTCCCTTCTCCAAACAGACCCAACTTTGACAAAATTTACCTCAAGAACAGTGACACAACTCCATCATAGACTTCCATGTCAAAATCAGAAGTAGTTATCCATGAAAATTAAGACTTTGCTGTGTTTGTCGTGGAGAAGAAGCTTGAATCTCAAGCTCCAGTTCATAGATGACTATAGTTACCACCAGCCTGGGTGTGGGAGTGTGTTGTCAGAGACAGACAAGTTGTCTGTGTCATTCTTGGAGCTATTCCTCTTTACAGGAATGAATAACCACTGAATGGATTTAGGATCTGAAACTACATCTTCGGGGAAAGGCTGACCCTGTGGACTCTCAAGCAGCCTTCTGTGTTCTTCCATCATGACCCACTGAATATTTAAGCTCTCTCCCAGGTTTTGTACATTGCTGTGTAAAATGCAGATTCTTTTGGGGGGAAAAAACCCAACCAGTGAGGCCTACTCTACACTTTGATACCTGGCAGAAACCTACAGAGTTGACAAAGAGCGAAGGCAACCAACCCAGTTCATGGATAATTCATCTCATGCATAACTCATGCCCACAGATTTCATGGATAATTTAGGATAAGGGCTTACAAGATCAGGATCTCACATGGAAGTGAAGGGTCTCTCATGAACAAAGCTGATGGGAAACTTTAGCTGTGGGATGGAGAGTTTCTGAATGTAGCAACATGCCAATGGCTGAGAGAGCAGAAAATGGTGTGGTTCCTTGAATGTTGGTATCTCCCAACCTGGCCAAGTTCAAAATAGGTTTGGCACAGCCTCCTGTCTCTGAGAATGGCCAAAATCAGATCAGTCAAAAGGAGATGCGAGCATCCCAGCTCCACTGTGTGGAAGCAGGAGGTCTAATATCCTGGGGCTTGTCCAGAAATCCAGAAAAAACACCTTCCTCTGCAGTCCAAATGCCCAGCTATAGCAAACAGAAAGATGACACTGCCAAAGGGACTGGGCCTTTTCCCAGCAGATTACAATAGCAGCTGGGACGTTACCTTAGGTGGGGTTCAGGACCAATGCACAAGACAACAGTCACTCAGTGAGATCATTGTGCTGGTAGGACCTGCTTGCAGACCCTGATATGCTTTCTACAACCCCAGAGCTGCTCAGACAGACCAGCATCCTCAGCTCCAACATGGTTTGATTGCAGCTGGTGGAGACTGACCCAAGGCCTCAGTTGCCCTTGCTGTGCCAATGCACTCACGATTGTTGCCTGTTTTCCATCCATTTTGCTACAGCATTGGTTGGTAACTCTAATATGAGCAGAACATAATTAAGCATTTTTATCCTTATTAATCATTAGTACTTTCTTCTCCTCTTCCAAAAGCAAACCAGAATGGGATGGTTGATATTTTTCCCATGGTGTGAGAGCGCCAGAATTTCATGCAGTGAAGGAAGAAATCTGTGCTCTTACTTAGACTTGGGCCATACCATGGTAACATGTTTAAACCACTGACGAGGAAGGCAGACAGCACCCAGCCGGAGTCCAGCTCCTTGGATTCATAGGAGGCTGGATCTTAAAGCTCAACTCGGAGGCATCAAACATTTAAACAGACCAGTCGAAGGCTGAATTATTAAAATCACCCTATGTGAAATGCTTCTCTGCAAGAAGATGAGCACTCTCCTTCCCTGGTTCATTGTCTCTGCGGGGTGTCAGAAATACTAAGGCTCATTCTGCCTTTCCCATCCCCCTTGAGATACTTGGAACAACTGAAACACTCCCAGCTGCCAAGAAACATTGAATATTTATGAATCCCTGTCCTGGTTTCGGCTGGGATAGAGTTAATTTTCTTTCTAGTAGCTGGTATGGTGTTATGTTTTGGGTTCAGCATGAGAAGAATGTTGATAACACACTGATGTTTTCAGTTGTTGCTAGGTAGTGTTTGTACTAAGTCAAAGATTTTTTAGCTTCTCATGCCCAGCCAGCTAGAAGGCTGAAGGGGCACAAGAAGTTGGGAGGGGACACAGCCAGGGCAGCTGACCCAAACTGGCCAGAGGAGTATTCCATACCATGTGACGTCATGCCCAGTATAGAAACTGGGGGTGTTGGCCGGGGGAGGGCAGATCACTGCTTATGGACTAACTGGGCATCATTTGGTGAGTAGTGAGCAATTGCATTGTGCATCACCTGTTTTGTATATTTTAATTCTTTTATTATTGTTGTTGTTATTATTATAATATTATAACCATAATTGTTATTATTATAATTATTATTTTTTTTTTATTTTCAGTCCTATTAAACTGTCTTTACCTCAACCCACGAGTTTTACTTTTTTTTTTTATTCTCTCCCCAGTCCCACTGGAGTGGGGAGGAACTGAGCGAGTGGCTGCGTGGTGCTTAGTTGCCGGCTGGGGTTAAACCACAACAATCCCTTTAATCACAGAGGCAGGGACCATTCCAGCCAGCCTAGTTTGACATGCTTTTGGCCTTACCTCCTACAGAGGATCAAAACTTGCTCCCAGAAGGTTTTTTCACCCCTGTGGAGCCAATCAACAGTCTGTCCAGTTCAGGTGGCACACCCTAGCAGTAGCTTCAGGGACAGAGATACTTCATACCTGCTCTTGCACCGCCTTTTGGGGTAAGAAATACAAATTAAATTGCCTTGGGATATGCCTCCACAGCTTCAACCTTGCAAGGAGAGAAGCAGCAAATCACAGGGAAAGTCTCCTGACTTCCCTACCGTTTTCTCACCATTGTTATCCCATTATTGCACTGCATATGGTGCTTGCTTCCGCCTCCAAAAGAAATGCAAGCCCAATACAGCCTTCAAAGTGAAGGAAGCAGTGATTTTTTTCTTCCTCATTCTTCTGTATTTTCCCTTTCCCCAGCTTACAGTAAGAGAGAGAATAGGGAAAATTAATCATGAAAAAAGAGGTTGTTCTTTGGTCAAAGTGAAATCCAACTTGGAAGAGCAGGGATTTTCTCTTTTATCTTCTTGTTTGTGTTCCAGCATGCACAGAAATAATTTTTGAAGTTCTTCATAAGCATTTGGTATGAAAGGAAAAGTCCTTGGGTTTTTTGGTTTTGGTGTTTTGGTTGGGGGGGGGGGGTGTGTATTATTTTTTTATAAACATACTTATTACCTTCTTTTAAGTGGCTCTATCATGTAGTATGTTCAGAGACTCTGGTTTGAGAAAGCTTTTGAAACTGCGTATCTGACTGATCAAGGCACTTGTGTAAATGCTTTGTGGGTGCTTGCAGCCTTCACAGATAAGAGATTCGTCAGGGTAAAAGGCAAGTTATTTCCAGTTGAGTTCACTGAGAAAACATCTGGCTTTTAAACAAATTTCCAGGTAGAAAACAGAGCATGAGGCTTGTGCTATGGCAGAAGGCAGTAGGAAGGCTTCTGGCTGACCTATTGAACAGCTCTTTTGAGAAGGAGCGTAGGGTTTCATTGCTGCCAAGTAGGCTTTGCAGCAGAGCGTGCAGGGACAGCACCATGCACGCCTGTGAGTTATTTCCAGTGCTCACCAGCATGGACACAAACCCAAGATCTTCTAAACCCCAAATGCTGTAAGAAAAGCTACAGTGAGAGTGGTTCTGATCAAGTAGCAATCTGGAGAACTCTCAACAAGGAATCTGTGTGCAGGGAAGCTGAGATGGGTCAATGATAGCTGACTTGCATTAGTCAGCTATCACTCCTGAGGCCATCTGGTTTTACGGAGACTTCTCTGCACTTGACATTGGCCTCCCTGGACCCAGCAGGAGTGGAAAAGCTGCTCAAATGTGTATTAAAAAATCTGATGTTCTTGGAAGACTCACCGAAATCCTGGATACTTTTCTGTTTGGTCCTGCCTGACAATTGACGTCTTCAAAACACTTCCACAAGGGCCTGGATGCCATCCACCCTGGCTTTGGGGGATTCTGGCAGAGGTTGTGCATTGCCATTGTGACATCCCGTTGTCATGCCAGGCAGAATTCTGGGCTCCAGGTCACAAGGGACCAAGCTCTGACCTTGTGTGGCACCAGTGCAAATGCAACATGCCTTCATCTCTGTTGAGATGTTGTGCACGACCACAATGGGAAGGACCTGAGGACCGTATATGTCGCATGCTTCCCACCACCTAACTGGAGGTGTCACTGTCCTCTAATTAAGGCATGGGAGTTGCAGGTCCCTTGGAGAGCACTTGTCTCATCAGATGTTGGAGGACCCCTGCACTGTGGTGACAGGATGGATGTAGCCCTCCTCACACCAAAGTTGTGGTAGGCACTGTCAGCACGTGTCCTGGATCCCTCTATCACATGGCCATCACCCATGGGTGACATGCAACCCTCACCCAAAGGGACACCTGTATTCAGGTGACATGATATACCTGCTCACACATGGCTGTAGGATGCTTGCAAATGTGGGATTTGGGGAATTTTTGGGAACTCTCTGGGTTTTTAAGTTCCCCTGAGCAGAGGTTGCTTGTGCTGTTGATAACTCTCAAGTGAGCAAAGATCTCTATGATGGCTTCACATGTTGTGATAATGCTGCTACCAGGCTGAGTGAAAAAAATCTGGTACCTCATGTCATAGCAGAGCTACATAACTCTCCAGGCTTGCTGAAGGTGTAGCAGAGCCTGGTATACTTCTGTAAGGCTCGGGCTTCCTGTCCTAAAACATTTTTTGCAGCTGTTAAACAGCTTGTTGCATTAAAACCCATGAATGAATTGAAGTCATTCTTGTAAAGAAACAGGTTGCAGGATTTTTAGCACTCTGGGAATTGGGAGCAACACTGCTTTGTAAATTAGATCTATTAAATACTTAGTAATATCAAAATTTCATGTGGTACTTTTCTTCAAAGAAGTCTGAGGTGGCTGTGTTCATCAAGCAATTTTCCCTTAGACTGACCTGGCCTTTCAGAATCACCTGGGAGGTCATATTTGATCCCAGGTTAATTCCTAATGAGATTTCCTACTTCCCCAAGGCTTTCTGCTGACATATACAAAAAGACAGACCAGACCAGAGCCTTTTATCCAGACATTTCTCAGCTTTGAAGAAGCTTCTGCAATACCAGGCATTGCCAATCACATGTCTTTAACAGGCCAGAACTGAATGGTTCTGATCCTTGGGAACCATGAGCCTGGATCTGAGGGAGATGGTTCATTCCTGCAGTGGGTGATCCCCACTGTTGCATGTATTTTATTGAAGAGGAGGATGGGATGGTCCAGCTGCGTTTTGGCTTTGTGCAATGCTTGGAGGGTGGTGATTGCAGACCTCCAGCTGTGGCTAACAAGTGCTGGAATACCCAAATAACAGCATGAAATGGTAACCTTGCAATTAGCACATCCGTGTAATAAATGAGCCAACGATCCTCTGAATGTGAGCGCTTCTGGTGGTGCCACTGGTGTTTGCTGGTATTATCAGTTCATCCCAGGATTGCTTAAGGCTGCCTTTAACTGCAGATCTCGTGCAGTACAGCACACAAATCACCCTAGCCCCGGTAAAACGCAGCTACTGTGGGACAGAGCTTTAGGAAGTATTTAGCAATGCACAACAGATTTATGAAACAGGCAGCCCAGATGCTGGACTGTTGGACATTCAGTTTTGAAATCTCTCCAAACTGCAGATGGGCTAGTGGAGAGAGAAACCCTCCCACCTGGAGCTTCTCTTACACACGCCCACACACCTAACCCACCAAAACCCCTGAGATGACAAAGAGAGCCCTCCTCTTGCAGTCACATCATTTTGTAAGGTGTTTTTATTCCTCTGCATGTATTTATCTTGTTTATTCTGGCTGTGCATTGATACAACAGGTCATACGTTTGGAAGAGGCTGCCAAAGATAATATACATCCTGTCATAGTAACAAGATCATCAGAAGGAAAACTGAAGAGATAATAAACCAGCAGGAAAGCTGAAGAGTGAGAAACAAAAGAGAAACAGAGAAGAAGTGACAATGTTATCTTTGTTTAACGCTCCTCTGAGTCACCATTAGTTATTTAAGATATTCATCTGCTAGCTCCCAACCCTGTCAAATTAAGAGATCCAAGGGGCGGTGGTATTTTTTCATTGCCAAACAAGTTGCTCTGGTCCAAAGGGAGAGGAAGCTTCCATGAATGATGGTTGCATTTTATTGCAGCTCACTCTGGAGGCTAGAAGGAGGCAGTTTACCACCACACAGGGCCATGTGGTAGCACATGGGCTTTCTTCTGCGTATGAATGTTTCTGTGGTGGTTGGTCCACAGAGGCTGTAATGCAAGGACAGTAAGGATAAGGAGGACATTAAGGATAAGGAGGACAGCAGCACCAGCCCATTCCCACAGCTGGAAGCCAGATACTGCATGGACAAGGCAAGGGGCTGGGAGCAGCCCGGGACACCTGCCTTTTGGAGAGAGGTTGTCAAATGGGGGAAAATAGCTCCAAATCAGCTGCTACAGTTTTCCAAGGAGAATGAGTGTAGGTCCATCATAGGGCAACCACAGGCATCCAGGAGAGATGGTGCTGTGGGAACTGAGTGGGCATCCAAGATGTTTTCATAGAGAGCGTCAAACCCGACCCCTGGCCCCTCCAGACACCTGGACCAGGCAACACCTCTGAGTCATCATTTCTGCCATATCGCTTCTCCTTCTCTCCCAAAGACAGATCTCCAAGTCAAGTGGAGAGACCCAGGAGCCATCTGTCCTGCTGCCAGGAGAGGCTGCTGCGTGCAGCAGCACGCGTGCACCCACATGTGCGCGTGCGTTTGGGGAAGCGCCTCTTCCCTCTGCCTTTGCTCCTGTCAATTAACCCAGGTTCCAGGAGAGTTGCAAGAACATTAATTTAACATATGGGCTCAAAATAGTCAAGACAGCCTTTCCCTGAGGGCTTTGCAGAGAGAAAGGAGGCACCTGGCAGGGAGAACTGGTGAAGAGGGAAGGAAAGAAAGGAAACAAGACTGGCTGCAGGCTGCCCAGCTTCCCTTGATTCATATCTAGGGCAGAGGAGAGGGCAAAAAGGGTGATAGGAGGGATGGAGAGCACAGGCTGGATGACTTCTCCCCTTGCAGTGGAGCAGTTCTGCAGAGCACATTGAACAGGCCTTGGAGCAGCATCTCCCCACTGAGCCCCCCCTCCGCAAAGCCAGAGGCCTGCAAACTGGCGAGGCGTGGGATTAAATAAATTAATGATCTGAGGACGGTGGATAGGAATCATCATCTTGCTGGTAAAAAAACCCAAAACACAAGAATTGAGGATTTATGGCAGGGGTCAAAGGCTCACAGTCCCTTCCGGATCCAGGCTGAAATCTCCATGGGGTGCCTCATCCCCAAGCGGCTGCACATTCATTGCCAGCATGAAGGAGCAGGACAAAAATTATCACAGCCAAATAATTAGCAGCACAGCAGCCGGGAGGGCTGCATAGACAGATAATGTTGCAAAACTGTTAAACAGCAGATTTTAGCATTGTCCGGGATTTTCTGCTGAAGCCAAAAAGAGTGGGGGAAGATCTGAGGCATTAGATGTGGGAACTTTCCATACAGTCCAGTCGTCCGTGACTGATTTGGGTCCTGTGTAACTCCTTTTGCACACTATGCCTGCTGTATAATCTGCTGTATGAGACTATTTCCACATAAACCAATTCCAGCAGAAGCTTGCCTACCCTCTTCTTTAAAACCTCTGATAATGGAGGCTAAAAACCATCCTGGTCCCCGCAGCCGCCTGCACTGGCATTGCTCTGAGCAGGTTTTCTTGAGCTGACTTGTGCAAATCCCTGTGGACCCTGAGCACAAGAGATGCCACCAAATAACGGAGGTGCCAAGTGGCACTTCTTTCTGGGGTGGAAAAACAGATGTGAGAGCTGAACTGTCCCTCCTACCGAGAGGATTTTATTGATACCAGGAGAGACACCATTGCTTGTCCCCGGTGTGGGCTCAGCATCGTGCCAGGCAGTCATCCTTGCCTGCTCGGCTGATGGGGTTAACGGGGTCTGCCCACATGGATGCTGATTTGCACCACAGCCACCTGCATGCTGTGAGCTGGCCCGAGCCCCCCCCCAGCCTGTTTCGCACATGCTATCAAACATCTGCTCAGCCGTAATGACTCTCCGTCACTGCCGACCGGGGCCGTATTCGAGGCGGTGACCTCAGGCTGGAAAGCACCAGAGCCCATCGCCAATCTGCCAGACCAGCTGTCGGCCACGTTAGCGAGCCGCCGCAGGCAGAGCGGGGCCAGCTAAAGCCTTCTTCCCGCTGCACACGAGGCTCAAACCGAGGGCCGGTGCACTGGGAGCAATGTGGGCTCTTGCGGCTGCAAACACCATCAATATGAGCCGATGGCTGCAGGGGAGGTCTTTGGAAAAAGTATTGGAGACCTCAGTGCTCTTGCCTAGCAAAACTCCAACCTTGTGTACAGTGAAAAGAACCAAACATAAAAACTGCAATGTCCTCTGCTTTTATTTTATGTGTTTATTTTATTTTGTGTGTTTATTTTCAAGGGGATTACCAATAAATTTAATTTCAATATGGTTAATCCCCATATATATTTACTGAGGGCAATTAGCTGGCATTTATATTAAATATACACAATAGAGAGTTGAATATACAGTTTATATAGTATAATTAGATATATACACACATATAAATAGATGCATAACTCTGTCTGCAGTGTGTATTGGTGAGGAAGGACCAGGGTAATGTGCCGTGACAATATTTATCTCATACCATATTTATACCCTGATAGCTGGAGAAGTACAGCGGAGCTCTACAGGAGCAGTTCTGGGAGCAGCCACAAGCAGAGCGGGTGCTGCAAGGGAGACAGACGGGTGTAGTGCCAGTGTGATTCTGGGGACAATGAAGGGGTTTGGGGACCTGGGGAGGCAGCAGCAAGGGAACACTGAGCAGAGTAGAGGACCCAGCCCTGAGGGAAGGAGCTGCTAACCCAGGGCAAGACGCTCTGGAACTGCCCTGGAGCAAAGGGCATAGGAGGTGGTTTGGGTGCATTTCCCGACTTTGCTAGCAGCGTTTCTGTGCATTTTGCTGTAGTGGATGTATTCTAAGTCCTGTGTGCGAGCAGTGTAGCCGGCACAGCGTGGAAGAAATCTCCTGCCACTAGGCTGGTGCCAGGGCATCACTTTACCACAGCATCAGCCCAGTGCAGCGAGCAGGAGAAGCCAGTTCCCTTTGGCACCAGGGCAGAGTTGCCCAAGCCCTAGTCTGGGTCCAGGTGTGGGAGCAGATGTTGGAGGGAAAGCTGATCTCTGAAATGCAAAGGCTGCCAATCTTCCTTGGCTTTTTCTCCAATATTTTTTCCTGGGGTGAAGCTCTTCCTTGTTCCAGCTGGAGTCTCACTGTTTGGGAGACAGTGGTGGGGAACCGACTGGATGGTTTCCCATTACAACCTGGCATCTGGGCTCTGCTTGGAGGGTCCACCAGCCTTCCTGGGGTAGAGAAGGTGAGGGAGACCTGGCACACCATGATCCTGGAGCACTCAACTCCTCTGGAAGCGTGGGACAGCAGCTGAGAGGGTCAGCTGGGTTAGATGAATGGGGAGATTTTCCTTTATTTCCCACCTTTCCTTAAGAAGTCCCATGTGAGCTGGAGTCTGCCACCATCTCTAGACCTCATTCCACCAGGAAGAGAAGGGACTTTGGAGTTGGTTGGAGACACAGATTTTTATACCCAGAGAAGTCTGACCCCTGTGGAAAACTTCACGCGCTTACCCTAGCATTAGTGCCGGGTACAAGTGTTTGACCAATGTGCCTCTTCCAAAACGGCCATCAGTTATCTGGATATAGCAAAGCCTTGCACTTTGCAAACTTGCTAAACATGCAAATTAGTAGTTTATCACTAACAGTAATAAAAACTAACACTGCCATTTTCTCTGTTCAACCCACCCAGCAGTCATTCCCACTGCTGCTGGAACTGCACATCTGAGCAATAGGAGCTGCTCATGCACGTGCCTTCAACTCCATCATCCCAAACCCCTGCGAGAGCAAACAGCCTCCCTCTTTCTGCATCCAAAAGCTGTGGACCATCCTCAGGTGGACCATCGCAGAGCTCAGTGCATGGCTGAGTCAGTCCCAAGTCTAAACCTTTGTTTTCTTTTAAAAAAAGTCAATTTACTTCTTTGTATGCCTTCCACCTGTTCCTATTTAGCTGCCACCAGCCTGTTTTTTAATCACACACGGCTTTCACTCTGGATTGCACAGGCAGTGTTAAAAACCTGCCTGCAGCTAAATGTGGTGTGAAGCTGTGCTGCCTTTGGAAGACTCTCAAAGTCCTCAATGTCCCTCCTTACCTATGGGATTCTCCAGCCTTGGCCCAAAAATAAAGGACCGGCTGAATTCCGGGAGCACATTGTCTCTTGCCTCCTCTCAGCTCTGTCCTGCTCCTCCAGGGCAAAGTAAGCAAGACAACGGCATAATTAAACCTTCTCCTCACTTAAAGTACTGTTCAGGGAATTTGATTCCCAACCACTATTTATGGCTATTGATTTCTGCACTTCTTATTACCGCAGTAAGTGACCTGTAACCAGAGCGGCAACTGGCGGGTTTATCAATCTCTTTCAGATAATTAGTAACACAGGAAGTTGGAGAAGGAAATAAATGGTGTGGTTGAGAAAAGTTTGCTTACCACCCAACATGGGCTACCAGAGCCAGCAGAAGAGGCAATGAAGACCTGCATTTCATCATGCCCAGCCTGGAGGAGCCGGCCTTGGATGCTGCTCCTGGTGCCTGGTCAAGATTTGGGCAGTGGAGGGGACAATATCTGTCCTGGACTCTTGTCCCATTGGGATCAGATGCCAACTCCTGCCTTACAAAGGTCTTCTTGTCTTGGGTGAAGCCACCCCTGGATGAAAAGCCCCATGCGCAGAAGCCCAGCCCAGGCATGGAAAGGTTGGATGAGTGGAGGAAGTGACCAGCAGCTGCGTGACCATTGGTGGGGCCAAAACGCAATAAAGCCCTTTCAGGCAGATCCCCGTGCGTTATTCCCTGGAGACCAAACCAACCCTGTTCCCAGTGGCCTCCCGAGACGAGGACTGGTTGGTATGCTCAGAACCAGGGCCAGAGGGATAATTATCTTTTCGGCCTCTTTCCTATTGAAATGTTGCCTGCAATTAACTCCTACCAGAGAGGCCAGACAGATCGTGGCCCTAGTTCAGACCCGGGCAGGTTGACCTGCAGAGCAGGACTGGGTGCAGGGGTTGCCTGGGACCAGCTGAGGGGCTGCCGATGAGTGAGTGCCTGGGGTTAGTTACATTGATCTCACACTATTTGTCTTTGAATTGCTGTAAGCAAACTTGGCAATCTGAAGATGATTAAATGAACCAGTCCTGCCAGAATAAACCCAGAGCTTTTATCAGCAAGACGGGAGCAGCAGGTTATCTGCAGGTATGTTTAAAGCCCTTGTGATGGCCCTGCACCTTTCTGTGCTGGGCACTGCCCCTACTCATTAGAGCTGGGGACAAAGAGATTTCAAGGGTGCAGAGGGTGGCTGGAAATTGAGAGTTAAAAATGAGAATGAAACCCACGTCTCCTCAAGGCTGGGACAGGGCCTTACCCCCAAATAATCGTTTTGCTGCTCTTAGCTGACCTCTTTCCCATGCAAATAGCTTTTCAGTGGAAGGCTAATTCATTCTCACAGCTAAAAATTATCATTGCTGTGAGAAAGTGTTCTGGGCGTGAATCCTTTTTGCAGCAAATAGCAGCATTAACAGGTTCATTTTCTCCCAGCAATGCTATCAAAATCTCTTTAAGCTGCTTCCAGAGTATACCACAGATGCACTAAACCAAGCCTGCAAAATGGGTGGGAGATGTGATTGCAGTCAGACCTCCTGCCTCAGCCTCAAAACCCGACTCAACCCCGTGCCGAGCAACATCCATGCCTGACAGCTGCAAGAGTCTGTGTTCCCTCCTGAGGTGCCCCAGGAGGATGTCCTAGAGATGGCTTCATTTCTTAGGAAATGTGCAGGAAATTTCTGCTTCTCCACAGAGGGACATGCAGGAGAACTGCCTGAGAATGGAGCAGTTTCCCTGCACATCTAAACCATACATCCCGCTTCCTTATATCCAAGCACTGGGTGGAGGCTGGGTGTAAGCCTTTACCTCCTGGAGTTTTCCCAGAAACCAAAGGAATAAGTAGTTAAAGCCCTGAAATCATTGGGTGGATCATTGCCAAAAATGGGAAAGAAACATGAGCTGTTGATCCTCTGGTTTATCCATCAAGCAGAAGTGCGGTTCAGTGCCACAGTTACAGGTACCGGTGCTGTAACACAGGCTTGCAGATGTAGTACTCCAGCTCAGTTATGGGTTTAGGAGCCAAGTTATAGACTGTTACAGACTTGATTTGGGGCAAATTCCAGCTGCTTATTAGACTTCTTATCCAAAGGGGACATTTTTCCAGGGACTCAGTGACTTTTGTGCAACACCATGTGCTAGCCCCGGCTCTTGAGGATGGCATATTAGAGGTTTCTTCTGGCTCTGGAAGAAGCATGGAGATGCAGAACTGACAAGTTTTGAAGCAAGAGGGGAGACAGAGCTGAGCAGCATTTCACTCAAAGCAGACACAGCCGTGACGCTGTAGATTCACAAAGCCCAGGGATGTGCTGAATACAGCAGCTGGCTCTGAGCAAACGCTATCCAAAGGTCATCAGCGATGCTCCCTTTGCAAAAAAGCCCACACGCCTTTCCCATGACAACCTGTTACATGCTCCAAAGGAAAACAATATTGCTCTTTTTTTATTATTTACATTGAGACTGAATTGCCTCTCACATTTGGCGAAGCCACTTCTTCTGCCTCATAAATCCAAATCATGACTTTTGGGGGTGATGTGAGTCAAACCTTCCATGGGCTAAACTGGTCATTTTTATCGACCCTGTGGTGCTCTGCCAATGTATGCCGGGGAGAGCTGGCTGAGGTATTTTTGGCATTGCTGGGCATGACCAGCAGTGGGGAAAATGGAAACACTGGGACCAGATAACCCTCCTCTTGCTCCAATTTCGTATCACAGTGGTGCAAACCTGGGTAACATGGCGAGGAAGCAGGAGCTGCAATTCTACGGCCATGGAAAAAAGAGTAAAAGAAGGTGGAGATCCCATCTCTGGAAAGGGACAGTACTCAAAGATTTTCCAGGGAGCCCTGGAAATGACCATGTTTTGCTATGACTGTGCTTTCCTTCACCCATCTCATCTCCTCCACACTCCTTAGGACCTGGCTCCTTTTCCCTGCTCTCCTCTGAAAGGCACCCAAATAAAATGTCCCCAGGTTGGTCTCACTAAGCACTCTCTTCACTCGATAAATGGTTCTTCCCCTATCCTTCCTCCGAGGTGGCTGAGATATCGCCGCCCAGCAGGGTCCCAGCGGGGCTGTGTGTGAGCCCTATGGCCAGAAATGTGTGAATCACCCGCTGGGGTTAAGCACAGCAGGTGCTCGACGGCACTGTGCCAAGAGCTGTCTGTGCGAGTGCCCAGGCTGCAGCAGGGACAGGCAAGGGGAGAGTTGAAACTCCCAGGAAATTTAGGATAACTCAGAATGACCACAAAAAGGCAGGATCTGAGCCAGAATTGTGGCACAAAGACTTTGAAGGGGAGTTTGATAGAGATGTCACTCTGTCTTCAACAGTGTCCGCCTGGCATGAAAAGGAACTCCGAGGCAGAGGACAGGAGCTTGAGCACCAACCTGGTGCTGCTGCGTGGGACAGCCAGTGCCCAAAACCATACGGCACTGAGCGTGGCCACTGGGGCCGAGGGGACATTTAATTGCCCCTGATCTTAGGGGAGACCTGACTCCAGAGCATGCCAAAGAAGGGAGTAAACTGGAGATGCAGGTCTTATTCCTGAATACATCACACACCCCCTCAACTACCTTGGGCAATCTGCTCACACGGTCTTAGCAGCAAAATAGCATGAACATTACTGTCCTACTTTGCAGTGATGTTTTGAAGACAAATTTGTGTTTCCCTGGGGAGAGGGACTGGAGGAAAACCTGTTCACCAACCAAACCAGGGTTTAGCCACCTGATTTGTAAATGGCATGCTAAGGAGCCTGAAACCGCCATCTCCTGGGATAAGCTTGCTTTTTTTTCCTCCTTTTTTTCCCATGGAGGAAAAACTATCAAGATAAATTCATGGATCTAAAATCAAAAGATCTTTGGTAACCTCTTCGACTATTAAAGTAAAATAACGATAATAATGAGCACTGCAGTTTCACTCATCTCAGAAGATAAAAAAAAAAAAGAAAAGTCAGGCCAATTGCTTTTTGCTTGCCAGCAGATAAGAGCCTGACCCAGATTGGCAGAGCTCAGCTTCCTCTGCAGCTTTGATTTTCTTGGGGGAGGCTTAGTTCTGGCTGTCAGACCCCAAACCCCGAGGTTACAAACTACAAGCAGAGCTTCCAGTCACTTACACATCCTGGTGGGCTGGTGGGGTGGAAGGGGTGGAGGGCTTTCGGTCAGGTTTTTGATGGGGAGCACCGCACTTTGCTCTCCTGCTTTCGATGCAGCTGAATTTTTCTGCTAATCTGCCCATCAGGCTCACAATGAGAGCTGCTGGTTTCTGAACACACAATCTGGCAATTTATTCAGGTGACTAAATAAAAGGGAGGAAAAAAAAAAATACCCTGCTCCAAGTTGTGAATGCTGAGCCCTTGGGAATTGCAGCCCAAGGTATAGAGAAATAGCAAATAAATGCTCTGGAGAGGACGACGTTTGTGCTGTCCCTCCTGCAGACATAATGTCTTTACATTAATTATATTTAGAAGTAATTTCTGCCAAGCTTTATAGTTTAGTATTATAAAAAGTTCCTTTTGTCACTTTTTTACCCTCTTTTTTTGCACCACTGTGAAATGGCAAGTTAGATGGAATAGGCTAAAATAATGCTATCTGATTCAATAATAAATAAAGATTAATGAATTTTTGCTAACGTAAATGATTACATGGTAATTGCTTTAATAATATAAAATTATTTTCTGCTACAAACTATGATTAATGATACCAACTGAGCATTTGAATCATGTGCCTTGTTTTTTGTAAGTTCAGCGATTAAATAACTAATATAATAGTTTAGCCTTAATTTTTCTATAGGCAGTGATCATCGGCTAATTGATTTGTACACGAGGGTTGAGTGAACCTACAGTTTTATGTATCAAAACTCTTAGTCACTGCTTGACTCCTCAGCAACAAAATTAAAAGGAGCAATAGCTTCTTTTCCACATCATGAACTTGTTCATTAGTTATATTTTAAGGGTAGTGGGTTGTTGGTGTGATGTGTAATGGTCCTCACAAAGACCAGGGCCACGTGTTGGGAGCAGAGCAGGGATCTGATATTATGGTGAGATGGAGAAAAACTGAGCAGCGTCCCGTCTCAGAGCCTGGGGGCCAAGGAATGAAAGAAGAAAAAGGGATTTGGATTTTTTCCTGCACTTTGGGGGGAAACAGTCCCATTCTGTAGATGTTTCATGCTCATAAGACCTTCCAGGGCAAGGGGACCTCACTACCCCACACACGGATTTGCCTGCACCCAGATTTGCACCCCACTTTTTGGCAACCATTTCGACACCTCTGAACTATTTGTCTCTTTGGCGACAAAGATAAATAAGCCATGGCCTACCCGCCTTTGCAGGATGTTAATGAAGCGTTTAATCATTTGGTGTTTCTTTTGCTTTGGCTTCTTTTTATTTTAGTTTGCAGGAATCAGAGAAACACTCGAGCGTGGAAAAAGGCGGCTATTGAACGTCTGTATCTGTTATTTGCCCCCATGATGGGGAATTAATTGCCTTTTGATTAATGAGCACTTCAGAGCTGTGCCTGAGCTGGGACTGAGGGAAAGGAGGAGAAGGGGGAAAAAAATCAGCTGCTCTGCTCTAACCTTGATGTTTTCTGGGATGCCAAGAAGGGGTTAAAGAGCCAGAAGCTGGTGGTGCTGTGGGGTAATGGCAATGGTGGGAAGGCAGAGGGGGAAATCGTAGTCTTGGCATGTGTCAGAGGAGAGAGAGAGAGAGAAACTCAAGCAGCAGTTTAATTTTATGAGTGCTTTCACGCCCCTTGAATGGAGAAGGGGAAAATGATTTAATTAAAAATATATTTACTTTTAATGCAACCATCAATATTTCCATCCGTGCTGATTGTTAAGAGGGTTTGTGTGTTTGCATGTTTAAACACTTCTAGGCTGTGCCTCTCACTTACTCCTTCTCCATCAGCAGCCGCTCGCGCACACTCACCGGGCTCCCCATGCACACGCACCCGTGCCCCTGTGCACACTCACCCAGCCCCCCATGCCTTCCCGGGTTTGCAGCTTCGGTAATTTTTGGCGATTCCCCAAAAGGAAGTATTATAAGTTTCCCACCCTCCAAATCTAGCTTTGACAGCTCTGGATTTCAGGCGCCCCATATCATTCCCCTGTGATCGGTGCGTTTTGCTGTGCACGACCTTGCTGCATTTCTTTTGGAGGCACCAGCCAACCCCAGGGCACCCACCGCACCTCAAACTCCAGCCCTCGTGGGCCAGCTGGGGTGTCTGCAGCAGAAGGGGGCTGCAGGGCTGGCTGGGTCCTCTGCCCTGCCAAGTGAAGGTGCTTCAGGTGCAGAGGCCAGGCAAGCAGGTAGGCATGAGCATCCTCTAAACACAGGAGCTGGGAGCTGCCCCTGCTGCTGTTTCCTAGATAATTTAGTCAATTGAAAATGGCAGGATTCACAGGCTAAGTGTTGTACAGTAAAGCTCCAGCAGCCCTTCTGATTTGTATTCCTTCCCAGTGGCAAAACGATTCCCAGTTACCCATTTGCCTTTCTTGTTCCTACACTACACAGATGGATTTAAAGGATTTCTCCACAATAGCCTTTAAATCTCCTTGTCGGGTGCTGCTGAATGGCGGCACAGTTTGATGTGGCTCTGCTGTCTGGGTCCTCCCCGTGTTGCTTTGCAGATGACTGCACGAGGACAGGGGCTTTGTGTGAAATATGGCTGGAGGAAGGTGTGTTTGGGAAACAAAAAGTTTGGCTTTTGAGTGAAACAAAGAGCCTTTGTCAGTTTGACCTTGAAGCTCAGCCACCACACCACTAGAAATGGCAATGCTTGCTCGGTTATCATCTTTCTTTCTCTCTCCAAAGAAACGCTTGTCTCCCAAGACTGGCAGCATCGTTCCTTATTTCTGAGGCTTAGATTGTATGTTGGGTTTGGTTGGTCTTATTTTGTTGTTTGTTGGCTTTTAAATATTTACAAAGCCACCAGGAACAAGCCCTACTTTCCACAAGGCTGAGTAGGTTGGTCTGACAATTTTCAACCCCGTCTTTTCTTTCTCATGGTTGTCACAGCCCAGGACAAGACTCTGGGTGGAGTTTGCCAGGGGTAAGATCATTTTAGCTCCGAGCTATGGCACGGGGTCCTCCAGGACCCACCCAGGCGATCCTGGCGGGCTTCGAGCTCCTGTCCCCGCCAGTGCCGCAGAGCCGAAGGCAAAGCAGCAACTCTGCCTCTCTTTATTGATGCAGCTCACGGCTTCATTTCCGCTCTCATATTTCAAGTGGAAAATTTGGTGAAAACAAAAAATTAGCAGGACATTCTTAGTAGAGTAGCAACAAGCAGTACAATCTATTAGCAACAGCCTTTTTTGTGCATGCACAGTTATTGCTCAGCGTATGTTTACAGCAGAGTTGTTAAAGGATAGAGCCGTCACTGAGATCTGAGAGACTGTGAATCTTCCTTCTCCTAGCAGGTTTCTGGTCGCAGCCCGTCGGAGTGGCCCCATCACTCCATGTCTCCCTGAAGGAGAAGGCTGCTCTGGAGCCTGTATCCTCCAGTGAGACGCAAATTCAATTTACTGATTTTTCTGAAAATGGTATTGAAATGATATTAATCCCTGGCTCCACATGAAAGATCAAAAGAGCCAGGCAGGCAGTGTCGGGCACGGAATGGAAATCATGCTCTGCAGAAAGAAGAAAGAGAATTGGAAACTTTCTGGCGGAAATACCCGTGTATTTAAACCAAACCCAGTGGCAGCCAAAGTTGCCTTTGCTGGACCCGAACCATTGAACAGAAACGAGGACAGAAAGCCCCAGAGGGCTTCTGTATTTCACTCCCCTGTCCAGAGGAGGCTCTTTCTGAGCCATTTCTAAGACAATGCTGCAGTCAACCCTTTGCCTTTTATTGCCACAGTCTGTTCCACTTCTCATCAAATACAGCCCTGGATCTTTTTCTGCCAAGCTGCTGCCCAGCCCGTTGCAGCCCATCTGGTGTTTGTGTGAGCAACTCGCCATCGAGCTGCGCGCTGGTCCTCCCCGAATTTCATCGGCTTTGTAGGATAGCTCAGGCCCTTTCTCCAATTTCCTGCCACTGGGTCTCAAGTCTGGTCTGAATTTTGCTTCATGTCCTCCAAAGTGCCCCTGGCCTTTCCTGGGGTGAGCCCTGCAGATCTAATAAACATCTCCCCTCTTCCATCATCTGGGAGGTTAATTGAAATATTGAATCATACCAGATCAAGAGAGACCCCTGTTAGACACATCCCTCCTTTCTGACAGGAAACCATTGATAATCCCTCTCTTGGTGCAGCCAAATTGCAATATAGAGCAGTTTCCCAGCGTGCTGATGAGAATGTCATGGGAGACAGCTTGAAAAGCCTTCCTGAAGTAAAGACGGATGACGACTCCTGCATCTTCCCCCAGCACCAGCCCTGCCACCCTGTCTTTGGAGGAAATTAGATTGGTTTGACCCAATTTGGTCTTTACAAATTCATATTGGCTGTTATTCATTTTCCTGTATTCTTCCAGGTGCTCGCATAGGCTTTGTTTGCTCTCAGTATGCTTCTGAAAATTAGAGGTAAACTCATTCAGCTCCCTCCCCTTTCAAAAAGGCAGGTGTTGCATCTGCCCTTTTCTACATTTTTGCATCATCATCTTCTCAAATATCATCATGTTGGCTCTGAAATCGTGTTTGGTGGTTCTTGATGTGCCTGAGGATGGAGCTGGCATGGTGCAGCCAATTTGAAAATGCCTGCCTTAGCTAACTACACTCAAAACTCTCCTGTCCCTTCCTAGCCTGGTATCTTACTCCTCAGTGTTAATTGTGTCAGACACCAACTCACAGTTGATCTGTTTAGTAAAGACTAAACAGAAAGAGGCTTTAGCCTTCTCAGCATTGTCTGTCGATAGCTTTCCCTCTTCAGCCGCTCTGACATTTTCAAATGGGATTTTTTTTTTTTAAATTCAAAGTGACTTTTTCTGCTGTTTTAAAATGTAAATCAATTTCTTCTAAAAAATAGAAGCATTTTAATAACAAGGCTGAAAAGGTTGAAAAATAATGCTTTGAAATAGCTGAAGCAAAATGTTTCCTGGTACTTGAGATCAATTTTCTTTGGAATAACTATTAATGGTTGGGCCAGAAACTGGGGGGTTTTGTCCCCATTTAAGAAAGGGAAAAGATTCAACCCCCCAGATTCTCATAATTTTGTTTCTCAGTAATCAGAAACACCATACCCGCCCTGCCATGTGTTGGCTCAACCAGATCGTTCAGTACTGCTGCAGCTATTTCCCTGTAAGATTTCTCTGGGCCAGAAAACTCTGGATTCTCATGCAACTCCATCTGTATTGATAGCAATCGGTGCCGCCAGCCTGAATCCACAACAGGGAAAATTGGACGGGTATTGAGCAGAAATGTGTCTTGTCCCACGCACAGCATCTGAAAGCTAGTTTTAAATGCAAATAGGATGGGGAAGACTATGGAAATTCAATAGCGAATGTTCTTTAAGTTTCTTTCCATACAGCACGGATCATTAGGTAGAGCTCTAACTGCCTAGAGACCTCTGGCATGAAACAGAAATATGAAATCAGATCTTTCTGCTTCGCTCAAGTCGAAGTCAGCGCCATCACGTGTGATGCTGCGTGAACTTACTCACCTGTTTCAGCTCCATCTTAGAAAAGGGTGATATTTCTTATCCCCTGATCCCATCAGAAGATCATTCCAGGAGCCCGCCGCTCTGGTTAAAACCTTCTCCTGACTTCCAGTGTGAATTGATTTGTGGCCTAGCTCCTCTTATGCAAACATTGTCCTTTAACTTAAGTAGCTCTTCTTTCCTTGTGTCTGGGTGATGGATTGAGCGAGAGCGTGTTTGCCATTTCAGCTGTCTCCCACAACAGCTGCTGCTTCAAGTGAGAGAAGGATGGCAGTTATCTGTATAAACAGCTTTCTCCAAAAAGTGATTGTTTCCAAAAAGCAATGATCGACTTTCTAAAATCAACACTTAAGCGCTTTTAGTGGATTGGAGATTTTCATTGGAAAACTGAGTCAGGGGGTTCAGTTCAAAGAAAATTATAACTTTTCTTCCAGAAGTCAAATTTTCCATCTTTTTTCCTTTAGTTTTGGCTGAAAAGCCATCTGAAATGGAAAAAAGAATTGTTTCATAGGAGAAATCTCCAGGCTGTGCAGCCTAGCTGGGATATAAAACTCAGACTCAGGGTCCTGGGGTCAATTCCTGCATCTACCGCTGGTCGTCAGTGGATGACTTTGAGCAAGTCCTTTGCCCCCTGCCTATGTTTCCCTATCTGTAAAGCAGGAAAAGGGAATTCACCCAGTTCAGGAGAAAGGCGCTAAAAGACGGCGGGATTGTTTGAACAGCCATCAGAAAACCAAAAAGGTGGGAATGACAGCCAGGAGAAATTCTGTGAAGAGGGGAAGGACAAAGATGGAGCAGAAAAGCCCCAATGCTCTTCAGGGCAGGGGGTGGGAAGGTGCAGGTACCATTGAATGGGGAACCTGGATGTCCTGTCCCATTACTGGCCACTGTTTTGCTGGAGTCACATTTCACTGCAGTGGTTGTCGTTAGGGCAGGTGAACGTGGAGCATTGCATTGGCAGACACAGCCACGAAGGCTGATGTTCATGACTTTTTGGCTGCTGCTGTTCCCCCCACAGCTCTGCTTTACTCACAGAAAGGGCACAGCACCATTTCAGAGGTGACCGATACCCCGCTGCTGCATTGTGCTGATGTGCCAGAGAGGGGGAAGAGCAGGGGAAGGACATGCTTTGCCTCAACAACCACGGTGTAGCCATTTCCCAAGAGCATCAAGAGAGCAAAGTCTGTTGTGGAGGGTTCTTAAATCACTAATTAAAGCTGTTACCCTCCGAATGACACTAGTATGGCCTCTTCTGAGCCTGCTTGGAGGCTAGGGGGTGGAAGGGATGGATCATCATCATATTTTTCTGTCTCATGCCTTTCCCTTTGCTTTTTTTCCATCATCCGCGCTGCCTGGGATTCGCTCCTTTATCCTTACACACGTCTCGCCTAACTCCCATGGTTTAAAATTAGTATAATATTGATCAGAAGAGTTTGGAGGGATTGCAGGTCATTTGCATTCTCCTGTCCCTCTTCATTTCTTTGCCCAAGCCCGTCTGGGCAAAGTTTGGCGGCTGGAGCGAAGGAGGTCTGGTTGCTATAGCTACCAGCACTGCCTTCCTCCCAGCGAGGAGGAGGAGACCACAGGACTTCAGAGCAAAGCCATTTTGCACAAACTTCGGCCTTTGAAAGTCAGCCAGGGGCTCTGCAGCACCCTTGGGTCACCCTTCTCTTCAGTCCTCCCCTCTGGCAGCAGCACGATGTCGGGGAGGAGGAACCACCACCAGTTCCCCATAGGCAGGGAGGAGATGGCTGCAAAGCTGGGGATGGGCAGCATCTCCAAAAAAATTCCTGCCTGTCCCATCTCGGACCAGGCACCTAATTCGGTGGCTACTTCTGTCCTCCTGGAGGACATATTTACCATGCTGGAGAAGGACACGGGGGATAGTTCATAGGTACCTAGAGCCCTTTGGGACCCTGTACCTTCCCGGGGCTGGCAGGTACGACCTGGCTCTCTGGGGTGGTCAGGGATGCCAGGGGGGTTGTGCAACATGTCAGATGGCATTAAACACCCAAGTGTGGGGGGCTGATCCCTTTTTTTGGCTTTTTCTGCTGCATCTCCCAAATCAGTACAAAGGACTGAGCACTGCACTAACCCCCCTGCACCCCAAAACCTGGGGTTTCATCTCCTTTTACACTATGGAGGGTACGGGGCCCGTGAGGAGGAATAGACTGGGTAGGTCTTGTGTAACACAGACTCCCTTTGTTTCCAGGTTACTCTGGATTGTCTGTAATTATGTCTAGAGATGCATGCCATGATAATTGTTGATTATTTGCAGCTCCTGTGGGACTGCTTCCTTGTGAAAGAAAGGCAAAGAGCCTGCACGTAGCATAGACAAGAAATTCAGATCAGCAGCATATTTCTGGAATGGGCTCAAGAACTGAATAAATACGTGAATAAATTAAATAAATAAAAGGTGTGGAGGAATGAGCAAGATGGCCTTGCTGTGTCAAGATAACTGTACCTTGTCCTGCTGCTCTGCAAACTCTGTTGAGCAGATTTATTAGTTTTAATTAACAGGAGGGGGGGCGGGGGGAAGGAGCTGGGAATACATCCAAATTTCAACTCACAAAATCACTGCTCCTTCTTCAAGATTGAGAGAGAAAGAGGGTGAATGACCAGAATAATAATCAGAAAAGAGATCTGGGTGCCAAGAAAGCCATTCCTCCGCCTAGCCTTTGCACTGGCTCCTGGGGTGAGGAGGAACTTGTTCAAAGCTGAATGGGAAGTCCTGGTAGGGTCAGAGTTTAGGGCTGGAGCCTGTATAAAGTTTGCAGTAGGGCAGATGAAAGCTCCTACCAAAACTTCTCCTTCAGTAGAAAACTGGAGCGGGGTTTAAGCTTATGTTTGTGTGTAAAGTACTGCTTTTCACAGAAAATGTGATTTTTTTCATTATAAGTCCTCCTCCCCAAGAATGAGTGGTCTGGGGTCAGCCAGTTGCTGATGTACCCTCAGTGGGCAGGGGTAGTGTCCTCGGGCAGTGACGCTGTGCACGTGCACCCCTCCTCTAGACCAAGCTCCTTCAACAAGTGCCAGCATCCAGGGCATGACGAGGAGAGACCGTAGTGACATAGTGACGTTCTGTGGCATTTCAGGACACAGATATTTCCCTTTTTGCATTCTCCAGCCCTGGTTTGCAGGCAAACCCAAGAGCTTGGGAAGGTCTGGGAGACTAATGTGGAGGCACAGCCTGGCTGAGGGCTCCATATCCCTGCTGGAGGCACTATGCATGGCCAGCTCTCCAAGGACCTGCCCATGAGATAGTGGGTACCATGGGCAGGATGTGGATGCACAACATCCTGCTCTCTTGCAGAGATTAGTGTTGCTGGCGGCTCCTCTGCCCCTTGCCACCACATCCCCATGACATCATGGCCAGCCCCCGTCACAGGGACATGACCCCATACTGCCCGGGGCACTGGGGGATGTGATTTTCGTGCCACAACAATATCAGCCCTGATACCCATGGGGTGCATTCATGGATGCTGGTAGAAAGGCATTTAACTGGGGTGTTGCTTAGTCCCAGTAGCAAAAGAGAGTTAAAAAAATAATAAAAAGTCAACTTTCAGTCCAGAAAACATTGACAATTTAAACCATCTGAAAGAAAACGGTGCTTCCTTTTATTTATTAGGGTTTCTTTCCTGTTGGCATCAAGTCAACACTTCCTGCCAAGGATTTGATGAGGATGAAATACATTTTCTCCCTGTCAAAATGGTCTGTGAGGGAGCCTCCGTCTGTAAGTGTCTCCCTCCCTCCTGCACAGTGCAGCACAGGGCAGAGCCCCCTGAGCAACTGCTCGCTCCAGGACCAGCAAGAGTGCAGCCTCGTTAGCCCAGCATGTGTATCAGCTCATTAGCCTTGATGAGTAACCAAGAGCTAAGCTACTCCTGGGCTTCTCATGCAGATAGATAGTATTGTTTCATCACATGGTAGGTCCTGATTCAGAGAACTTGCTTCTTGCCTGGTGTAGAAATTACCTTTACAGCCTCTGCACCATCAGCTTGTCCCTACAATGAGGGTGAACCTCTTCGTGTGGCCCCGTGAAGGTCCTGAGATCTGCAGGAAGCTGGAAGACAACCACAAAGCATAGACTGGGAAGGAAAACGGGCTTTGGTTTTTCTCCCATGTTGAAGTTGTTCACTTTCAAGTTTTCTTTCAGCCCGTTAGGAACTATTTTGGAAGAAGAGCTGGAAAGAATGGTCTTGGATCTGGCTGCCAGCATCTCCGGGGTTCAGAGGTACTTGGACCACAGATTGTGCCTCAGTTCCGTCTCTGCCCTTTACAGATGTTCATTAAAGGAGTTTCATGAGAAAACACAGCATCGCTCTCCAGGAAACAGCAGTTAGAACATTTTATCTTTGACTTTCGCAACTTCAACAAGTCCCTCGGGGAAGAGCACAAGCAGGTTTTATTAAAAATAAAAAACCCTCATGGAGAGGACTAACGCTTTATCTTCCGGATTTAACAGGAGCTGCTGGAGAAAGCAAAGACACTTCAGAAAGGCTCTCGGGGCAGAGCGGGACATAAATAAACAGTCCTAATAAAGGCTGGAGCAACCCAGCACAGTGATGAACGCAGAGGTGCCCTAAGGCCACAGCCAGGTTTGATCCATCTTGTGGCCAGAACACTGGGAACAGCAAGAGTTCCCGGGGAAAACACAGCATGATATAGCACCACCATGAAAACCGACCCCATGGTCCCACAGGAAAAAAATCCAACTGAAAACCCAGCAGAGAGCTGCATTCTGGCCCTGGGATGAAGATCGATCACTTGCTTTATCCTCATTTCATAGACTTTTCGTGGCTGGCCTGGCAGAGGACACGCGTGCCAAGCTACCATGCGAAACACTGTCCCAAGGGTGACTCCATGAATGTGGCAGGCAGAGCACTTTAGATGAGGCAGGAGAAAAGGGTTGCTTCTGCTCAAAGTACATCTGAGTACATTGGTTGACTTGCAGGCCAGAAAGGTACAAACCCCAACTGATGGTCGCCTGCCAGCTGGGAAATTTTAAGGGGTTTTGTGCACCTGAGATTCTTTTGTGTCTAATAAGAGCCAAACCTCTGCTACCTACCACCTTATCTTCAGTTAGAAAATCAAATACAATCTAATCTGGACTGCAATTTTTGAGAATTTTGTCACAACCCAATTATCTCTGAGATCTCATCCCATCTGTGCTTTAAATCTGCCCAGGTATGCCAAAGTTTGATGGTGGAAAGGTGACAAATAGACACAGAGAAGGTGTGATTTTACAGCCTCATTTCCCCAGGGAAGCAGTCCAACAAGGGCTACTGGAAGAGGTCAGATCTTGGCTCTGATGGCATATGTTGAGATTACTTCATCAGAGGCCTATTTGAAACATTTCCATGGATGCTGCTGGCAGAAAATTTGTCTATTTTTTTAAAACTAAACTATGTTGGTTTTTTCCCACTTGAGAAATGTTGACACTGTGTCAAAAAACAACCCCAACCAAAAATACAGGCCAACAACAAATGTTGAACAAATAGAGACATTTTCACTTTGGAAACAAAAATCAAAATAGATCTGTTGAAAACAGAAATATTTTCATACTAACAGTGCTGCTTGCAACTTACGCTAACATCAATTGCTAATTACACGGCCAGACCACTGGCAAAATGCTTGACAGGTAGCTTTGGACCAAACCTCAAACAAGCAGCTAGACCACATCGCTGGCTTTGGGCTCCCTCCACGTGTGACATCTAAGTTTGTTTCATTGCTGCACAAAATAGATGCTGTGGTGCATTTAGGAATACATCGGACTTTGTGGACACCGAATTTACCCTTTGTTTCAGAGCAGTGATTTATTGATCGCATTAGAGGACAATCTTCAGAGTCAAGGAGGTGCCAGCCCTGAGCCTGATGTTCATGTTGCTCCTCTCCGTTGTCCGGCTCTGAAAGTTGCGGTGGCCCCACAGCTGCTCGGTGACTGGAGGGGGTGCATGTGCTTATATATGTCACTGTATCTGTCACGATACATGCTGGCTTAGGAGAAGCAGGACTCCTGCTCCCAGGTTTGGGGTCAGCCCAAGCTGGCAAGCTCAGCACCATGAGGCTCTTCCCCTCCATTTTCTCCGTGTTGGTGCATTTTGGCAGACAGGGTTCTGGGGGGAGCAGGCGAAGGATGGAAATCCCTGCTCCACCAAGAGCGCTGGGGCTGTGGGGTCTCACGAGCTCCAAAGCCTCCTGCACCCTGTGCACCAAGTCAGCTGGGAGAGAGCTGAATTGTTTACATATAAACGTCCTGGCACGAAGCCACCTCCACAAGGGAAAGGGAAAAAAAAAAAATCAAAACAGAAAGAACATGAAAAATTAATAGGGTTTTAGACTATTACATTTTCCAGGACTTGCTGGATTGTGGCTTTCAGTCGTCAATCAATCACGTTTCAATTGGACTGATTAATTTTCCAAAATACCTCTTTGGCTGGCTTCAACATGCGCTCCACTTCTGCAAAGCCAAGCCTGGGGCTGGCAGTGGGGTGTCCGTGCGGGGTCCAGGCTGCCCGCCTGCGCTGACACCCACCCCTTGCAGTGCACCTTCCCCCACTGCAACCCCACTTCCACTTTTTGCTCCGGGACGGGGATACATCCCGAGACGCATTAACACTGCTGCGGCCGGCTCTGCCCAGTGCGTGCTTAGCTCTCGCTTGGTCCGCTTGTGCGTGCTGGTGGCCGCTGCTCCCAGCCCTTCCTTGCAGCCACCTCTTTTCACCTTGGCCTGATTGCCCTGGCCTCCGCGGATGGCCCGGGGTTAAGGAGAGCACTTTATTGTGCCTAACGAGGCGCTTTGCCCATCCAGCTAGAGAGCAGCCAGCTCAGCCGTGGATTGTCTTTCGCTTTTTATTGCCCAGCGGGAGGAGCACGAGGAAGGTCTTTATGTGATTTTAGAGAAAGACAAAATGCCTTAATAGCAGCCGGCGCTGCCTCTCTGGGACCCAGGGGACCCTGCAGCAGCCCGTAATAATCATCGTAAATAAAAGGGGATGTATCTAGTGTGCAGCATGGGCCGTTAAAACAAGCCCTAGGGTGGAAGGGATGTCTTAAAAACAAGCTTTAGAGGATGTTTCTCTCTGTTTCTCTCCTCATTGCCCCTCTAATTCTCTTTCCTTGCATGGCAGAGCAGTGGAAGGCTGGCACAGCTCTCCTTTCTCCCAGCCTCGATTAGCTCGACAAGTGCATATATATATATATATATATATATATATACATATATATAATTTTATCTTTACTTTTCTGCTCATGTGGCCTTAGGGAGGGGACTCCCACATACTTAGGCTCATGCCTTGCTTTCTGGCCTAGTAAACTGATTAAAGGGTGTGTTTAGGCTTCTCAGTCCTCCTCCACTGAAGACAACCCAACGTTGTCTCCTCCAGCAGCTTTACCACAAGTCTTTTTGTAGCTTGGTTGTCCCAAGTGCACTTCTGTGGGCATCACCGGGCTCTGTGGATACATCCCTGCCTTGGGTGGGACGAGGAACATGGATTTCTAGCCCTGTGGTGCAGGGTGAAAAGCAGAAATCACCAACCTTCACAAGAAAGAAAGGAGGTGAATAGGGAGGGATGCAGATTTTACTAACAGGGAGGATGCAGGTCCTTATGCAGCGGTGACGTTCGAGGCAGCCACATCGCTCCCAGGCTCCTGGCACCGAGCAAGCAGGCAGTTTAAGTCAAAAGCAAGTTTTTACAAAACAACCCCTCTGGTTTTAGTGGCCCTGAAAGCAATACTGGACGGGGAATGGTGTGGCATCAGAGCAGAGCTCCTCAAGAGAGCAGCCCCTACCTGAGCTCACGGGGAACAAGGGACTGTGGCCTCAATAAACCAGAATAAAGTTCCAGGAGAGAGGAAGGCTGAGCCAGGTTTTCAGGAGCACGTGGAGAGTCTGGGATGAGACCGGTGTGGGCTGAAATCGCCTTCTTTAATGGCTCAGAGCATGTTAGGGACACGGGAGGTGTCAGGAGGGAAAGGGCCTAAAAAGACTTTTCAGCATAGAGGATGCATGAAATCCTTTTCCTTTTTTATAATACATGCTCGTGTCTCTCAGGGTGCTTTTCATGGCTTTGCAAGCAACAGATTGGCAGCTAAAACTGTTTTTCTCTCTTTTCTTTAGTTTCTTTTTCCCTCTGCAAATGTTTGGCAGAAAGGAGAACCTGCAATAAAAAAAAAAGTTGATTAAAAGCCCTGAGCCCTAGCTGCAAAAATGTTTTGAAGCAACTGTAACTACCTTTATTTTCTACATAATTCTTTCGTTCCGTTGCATTCACACCCTTCACAGTTTCCGCACGCAGCCGTCTATAACTCTGCTGTTAAGCTATCAGCAGTTATAGGAGTGTTTTTCTTGCACGTGCAAGGAACCGCTGCACCGTGCTCTCCTTCAAACCCCTGGGCTGTTAATGGCTGCCAGAGATCTTTGAGAAACGGCTGGGAAATGCTTACAGGGGTTTTGCCACATGGGGAAGCGATCTGGGGCGCTCCTCATCCATCGACCTTCCAGCCGGCTGGGGTCAAGGTGTCTCTGCCTCTGTTTGCAGGGCTGATGTGAGGCCGGTGAGGGCTGCAAAGGTGACGGCAGCTTTGGGGAGGGCTGACCACGTCCTCAGACGCTGCGGCGTGGTTCTCCGTCCCGCATCCTGCTGCCTGGGCACAGCCTGCCAAATTTAGCTTTACAGGGTATGTGCTCCATCCCAGGCTCCCCCTCCTGTTACCCCATGTGTGTTAAGCTTCCTTTTCTCCGCTGCACGTAACAGGGCAGCACCTTGTCCAGAACTTAATAGAATTTCTTGTCTTATCCTAATCAGGGTTGGTTTGTTCTCCCATAGCCCATATGGGGCTGTAGCACAGAAACAAGGAGCTCAGCCCTGGTTGCCACCGCTCAGCCAACACGCAGTAACTCCCATCTGAGTCCTCATGGTGGGAGGGTAAACCGTGAGCAAACCTGAGGTGCTTGGCTCTTGCATGAAGGGCTGATGTGGGTAACTACAGTATTTCAATGTGCAGGCGAGAGGCCTTGTGTGTTTGTCCCCTCCGACGTCTCCTCTGCAGCACAGACTGTGTGGGGACAAACACATCTCCTCCGGGATGAGGCTGTGTCCCAGCCACACTGTACAACAAGAGTTCATCAAGCAATTAACATCCTTTGCAATAAAAGCACTTCACTTCCTCCTGCCGCCTCTCCTATTAAGTCCTCTCCCTCCCCTTGCAAGGAACATTTTGACTTTGGAAACACAGCCTCTTCAGGAGAGCTTTAATGAGGGCTGGAGGCTGCAGCAGAACTGAGCCCTTCCCAACCGTCTGCCCAGCTAGATGGAGGCAAAGTTGGGATTTCCTGCTCTTGGGGGGGGGGGGTTGTATCCTGACCATATCTCATAAATATACCACCAAATCACCCACCAGGAGTTGCATTTAATATCTGCTCTGGTCTCTGAGCCCGTGTGGAGGGTGTGTGAGGAAAGGCAGGGCCGGGCAGGAGAGGTCTGTCAGCCTTCACAGAATAAATCAGGGGCTTCTCCACTGCACGTAACAGCTCCCTACAGCCCTGGGAAGGTAAAAAGAGCAGGAACCACGTCTCAACTCCCTCCTCAGGCAGGGTGGGATGGCCCATGTTTACCTGCATCAATAAATGGAAGGACAGAAGGATGGAAAGGAAGGGAGAAGGGAAGGAAGCATTTAAATGGGATGTGGATTCAGGAGGGGGTCCTGCGGGCACCTCCGGATCTGCAGGAGCTGATGGAATGGAGCTGGCAGTGCTGGTGGAGCAGGGTTTCTTCCCTGCTTGCCTTTATTAGCTCCCCAGGATTTAGGGTCCCTGTGCTACCCTCCTCCTCTTCCTCCTCCTTCATGTGATTAATTTCTGCCTTGCCTCTTGCTTAGTAAGAACATAACTATAAATGCAATCATACAGTTTATGGGCTGCGTAGATCTGCTGGTGTCAGCTAAATCAATAAGGCACTTAGGGCATCAATGGCCCTTTTCCCTCCTGTTCCCCTTGTGTCACGCATCAGTGGAATGAGTTGCGTGTGCTCAGCTGCCATCAGCTTGATCGTCTCTGCTACCAAATTCAGGTCCCCACACCTTGCAGGTACCTCAGGGGAAGGTGACAGTCCAAAACCACGGGGAGCAGACTTGAGCATGAGATAGCTGATCATCCAGCGCCATGCTCCCCCTCCCTGCTGAACTGCTGAACCCAGCCCTGGCTTAACATGGGGGCAACCCACATCACCGTGCCTGCTGGGAAGCACAGTGGTCCAGACCAACCCAAGCTGAGCACCTTCCGCAGCCCCCAAGGCAGGCTTTGCACCCTCCTGCCTGCCCTCACTCTGTGCTCCGGGGCATGAGGCACATCCCTGTGCTTCATAACCCACCATGCCCAGCTGCAGCCCAGCACCGGCCTTACATCAGACACTTCCAACTCAAAACAAAACCCCCAAAATAGTAACTGTGTGTTTGGAGCCCAGGGCACCACAGGGGTCCCGGGAGGCCTGGGGCCACATGCTGCAGATGAGCTCAGGTCCCCATGGGTTAGCTGTGGCTCACCAGGAGGAGCAGTGATTTTAAAATCAGTGAATGTGGTACAGGAGCAAAGTACGGCATGGAGTGGGAAGATGTATGGAAACCATGCTGTTGCCACCCTATAGGCCAGGCAAGGGCAGCCCAGAAATCCCCTGGCCACTGTCCAGCAGCCTGCAAAGCCACAGCCAAGCATGCTGTGCCTGGGCTTTGGCACCTTTTTCCTTTTAATTTTCCCCTGCTCTTAGCCAAAACCTACATCCCCAGACAAGGTGCATGAATAAAACACGGCAGCAGATGCTTCTGCTGCCACTGAACCTTAAAAGCAACACCTGGGGGGACAGCACTGGCGACAGCATCCATGGCAGCCTGGTTATATTGTCCCTGTCACAAATTATTACAGTCCCATGTGTCAAGGTAGCGGGGCGGTGAGTGCAAGGAAGGGGAGATGACCAGGTTGAGTTCTACCTGGTTTTAGTAACACCAAGTGTACAAAAACATTTCCAAACCCTTGCTCAGCCTTGCAGAACCCTGGCTGGTCCCCGTGCTCCCACCCGTGTAACTCTGTGACACGCGACAGCCACCATCTGGGAAACAGGATGGGACTGACCCCGGGACCGCCAGCGCTGAACAGAACGAGCTGCTCCCGGTGAGCCCAGAGACCCGGAGCTGCCGCAGGGCAGCTGCGATGGATGTACATGGCACGGGGGCCGGGGCTTGCACACAAGCTGGGTTGTCCGTCTCCTGCAACATCTGGTTGTTTCCAATGTTAAAATTAGCTTAACAGAAATTTCTAGTCTTGGGGCAGAACAAAAGCCTCCCCTTGCAACTGTGAACAGACCGGCTATTTGCATTGATTTGCACAGTATGTTGCAATTATAAATGGAAACCCGGTGTTTCAGCTTTGGCTGGGGGAAGGGTTTTTTTCTAAAGCCTGAAATTCATCCTGTGTCGCTACAGCCAGCCTTGCCTTCACATCAAAACTGCCCCTGGCTTTGCTTCTTTTGGGGCCAAATTTTTCGGGACGTGTTGTGTCATGGGGAAGGAGGGAAAGCCCAGGACCAGTCTCCTGCTCTGCTCCACCTGACGCAAAGCAAACCAGCCAAGAGCAATACTTTTGGGTATATTTATGGCTCTTTTGCACCATCAGAGCTGCCAGGGGCCAATAAGGAATCTAGTCCCTTAGCAATCTCATCCAGAGCCAGAGCCTCATGTCCAAGATGTGTGCCGCTCGGCACAGCCACCTAGTAATGCAGTGGCACCGGCACAGCCGAGGTGAGCTGTCCCATGCCGTGTGCCACGAGCCCTGCGCCAGCACAAGCATCCAAGCCTGGCCAGGGAGAGCTGGGCTGCCCCATGCCTGGCTGCCTCCTGCGCTCTCCGTCCTGCCGCTGGCTGTAGGTAACTGGTGTGGCTCATCAGTGACGTGCCACCCCAGCTGCCACACTTGCTTTCTCTGCCCATGTCAAGGAGCATGTTGTTTTTAAGTTATGTATTGTCTGGGGGCACTGTTTTTCTCCTCTGAGAGGTTTCCTGGAAATTCACTTCGTATCCTGCAGCTAGAATGAAATCATTTTAATGCCGCTGTAGCTCACCATGCTCTGCCTTGGTTTGAGAGGGGGGCTCTGGCTGCGCTGGGCTGTATCACTGGACTGCCATGGGGATGGGAAAAGCAATCCCAGGCGTGGGAAATACAGTCCTCGGGATGGAGAATGCAATCCTCTTGCTCCCATACTGTCGCTCCAGCACCCACCACCCCTCCTGTGGGCACTGCCAAGGACACAAAGGGCCAGGCTAGGGGCAATGCCCACCCTTGGGCTTGGCCCCCCTCTCCATCAGGCAGCAGACCCGGCAGCAGCAAGGGAAACTGGAGGGGGCTCGTCCCTTGGCCGGCTGCAGTGGGTTGTTGTGTCCCCAGCTGGTCTGAGCAGAAATCTCCCCTGCCCCCAGATTTCCCAGTAACTCATCTTTGTGAATGTCTTTCCCTGCAGCAAGAGGCGACAGGGCTGGGTAGCGCAGGCGATCTTCTCTGTTCCTCTGCACTGCAGGTGGTTGAGTTACTTAAATGCAGCCAAGGGGGCAAGGTGTCATGCTATAGGAAGCGGCACTTTGCTGTATGGGATATACACACTCTGCCCTAGCAATTTCTTAAAGAAAGCGGAGGCAAAATGAACACATTTCCCCATGACTCTTCCGCCAGCTTCATAGCCTTGGCTTACCAGGGACCACTCACTACCTCCTTAAAATACACTCGGGCATCCCGCTGCTTAGCTGATAGGCCAGGCTCAGGGTTACAACACACCTGTGTGCTGGCCAGAGGCCCAGGGCATCACAGCTCCCATAGCAGAGCCTCCAGCAGGACCCGGCTGTCCCCGGGGACGCACCGCACCGAAGCTCCAAGGGGAGCAGAGAGCCCTTGAAACGGTGCTGGAGCCACAAGGAGTCAAGGCAGAGGCATGGCAAGCTTTGTAGAGATGCAAGGCTTTGATCAGATCAAATGATGCATTGTGATGCATTAGAGAGATATATAAAGGACCAGTGGGTCACAGCAGAGAAAGCCTGGCCTGGGAATTGGACACACTAAAGAAAACGTGGTTATCAGGTGCAAAAAGCAACACCCACGGGGCACTGCAGCGGTCCAAGATGGAGAAAAAGCTGTTTCAGTTTGTAGCACTGAGTCAAATATTTTGACTCAGGGAAGAGTTTTTATGGTTTTCTTTTCCTGTTAATGTGTTTTGAATTGTTTTTTTCTTTAGCCCTTCCATAGAAAGTGGAAAATTTTTGTAAAAGGCTTTGTTAAAATGTCTGATTTTCAATTGAAAAACAACTTTTTTTTTCTTTTTCCTCAGGTACATCTAAGCACTAAGGAAATCACACTGATGCTTGTGCTCAGAATTCCCTGGGCTGTCGTTCTGCTCCCAGCCGTGGGTGCACAGCTTGGGCCCACGTGCTGGATGAGCCACATTTTCCTGCAGCAGCAGGTTAAAGGGGATTTACTGTGCTCACTCCCATGTACAAAGGATTCCCTGCATCCCCCAGGAGCTGTGGAAATGCTCTATATCACCAGACCCCTGTGGGTCCCACCAACCTGGCACAGTACCCACGTATTTAAGCCTGCTTTTAATCTCCAAGCCCGAATTTCTCCCTCTTCAGCAGGGTGCAATCAGCGGTTTTTCAGCTCTTTGCAGGCTGAAAAAGTCAGTGGGGTCAGCAGCTGGGGGGGTCATGGGCCCGTGTCGGGGTGCAGGGGAGAGCACCCGGTAGCAGCCACTGAAAAGGGCAGAGTCCGGCCACGGCTACATTATAAAGTGGGGATGGAGAGTGAGGAAGCTCCAAATCCTAAAATAAATCCTATTTTAAAAAAAATATGCTAAAATAGGATTTATTTTAGGATTTGCATCTGGAGATACCTCCCTCTCCTCTGGTAGACAGCCAGCACTGAGTAGAGGTTTTAATGGCAAAGTTCAGCTTTGTGCATCCTCAGAGTTGTGTTTTAGGAAGGGATGCTGGGCTGTTTTGGGATGAGGGCTGTGCAGGGCAGTGACTTGGGAAGGGGATGGAGATGGGGCATTGCAGGGCACCCCAGCAGCAGAAACCTCCCCCCGTGGAATCATCTCTGATGAGCTCATTCCCAAAGCAGTTTTTGCTTGGCAGAAGTATTCAGAGGATGACTGCAAATTAAAAACAAACAGAAGAGAGCCAAGAATCATTTATTTAGAGAACATTTTGCAGGTTTTGTTTAGGGTCTGGTTTTAGCCTGGCACTTGTTGATTGTATTTGCACTGGAAATAAGATAAATGTGTCACCTGCTCCATTTAATCTTTCTCTCTCTTTTCCTTCCCCCTTCCCCTTCTTTTAAGAATCCGCCGAAAGAGACTGAGAAAGAGGGAGAGACGTAAGATCATGTGCCTGATTAATGATTCTCTGGGGGGAAAAGAAATCATTTAACCACAATATAGAGCACTTTTGATTGAAAAGAACTTTAAATTCCATGTTTGAGCCAGGAGCAAAAACTGGAATAACAAACTAAGGAAAGCTCATGTCCGCTGAGTTTATCACCACTGGCCCGGGGGACTTTGTATTACTATTAAAACAAACAATCGAATGAGTAAATACACAAACAGGCTTCCTAATACAAAAGCAAACAGGGAGATGATGGAGACCAGCTAATGAAGGGAGGATTCAAGGAGTGAAAGAAGCCAGAGGTTGGATTTAGAATTGGCACGTGGCAAGGTTTGACACGAGGATGCCTCGGTCTCTGTTGCGTTGTGCTTCTTTTAAGCATGCTGCTGGCTCAGGCTTGCCCCCGAATCACCCTTCCCCGTCAGTGCTGCAGGGTGCATCCCGCACACCCTGGAGCTGCCGTTCCCGCCGACATGCCCTGCACCCAGGGAAATCCCGCTTCTCTGCCTCCTTTGCAGGGGTGGGTGCTGCAATGCCAGCCAGGAGCCTTTTCCCTGGGGGAGAAGGGAGAACCATGGCTGTGGGCAGGAAGGCTCAGCTGCGGGGATGCAGGACAGGAAAAGAGGTTGGCCTCAAGCAAAGACCCCAGCACAGGACCGAACCCTGCCGGTGCTGTGCCCCACCGGCCAGGGACAAGACTAATGGATTTATTATGTTCCTCCCATCACTCCTTCTGTAACGAGAGAGTATTAAAACCAGTATTGCAAAACTATAGATTATTTTTCCCCATCTTTTCACATGGTCTTTTAACATCCAAGGAAACAAACCAGCAATTTGCAGTTTCCTCCAAATAATCCGTAAAGAATGAGTGAAGAAAATACTGTCACAATTGTGTTAATTCTGTCAAGAGCATACTAATGAGCTATTGCCCTGCTCAATGAATTGTCTGCTCATTTCTCCCCATCCTCCTCCTGATCCCCCTGATGCCATGGCATCAAGTACTCGGAGTATATATGAACATGGGAAAGTAAAAGCAGAAAGGGAATGGCATGTGCAGAATAAGCTGTTTGCTTTCCTCTGATTGTTGCTATTAATAAAACATTACATTAAATCAGTGCTGGAAGAATATAATTGGGATCATCCATCAAATTTCTAGAGAAGGGCTCCCGTTCATCAGCTGAATGGAGTGGCCGCTGCTACCCCGGCAGTGAGCGCGGAGAAGGGGTGGCCTCACATCCCCATGTTTTGGACTGATCCTCTCCATTTTTGTCCATTTTCTGCCTCTCTTTTGTACAGACAAAGGCAGGAGCTGGGGGCAGAAGGAGGCATCAGCTGGGGACCCCGTGGCTGGACTGGAGACCACTGGGATTTGGGATTTGGGTTTGAGGATGGTCTCAGTCCGCGGCTGGCTCCTCCTTGCAGGGACAAAGGATTCTCCATCACTTCTGCTGGCAGAGCCAGAGGGAAACACCCCTCAGATTCACACCAATAAACTCCCTTGCAGCAGGGAGCAGAACGGTTGTAATTTCATTCACTTTTCAGGGCAGCTGAAACCATTAAATGAAGGAGTTGACTCATACAACACGAACTGGAGATGTTTCCCAAGCCCAGTAATTTGTGTTGGGCTAATGCACCTCTTCACTAGTATCATATTATATAAAGCGGCAAATAACTCATCCATGTGCTCCCAGCCGAGCACAGTGATGGGGGTGGACTCAGTGCTGCTGAGCTGGCAGTGAGGAAATTCCCTTTACCTGCAGCTGGCCCCAGCCACCCCCCTTGGCCCCGCGCTCTGGGGCTTGTGGAGAAAGTCCTGTCAAGGGCTGTGACACTCCCGGGTTTCCTGGAGTCACGCGTGCCGGATCAGTCCTTAGTCTGATCTCTATTAAAACCCTGTGCTGGCAGCTTCTGACCTGCAGCATCCAGACTAAATTTCCAGGTGGTGGCTTTGTTTAGTCCCATTTCTGTGAGATTTAATAAACCTTTAATATTTCCTCCTGGTGAGGGTATTTGGCACTTTAACTTACAGCTTTTGATGTCTTTGATAAATCAAACAGGTCAAATCCCTTTGGTCTGTCACTGCACAGCATTTTCTCCAGGTTAATTTCTGTAACTCTTTCCTGAATCCTCAGTATCTTTCTTCAGACCTCTAAGACTGGCTGGACATAATGATGCCCCAGCAGCCTCAGCAAGGCAATTCATTCGAAATGTTCTCTATTAAAAAAGTAAAACACCCACTGATCATTTTCCCATATTCATGTTTTATTTTTCCATTCCTTGTTATGCTAAGAACAGCAAATGAATGATGCCATGTACATACATCAGACTTATAACAAGCACTAATGATTCTACAATAAAAACAGTATGATAATTGGTAAGACAGAGATTAAGAAAAATAAGATGAATGCATGTGGTAAAATATTTTAAAAACATGCTCCTAATTTCAGAGCATCAAGGCATGATCACAGCTAAAAATATGACCATCCATCAAAATGCTGTCACATGGAGAGTTTGGGACTCATTTTGGACAATGAAGAGATAAAAGAAATGCTGAGTTTCTTACAGTATTAATACATAACTAAGCAATCCAAGAGGAGGATATTACATTAATGGCATAAATGGATCATAATAAAAGACCATTCTGACATGTCAATACTCTTACTCAGTTGTACTGGAGAAATCAGAAAGGGAAAAGGCCTTTTAATAAGGGCTGGTGCCTGCATCCCTGATGCAGGTCCTGGCAGCGCCCGACCCGGGGAGCGGATCTGGCCAGCAAAGCACTGCGTTGCGGGGGGAACATCAAGGTTTGGCTCCTGGCTCTGCCTCAGGTTATTTTAACCTGAGCTCTGCCTCAGTTTACCTCCCAGGTCAAAATTCCCTTTTCCTTGTCCACCTGCCCCCATGTGCTTGCAATGCTTCTGGGGGATGCAACCCTGGGTAGGACCGGGGGACGCAGCGGGACTGGCACCACCTTGGCGGGGGGTCAGGAGCCCAATGTCCACCAGTGCCGGCACACGAGCTTCCCCGACAGCCACTTGCTGGTGCCGCTTCCCTGAATCCAGTGCATTGCCCACTTCTCTCACTTGAATAATTGGTTATCCGAGCACCGAAGATTAATTGCTGCCACTTAATCTCCTCGGAGAGCACTTAGCAACCACCACGCATTAGTCTGGCTTCTGCAGGGAAGCAAATGCCGGGTGCCCTGCTCGACCCCACCACCCCCTGCTCCCCACTTCGGGGGCTGCTGGGTTTGGGGTGTCTTTGCACGGCGCTGCCAGGGTACGGCCACATTGGCACCCGCACCACGACTGCCCCAGCCTGGCACCCAGGCATTGCAGCAAAGCCCTGACACCACAAACCATGGCTCCACCATTCTGCGTAGCACCGCATCCCACCCCAGCACCACGCTCCCACGCTGGGCAGCGGGAATCAGCCGCGGAGGAAGGAAATGGGCTCTTCTGAGCGGAGAGCGTGGTGCTGTTTCTCTGCGGCTCCAGTTGCATGTTATTATTATTGCCCACTCCACAATCAGTTTGTATTGTTTCTAGAAACCTGGCATGAGCAATGCAGATTTGGGGAGAGGAAGAGATGCTTTATGTTCCAGGCTGGAAGGTTTTCAACAATGTTTTTTGCTTTTGTTTAGTTTTGGGCAAAAGCTGTCTCTTTCAAGTGATGGGAACTTTTTTTTTAATGAATTGGAGATTTGAAAGTTTGGGGAATAGGAGCCAAGGGGAAATGAGAAAATATGGTGTGGAGCTGATCCTGCTGCTTCAAATTTTCTGATCGCTTTGTGAAATGAATCCAACCCTAAACTGTATCTTGAGTCTCCTCAAAAGAGAGAAGGACCAAATTGCTTTGAGCTGAATGGGACTGAAGGGCTTTTCCCTCTTCCTTTAATTGAAAGGGATTCCCATTTAAAATAAAATAAAACCAAATAGGGAAGCCGGAGGAAAGTCTCCTATTGAGAGCAAGAAAAAATAAAGGAATATATTACAAGAACTGGAACCAAATAGAAAATGTTCATTTGGGGGACCTTTTGACAAAGAGAATGGTGTTTTTCTTGTTTTTCAGCCAGTCTTAGCAGACGGAGGGAAAAGTAAAGAGGAGAAACAAATGCCCCAGTGCATTTTCTGGGACAGGTGAGGGTCCTGGGAGACCAGGAGAGGAGGCTGTGAGCCAGGAGGATGCTGCTGTCCTCTCCTAAAGTCCCCATGGCCTCCTGCCAGGGACTGGCAAGGGATGCCAAGGGGTTTGGCCGTGGCTGTTTCACCCAGACAAATCCCACCACGCACAGGCTGTGCTGACCCTGCCACCGGTGGGGCACAAGGGAGAAGGGGGGGCAGTTTGGGTGCCATCGCTGTCATTTCCAGAGCGCAAATGCTCCAAAGCAGGACGGGTTGTAGCCAAATTTGCTCGGGGCCTGTCTTGGGCTCTGCCATCTGTGGAGGAGTGAGCAGCAAGCAGGAATCTCCTCCAACAAAACTCGGGGCACATCCAGCACTTGACAACCTGTCTCCTCTTGGAAAGGTCACCCATTAGCTCATGTCACAGTCCCCTTTGGGTCCCAGCAGCCCGCTGGGAGCTCACGGTGCAGGGTCGCGGGTCTCCTCTCCCAGAGAGTCCTGGGACCCCCCTCATGTGCTGGTTCTATCCCATCCCCCGTCCCCTTCCCTTTGGCCTCCCAGAGGGTGTCAAACTCCATCTCCCTACATCCAAGGCTGCCAGGTCCTCTGCACCCTCCCCACACCCAGGGCAGTGGTACTTCGTCTTGCCATCATGGCTGGATGGCTGCCAGGGATGGGAGGGTGACAGCATGGGGGTGACAGCTCTGCCACCCTCAATCTGGGATGCATCACTTGAGTGTGAACCACGGCCTTTCGCCTCCCCAGGGCTGGAAGCATGGGGGGGCCTGGGAGCCCAGGAGGAGCTGGCGGAGTGTCAGGGGGATGGATGAGCATCACACCGGGGCAGAGGTGTGCCACAGCCTCCCAGGTCCTCCCTCCACTCTCCTGCAGGCACCCTGGCAGGAATGAGACAGCTGAGACACGGTGCCAGTGTCGAGACCTGACTGCCCCCAATGCATCCAGCCTCTTTATCCCTTTTCTTCTCCAAGACCTATCAATACTGGCTGTCAGGGAGTTTCTCAAAGCACTGAGGAGCTCATCGCACAGTGCTGCAAGCAGGGAGGATCAAGGGAGGATGTTTTCACCAACATTAAGGAGAGAGGAAGCAAAGATGAAGGGCATGGAAGGACTGCGAGAATTCCTCTGACCCTGAACAACCCCCTTGTTGGTAGCCATTTCCCTGAAGGACAGGAGGACTCTGCTAGAAAATTTTAATAACTTGGGCTCGTGGGACTGTGCAGCATTTCTGAAGACAGAAGGTGTTTGTATTGCAGCATCCTCAACCAATAATAGTTTCTTATTGCAAATTCAGTACAGCACCTACCCCAGCTACACCAGCAGCCGTGCTGAGCTCTGTAGATGGTATCAGAAAGCAGGTCCTGCTCATAAGCGTCACCAGCACCGTGCGAAAGCTCCTTTTCAGCATTGGCACCAGAGCCCTCCTCTGTTTTCCAGGAAATCTGCCTGGAGCATTTCTGTATCCCAGCCCAGCCTTGTTGTCAGTGAGTTTGTTCTCCTTGACTAAAGATTAGCTCAGAGGGATCCTGCCAGTTCAAGTCACACTATGGACTAGACTCTGTGTCTGGGCAAAACCACCCCTTTCTTAGCTAAGCTACGTCCCACACCCAAGCGTGTTGTGACTTCCACCAGATTCACCTCCCAGCACAAATGTCATCCGTGCACTGTGTAATGTGAGTGGGTTCAAAAGGTGATTAGGCAAATTAACTGAGGACAAGGTTATCACAGGCGAGTAAGCCCCAGAATGAAGAGATGACTTCTAAGTCAGGATTTTCTTTCCCCTGAACACAAGCAAAGTAGGACTGAATGCCTCCCTGTCCTTGTGATCAGTCTCCAGGCATCTGCTCTCGGCCACTGTCACAGCCGTGATGCGAAGGACAATGGATTGGTGTGACTCAAATACAGCCCTGTCCTTACCCTTCCCTGCCTGCACAGCTGCCTGTCCGGGGACTCCCCACCTTCCCCGCGAACCATGGCACAGGCACAGCAGAGAATATGTGGTTCTAGATTTTGTAGTTACTGACCCCCAGCTCTTCCCCAGATTTCACTCCCTGTTTGAGAAATGGAAACAAATGATCTGAGCAACCTCAGGCACATTAGTCCAGCCCCCAGAGTATACAAGGCTTTAGAACAAATTTGGAGGGAAAGAGTCATTAAAAACACAGAGCAAAATAGAAAATGACATGAAATGCAGTACAGGAGATGTCAGGCTCATCTCATGTTAGGTGCTGGACAGAGGAAATGCTGTAGATCTGTTCTTTCCATGCTCCAGTAAGGTGTCTGATACAGTGCCTTGTGGGAAATTATTAATGAGGACAGGGATTAATGGGAGAGTGGAAAGTGCATGAGGAACTTGCTAAAGAGGAGCTGACAGCTTGGTGCGCTGCATGTGGTGGTGTCTGGCTTACAGGAGATTGGTCCTGAGGACAATTGAGTAATTTGGTTGCTGACCTCAGCACAAATATTAGAAATGCATGAGTGACAGCGCAGGAAAGCACCATCAGTGTAGAGAAGGGAGGACGAATGCCTCTGATTGAATCACTGGTGGGATTTACCTGCAATACTCTTTATTCTTCTGGTCTTCTCCTGACAGCAAATCCAAACAGGGAAAGGGCAGGAAAGGACTCTGCTGCTGTAGGGAGCGGAGCACCCATTTGATAAGAGGAGACACAGAGAATGGCTTCCTTGGCCTGTTAAGGAGGTTAAGAATACGTCAGGGAAGGAGAAGAACTCTTCAGGTTAAAGGACTATCTTTACAGAGGAAAACTCAGTAGAAACTAGGCAGTAATACACTTGCATTAATACATTTAAGCTCAAAATTAGGAGACGTAAAGAAGGTTTAGGAATTAAGGAGGAAAGCAGCCTACACAGTTTTAAGACAGCGGCTGATACATTAATGTAAGAGATGATCGTATGACCTGGTTGCCTTCAACAGCAGGCAACTGGGTTGATCTAGGACATCCTTTCCAAGAGCTGGATGTAACTGAGCCCCTTTGGGGTCTCTGTGCCTCACTGGGGATCAAGCTAGTCTGCAATTCAGTTTTGTTGCATGATGCTCCAGCAACAGCTCTCTGGCCACTTGTCCTGCTCTCCAGCATGACCTCTCGCCACGGGGCGCCTTGCTATGATCAGCCAAGAAAGATGCACCTTCCAGTCATGTAGAAGAAAACACATCCTCCCGGCATGTTCCTAGCGAGAGCCCCCGGCAGGGTTCGTCCGCCCCACAGCAGCCTCACATGTGTCAGGCTTGGGCGTATGAATAAAACATCTTCCCGAGAACCTCAATTTTCCACTGGCTGAACCTAAACTCTGATAGCTGTCACCGGTTTCCCTCTCGTACGCTCAGCAAACTCCACCAGAACAGAGTCGGAAACATTAAGCAGATCAAGGCTGAAGGACACCATTAAGGGAAGGAAACAAAGCAAGGAGAGAGAGAGAAAGCTCATGTATCCAACCCCAGCTTTCTCCTCCTCCTTTTACTTGGGTTTCTCTTCCTGCTGAGGAATTTATGCTTGGGCTCCCGTGGACTGGCTTCTTCTTAGGAAAAACAAACCTACCATATCCCAATGGCTTCTCGGTCCTGTGCAAAACATAAGTAAGTAAAGCTTTTGATGTCAGGGAAAGTTGGGGAGCTCAGCAGTCCTGTTTGCACGGCTTTGAAGTGAGGCGAGGCTTTTGCCAAGGTGGGTGGGCAGAAGATGCTGCTGGTAGGAGGAGAGAGAAGCCGAGCTCAGTGTGCAAACAGGAGCCTGATGGGTTGGGAGTGATTGGGGTGGAAAGGGGTGTCAGTGTTGCGTCTTGTCCCTGTTGACACCCAGAGCTGGAGGGAGCAGGGAGAAGAGGCTGGCAGGGTAGCAGGGACTTGGCAGGGAGCTGGGGGTTGTCCTGGGTATGGGAAGATGCCTCTGCCTGTATCCTCCATCCTCAGGATAAAGTCGTGATTGCTCGAGCTGCTTTCCAGACCCTCCTGGTGTCATTCCTGATTAGGAGTGTCAAAGGCTGAAGTGAGGTTCATGCACACATGGAGCGCAGGGATGCAGAAGGGTGGGCTTGTTGGAGTGTGGCTCACATTAGGGATACAGCTAGAGACCCCATAGCAAAAGATGAGAGAGAAAGAAGAAACAGAAGGAAAGGGCAAGTGCACTGCCAGGTCTCAGCCTGGCTTGCGGTGTCCCACTTAGCTTTGGGTCGCCTCTCTCATGCCATGGAGAGAAATCACCATCTAGTTTCCATTCTGCTGAGAGTGCTGCCTCTCTCCAGGCCGGCTTGGGGCTGGCTGGCGTGCGGGACCTCCCGTCAGGTCCCACCTCACCCCACACCGATCAATGGAGAGTAACAGGTCTGTGACTGCGGTTATGGGACTGCTTGCAAGGAGACTTGAGGGGTTCTGCACACATCCTAAACCATCACTGCCCCCCAAAATGCTATGAGCCACTGTAGAGATCAGGCTGCATGGGAACGCACTGTCAGCTGATCCTGTCATCCCTGGGAAAGCCAGAATAAATTAGGAAAGACTTAAAAAGCCATTTACACACAGGTAAGCAGCCACGCTGTGGAAGGGAACAGAGCAGAGGAGGTGCATGCTGCAGCAGCTGCCGTTTGGCTCAGCTTCCCATCATTGAACATGGCAGCACCTCTTTATCATGTTTTCCAGCTCCCAAGTGTGTCACTCAGCGTTTGACACCCCTACGTATCGCTCAGCACGTAAACTGCTGACTAGGAGCCGGCCCAGGGAGGAAGCTGCAGCCCAGAACTGAGTTGGTTTTAGCTGCTTTGGGTTCTGAATCGCATCCTTGATGAAAAGCAAAGCTTCATCTGCCTCCGAAGTGTGGATTGAAGGGAGTGATGGCTTTCTGCTGGGTATTAATCTTCATGGCGGTAGCAGTATTCCCTCCACAGCTCTATCCATCATGCTGTCTGCTCAGATACCTGCCAGGGAAGGGGAGATGTAAGCGCAGATCTGGCTGCCGGGGAAAACTCTGGAGGGGAGAGCAGCATAGGCACCCGCCTCAAGGACGTCTGGGGAAGGTCTCGCAGCCAGTAGCCACAGGTGGCTCCTCATCGTCTCCTTTGAAGCTGTTCCACTTAGTTTGAATAACTAAGTTTTCACTAGATTTGGGATTTGAACCCAAATATAATCCAGAGCTGGGGAGCTTTTCCTCGCCGCTCCTCTTTTTGATCTGTGTTGTTTATATCTATATATATCTCCCGCAGGAAAGCCTGAGGCAGGGAGGGACCTCGAGAGCCCGTCAGCCTCCCTTCTTCCTCCATTGCACAACTTCTCTCGAGAAGCCGTTGTTACTAAATGTACTCGGAACTCAGCCTTTCCGGGAAGGTCCCGCTCAGGCTGAGGCAGAGCAGAGCCAATTCATGTTGCGCTTTTGTTTGCATCCCAGTGGTTTTGGATTGATCACTAAAGAGCGCGCTTTTTTTTGCCATTTTTTTGGTTTCTTTCCAGGATGCTGCCTACCATCCCCCTGCATTTGCTATAGCTTTCATAATCTTGAGATATGAGGAGATAAAACCACTCCTGGCTCTGGTGCTGGAGTGAGGACACTGCGGGGAAGGTGCCGCTCGTGCCCACAGCCGTGGCACCACAGCCGGATGCTGCTGTCCAATAAATGGGGATGGGCAAGAAGCATTTGCACGGGTGGAACTGTAACACAAGTGGGGCTGCAGGGTCAAATCTGACCTTTTGCTTCATGCAAATGGCAGCACTTGGTGATCCTTTCTTCTTGTAGAATCATCATGGAATCATAGAGTGGTTTAGGTTAGAAGGGACCTTAAAGATCATCTCGTTCCAAGCCCCCTGCCATGGGCGGGGACACCTTCCACTAGACCAGGTTGCTCAAAGCCCCATCCAACCTGGCCTTCAACACTTCCAGGGCTGAGGCATCCACAACCTCTCTGGGCAACCTGTTCCAGTGCCTCACCACCCTCACAGTAAAGAACTTCTTCCTTACACCCAATCTAAATCTACCCTCTTTCAGTTTAAAGCCATTACCCCTTGTCCTATGTTCTTCTGGGCTTCATGAGGGCATGTGCTGCCAATCACAGAGGGAGGGAAAGGAAGCCACCCTTTCACCCTGGCCATGTTTTGCACCCCCCAGCTCGCAGAAGCAAGCTTTGACCTCAGCCCAGTCAGTGATAGGGCAGTGGGACCAGTGACACTGCTGCAAAGTCAGTGCCATCAAGCAGCTACAAGGGTGACCATCATCACTACCATGATGATGACCATGAAGGTCACCAATGTCCCATGAAGCCACCACAGACTGACTCAACAGCAAACTCAGTGCTGGGACCTCTCGCAAAATGGGGCAGGACAAAGGTCTGGATAAATCTAGGCCTCGCTTCATCCTTCAAATGGTTTTGCATTAGACTGGGACACTAATGGATGGAGAATAGCTCTTGGTGACATACTCCAAGGCACCCTCAGCCACCAGCACCACTACAAGGGTAGCACAAGGGCTGCGGAGAGAATACAGCCCAGTTGCCAGGGAAGGGAGCCCATTGGCTCTACCAACTGTCAATCAGACAGATGATCCACCTTCCTTGCAATGGCTGCTGGGTGGGTGGGCAGCTATAAAAGCCTGGGCAGCGGCCAAGAGAGGTCCTGGTGGTATGCCTCTGCTCCTGGCTTTGTGGCTAGGAAAGGTTTGCAAAGTTGTTTTGGCTTTTGGAGTGGGTTGGTTTGGGTTTTTAACCTTTCCTTCACTGATTTAGGGTAGCTTGGGGGTGGTTTTGTTTAATTGAGTTTCTCTGGGGTGGCTGCTGTGGAGTATCTGTTGTTGCAGTGCTCCTGCCTGTGGGAAAAGCCGCATCTCATCCCATAGGGGAGCCTTTACCCCATTAGTGGCTTTGATGCTTGCTCCTGCCAGAGCCACCCCACTGAAAAAGCCATGTGATGTTGTTCCTTGCAGAGAGCCCAATGCTGGGTGCGATGTGCGCAGCCCATGGTGGTTGGCATGTGGATGGTGTACGGAGGATTTAGGAGGTGCCCCAGGAGCCAGCTCTGTCCTACCAGGTAAGGAGTGTGTCTGGACCTGCCTAAATTTGGGTGCTGCTGTGGGGCAGGGGTGAGGGGTAGCAGTTTTGGAGGACTTTCCCTGCAGTTCTGTGGGGATCAGTTTAATTGCCCCAAACACCTGATTCAAATCTGTTCTTGAGCCTGAGGTCTCCTTTTCCAGGGTTTGGCTGGCTCTGCTCTGCCTCATAAGGCATCACTTTCACTGGAGGGCTCATAAAAGGGAGAGTGGAAGAGCTCACAGCTCTAGCGCAGGCTATGCGCAACAAGGCAGCCACAAAATTGCCTCTGGTTTCGGTTGAGGAATTAATGCCAAGAAGCAAGTTACAGCCCTGCGTCTCCTTCTGAAGTGTGAAGCCTGAAATCATCCAAGGGCAGTTGCAAAGTCAGGCTCAGCCCCTGCAGGGGACCGAAAACTGCGAGTGAAAGGGGCAAATACCAGCATCTCTGGCACATGTGCCTGGTGGTGTCCGAGCCGCAGTCAGGGGGTTGGACAGCTGTTCAATATCTTCTCTGTGGTCTTCTCATGCAATAAAACCCTAAAGTGATTGTAGATCATAGCAACATTATGCAAACCTTCATTTGCATAATCATTATGCAAATCGAGATGGATAACCAGCTTTAACCAGACTCAAGTTGCTTTCAAGTGCCTCTTTCTCGGCTGGTACTTCAATCACTTAAAGGACAAAAAACAAAAATGCACTAAAACCGTTAACTTTCTTCTTCTCTTGGTTAAGCATTTCACTGGGGCAGGGAGGGAGGGAGAGGAGGTGGCATGTGCAGTCACTGCAGTACCCAAGTGGCCTGGTGGGGTCACTGGTGGCTTTCACATGCAGAAGCCCCAGAAGGGCTGTCCGGAGCTGAAAGCCCTCGGCTTGACACTGAAGGAGCCCAATGCCTCCTCTGCTCCATCCCAGCTTTTTTGAGACATTTGGAAAGTCCCTGGCCTTATTCATCTGAAAGCACTTTGTGGGATCGTGAGGACAGCTGCATAGGAAATGATGGGATATTCAGGTAATTTATTGGTAGCTAAGCTGCTCCTGTTGCATCTGAGGGGTGAAGAAGTTTAACTGTCTCCTGCTAGAAAAGAAGGTATCGAAGGTATTCAATATAACTGCATGGAGGAAAGTGACAGCTCATGCTGTCCCTCCCCTGCTGATACGGAGGGATCAGTCCTGGAGCATCCCATCCCTCCTGTTGCGGAGGTAAGGGAGCTGGACTGGGATGTTTGTCCCTTCAGGAGGGCTGGCACGGGCAAGCACAAGCATTGCACACTTCTATCTCCAGCGGTACTCTTCTCTTTCCCCTCCTTCTGTGAAGTGCTTTCAGCACAGTAATGGTTCAGTGGCTGGAGCTGACAGCCCCTTCCTGGGGAGCCGGGTGATGTTAATTCATCGCTGGCCCTTGCTGCTGGAGTGCTGCTACAGCGTGAGCCTGCATCTGTTACGGGACGCTGCTGCTCACGCTTGCTTTCCCTGCTGGCCCTGTGCCCTGGTCGCTCACCACCATCGCCTTTCTCTCTGGTTCTGCCTCCCGCCAGTCCTGCCTTTCCTTTTCCTGCTTGCCTATCTCAGATCCCTGCCTGGGATGTCTTCTGGATGTGTGGCTGCTTTCCAGCTCTCACAGCCTCCGTAATGAGAGATGGGAGCATTAATCATTAGATGCTTCTCATTTTGCTCTCTGGAAGGAAACTCGCAGTTGTGGTCCTCATAGACCGGGTCTCGTGTGCCCCATCTGCATTGGGTTCATGCTAGGCTGGGTCAGGAGCATGGGTGGCTTCTTGGTGATCTGCAGATGCCTGTGTGATGCAGCTGTGCAAAACCTCAGCTCTTCTCACTCTCCAGATCCTGGGAGTTCTTGGGTGATTTCTAACTAAGCAACTGCTCTTATCTGCTGTGTGGTTAAGGGATGTCACTGAATATCCCCAGAGAAAATAGATTAGGAAGAGCATTCGGTGACCCAGATGGGGGACATGAAGATGTCATGCATAGACCTCATTAGTGACAGCTGCCCAGGGCTAGGGGCAAACCTGCCTCACCAAACCTACATGTGTTTCAGCATGTCCCAACCCAGCTGACACAGTGACTCAGGTTTTCTGCACCTACCTGCAAACTCCCTGGCCCCGTGGCAGGGAAATGGGGCCAAAAGGGCTGTGGGGCCCCCCAAGAGCAGGGTTGGAGCTGTAGTGGTGGAGGAATTGGCCTGTGGCCCTCAGGATGGGGAAGTATGTGGGGCTTGAACAGGTGCCATGGGCACACACCTCTGCAGAGCAGCAATGGAGAGTAAATAGCGTGACAGTCCTCTTCGGGGGTCCTGCACCTTATAAATCTTCCCTGCTGTAGGTGCTAGCTCCAGCCTGCCATGTCTCTGACCAGGCTGCTACGCTGGTGTCTCAGCCCGTGTCTTGTGGAATTATTAACCTCTGAGTTAACTAAAGGGGGAGTTTATACTAAGCAGGGCTATCAACATGCAGATATGAGCCCTTCTCAAGGTCTGCACTCAAACAGAAAGGAGGCAGGTAAGGAGAACTTCAGTTTGCTTAAATGAGGACCAAGGTAATACAGTGTCTGTAGTTCTTTATGTCTGGCCATGAGGAGAACTGCTGATGAGTTAGAATTGGCTGAATGTCTCCTGTGGTTATCAGAGTGTTGAAAGACTAAAACCCCTCCTGTGACAGCAAAACTGGTGGGGGTGGTGAGGGGCAAGACCATGGTAGATGTGTGGAGGCACAGATGATGCTGACCTGTGGGAGCCCAAGGATCTAAAAAGTTGGAGAATGGGTGAGAGCCTGCTTAAATGCGATGAGGTTTTACTGGCAAACAGGATAAATTGCTGAACCATCTGTTTGTGAGCTTTAGGGAGATGATTCAAGAGCCGGGGGTAGAAAGAGGGGCGACTTCAGGAACACTTTGTGTCTTAAAGAACAAAACAGCCCCCAACTGAACTGAAATAATGGATGACTTCATAGTGCAGTGCCTGTGCACACCGCAGCCCAACTCGCGAACAAACCTCATCCCCACTGACAGAGGAACATTAATTGCTGGCTGGGAAAAATAAAAAATAAGAAGAAAACCCATGATTGCCTGAAGTAGGAGCAAATGTAATTTGATTACAGCCCCTGCCTACTGTGTGGGTCTGCCAGGATGGCAGGACAAGGCAGTAAGCAATGTGTTATACTCAGTGTTGTGAAACTGGGCTTTTTTTTGTTGCATCCTCAATAGTGCACAGGTGTAGGGAGGAGGAGAAAGCAGACAAATAAATGTGTTGGTGAATGCTAAAAAAAGTATGTTACCTAAAAATACAGGTAGCAGTTGGAAGGAATCAAAGAAACTAATGGGCTATGAATGACCAGAAAGGTCAAAGACAATAAGATGATACTTAAACAGAGCAGGGAATTTATTTCTGTGCCAAAAATGGCTCTGTTAGAGACAGATGGTAAAACTGTAAATAGGAGAGTGGAAAAGGTAGGAATGCTCCATAGATATTCCAAATACAGAAGAAAAGAGGCGGGAGGATGTATTTGCCACAGGCAGTGCTATGGCTGGCATATAAAACCCACCGTTTGTAATGCAGGAGGCTGTGTGGCAGCCTGAAGAGCATCTAATGTTTGTCAGCCTGGATATGGAGCCCTAAAGTAGGCAGCTAGGCAGTGCACCAAATTGCTGCTGCTTCCACCCAGATCTTCAAAAGCTGGGAGATTCCCCAGGGGCTGGAGGGATCCCAGTATTACTGCAACTCTTGGGGAAGAAATTGGGTCACCCTGAGGCAAAGTCATGGGAAAATCCATTAGAAACGTTACTGGTGAAGGAGTGGGTGCTGGGAATACTGTTGCAAGTTGGCATGGCTTGGTGGAGGGTAAGTTAAACTGTAGTGGCATCTTTATGGCAGGTCTCTGGTCTGGAGGCATCCGCGTGGTTACAGGGCATTAAGATTTGGGTGTATTAAGATTTCTTCAAGTCCTTTGGCTTAGTACCATGTGGCCTCTTGTTTCCTTCAGGTGTGTTGTGGAGAATTAAGAGGGTCCTTATTTGCTGGGTAGGTCATTGATGGCTTTCAAAATGCAGGTATTAATGGAGGGATCAATGAGTGTGTGTTTCCATCGGGATTTCCCATGGATTCTTTTCTTGGTTCAGTGTCATTTAATAACTTGATGAGGAAAAGGTAAAATTGCTGGCGTGCTGTGAAGGAGGCATGGCAAGGGGGAGCAAATATTGAGCAGAGGAGGCCTCAGTGGCAGCGATGGATTAAATGATCCCACCACTCGATCAGACAGGGCCACACAAAGCTGCTGTTACAAGCTGCTGGGAACCGAGAAAAGCCAGTTTATTTATATGTACATGCACAGGGTGAAAGATCATCCTTTAAAATGGTGACTAATCAAAGGGCTCTGCTGTCAGCACAGAAAACTGCCCCAGGGGCTCCTCTCAACACAGAGCAAGTGAAGGACTGCTGGGGTCCCAGGTGACGCCTTTCCAAACAGTCAGTACCCTGGGTTTGAGCTGGGGGGGGCAGGGAGCAGTTTCCAGGATAAGCCTGCCTGTTAGCTGCAATCAGCATTATCTGTAATAACCATCGTTACCGTTGTGGCTAATGGCTCATTATCCAGTGCTGTAGTGGGTCAAGTGAGTTGTTCCAACAAGCTGCGAGGTCAGGCTTGGAGGAAGGTTTGAAAAGTGAGAGGTGAGAATGGCAGGGACAGTGGATTGGCTGGTTTTCCATTGCGTGATGTGTAAATGTGGGATTTTGGGGGATTTTTGGGGTGGGTTCAGGAGGAAGGCTGGCCCGGGGGAGAGCCCTGACATGGCTGCAGAAACTTAGCTCCATCAGCATCCCTGTACAGGCCCAAGGCGATATATGGGTCTAGCGCCAGCTCACTTTGGATAACACTTTATACTGGAATGTGTCTAATCATTGAAACAAGCTGTTCCTGTTCCCCTGGGATGCAAAGGGTCTGGTCCCCCCCGGAGTCACCCATCTCTCATCACAGCTGTGATTTGGAGTGGCTGGGTGGGGTGGTTACATGCATTATTCTTTTTTAAGATGAAAATAACTAAATAACACTCTGAGCCCCCGGCTCCCACACTGGAATCACAACTGGCCATGAATAATTTATCTTCAAATAATTAATTATTCAGCTTATTTCTTCATTAGCTGAAGAACCTGAACTCAATTAGCTGCTTACCTCCACAAAAAAAAAAATTCTGAAGCAAATAAATAAAATACAAGCAGCTCTTCACCAAAACCACAAACCACCCACTGGTGACCTGTTATACCAGGTTCCCTAAAGACCTTTCCAAGTGCGGTATTCCCACACTGTTGCCCACCCATGGTGGTTGAATTGGATCAAGGCCCCTCAGTGCTCCTGTGGAGACAGTCCCCATAAAGCTGATCTAAACCAACTGGGATGGGGTGGAGAGATCACTGAGGAATCTGGTTAACCTCTCTCAGCCTAGCATCCAGAGCTGCTTTATTTAAACTGACATACTCTAATGTGGGGGGATGCTGCCTTCTCATGTCTTTAAAATATTGTTATATTGTGGTAGTGTATCTTTGTGCCTTTTAAAATTTATTCTTCGGGGTGAGGCTTGCCCTGTGCCATGGGCTATGGATGCAAACCCTGCTGGGGATCTGCCTGCCTGATCTTGCCTTCACGGCTGTGTTGGCAGAGCTGGGTGAGATGGGCGTCTCTGCTGGCACCAGCAAAGCTGCCCCTCTCCCTCAGCTGGCATTTCTGATCCCACTGGGGCTTAGTAAGGTGGGTCTGGGGGGAAAAACTGGTATGAATTGGCAAGTGTTGCTGCTGTCCTTTCCTTAACCGTTCTGCTGGTTCACTTTGCATGCCTGTAGCTGCCTGGGTAGCGCAGAAGGGAAGTCTCCTGGGAAAAGCTCACAGGAGCTCCCTGGTTTTCCATGCAGCTGCTTGGTTTTGCTGGTGGTTTGTAGCTGGCAACAGTAGTGCCCTGGCCAGGGCTTTCACTGAACGGATCTACAGATCTGGTGTGTTTACCTGCCTTGGTTTGTCACTGCTGGGCCATTAGCTGGCCTGTGAGCTAGTCCAGTGGCCTGTAAGTAATACACTGCTCTGTGCTATGAGTCTTCATTGGTGTCTGCTTGCTGGGATTAGTTCATCAGTAATGTTGCACCTGGAGAGCCATGTCAATGTGTGACTCATTGTGCTGCTGGCTAGCCTGTGCTCTGGTTGAAGACATTTGGGAGAAAAAATGGTAATAATCAGCTGTGCACAGGTCATGGTTTCCTCGGTGTCGGAGCAGTTCATCTCTCTGCTGTGGGCTGGCCCTCATGGTTACATGGGTTACAGATGAGCAGCGGTTCTCGGCTCCTCTCTTGGGTACTTCACGCTTATGTGGCCATCCCAATCCTATCTATTTATGCTTTCATTTTAAGGGGCAATAACCTCTCTGCCGTACCACACCATGCTGAAAGTCCCTGCTGGTGTTTTATAACTCCTGGCACTCAGCTGTGTTGTCCTTGGCCTTGCTCTTTCTTTCCTCCTCCGTTCAATGTCAACCCACGCTTTGGGATCAATCCTTTTTTCCCCTTTGTTGCAGTGCCTCTCTCAGCTGGAGGAGCCTGTCGCTTGGGTTGTGCAGTTCATCCTGATTGCTTTCTCTGAAGAAGTCTCTGTACAACTCGCTGCAGAGTTGGAGCATGCATCTGCCTTCTTCCTTCCTCCAATTGCTCAGGGGCCTCTGCTCCAAGAGTTTCCGCACCAGGCCTGTGATCCACTTGCAGCTTTTAAGATCAGCTGCCGCAGACTTGGCAAGGAAGAAGCCAGAGATGTCAGGGATGCTTCCCTGGGGGTGGCGATCTCTGATTTCATGTCTGTGTGCATCCAGGCTGAGGTCAGCCAAGAGAAGCTCCAGACTGCAGAGGTGTCGGGTGAGGGTGGGCGGCTGGATGTCCTTTTGCTCCTGTGGGAGAAGGAGCTTGGGGAAGGGCCAGAGCTGGGACAAGCTTGCCAGTTGTCTGGCCAGTAATTCCTCATCTTCACAGCAGGTTTGGAAATACTCAGCAGTCCATGGCTTGCAATAGCAGCTTCTCTCTGGCAGCCCCCAGGCTAGCCCAGTGGAGCCAGCCTTTTGGTAGCTGGAGGAAACACCCCAGTTTCAGTGACTTGTGGACTCTGTGGCCGTAGTGAGTTGCTGCAGCTCAGCCTTGATGGTGCAGGGTGCCCTGGGATGCCCTTGGCCATAGGGCAGTGCCAGGGGTCCAGATCAGGTCCCATGTCCCATGCACCCGCTGGGTCCCTGTGTGCTGCAGTTCCCCCATGTGCTGGCCGTGCCTGCTTGTTGGCACTTGTGTTGCTGGGCCAGAAATGAGGTGGCTTCAGTTGACTTTTTTCTGATGACTTCTTTAGATACCCTATGCCTCCAATCAGTCTCTTACTTTCTTCCACTGCAAGATGTGTCTTTGTGGTTTCCCTGCTGCCATCAGGGTTACAGTCCACTCGAGTGATCCTGAAACTTGCTGACACAGTGTTGTGGTTGTGCTGGCATGCTTATTGCCATATCAAACCTCCCATCCCCTGGTCACCAGCATTTAACCCTGCTTTCATCTCCTGCTGCCTGTGATGGCAGCTCCTCTTTTTCTCTCCATATTCTGTTTGAGATGCAGTTTTGCTTGAGCTAGCTTTGTCAGCTCCACATTTCCCTGCATTTCTGCTGACCCTAGTAAGAGCTATGCATGCTTTATCACACTCCTTTTTTTTAATTTGTGTTCTTTTGCCTTGTACCAGAGCCAAAAGGGCCTCAGAGTCAATGTCGTGAAGTTCTGCAGCTGCATGCTCTGTACACCCTGTACCTTTGTGCATGTTCATGCAAAATTACGCTGTGTCCTACTTTGGGCGATATCCCCAGCTGTCATCTAACTTTGTATGATGCAACCCACACCTATTGCAAAGCCTTTGCTAGAGGCTGCAGGTGGCTTTCTGTGTATGTGTCTCGATCTACTGGCCGTATATTTGTTTTTATCACGTGCACATTGGCAGGTTGTAATGACTGCTTTTATCTGTTCTCTTGGCAATCTCGGATAGTCTGGTTCTTCAGATGGCTTTTGCAAATGCTAATTTCTCTTACCTCAGTGATCTTCCTTCTTGTATTTCATCTGGTTGAGATTAGACTGTGTGCTGAAGGATATGCATCTTGCAATTGCCTTCATTATCAGATTTAATGGGGTTGCTTACTGCTTGGCTCTTCCAGGGCCCTGCGTTTTCTCATGAAAAACTTTGCTGTGCCTAGTGGACATGAGGACTCGGGGAGGAGGGCTGTGCTTTTGAGACCAGGGAAGGCTGTAGTATATCCTGTCTCTAGGTGCCTGGGATGCAAACAGAGCCTGAAACATCAGCAGGGTCGCTTTAGGGGGCTGTTGAAGTCATTACCTGACTGCACTGATGCAACCGGCTCCCCACTGCCCACAGCAGGAGCTGCTCCCAGGCCTGGGGAGGGATCAGTGTCCCTCCCCGATGGACGGGCTCTCCCTGGAGAGATGCCACCGCAGCACCAGTGGAAGCTGCTTACTCCATCGCCTCCCAGGGGCTGGGACTGGTCTCCTGCCATCCCTTTCCTCGCTTCAGCCCCTTCACGGGGGGGAGCATCGCTGCAAGCACCAAACCCCCTCCAGGGTCCCTGTACCTGGGGTCAGCAGCGTGGTCCAGCCGGGTGTTCGTGTTGCCAAGCAACCCATCTCCCACCGCTGGGTTTCCATGGTGATGGAGCAGGAGCGCGAAGGGGGGGGTAGAAGCTGAGCAGATGCTGCTTCTTACGGACCTGCACCCATGCCCAAAAGCTTTGCGCAGGCCTGCGGGTATGGGGATGCAAAGGGTGCAGGAGCCTGTTCCTCTGTGGGCATGGGGAGGGTGCACGTGGGGAAGTGAGAAGCGGGTGACCTTGGTGGACCATCAGACCTGTGCAAGGGGGGTTCAAGAAAGCCAGCTTGAAAGCTCAGTGCTTGACCAAACATTATTGGGAGCCTTTGAATGTGTAGTAGGGAATCACTGAAGGCTAAGACAGCAGAAGTTGGGCAGGGAAAGAACTGTGTGAGCCTGCAAGGCAGACCTGTGTTTGATTGCTGCCCTCTTTGCTGATCATAGACTGCTCAGGCTTCCCTGTCCCCTGACGCCAGTCTCAGTCTCATTCATAATTACTGGCCTGCTTGGCACGCCGTGTCCCCCTGCTCTGGCCGGTGGATGCACAGTGAATGCTGGTCAGCATGGGGGAGAAACACCCCCTGACTTGTTCTCCTTCCAGTTGGCTGAAATCTCAGTGGCAGCACCCTGGAGTGCTGGGTCAGCTGCGGACGTGCTCCTTGGCAGCCTCCACCACTGGGTAACCCTGGGCATAAAGTACCATCCAAAATTGCTCAACATTTCTGGGTGCTTTGGCCGCTCTGAAGAAAGCTTTTCTCAGACCATGAAATCCCTTTTGGTGCAGGGCTGTTGGCCATGTGGCTCTGTGGGGATCAGATTGGAGCAGGCACAAGGAAAGATGAAGGCCCAGATGGATGGCAAGGATTAGAGCAGGAGAGAAAGGAAGAACTTGTGCTCGTGCCCTGTGCCAGGAGTGTTCAGCCTTGTTCAAGAACAGTCCCTGCTCTTTCTGGTCCAGGAAATGCTGGGTTTACCCTTCTAATCCCATTAGGAATGGCAGGGGCTGGAAGGACAAGTGTGCACGGCAGCTTGTCTGCTGGCTTGGGGCTGGGAGCTTGGGCCATGTGTACCAGAGGGGGACCAGGGGGATTTTGCGTGACAGCTGGCTGTTCTTGCTGCCATGCTGCCCCTCTGCTTTGGAAAAAGCATCTGCTGCCCTGACCCTCAGTGCCTGCTGACCCCTGCCCTGCCCATCCCATCATCTTACCATTCATCCCCTGGACAAAAGTGCACAAAAACCTCCCCAGAAAGCAGATGATCTGGTTAGGTTTTGCAAGCAGAACATCTGTGGACAAGACTTCCAGTATCAACTGGTAACAGGTCCTCCTCCACCCAGAGGAGACCCAGGGCATGTTATAGAAGAAACCCCAGAAAGCTGGGACCTCCTGCAGGTAAGAGCTCCTGGGCAATGACACTGGAGAGAAGCCTGGGGCATCTGTTTTGGTCCTCTGCTGCCATGGACACAGCATCTCGCAGCCCCCTTCATGGACTGGCTCCTCAGGCAGAGTCTCTCAGATTGCAATGCCAGAGCTGGATCACAGGAATAATTGGACACTTCCTTCTACAGTTATTCACAGCCAGTTTCTGCCCATTTGTCCTCGTGCCAGCATTGTCTTCTGGCTTCAACAGCTTTTTTTCTCCCTTCTGTGTATTTAGACCCTGATGTATTTATAGCTGACAGTGATATTCCCTCTTGGCTTTTGTTTTGCTAATACAGGCTTGCTCCTCATGGTCTCCATCTCTCCTGAACACAGGTGGCCAGATCCCAGGTTGTGTCTCCTCCTTGCAGCAGCGTTACTCCTTACCCTACAAGTGGGATGTACTTCTCCCCTCTGTGTACCTAGACTATGTTAGTCTCATTCACAGCCATGTGGCAGAGTTGTCCTGTAATCCTCCTTTGATCAACCTGGCCCTCTTTCTGAGGGACTGGCAAAAATGCAGAGAAGAATAATTTCAATCCAAGTACCTGGCCTTACACCTCGTGTTGTTACACTAGAATTTAATTGCACTTTTAGGATACTCAAGTCTTGCAGTACAATATCCCATCTTCCTATTTTGCAAGCAATCTCATCTGAATTTTCCCCTGGGGAACAAGGGCTCTGTTCAAAGTGCTAAGCAGGCTTGGTCTCACTGTATGCCTTAGGCAGATTAAGAGAATTTTATTTTAATGATCAAATAAAAGGAGGATTCCTACATGGAGGCAGTGGTCCTCTGGTGCTGCCGTGATCATATGGTGGTTCCCATCTGCAGATGTTCTGAAGCTGCCTTTGAGATGTGGTGTCTGATGTCAGGTTGGTGAAGTTTCTCATCTCTTCTGCCTCACTGTTAATGCCTCCCTGTCTTTTCTCTGTCCCAGCCCATGCAATGTTTCTTCTGTGTATTCCTGTAGTCTTCATCTTCAGGTGCTTTAGTTCTGTCCCGGTGGGTGAGAACAGTTGATCCTACAGACAAAGGGGATGTGGTAATCCACTTAGTCTGGTGTGATCTCCCCTTGCTAAGCCCTCGTAATGTTGTTTACTTACTTTCAATTAGCCTTGCTGTCTGAATCTGCTGTGAAGCCTCATCTACTATGAGATCAGATTAATGGGCTTGTGTCTCATATTTAAATACAGCCCCCACATGTGCTGTACGCCGAACCAATAATACTTTATCTTGATGTAATAAAAATAATTGCTAGCAGAAATGCTTTCCCTTGTGCCTATTCTTCACCATGCCAGGGAATTGCTCGTTCCTGTCTCCTGCTTCCCCATTCCACTTCCTCATATGTCTCTTACCTCCATGGGCAACCTCACCCTGGTTGAAAACTGAGGTCAAGTAGTGCTGGGATGTGCCCTGAGTTATCCTTTAATCTTTTCCCTAGTCTCCTCACATAACAACCCTTGTTCTTTCTCTCTTTAAGCCAGAAAGGTTCTGAGGCTCTATAACTAGCTATTTGTTTCAATACCTTTTTTGCAAGGTCTAACTCTGACTTGATGCAATTTCCACTTTGTTGAAAAACTGGTGACCTTCACGACCTCCATTCCAGGATTCCTCTCTTCCAATCTGTGCAGGGTCCCTGCTTCTTCCTAACACCTTTCTTCAGGTGACTGCTCAGCCCATTACCTTGCAAGTTCTTCCTTGCAAGCTTTTATTTTTAGTTTTTCTTCCTCCTGCTCAGGATTTCTTGCAGCTGTAACACCTTTTCACTTGATGCAATTCCAGGCATCCTGCATGTTTGTGTCCATGACCTCTCTCCCGCTGACTTCACTAACCAATTCCTTTTGTTTCTTGATGTCTGCTCTGCTTGAAATCAAGATCCTCAGTTGCAGGCTTATTTTCATTTGTTCATTCACTTAATCACAAGTTGATTTAGGTCAAAGTATTCAATTCAGGGCTTATTTCTGCAATCAGCCCTTCCATAATATCTCCCTTTCTCACCAAAATGAAGTCTAAATAATCATTGCCTCACGGTTCAGGTGAACATAAACCTGGCAGCTTTCACATCAAGCTTTTTCTGCTCTAGGGCTGCAAGCAGCATTTGCTTTCCAGACTCACCTGTAGACCAGAGCCATTGAAGTGGTTTCCCCAGGGTAAATGACTGAAGTGCCCCAGTGAGAATTGCTGCTTCATCTCCCAAAGGGGAGGGTCACTGCTTGGTCCCCATATTCCCAGCAGTTCCTATAAGGAGGATTACCCCAACCTGGCTGTTCAAACCGCTTTTTCCTTCCTCTCACCCCTTTGGGTTATTCACCTTTTCCCTGCGTGACTCTCCTCCATAGCATTGGTTTCCAAGGGTTCTTTGGAGAAGACATCACTGCTTGCATTGCACTGCAACCTGCATCACTGCATGTGAGCAACCAACAGCTAAAGGGGTTGGTCCTTAGGGCTTTCCCTGAGCTGAGCTAGCCCACATCTTCCCATCCAAGCCCTGTCTGCTTGTGCAGGGTCCCCTTGTCAAAGCTGAGCCTGGCCTTGGGGAGGCAATGCTAATGCCTCAATTTTCAGGGCTGTTTCACTCAGCCAGAGTCTGAGGGAGCTGGAGATGGGCAGGAGGCCAGCGGGCACAGCCCAGGCAGGGGACTGGAATTAGGCAGTGCTCTTTAATCCAACAGAGGTTCAGTGCAGGGTGGTGGAGGTGGTGGGGCTGGACTTTGCAGAAAGAGGCACCAGACTGCTGACTCTTAGGACATTTGATTATTTTCTGACACAGCCTTCCCCCCCCCCCCCCCCCCGAGGAAACCCTGGTATAATGAAATGTGTATCTTGGGGAACTCATCCAGCAGGCTCTTGCTCTCACAAGGCTTGGTTGGCTGGATCAATCTGACCTCCTAGGTCAGTGTGACATATGATAGAAATGGCCAAAAGAGCAAAATCAAGCTGGGAATGTTGTCAAGAAGGCCAGAAAGGAAATCTTCTTGTGCTCAGCTTTTGGTTTCTTGTGTGATAAAGCTGAATTTTCAGCAGCTCAGGGCAAAATGTAATTTTCTGGTTGGCTTTACTTGCAGTCCACCTGACTGCTCTTTTCCCCCTTGCTGCTCTGCGTCCGAGACGCCTGCATCCCTGCTCCTACTTCTGCACTCCAGCTGCCAGCCCAGGCCCTTGGAGGATCAGACCTGAGCCTGACACCCAATAACCATCCCACCATGGGACTGGACACGGCTGGGACCCAGCCACCGAGCACCCTGGGAGCTGCCAGAGCCCTGTGCACCGGCATGTGGCAGGATGGGGTCGGCTGGGGAGGCGGGTGGAAAGGAGAGGTGAGGAAATCATGGCAAATAGGAGCTGACTGCCCAATAATTGTGGACAACAAGGCTTTTCAGCAGGGCCATAAATCAATGGCAGATGGAGACACAATGGGTGGTGGTTATTGATTTCTTTTTTTTTATTTGTTCTACCGGTTTGCTGCCCGGCAGAGTGGAAAGGCTCTGGAGGCAGCAGTGCAGGGGCTTTTTCTCTGCTTGGCAGCTTGCCCACCTTCCCTCCCTGCTCCTGGCTGCTGTGCAGGAGAGCAGCGCTCGTGAGTGGCAGCATCCATAACATCCACCCATGGAGCCTCCTGCCTGGCTGCGTTGCTGTGCCTGAGCCTGGCTTAGCATGCCAGGAGCTGCTTTTGAGCCTGGGGGAAAATTGAGGCTGGAGACAGAGGCAGGGATGGGGCTAAAAAAGGGCAGACCACAACTCTGTCCAAAGTCCCATCTCAGCATCTCTAGCAAGCCACCTCTACCCTGCCACCATCCATCTCACCCAGACAGCAGCTTTTCTACTCCCCTGCTGTTCATCTCTGACTCGTCATGTTCTTCTGATGAATGCATCAGTCCCTGTTTCTTCTTTTCCTCTCTCCCTCTACCACTTGCAGTTCAGATGTGATTTAAGGGACCTTTTAGGTCCCTCTGCAGTGTCTCTGCTGTTCTGAGGGCGGATAGCAAGGCACAAACCTGGCACTATGCGGGGACTGATCTGAGGGACACCCTCCACTGTTGCAGTTACCAGCAGTGCCGGGGAAGGACAAGGTGTCCCATGAACAAGAATAATGCTGCTAAAGGAAAAACATCCCATGGGAGTGGGCAAAGCCATGGGTTTGTGGCTGGACCGAAGTGCTAAGAAATAGGACTTTTCTCCTTGCTTAACCTTTTCTTAAGACCTTCCCTCCACCTCCTCTGCTCTTGGGTGGCCCAGCTTTTTAAGGAAGATCTTTACGCAATGTCTATGCAGCACTTTGGGTAATGAGAGGCTCCCATGCCCTGAGCTTAGTTGGTGCTTCTGGGCACTACAGTAACGGTGAGGGTGTTGCTATTCTCTGGCTCGTGAAGGTAGTGTTATCCGCATGGGGGAGAGGGGATATCACTTTAGTAATGGCTTTCTTTCCAGCATGAAAAGCTCTGCCATTAGAGCTGGTCTGGGCAGTATTTTTTTCCCTTCCCTTTTGTTCAGGGCTGCACAGAGCACTTTGGAATTCATAAACTGGTAATTTATTGAACAAGTCTTTGGAGAAGGGAAGTAATGAAACCTGCTATATAAATTACAGGAGCGTTTGGGATCCTATTGCTGGTGGGAGCACAGTGGCTCCGTGGTCTCTAATGGAGCCGGCGTCTGTGTCGAGATACCTGCTGAGGAGCAGACACCTCTTCAAAGCCATGCCAGAGGTGGGTGGAAATGGGATCGGGGCTGCCAAAAGCAAATGAGGAGCCATGTCCTTGGGAGATGGAGCTGTGCTCACTGAAGAAACACTGTTTGCCTGCCCTGTAAGAGGCGGGGGGATTTACTGGCCCTCATAGCATCAGCAGCCCCTGGCATGGAGGGGCTGTGCAGGCCTTTTTGTTGAGCCAGTCTCTTTTTTTTTTTTTTCTTCCCCCCCTCCCCCCCCCTTCTGCGTCTTTTGCTATGGGTAGGCAGAGCCCCCACTGCTCCCAGGCTCGGCTGGGTCCCTCCTGGCATGTAGTCTGCAGTGCTGGAGCATCGTGGCTGCGGTGTTCTCGGACCAAGGAGGAATTACAGAGCTTTTATGCACATGGGAATTGGCAGGTGCGACACGAGATTGGCTCCCAGCCTGCAGCACGTGGGCTGGATTTGAACCTCCCTGAAGCTCTGGGTTCAAAATCCCAGCCCAAGGCTGTGCTGCAGAGCTCCGGAGATGCTGCAGGCGATGAGCAGGTACACGGTGCTGGCAGGAGGCACTGTTCCCTCTGCAGGGCACTGTCACCAGGCTGTGGTCTCACTGCCGCTCTCCACATCTGTCTAGCAAGATGCGGGGGTGATGGCCACGCGTGGCAGCTCGTCCGTGCACTCCCAGGCTGGGAGCAAATCCTTGCAACGCACCACTGCAGCTCAGGTCACCCTACTGAGCCTGCCCAAGGGAAGGTGGTAGGATCTTTTGGTGATACAAGAGTTGGGTTTGGTTTCTGAAAGCCTGACCATGCTAAATCCTCTGTGCACACATGCTGTGGAGCAGAAACCTTTATCAGAGGTGCTTTTGGAGGAGCTGGGATGCAGGAAGAAGTGAAGCATCAGCGATGCAGCTGTGCAAGGGGCTGTGGAAAGCAAGGGGTGTGCATGGGAAGGGAGGTGGGGTCTGGATTCATGTGCAAGCTGGGGCCAGGGGCACCTGGCAGAGGTAAAATTATTGCAAGCCACAGTGTTTTCTGTGTCTCTGGTTAATCAGGGTAATGGGCCGTTCACCTCCAGGTCTTGGCTCCCGTTCAACACTCCATCCTTACAAGGCCATTGGGGAACAAGGTTGAGGGGGGGAAAAGAACCCTTGCTGGGGGGGTGGCAATGCAGGCACTACCCATGGGCACTCCTTGGGGCTGCAGGGGCGAGGCTGTCCTCAGGGCCAGTAGGATTTTGGTTGCCTGTTTTTATAGTTACTGGAAACTCCTGCCGTGTTCCTCCAGCCCAAAGTGTTCCGTGGTCACCGATGCACGGGCTTGCTCCGCGTCAGCAGGGAGATCCTTAGTGAGAGGGAGCCAAAACATTAGTACAGGGTCGCCAGGGTTTTCCTCCTGCTGTGCAAAGGCAAAAGCCCATTTTCCAGATCATCTGATCCAGAGTGCCGTTAAGAGGCCTGATAGATGTGGCTTCCTCCCCACGGCTGTCAGAGGTGGTCACTGCTGAGCGCACCATATGTCTTTTACATCTGCATGTGTCTTTGGTCCCGGGAAGGAGGGGGGTTTGCGTGAAAGCTTCCAAGCCAGAGCTCCTGAAGGCCCCTGCATGATGCTGAGCAAAACACTTGCAGGGAAATGTGCCCTGCCCCAGCCCCTGGGTCTGCATGGAAACTGGTTCGGGGTTAAGAATGGTGTTTCAGTGAATCCTGTGAAAGGAGAGATGCGAGGTTTGTACCTGAGCAGCATAAATAAATGAATTAATGAATGGATTAAATGTAAATTGTGGCAGCTTTAAAATGAAAGTCATAGTTTCCAAAAGTGCTTTTAACCGGTACTTATTTCTGCAGCAATATAACTGCCAGCAAGAGCTTAATTCATTATCACCAGAACAAAATGAAGACCCTGTAAATTTGAAGTCCAATTTAATTTCCCCAGAAAGAGCTTTTTTTCATCTTTCTTTCCCTTTCCTCTCTCTCTCTGCCCAAGGAAAGAGGATTTCCATCACTTAGAGCTGTTGTGTGTTTCCTGCAAATGGGATTTTCTCAGCCTACCCAGCTGTGGGCACCCACTTGCTGGGAGTGAGGTGGTAGCCTGTGGTAGGTCCATATGCTGGGGCTTTGTACTGCATATCAGCCCTGCAAAAGGCCAGCATTGCTTTGGAGAGTTCAAGCTGTAAATGAGTACTGGATGGGGAGGGAAGCGGGGGCTCAGAGGGGAAAAAGTAGTTTGTCATCTTGGGTTCATGGTAAAAGACAGGCAAGGACCTGAGTGCCTGAGTCCTAACCTGCTGCTCAACCATGGCCATCAGTGTCGTCCCAAAAGGGTTTGCAGGGGCTGTTGGTTGCACTTGAGGCAAAATCATCTGGGTTTGGAGACTTGCTACTGGGAAGATCATGGCTTGTTGGTGAGTACCCCAGGGAAGGCAGGGATCTGGCAGGGATGGAGGTGGCCATGGGCCAGCTCCAGTGGTGGAGCTGGGTCTGCTGCCAGGGCTCCTGGGGCAGAGCAGCTGTCAGAGGCAGCTGAACCCATCCCTTCATGGGAGGCTCCGTCTCTAAACCAGCCCCTGACTCTCCATCCCCTCCCCTCCGACCTACCTCCTCTTCCCCTTCAGCTTTGCTGCTGAGGAGAGGAGTGAGAGGGGTGGCTCGACTCTCTCAGCTCCATTAACAGCTTAGATGGCCTGTACGTGGGGCTGGGGTGTGCGTGCATGCGTGTGCTTGCTTCCAGAGCTATAGAAAACCAGTAATAGCATGTTTCTGCCCTAAAATATAAGACAGACGGAGAAAATGGGGGAAGGGGCCTGATGCAGCGAGAAGAGCACAATGAAGCCTCTGGTCTCCATGGAGTCTTTGTTTGTACTACTCTCATTTCCCCGTCTTTCTTCTTCTGTTTTTTGTTCTATTTTTTTTTTTTAAAAGGAGTATTTTTAGCACGTAGGAAGGAGCAGCGCACTGGTTCGCTGGATGCAGGGCAGTCGGGAGCAGATGGTGTACAAGCTTCTCATGCTGTGCTCCCTGTAAAAACACCTCTGTCTTGAGTCACCTCAAGGTTACTGCGGTCCTGGGCTCCCCATCCTCCTCCTCCACAGCTCAGACCTTCCCTGGCTCACCACCCCCATCCTCGGCTCCCAGGGCAGCTCTCAGCAGGGGCTGGACGGCAGCGTGAGGCTGACGATGGTATGCAAACCAACACCTTGTGCAGGTGGGTCAGATGCATTCAGAGGAGCACAGGATGGGGCTAGTGTGCAGGAGAGATGCAGTGGCCCCTGGCCACCACCACTCCCTTGCTCTTGCAGATCTCTGTCCCCTCCCTGCACCCAATAACCTCATGGCATGGTGTGGTTTGGATGTGTTTATACCAGGATGCCCTACCGAGGCTGGCATCATTCTGAGCATCACCTTGTTTCACCACCGTGGTGGTGGCTCCCGTCTTGGTGCTGCACCAGCAAACCTCCTCGCTCGCTCCTGAAAACCCTGGCAGTGAAGGGAATCCCTCCAGGTGTCCGAATGGAGCAGCCATCTCTGCTCAGCTCCTCAGCGTGCTCTTGTTAGACCATCCCCATTGCATTTAATTATAGATATTACACTCTATTCTCCTGCAAAAATTACTTGCAGGGTGCTCCCGGAGTTCATTTGAAACACGAAATTACTGGTGCAGCTTTCATATGGGAAGAATCGCCGCTGTGACCTGCGGGTAATTAACGAGACGGTGTACGGCCAGCAGCCCCAGAGTAATTAACGGCAGCAATAGGAGTGTTCTCAGTGGAGCCCCACTTGCCGAGGCGCATGTTTCTCTGCCACGGCAGCAGCCCTGTCGTGGTGCTGAGGCTGGATGTGGCTGCAGGGGCATCGTGTTGTTGAGAAAACAGGTCTGTGGGACTTGTGAGATGGCTGTGTGAGAGCTACTGGGGTGAAAGCTTGCTGTGGGAGCCCTGAACCTGTTGTTCTCCACCCCTCTGCGTGAAAATGCAGAAAGGAGGAGGAAAAAGCATGAATGAAATGGGGGCTGTCAGGGAATTGCACCTACAGATCACACTTGCTGGGGTGTGCCCAGCATGGGCACGGCTGAAATGTTCCCTTCCAGCACCAGCTATTCCCCCCTGCGAATCAAATATTCAGTATAATATTTAAATATAATTAATTCATGTAACTTCAGCTTTTATACTATAGTAAAATATTCATTTTCAGATAGTATAAAGGTTGAGACTACATCCATCAAAAATTAAGAAAAAAGGATAAAGCTTGAAATGAAACACTTCCTCCCCTGTACAACACTGGATGCTGGAGAGGTGAAACAAGGGAGTTGATTTCCCGCAGTTTGCTCCTAGCAGCTCTAGCCCTTTCACTGGGTAGCAAAGGATGGGTGCAATGGAGTTACTTGTGTGGCATTGGAGGAGAGGGAGGCCCCTCAGGAAGAACCTGGGTGTACCCAGTGCCAGGAGAGGACCTCGGCAGCTCTGGGAACTCGCCGGGGAAAGAGAGCTCCTTTTTCTTTAGCACGACCGCCTCATGTGCAAATGGAGCTGGAACCAATCTAGCTTTTATCCATGCACAAAATAAACCATGCTCCAAATAACACGCCTTGCAAAACAGCCTAGAGGAGAGATTCCCCACTTTCACACCCCCCAGGCTAGAAAAACCACTGGTTGGGTTTTGGGGTCCTTCTGGAGGCAGGTGGGGGGGTAGCAGAGTTGCTCCAGCAGCAGAAGTTTCTCTTGCCCAGGAGCCTGGCTCCATCTCTGCCCAAGGAGGAGGGTTTTGGTCTCCTTCCCATACAGCAGAGTCGGGGGCATTTGAGCCCAGGTCTCTCCCATCCTAGAGGATTGCTGTAGTCTGGGGATACAGGACGCCCAGGAAAAATTACTGCCATGCAGCACTTCAGCTAGACATCAGTAAGGAAGGGAGCTGGGAGGGAGGACAGGAGGCAGACAGACTGTCCTGGATCTCTGCTGCCTTAACTGGGACATGTCACTGTTTCTCTTCACCACCTCCAGCTGTGGCCCAGTGCCACAGTGGGGATTTACTGGGTGCGTTTGGCCTATTGATTCCCATAGTCAGTGCAGGCTCACAGGGGTTTGAAAAGCGAGGGCTTGATTTAGCCATGGACCTGTCCCAGCGCCTGCCCTGACAGCTGGTCCCCTGCTCGGGCGCAGTGCTGCGGGTGTGATTTAGGTGAGCTGGGGACTGGGGCCACCGGCTGACCCCAGCGGCACCGTGCTGCGAGCTCCTGCTGGAAGATTTACATGGGGGCATAGTCCTCCAGTCTGGCTCACAACTCAAAAAGCACTTGGTGGAGGGAAATGGAGAGGGAAAAGTAATGATTTCAGCCTGAAGGGCAGCGCAAGCTATCTCTGGGCTGAACCTGGGACAATTAATACCTCCAAGATGGGTTTAATGGATTGTTTGAGATTTGGGGCTGTGAAGTACAATCGAAAGCAAAGTGTTTGACTATTGTTGTAATTGTTAACAGGCTCCTTTTGAAGCCCCGTGCAAAGAAATGGATAGACTTCAGCCATCAATAATATCGCTGGAGGAGAAAATTGAAGGGATATCTGCCCAATTAAATAACCTACAGGGCTGGAATTGAGAATCAATGTGGCATGAACGATGAGGTATGGACTACTGACGCTGAACACTAAATCCACCACAGTCTCTGATTTAACAAAGAGAGAGGGATGGAGAGGAATACTGCAGCCGTGATTTCCCAGGCTGCCCACACTGGCCTTGGTGTGGCTGCTGCGAGAGTCGGGAGGTGGCCAGGGAACGTCTCGGCATCGCTGTCCCATGGGCCGGGACACGGCAAAAGCATGGGATCTTCAGAGGTCTTCGCTGCTCAGGTGGGAGCATGGGCAGAGGCAGGGCTGGCGGTGCAGGGGGATGCATGTGCGGATGGATCTGTGTTCCCAGGGAGCACCTAGGAGCTGCTTGTGGATGGGAAATAGGGACTGCTGGGAGATGGATATGTTGTTTTCTGGATATGTTCCTCCTTCCACTTTTGGGAGACCTGTGGAAGTGGAAGCAGATTTGCTGAGACAAGTTTGAGTGTTTAAAGTGGACTTGTTGAAAATGAGCAGGGCGGCGAGGGGGAGAGAAGGGCAGGTGGCTCTGGGGATGGGGCAGGGCGTCTGCTGAGGACACGGGGCTGTGGCTGAAGAACATCAGATATCCTATATGCAGTGAAAAGGTGGAGAAGAGGAATAGGGTTTGGAGGAAGAACTGTAGATCTTCCCCCCTCCCCCGAGGAAAACCCAGACTTGATCACTGGTGTCTGTGTGCGTTTTGCAGGACATACCACTCGCTGGCAAAGCTGGGACAACCGTACCCAAAATGTCACTGGAGCCACCAAGGTAGAGTGGGCCCTCTGTCTCTGTGGAAGAATGATCCCATTGTCTGGGCCCCTTTCCAGCAGGGAGTAAGGGTAAGAAACATCTGCTCTGCATGGCTCATTCCTCCTCCTCCTCCTTCCATCTTCACCAAGACATGCCCCACTGTGGTGTGGGCTTTGAGCCCATTCTGCAGTGGGATGGCAGGTGGGGGTATGGCTGAATCCATGCTCTGCCCCTTTAATTTCTTTAAAGGAAAAATTAATTTTGTCTTTGCCTAAGTACCCATCACTTTGAATTAATGTCTCTGATAGTGAAAATGACGAAGCAGCCAGGTTATTAGGCAAATTTTAATTAGAGGCTCAGATGGCCTTTACTAATAAGATGCTACAGTTCTTCCCCGGCATTCTCGCTTTCCATCCACGGGGTCTTTCCAAGCCCACCTGAGGATGCGTTTCTGTATTGTTCCTCTTCTCAGCACCCACGTGCTCCTCTGCATGGGCATCCAGCATCGAGTTAGTGGTTGGGATGAGAGGGGGGTTATCGCTCAGTGCAAGGGATAATGGTCAACAGCTCAATGTCCAGATGGAGACTGGTGACAAGTGGTGTCCCTCAGGGGTCCATATTGGGACCAGTACTGTTTAGTATCTTCATCAATGACACAGTGGGATTGAGTGCACCCTCAGCAAGTTTGCAGATGACACCAAGCTGAATGGTGCAGTTGACATGCCTGAGGGATGGGATGCCATCCAGAAGGACTTGGACAAGCTTGAGAAGTGGGCCTGTGTGAACCTCATGAGGTTCAACAAGGCCAAGTTTCAAGGTCATGCACCTGGTTCGGGGCAACCCCTGGTATCAATACAGGCTGGGAGATGAAGGCATTGAGAGCAGCTGTATGGAGAAGGACTTGGGGGAGCTGGTGGATGAAGAGCTGGACATGAGCTGGCAATGTGTGCTCGCAGTCCAAAAGGCCAACTGTATCATGGGCTGCATCAAGAGAAGGGTGACCAGCAGGTCGAGGGAGGTGATTCTGCCCCTCTACTCTGCTCTCAAGAGACTCTACCTGGAGTCCTGCATCCAGCTCTGGAGCCCTTAACACAGGAAAGACATGGACCTGTTGGAGCGAGTCTAGAGGAGGCCACGAAGATGACCAGAGGGCTGGAGCACCTCTCCTATGAAGACAGGCTGTGAGAGTTGGGATTGTTCAGCCTGGAGAAGAGAAGGCTCTGGGGTGACCTTATTGCAGCATTTCAGTACCTGAAGGGGGCCCACAAGAAAGATGAGGACAAACTTTTTAGCAGGGCCTGTTGCGATAGGACAAGGGGTAATGGTTTTAAACTAATAGAGGGTAGATTTAGACTAGCTATAAGGAAGAAATTTTTTTACAGTGAGGGTGGTGAGGCACTGGAACAGGTTGCCCAGAGAGGTGGTAGATGCCCCATTCCTGGAAGTGTTAAAGGCCAGGTTGGATAGGGCTTTGAGCAACCTGATCTAGTTGAAGATGTCCCTGCTCATTGCAGGGGGGTTGGACTAGATGAACCAACCTCTTCCAACCCAAATTATTCTGTGATTCTATTAGAGATGCCGGAGTCCCCATTTCCCTGGGGATGCCTATTGCATTGGCTCTGCTGTAGCAGGAGCTGATGTTTGCAGCAGCATGTACAGCTATTGCAATAGCTTAGGTGATGTCAAGGCACGACAGTATCTCTCTCAGTGCCACGGGAGAAGTTTTCCCTCCCCGGGGGCTTCTGGGGTGGGAACACCTCAACGATGGGCTGGCTTTATTTATCATTGCAATGAGCCCGCACACCGCATGCTACCTCGGGAGCCTTTGCCAAGAGCAGGGAGACGTTTATAAAGCCGGTGCTTTATGAAAGATTATTTATTCAGACTTTATGCAGAGAGTAAAGCAGTTCCCCCCATACGCATTCCTTTCCTCTATCCATTTGCAGTTGTTAAAAGGGGTAAGAAATTACCTAATGAACTGTCACCCCCCACATTTTTTCTGTCCGAATAGATGTGGGTTGGATCTAGAGAGACCATCCCTGAGCTGGCTGTAAATCCAGCCTCCAGCCCAGCGTAGTAAAAGGCTCAATCCATTCCCAGGTGAGCCAGGCTGGTCTCCTGCTTCCTTGTGGCACAGCCAGGGAGAGAAAGTACAGCCAGCGAGCTCTCCCTGGGCCAGCACATGGCCCTGGCCACAGAAAAGAGGAAAACAGGAGGGAGGCCAAGAGGAACAGGCTCTTTTCTTCCATTCTTTGCTGGTGACAGGATCAAATCTCCTCTTCTCCTGGTGTGACCAAGCTTCTGTGCCCTGCAGGTACACATGTTTTTGTAATTTCACAAGTGAGATCCATCCATTAAGCTGCTGGTTCCAGTCACTCCACCCGGTGCAAAATAACTGACAAATGGGGCTCTGACCTACTTATATATATATTTTTTTTTTTCCCCCCTGTTGGTGCAATGCGGCTGGAGCTGGGCAGGGAGCAAGGCAGGGATGCAGGAAGGGGGCTATGGCGAGTCTGTGCCTGGATCCTGCTTCCTTGGGGCTGGGGGCAGAAAATGAGGGGGGTGATGGGGCTCCTTCTTGCTGCAGCTGGTCCTGCACAGAGTTACAGCAGCTGCTCTGCAATTCCCTCACCCCCAGCAAAATGCTGTGGGGAGGGAACCTGCTCCGGGAAGGGAGCCAATCCAGGACGAAAGCAAGAAAAATCATCTGCTTTCATGGCAGAACTTTCTGTGTCCAATCTAGAGGTAAATAAGTTCCTGCAACCAGGAGAGCATCCCTTTCAGCTGTGCATCCCGAAGCTGCTCCAGGTGCTGCCGGTTGCTGTACTGGGCTCTCCAGTGCCAGCAGGGCTGGAGGGACCCATCCCCTCCCAGCCTGGGGACACGGGTTTGTGACCATGTGTACCTCTGCCATGCTGACTTTGTTATTCCCAGCACTTGACCATCCCCATGGATTTGCACAGTGCTTGGAAATCTTCAGCAGGAGCAGCTTTATTGACAGGAAATGCAGGTTTCTCAAAATGGAAACTTCCCACAAGAAAGTGGTGCTTTCAATCAAATGTTGGCTGGGAGGGCGAAGGGAAGGGAAAAATACGTCACGGAGCATTTTGGTAAAGTGAAAACATCCTGTTTCCACACAGTTGGAAGGGAAATCTTCAATTTTTCACCTCCAAATGATTTTCATGCTGACATTTCTTTTATTCCTTGTAAATATTCCTCTAAATATTAGAGTCTCGCCGCCAGGAAACATTTTGAGCAGCATCTCCCTGCCTTTCCCACTTTCCCTTCCTTTTCCTCCCTTTAGGCATTTGGAAATAGTGGAGTTTCTCTCGGGCCCTAGAAATTTCACTGCCTCCTTGCCTCTGGCACAGGCTGAGAGTATTTTAAGCCTTTCTTGCACCCCAAAGAGCCACAAAACCTTGTCCCTTATCCCACTCCTCTTGCCCTTGTGAGCACTACAGCAGAAATCGCGCCAAGCTGAGCCCAGCTCTTGCCCCTTTTGAAGTGCCAGCGTGCATGGACATTTGACAGCTGGAGACTCGGTGGTGGTGACCAGCAAACAGGGGAAAGAAGAAGATTTATAAAGAAGATTATGAAAAGAAGTAGTGGCCCTTTTTTTCCCCTTTCTCTTCATCTTGTGCAAATTACCCTATTATTCTGCTCCCTTAGGATGCCTGAGTGTCCTTATTTCTTCTTTTGAGCTAAAGTCATCCATGCATTAAATTAGTTCTCTGCCTAGAAATAGCTTGATTACTTTCTTCAAGCTGCAGTTAATGTGAGGTTCCCTGAGTGTTTCAAAAATAAAAATGGGGCAAAAAGGGAAGAAGGGAGTGAAAGCGAGGAGCAGGGGCAGGATGCGGCCTGCTTGAGCCAATAGAAGATCAATTTGCCTCGAGTATGAGGTGCCAGGGGAGGGGGCAGCGGCTGTCACCTGCATGGTGTGACTGGAGGGGTCAGTCCCCTGTCCCCTGGGAGCAGTCATGAGGGCACGTGGAATGGATGGGGCTGGACTCAGTGGCCCATGCGATTCTGTCCATTGTTTCTTCCTATAGCATTGGCTGGATAATGATATTTTTCTTCCTGGCTTGCCTCGAATTGTGTCTCAGATTTCTTATTTTTCCATGTCATTTCTCTGTTGAACTCTGACCAAAGGGAAGGAGGGAGATCTCAGTGGGACACTCCGTCCCAGCATTGGGGATGGGTCAGTCGAGAAAACTGCCAGAGCTCAGGAAGACCCAGGATCCCTCAAGATCCCAGATTTTCTTCCCTACCATAAGCCAACCCCCAGTGCAAGGCTAACCTGCTCCCAAGGCAGAGTCCACTGCAGAGGACGGCATTTGCTGTAATAACACCCTGCAGGAGCAGGCACGCATCGCCACCCTGGCCAGGATCAGCTCTTTACCCCAAGGTCCAGGACCACAAAATGCACTCCCGCTTCCCCGAGCTCCTCTCCTCCTCCCTGCTGCACCTCTGAGCCTGGTCCCTCATTGCTGGGGACAGCCAAGCTGCTTAGCCTTCCTCCACCTGCAAACCACGGCAAATTATCTCCCTCACATCCCTCCTTTTAGTCTGTAACCAGCAGGAAAGGCGAACGCTGAGCCCCACTCCCCTCCAAACTCAGCGTCCCTGGTGCCTCTGGGCTGGCACGGCACAACACCTGCAGCTTGCACTGACTCTGGGGTCCCCGCTGGGCGTCAGGATCATCTCTGTCTTTCACTCCCTGCTCTAACATGCTCTCTGTTCCCCTATTAACCACAGCCGTTTTTCTTCTCTTCACCCTTGTTTCCTTTCTGCGGAGCTTTTCCAAGGAGGCAGCCAGGGCCGAGCCCATTGCCTAAGAGGGGCTGTGAATCTCAGATAATGGCCTTAAAAAATGTCCTGTGCTATTTTGTACTCATTCCTTTGTATCGCCTTGACGTTTGTGCTAGGTTTTGGGGGGTTTTATTTTTTTTTCCCTTAATTCCCCTGACTGTTGCGCGGGTGTCTGCTCCCAGCTCTTTGCAGGAGCCCCAAGAGCTGTTGCTTGAACATCAGCTGCTAATTCAAGGCCAATTATCCCTCCTTTCCTGCTGTGTTTCACTGTATCCTTTACAGAACTACATCTGCAGACGTGGGCCTTCATTCCTTTTTTCTCCTTCCTAGTCGCTTTGCTTCCCACAGGTTTCTCCAAAACCCCCTTCACCACTTTTACCGACTGCTGGAAGTAATTTGAGGAGCATCAGCATATCCACAGTGAAGGTGTGTGGCTGACATCCTCTCCCAAGACCTGCATCGCATCCCGTTGATGCTCTTCCTCCTCTCGGGGAGCAGACCAGTTCTACCACTACCTGGGGAGTCGCTGGAGGGGTCCCGGCGTGCAACTCTCCTGCGTACAGCCACTGAAGTAATAATTTGCAATTACCCAGAGCCCAGGCTGCCTGCCCAGCCCGGCTGGCATCCAAGCAATCAATTCCCATTCAGCGCGGTGGCCTCCCTTCCTGCTCTCACAAACAATGACAAATGGAGCACCGCATCAACTTGGATGGAGCAGCAAGCATCGGCAGGAGGAATAATTACCCATTTGCCAGATGAGATAAGACGTGCGGTTTTCCTGCGCCGCCTTCCCGGGAGCTGGGCAGCTCGCAGCAGTTGAGCACAGAGGCGGGGAGAGGGTCCCCACTGCAGTCGCAGAGCAGATCCTGGTGGGGATGCATCAGCAAGCAACGCTCTGGGGGTCCCCAAGGCTGGCACGTTTCCAGCGTGGCCGGGGAAAGGCTCCCCAGCCAGCAGTGAGGACAACGTAGCATTGCTGGGGTCCAAATAGTGGCTGTGCTATCTCTTTGGCTTCCAGGGCAGTGGTGGGATGAGCTTCTACAAAGCTCTCCAGATGTTCAGCGGGGACCAGGTGAGCCTGAGGTCTTCTCCATGGTCTCTGTGGGAGAAGAGCCACATCTGGAGCGGGTTTTGCACCATCCAGTCTGCCTTCTCCATGTGAATTCGCACTCAGAGCGTGTCTCTCCTGGAGTTAAAATGTACTCCTTGGCTCACTGTGACCAAGGCACAGAAGAGCGTCTTGCCATGGATGAGGAGGTGGGAGGATGAGCTCTCCAAACTGGGGTACACCAGCACAGAAAATGTCCCCGGGCCAGTCCCAGCCTCTTCCCCAATTGCTGAAAGAGAGCTAAACTGCTTCAGGAAAATCCTGTCCATGCCAAGAGGTGAAATGATTCCTGCGTGTTGCTACAGCTTTCTTCTTTTCTTCCCTTAATTAAAAAGAAAATGTTTCCCTCCAAGTCATTAATTACTAATGACACAATTAGAACCAGTAAAGAGGGATTGGAAGAATAAGATGAAAAAGAAGAGGAAAGAAAAAGGCAAAACAAAACCAAAACCCAAAAAACCCTCTGGCAATTTGAGACATTTGAAGCTTGAGAGAAATTAAGGAAATAATTGCTTGATTTAAAATTTATTCTCGTTCCTGCTGGGCCCACACAGGATGGGAAGTGTGTGGATGGAAACCACCTTTCCAGTGCTCCTCCCTTCCATCAGAGGAAGGAGATAAGTCTCTCTATCTCATGTAATCTGATTTTCCTGCTTGGAGGCAGACCCTGAGGCAGTGTTTCACGTTGGACTCCTTTTCTGCAGTTTGCCAACTTTCTGTGCAGGAAACCTGGATTTAGCACTCTAATCCCCATAGTCACATTTTTCCACATCTACCTTGCCAGCACTGGCATCTCTTGTGGCCTCACCCCTACTTCTCTCTCTCCAACCATCCCATCTCCCTGGACAAGAAATCACAGCTCCTCCCTCCTGCCCTGTCCCTGTTCTGCAGGCGAGCAGGGGTGGAGCAGTGCTGCGAGCCGAGGACAAGCAGGGACAACTCTCGATGTCCAAGTTTAAAGCTCCTCAGCTTTGAAAGGCTGGCTTAAATTGCTTGAAGACTTTCTCTGAAAAATAGATTAAGGGCGTAGGAAGAGGGAAGCCCAGCAGAGCTGCTGGCTGCCTGCTGAGTGCTTATTATTTCTGTCAGCTGAGTGTTTTAACTTGATAATCTCAGATTGAAATGGGTTTCTGCAGGGGAGGGAGGGGCAGGAGCAGGGGGCAAGGTGGCTGCTCCTGCAGGAGCCTGGATTAGGCAAAGAGTGAGTTTCAGCTTCTCTTTCGATGGTGAAAAGCAATCTGACCTGGAGATGGGATGGGGCCGCAGCCCCAGGTTTGGCAGAGGAACAGGCAAAGCAGGTCACCTCATGAGGGATCTCCAGGCTCCCTACCTCCCTCTCCATCCTGGCTATCCCTGGTCTTCGGGAAGCGAGGGTACCCAGGTCTGGGCTTTGTGCCCCCTGGTAGGCATGCGGACCATGGCAATCCCTCTCCTCTAGGGTCCCTCAAGAGACAACGCGGTTTCTGTAGGTCCTGCACTAAATCACCTGGTGGTTTAAGCTGTGTCCCAGAGGGGAGGCTTTTCTGCTTGCTAAGGGCTCCGGCACAAGCATGCCTGAGTGGTCTCAAAGGTGGTTATTTCTCTTGATGGATATACAAGAAGGGGTGACCCCGCTTCTCCATGCACAGGGAGCGACTGTGTTCTGACACCAGGATGGTTTTTCTGTCCCCATTTCAATGCAGAGCAGTTTCTAGGCAGGACATGCTGGAAAAGATCCCAGAGGGAGGATTTGGACACATTCGTTCTCGCCTATGACTCCGACCCTTTAGCAAGAGCAGGTCCCCTGCAACATGCTGGGGGAGATGGATCCCACCCGCACGCTACGTCTCTGTCTCACCACCACTCACACACTGAGACTTCACAGCCCCAACGCCTAAGGTGCTGCCTGGTGATGAAGGAGGAAGGTTCATCCTTGCTATTCTCCAGGTGACCTGTCTTGCAGGCTGTCGTGGTTTAACCCCAGTCAGCAACTAAGCACCATGCAGCCACTCACTCACTCCCTCCCCGCCCAAGTGGGATGGGGGAGAAAATCAGGAAAAGAAGTGAAACTCGTGGGTTGAGATAAGAATGGTTTAATAGAACAGAAAAGAAGAGACTAATAATGATAATGATAACACTAATAAAATGACAATAGTAGTAATAAAAGGATTAGAATATACAAGTGATGCACAATGCAATTGCTCGCCACCCACCGATCGACGCCCAGTTAGTCCATCCAAGCGGCGATCCCCCCACCCCCACTCCCGCCCATTTATATACTAGATGTGACGTCCCATGGTATGGAATACCCTGTTGGCCACTTTGGATCAGCTGCCCTGGCTGTGTCCCTTCCCAAGTTCTTGTGCCCCTCAAGCTTTCTCACTGGCTGGACATCAGAAGCTGAAATATCCTTGACTTTAGACTAAACATTACTTAGCGACAACTGAAAACATCAGTGTGTTATCAACATTCTTCTCATACCTAACTCAAAAACATATCACTGTACCAGCTACTTGGAAGACAATTAACTCTATCCCAGCTGAAACCAGGACACAGGCCACCAAATCATGGTGGGCAATCACGCTCCCTCTCATCAGGAGGTTGGAAAGGTGTCACCCTACCCTTGCTCCAAGTTGCAGAAGTTTAGAGCAAAGCCAAGCCCTTTTCTCTGTGCAACGTGACTTCAGACAGCAAACCGTAAAAACTTGGTCAGCATTTTTCGTGGAGGTCATGGTGAAGGTCTCTGTGCCCACCCAAAAGCCTGCTGGGCATGCTCTCAACCCCAATTCTCACCAGCTTTCTTCTTCTGGATCTATAAGGGGTGTGCAAAAAAACAGGGGAAGGCAAAAAAAAAAAGGGAAGGAAAAAACAAGTTCTTATTGACTGCTGGGTCCCTCCGGAGGCCATGGCAAGCAGGGATGGGGAGGGAGAAAAGCTACTAATACATTGTTTTGTCTTCAAGCAATTATGTGAAAATGAGTTAATCACAGGGTCACAGAAGCCATAACCATTAATTAATCCCCAGCATGAGCCGAAAAGATGAATTTCCTGCAGTAAACAAACGTGAGTAACAGCGTGGCAAGGAATCAAGCTCCCAACGGATTATGACAGCCCGCGCTGGCAGCTCCGCCATGGCTCCATGGGATGGCCAGTTTGCACCCTGGACCGCAGACCAGCTGCACGCATCCCTGCCAAGCCCCAGCCCTTGAGGGTGAAAGCTTTCCTGCCAAATCGCTGCCTTAGGGTGGCCATGAGGCGGGGGAGCAGGGGAATTGCCACAAATACAGATGTTCAGTCACTCCTGCAAATGGAAGAAGGCAAAGGCACATCCTTCTGCTCCCTCCTGGTGCTGTGAGCAGGGCTGGCGTCCCCGCCGTTTGGAGCAGGGGTAGGAAACTGGGCAGGTGACGATGCAGAGTGCCGGGGGGGGGCTGTCCTAATTCATTTGGATTAGGCTTGGTTATAAACTGATGAAGCTCTCCACTGGATCATCTCAGCAGCCTCTAGATGGGAAAAGCCGTGAAGGTGTCACCTGCTGCCGGTGGGTCTCTCCCCTCCCATGCCATCCCAACGGGGTACACTGCCTGCAGGCTCTGCTCCTGTGCTGTTGTAACGGGAGGGGGGAAGGAGGGCATGGAGCAATGGATGGGAGGATCTACATTATCTATTTAATACCTATTTTCATGTTGTTGTCATTTTAATAACTATCTGCTCTTGTATTTTGAACCTTTTTAGAAAGTCCTTTTTAAATCCCACATGCAGACAGATACAGCACGTCTCCTAGTGAAATGGCTCTAAAGCTAGCCCAAGATAAGTGAAACTTTGCTGTAAATCCAGGCGTCTAGTTGAAAACTGGCCTTTTTTCTTTTTTTCTTTTTTTTTTTTTTTTTCAGTACTTCCCCTTATTTCCCCAACATGAAGCAGTTAGTCACTGGCCCTTTTGGAAAGGGTAGGAAACCCTCTGAAAATTCATCTTGTAGCAAACTCTTCCTCTAAAGTCAAACCACACCAGTTCAATAAAAATTATGATTTGCTTTAGGCTGTGCAAGTTGGCTGCATGCACACGATTAAATTAGTTTAAACCCAGCCTCTATTTATTTAGCTAAGTGGAATACGAATAATGCTAAAACCAAACTGAAATCATCCAAATTCCTCCTGGGCTGTCAGAGATTGTTCAGGGCAGGCATGAAACTCTCCTTGCCGTGTCTCATCACCTCTCTGCTTTGCATTTCTTTATTAAGCCCCTGCTCTCCCCGGCGCTGTGATCTGCTCATCCCAAGAGAGACAGACCCTCAAAACCCGATGGTGAGTAGACCTACAGCATCGTAATTGCAATCCCAATAAAGCAATTGAAGGAAGCTGGGAAGGACGTTCCCTTCCAGAGCACTAGAAAGGCTTCACATGCTCCTGTTCACTGGCACCTTTCCCCAAACCTTGCGGGGTAGGACCAGCGGCTGGAGATGCTCCTCCTTGGGATGTCGCACCCAAGCATGGTTTCTCCTGTGTGACTTCCCTGGTGGCATCTTGCAGGTCCAGGTGACATCCAACCACTGTCTGAGAGGCTGCTGCAGCCTGAGCCTGGGTGACTGCCCCATCCCAGGCTGGATCACCAGGACAAGGTCTGAATCTGGTCCCTTGTCCCCTTGGCCACTTCTTGCTGCAGACCCTCCAGCTTCATTCTCCTCTTGTCCTCCCCTCCTCTCTTTGGGTTTCTGTAGGAGTAAAGCCGAGCTCAGCTGATCTGTGTTATTCAGCTGGTGTCAACCCAAAAGAGCAATTCTTCCAAGGCGTGGGGTGTCCTGGAGCATGTGAAAGGAAAAAGAAAAAAAAACCAACATAAAATACATCACTGCAGATCAGTGGGAAAGGGTTTTTTTTTACACATTCCACCCAATAAACATAATTTTAGGGCCTATCTACCTTTTTTCTTTAAAATCAGACAATTTTTATTTAAAAAAAAAAAAATCCATTAAAAAGAAGTCAAAATATTTCACTTAAAAATGATCCAAAGGGAGCCAAGTGTCCTGAAGTGAAATATCTTATTTTGAAAGCATCAAAATGAAACATTTCAGCTCCTTTGAGACACACTTCTGGGTGTCTCCAGCCAGACCTGCTTGCCCAAGCTGAACTCCCTTTCTTGTCCCTTTGCTGGGTATCCACCAGTTAATGCCGTTCAATACTGGGATAAGTGACTCTCCCATTGACACAAGTGTTTGCACTGATTTAACTGCCGCTGGTTAACTATAAATCATTGCTGTTGTTGCCTCCTGAATGAGCTGTGCAGGAATAAACGTGAAGCCTGTACAACAACGCCTGGCTGTTGGCAAAGCCCAAGACCCAAGCCATACGCTTGAAACCCCGCTGGTGTTCATATTCAGAGAGCAAAAATTAACTCCAGGCGCTGACAGACATAAGATAAGGGAGCCCATTATAGCATCCATCAAGCCTTGTGCTCAATCAGACATTTCCAAGAAGCAGGGGCATTTTGCTGAAATTTCTCATCTCCTTTCATTTATTTGATAACTGACCTTTACGAAATTTGCCAAATCTCGCACGGCCCGAGTACCACTCGGTGGTGTTTATTCTCCTGCAGCCGGCTCTCTGCTCCTAATGATCAGTCTCTTCACAGCCATGCTAACCTTTGACAAAAGCACTTCATGAGCCTTATTAGCTGCTGGGAAGTTGTACGATGGCCCTGTAAATAAACGGAGAGATCAGGATGAGAAATCTCCCTGTGAAATGGGGAGCTTTGCATAAGAGCCGGCTGTGGTGATGGCTCAGATCTGAAAAGTTGGGTTGGAAGAAGCAGGGGAGCGTGGCCAGGCTGGCAAAGGCACTGCTGGCCGGTGGCTTTTTGGTGACTTGCATGAAAGGGGATAAATGAACCTCGAGCCAGATGCAATCACGTCCCCAACCCCAGCAACCGAGCGCTCAGAGCGTGAAGGCTGGTGGTGCCACGGGGAACGAAATTTCTCCTTTGCTTGGGTGAGGGGTGAGGGTGGGAATGCCAAAGCGGACGGATGGGGATGTCCCTTCCCCAGGACTGTTGGGGTGGTACCTGGAAAACTGCATGGGGTAATTTTGGGGAGTGATGTTTGCATGCCTCACAGCTCTGGGGAAGGTTTGCACACCCCATTCACCCTGAATCACTGCAAAGCTGCACCTCGTTGTCTGCTCCGAGTGTGCCTGGGGACCAACCCAGATTCACCCGGGCTGAGGCCCCAACGAGAGACAAAACAAGCCCATAGAGGCTCAGGGACGGCTCTAGGTCTGCCCGGGGCTGCAGCACCCAGGAGCAGTGGGGTGGAGATGTCCTCGGGCCATGGGGAGACCGTGGGGCTGTCGGGCAAGGGGGGATCAACCAAACAAGGTGCTGGTCCTGCATCGAGCAATAATCGCCTGCTGAAAAAGGGGAAATGGCTGGGATATGTAAACGCTGCTGGCAGGAGAGCAGAAGGGAAGCCAGACAGCTCCCCGCTTTAAAAGAGAGAGAGAGAAAATGAGCCTTTGCGATATCCTCACCCATTTACACACATAAAACTTTCTAAATGCTAAGCCAAATAAAGTCGTCTTATCAGCGTATTACCACTTAAGGCTCTTTCAGTCAGATTTAGAATGAATTAGTGCTTTTTTTAACTACAAATAGGAGCAAAGTGAAATTTCTTACTCCATCAGCCCATGTGGCTCCTGCCTTAACCCTTGGAGGGGAGAGTGGCTCCCCAGGTGGGCAAGGACCATGCAGGGTCCATGCTGGACCAAGCTACCTCCTGGTACCGAGGTCTGGTGCAAAAGCTACTGCCTCCCACAGATCCTGGAGATTCTGGGCCAGGTTTTGCTACGGTAGATCGGCTCCATACCATCCTGATATCCCCCTTACTATGCTGAGTTATGCAGCTTTTTGGAGCACAGTGTGGGGTGCCTTCCCTGTCCCACCTTGCCATCAACAGGAGACTCGCTCCAGCGGTGGGAAAATGCCACCGTGGCTTGTTATAACGGCAAATTGGCCACTTGGTCAGGACAGTACCAGGTGCTGTGCCCATCCTGCGAGCCCCAGCCCATTCCCAGGGCCAGTGTGGCCCCTCCAGCTGTGTCTTGGGGGGTGACTTGGGGACCTGGAGCAGATCAGGTCCTGTCATCTTCCTTCCCTGCCTGGGCAGGAGTTGGGACACAGCACGGACGAGCGCTGTTAGCATGCACTGTTGTCTTGATCTGTGCATGGAGACGAGAGTCGCGATTAACTTGAACACGGCACCTCTCTCCCAGTCACAGCCTGGACAAGAGGAATGATGGAGCTGGGCAAAGGCAGCTGGGAAGTGATGGGGTGATGCATCCCCTCTCCCCATCCCCTCACTGCAGGTGATAATTTGCAGCTCTGTGCACACGGGCATGCATGGCTGAGCTGGTGTGGATTTTTGGGTGCTTTGTGTCCTCTTTGGTTTGGAAAATCAAGGGCCCAAGTTTGCGTCTGAGCTCTGGAAAGCCTGAATACGTCCATTGTACCTGCACAGGATTGATGTGGTCGGGTCTCCTGGTGACTGGGCCCACCATGTCCAGACAAGACACTCTGCTGAATCCTCGGATGATCCGTGGGGCAGAGCCAGGGGCTCTCCCAGCCCCGGTTGTGCCAGACCTGCTCCCACATAGAGCAGAAAACCCCTGGGGCTCAATCAGGCCCCTCCAGAGGAGCCAGCCAGCCCCATCAGCCAGCAGCTTGCCCACCAAACAGCTCGCTGGCCACCCTCCTCCTGCACACAGGGCCCCCATCACCTATCAGAGAAACACTGCTTGTTAGCAATTAGTTGCCTGACTTAATTGCTCTCCAGTCCTCCGGTCTCAGTCAGGCTGTCCTGCTGTTTCAGGAACGCTAATGTTTTACAAAGCTTTTTTTTTTTTCCCAGCAAGTCGGGGAAACAGCCGTTGGAGGCTTCATGGCTAAAATTATTTGTAGAGATTAATGGCTGTGGCTTTTTGTGCCTCCAGGACCAGAGTCACCATATGCTAGTGCTTCTCAGAGACACATGCTTGACACACACACACACCTATGTGTGGCTCTGCTCCTCCCTTGCTCACAGAGGTGGGTTGGGGTGGCCGGCGAGGGCCCAGCATGGCTGAGTGAGGAGAGAGGGGGCACAGGGGCTCCACGGGGGACCCCACTACCTGGGGAAGCTGCTGGGAGGAAAGGGGCTCCCACTGGGATGCTCCAACCTGGTCTAGGCTGGTGGTACCTGCTCTGGGGATGCTCTCGCATCTCGCCCTGCCTGCCGGGGCTGGCTTGTAGGAGGGTCCCTGGTGTTGGTCCAGCCACTCTTCCTTCTCCCCCTGCCCCATCAGGCAGTCCTGTGAGCCTTGGGAATGTCCTCCTAACAATACTTCAAAAAAACCCCATGGATCCCCAAAATCCCAGGCTTGCAGAACTGCCAGTGCTGGAGATACTGGATGCATCATCCCTCGAGAATAAGGCTGGGCTTCGTTAGGACTTTGCAGTCTGTTTGCCCCTCTTCCCAACTGCCTGAGGACTGAACCAGTACTATGGAAGCAGGTCACTATGGGGTGGCTTCCCAACCTCCTTCCCTGAATACACGGAGCTGCAATGAGCCTGGGCTGCCTGCGGCTTGCTGGGCACAGCACTGGTGCACGGGCTTTTCCGTTGGGATCTTCTGAGATCAGCTGAGAACTAAAGCTTTGTGAATGGTCCTTTTGACTACTCCGTGATGGTTTCTCTCTGCCCTGTCCTGGAGACGGCCAGTGCTGCTTTCACTGAGACCCATCACCCACGCAATTCCTGGACAGGCAAACAATTCCCCAGCCCAGCTCCTGTCTGTACAGCTTTGAGAGCAAAGGAGGAGCTGCCCAGGGAGAGAAGGGTTTTGTGTGAGCTGGGACATGAGCGGAGAGCTCAGGGAGGCAAACAGTCCCAGCAGTTTGCATCCCATGCTCTCTCACAGCAAGTGATGTGGGATGGTGGTGGTGAAGAAGACACCAAGTTGTTACTCTTCTTGGAGGCCAGCCTTCTTCAGGCTAGCTCCAGTTTCTGAGGGATGTTGGCACGCAGGATATATGAGGCCCAGAAAAGCTGGAAAATGACACAAGCGGTGACCATTAACTGCCAGCCGTTCGGCACACATCAAACAAAGCCGCCCAAACCATCGCTGCTGGTGGTGGAGGTGATCTGGGCTGCTTGGGAAGGTGAAGATCCGAAGACAAATCCATCCCTGAAAGGTTCACCTTCAAGAGGGGCGTCACTGGTGCCCTTCCAGAGTCCTGCTATTAATAAGGAGTCATTAGCAGAGCAGCTGTTGGAAAGGGCCTCCTGGGACCCAGCGTGTGAGAGCCATATGGTGCGGGAGGGATGGGTGGAAGAGCAATGTCAGAAGCCTGTCAGCATCTGCCAAGCTGGGGCGATGTGGGAGGCATCTTCTGCCACGTGCCTTGTGATAAATGGTGCTAGGAGCAGGGCTGACATCTCCATTTGCTCCTCTTTGTTGTGTAGCTCTTGGAAATCTTCTTCGTGCATTGGGTTGGGGCCATGAGTATCTCCCACAAGTGTGTGCTCTGGTGTCTCATGGAGCTGGTGGGAAATTTGCCATGAACCGTTGCTTCGATTTGGGATTTTCAGGTTGCTCTTTTGCACCGTGTTAATCTTCCACACTCTCAAGCAGACTCCAGTTCCCAGCGCTGACTGAAAGGAGAATTTCCCCTTGGTGACGAATCAGCTTCTTCCCGATTCCTTTTCAGTACCTGCCAGGATGAGAAGAAAAATCAAAATATGCTAAATCTCCAGCTGGATATGAAAGACCCTCTTCGACCCTTCACAACCCACTTTGTAGTCTGTTAACACCAACTCCACTATCTTATTCTCATTTATTTTTGAGAGCTCCTGGGCCATCCTACAAAATTCAGAAGCTGTCCAGGTCTCTTTTTAAAAAAAAAAAATATTAATTTTTTCTTTTTTTTAAAAAGAGCGCTTTCTTCCCAAGGCAAAAGCTGACTCTTTGAGCATGTCCTTTTCACGCAAGGCAAATGGAGCTTACTTTGAAAAAAACCACAAAGGCAGGAGTGAATTCCACAGCCCCCGGTCCCAGCCTTCCTTGGCTGCACTGAAGCAAATTAAAAAGTAATTTGCAAGTCCTCATTCACAACAGTCCAACAAGGGGAAAGTACAAGGGCTGAGTTTAGATTCGCTCTCTCCTTGACAGGAGAAGGAACTGGCACGTGACTTTTGTTCATCTTCAGCCTCTGTTTAAATGAACAAAGCACTGGCCATGAGCTACTGCTGGCTGGTCAAATTCCATTGGAAATAGGAAAGCAGCAATGGCAGGAGACCAGTCAGACGCCTTTTTGTGCCTGTCAGATGTAGATTGGTGCAGAAACGGCAGGTACCCACCACTGAGATGTCTTCGCTTGTTGTCCTTTCCCACGGCTCCTCTCAGCATCGTGCCCATCTCCACCGCTTGGAGGGCATGAGACATCCCCGGCGCAGAGCCTCAGCTCTGAGCTGAGACATGGCTATTGTAAACTGCCCCAAACCACTCAATGACACAAGCTCCATTTTCTCACAGGAAAAACAAACTCCAAAAGAAATTTTGTGCGAAACAATCTTTTTTCCCATCCTAATTACAGCCACAAATTTGGCTTTTATTGAGTTTGGGGAGGCTTTCTGTGGAAAAGGTGTGAATAGAGACCTTTACTTGCCTCCCACTTCCATCCCTATTTTTCTGACTTTAAAAAAAAAGTCTGGTCTCCCTGAAAACCTCAGCCTACCTAACGACATCACATTGCTGCTAACGAGAGAATTCAGCTATTGTCATTTTGCCCTGAGATGGCTCCTTTGGGCTCAGCAGGACATTGCAGGCGAGGAACAGAAAGGCTCACAGGAAATGAGAGATGTGTGGAGGATGGAGAGGAGACTAAATTAAGCAAATGTCCAACCCCGCTCGGTACCTCCACAGCTTGGACCATCACGAGGGGCAGCAGTGCCCTCTTGCTGGTGCTTCAGGGTGGGGCTGGACCTGCCTTCCCGAGAGCTGGTGCTCCAAGGAGATGCAGTCTCTGAGATAAGATCATTAGGCCCATTCCTCGAGTGTGCAAACAAAGGGTGCAATTAGGTGCATCAGTCATTAGTGCAACCCAAAGAGAGTCGGGACATGGCTGGCTGTCTCCCTCCAGAGGCATGGTACATAGCTTTGTTCACATTCCCAAATTGCCCAGACTCTTGAGGTCTCTGGGTGACCTTGTGCCTTGTCCCAATGCTCCAGACTGTCTGTACCCAGGGTCTGCAGTGTCCCAGCTCCCAGTTCCCTTTGAGCTGGCTCAACCATGGCTACCAGCAAAGGTGTCAGCTGCTCTCCCTCCCCAGGCTAGCTCCAGCCCCACTACAGCCCTGGGAGAGCATGCTCCAGGGCACTCTCGCCAACCCACTGTGACCCTTTCTCCATCGATCACCATCATGTTTCCTGCTCCCCTTTTCACCCATACCCACATCTGAGCCATCAGAACAATTTCTCTGCACTTTTTTTGCAGCCTTGGAAGGCAAAATGTATTAAAAACCATGACGGTACATCTGAACTGTTGTGTTTCTCACTGTTGTTTGAGGAAAAAGGGCTGGAGCCTGTAACGGTGATGAGTAAGTAGCAGTGAAAGATGACCAAAACTTGGATCTAAGGGAGGTGATGGATCAAGACTTTGCCTTGTCTGACTGCTCACACAAACTCCCCAAGAAGTATTGTGTGCCACGGTATTGCAGGAGGTATGACTTTATTGCCCAAACCTCTGGCAGAGCCAGCTTTTCTTGGAAAAAAAATCCTTTTTGCACAGCTCAGAGAAAAAACAGTAGATTCACATCAGTCTAACCTACTGCTTTTTTTCCCCATCTCCAGCAGATTATTTCTTCTGAAAAGTCATCATTTTTCCACTTGATCCACCAAGCTCTTTGTACAGTATTACAAGGTGATAGTACATCCAAGGCCCATTTACAACATCACTTCTGACAGCACAGACACCAGAGCTCCGTGTTTAGGAAGCTTTCCTTAGCTGAAAGCTTGTTCTGCTTGGATGGCTTCTGTAGACAGAGACCGGTTGTCTTGGTCTTTCACGCTCATATCTTCCAGGACACTTCTAGCAAGTGAATGCCCAAGCCCTTTTCCTGGGATGAGGTGATGCACCTCTTTCCTTGAACAAAACCCAAGCCAAGAATTGGCTGACCCTCTGTTTTGCCTACACGGGTGGTGTGGCTGAAATGTCAAAGACCTTCCCCCCATGCCAGTGCATGGAGCAGGCTGAGTTCTCCATCTATGTCTGTTCAAGACCAATCAAGAAGGTTGGACAGGCAGAATTTTGATTTCTGACTCTATAGCCCATTGAGTTTTCCCCCCCAAAGCACCACCCTGAAGCTGCTACTAGTAGCCATGTGCCCAGGAGCCAGCCCTCTTTATGGTCAACTGCCCAAATTTAAGTAGAAAGCACCTTCGGCTCCTTTGAATGTCAACCCTTCAGCTCAGCATCTCCATGTCTTATGCTGAGACAGGACTCACCCCTTGACACACAAAGACTCTTCCAGACCAACCCTAATATTATCTCTTCTGACCAGTCACTCACAATGCCAGCATTTTACTTGCTGAGTCCCTTAATTTTTGCTTTTTAGCCAATTTCTCCCGTTCGACTTGAACATATCATTTTTAGCTCATGGAGCAATGGCATTTGGTACCAGACACCAATCTGTGCTTGTATGGCTCACGGCCAGCAGCTCTCTTCCTTGCCAAGGGTTGCATCTGCATCCAAGGAATTGCACCCTCGGATGATGGCTTGGGATCCTCTTTACTTCTCATACAGCGTAGAGATCGGTGCTGAGAACAAGGTGTAATGGGAACAGTCACCCAGTAGTTGTTCTGGGAGTTGTGGTGGCCTTTTCTCTTTGCATCGACCTTGTAGCTGCAGATGGGTCCAGCTCAGACAATTGATGGACTCACAGCTCCATGCCAAAGCTAATGTAAGCCCAGTACCTGACCTTCCCAGACAGACCAGAAAATTTCCCCCTCAAAGTTTTTGCATTACTAGAGCTGATAGAACCCAGGCTGTCTTTCCTGGGTCACCATTCATATCTTCTCATGGTCCTAATTTTGTATCCTCATGTGACACAGAGGTGATCTCTTCCTCTGTACAGACCACTGAATGTCTGGGAGGCAGATCTGGTGGGAGATCAAAGGTTTTCTGGCCAAAAAACCCCACCTATGTCATTGCTCTTTGCAGGAATGAGCCTCAGCTCACCAGTCTGCTGGACTTACTGGCTGGTGCAATAGCAGACCTGCCCTGACCGCCAGCAGCCTGGGACCTCAGCAGGAGAATTGGGGACCAGCTCAGCTGGGGAGGGCTGACCCTGGGTTTCCATGGCCGAAATCAGAGTCCTCCTCTGCTTCTCTCCTGCATGCATCCCTGGTGAGTGTCTTTGCTTTTCTCACCTTGGACTGGGACTAGCAGAAATTGGGTGCCCCAGGCTAGGAGCAGTCTCTTGCAAGAGGCCAGGGCAAGGGAGCAAGCCCACCACAGTGGGAGAGGTTAGGTGGGCCACTCAGGGTACACTCAGGAGCCTTTTTCCCTTTTCTTTGCCCTAAAACCCAGACTGGGTCATCACAAGATTTATTAAAGATCCCAGTGATCTCCTCCGGCTTTTTGGGCCCCGGCTGGGGCTGAGCGGGTGGGTGGTAACTGGAGCAGGTGCTCTGCACTCAGGGATATTTCTGTCTCATCTTGATTGCTTGGAAAGCTGTGCAGAAACCCGTCCCCTGATTTACTGCCCCGCAGTCACTGCTTGTCCCTACTCCTCCAGGAGGAGATCGGAGGCTGAAGCCAGAGATCGTCGGTTCCTCCCCGAGCGAGGCTTCATTTTCCCAAAACCAAGGAATATTTCTCCTCTCCCCAAGCCCAGTGCAAAGCCAGAACATGCCATAATTTAAAGGAAAAAACCAAAAGTGGTTGTTTAAATCACTGCATTTAAGAAGAAAACTGGGGTTTTAAGTGCAAGGCTGGGCTGAGCCTCACCTGCAGCCTCCCAGGTGATGGGCTGCAGCAGGATCAGGCCCTCCTGGGCTGGCCGGGAGCTTGCTATAAAAGGGGTCCTTGGGCTCCTAGTGGAGTTTTGGCTCCTGGGTGGTGGTGAGTACATTTGGCACTGCAGTAACAGAGGCCTATTTTTGTCAGCCTTCTGGCGCTGCAAAGGGGACAGGCTTTTTTGGGGGATGCTGGTGATGCTTCGCTCTCATTTCAGATGAAGCAGGGTGGCGGGGGGCTGCCAATTGCATGACTCAGGGTGGTTTAAGGAAAAGTGCAATGAAAATATGAGGGTGTTGGCGCCCACCTCCTGTCTATCCTGCTGCAAGGGTTTATACAGCTGTTTCCTTTAGCTCAAAACTTGATGCTAAAAATAATTCTGAAAACTTGGGGGTGCTGGCACCCCAACTTGCCTTATTGTGAGCTTTTTCCATGTTTTTTTCCCCTTTGTTGCTTTCTCCCTGTGCAAAGAGGCTGCCAGGTGCTTCCCTGCTCTGTAACAGGGGTTTCCAGCAGCGGGGTTTGGGACATGCCGTTCGCTCCCCGTGGGAGGCGCAGAGAGGCTGGCCGGAGGAGGAGGAAGAGGATGGGGCTGGCAGGGAGAGCAGTGAAGAGCAGAGCCCAGCTGAGTCAGAGCTGGAGAAGTGACCCCTGGGAGCAGCCAGATTTACACCAGCCCCAGGCTGTTCTCGGGCTGGCAGAGAAATACTCCTCCTCTCCCACCCACCGCCTCCTCTCCACCGGCCATGACGCAGGAACCATCCTCTCTCCAGGCTGGAGCTGCCCACGAGAGGACGTTTGCCCCGGGCAGCTGGGGCATGCCCTGTCCTCGTCCCTAAGATACAGATCCTGGGAGGTGGGGAGAAGAACTAGGGGAGCAGCACAATACTCTCGTGCTGTATTTATCAGTTTTGCTGCTGACCATGATCAGAGGCTGAGTTTGGGGAAAGGCTGGATTTTGGGCTGACCTGTTAGGGTAGTTTTGTTTCACCAGCCTATACAGAGCAATAGGAAAGAGAAGTAGGAATATGATGGCCTTTCCTCCATGTTATCCCTGGGGGAAACTGAGGCAGCGGACAGAAGCCCTGTGTGATGATGTGCATCAGGTCTCTCAGGGACTCAGATCATCTCCTCCTGCTCCCAAATCATCTCTTCCTGCTCCCTGTTGCTTCCCACCCTGAAAAGTGGCTGTAATGCAGAAAAAACCCATCAGGAAAGTCCACCCTGCCTGGATATTTTGTTCCTTTTTTTCCCCCCCTATTCTCCCCCATCCCCAGGGCCCTTCCCTGCAGCACGGTGGGCTCCGACCCACCCTTGGGCAGCGTGCGGCCCCTCTTTCTGCTCTTCAGAGCAGCTCCCACAACTGATTGAAATGCTTTCTGGATGCCAAGAGATCCAGGTGCTATCGGACTTTATCTGCAATCACCCTCCGGGATGCCGATCCCCAGCTGAGCAGAGAATTACTCCAAGCAACATTTCCTTTCAGATATTCAATTTTAACTTCCTCTTTCTTAATTTAATTCCATCATTCCTCCATTTCACCCCCCGGGAAGCGATATCGCATCCTGATATCCAGAGAGAATTTGCTTTGCCGTCTTTAATTTGGCTCTGCTATTAAAAGGCAAAGAAGAGGCAATGCTCCAATTTGTCTGACGGGATCTTCATTAGCCTCTCTCGTTTCACCCTATTCCATGCTTCCCAAAGCCCCAAGTCAGTGCTGGCGGCAGATTTAGGAGCTCCTGGTCCTGTGCCAGGAGAGGGCAGGATGCGGCCCCATACCCTGGTACCCGTCCATCCCACTCAGTCCGTGGCGCAGGGTCAGCCCCTCCATCAGTTAATCCCTTAATGCGCTCTGCCACGATGCTGCTGCCACGCTCCCATTTCCCAAGTGTTTCTCTTTCCCCTGGAGCTATTTTTATGAGGCCTTTGTTACTTCCTAATTGTCCAAACCACTTTTCCACATTTCTCTTGATAAAGGCAGATTTTTAAAAGCAGTTCAGCATCTCAGCCATTTTAGAGTCATCATCTGCTTCATCCCTTTTATTGTTTAGCAAATGGCCTACTTTTGCTTGAACGTTTTTATTCCCCCCCAAGAGAGGGTTGATTTTTTTCCCCCCTTTTTTAGCGGCTTTCTTCTGTCTCTTAAATAATTCCTCTTAGATTGACTCTTTCTGCCTTTATTTTATTGTTTTATTCCCACTCATTCCTCTGCTGGGCCAGCCTCCACAGGCTCTGCCTCTCTCCCAGCACTGGGACTTGGGTTTATTTATTTTATTTCCTTTTTCTTGCAAACCTGTTGGGTTTGGGGGTTCATTGCATTTATCAAAGAAGGGGAAGTGCCAGTGCTGGGTTTCATCCATCCATGGTGATGTGCCAGGGAGCGCAGGGGGGGTGGTTACCATTATAGTGACCATACAGAGCAGGTCGTTGGGGTTTTTACTTTTCTAGCCAAAAAATGTCACATATATCCACTGTCCATGCACAGCTTCAGCCCTTCTCTGGTGTTTCCAGGAGAAACCAGTTGCTGGAGGAAAATCCCAACAGCCCCTTGGTCCCTCACCCTGGTAAAGGGGGAATTTGGCCCCAAAATGGAGCTTTTGGAGCTGTCTGGGGACCGCCATCAGCTTCGGCAAATTATTTCCTATCAGGGGAAGGAAATGGAGAGGAGACAAAACACATCACTGCAAAACAGTCTAGTTTCCAAATATTGAAATAAGGGACATGAAGGGAAAGGGAACTTTTAATCTTGGAGGCAAACAAAGCCTTTCCCTCCACCTGAGGCAGGTGAGATTGCAGGAGGGAGGCAGCAGGTAGGACAATTTGTTACTGTTTTTTAAATGCTGTTTAATTCCTTACCAGCCCGCTGTGTCCCAGGGCAGCCTCCTTTAGGTTGTGAGGATGCAGAGAGCCAAAAAAAAAAAATCCCTCTGGGAGATGATGCTGAATCCCACCCTGGTCCAACTGAGCCCTGGATGGATGGGTTATGGGGGACCCGCTTTGCTATAAACTCAACAGAAACAGGAGCTTTTGCATTTGCTGTTTAAGACAATTTTTTTAGAAGGAAAAAAAATGTCAGGAAGATTAAAGTTTAGGTTTGAAACAAGCCTTAAATCTCCTGAGGATTCAAACTGGTGTTTCTTCAGCTGCAATAGCAATGTTCAGTTGGATTCTGGGTGTAACAAGTGATATTTTAAGATTAAAGATATGTACAGCGCATCCCTGTGCCTGCGCAGAGCTAAGTGGAAATGGCAGGACACGCACGTCAGTCCTCCGAGCACGCATAGACGGTGTCTCTGCTGGGGAAATGTAGGGCAGCACATACTGCGATGCCCTGGTGGAGGGTGAGGATGGAGGGATGGATCCAGCTGGTGAGGACCGTGCACACCCATGGGCTCCTTGTGTCTGGCTGAAGCTCCTTCTTCCTCCCAGTGCCGCAGCCGTGAGTGTGGGACAGGAGGTGAGTGGGTGGGTGAGAAGGCTGCCAGGTGGCACAACCATGTAGTAGACACCAGAGAATCCACACAGGAGAGCAATGGTGGGATGTCCCAAATAGGGAAAAGCTTTCTCTGCCAGACTTGCCCCAGCAGACCCCAGAGTACCCGCTGCCAGCTGGGGTTTCCTTACTGGTGGCTTCCCCGCTGGTTAATGCAAAAACGCTGACCAAGGCTTTCCCCCTGGGGACTGCTTTTAATTGCCTGTAGAGTCTCTGCTATCTAGTAAGGAAAACACTCACAACGTGGCCTTTTCCTCAGCGGGACCATTAATTATGTCTTTCACTCCTCTGCCAGTCTGTGGATCCTCACCAAGCCTGTCAGAACATAATTCTCTTCAGATTCCTATTATTACTGTCAAATTTGGTTCAAATTGCCTCGTAAGGTATAAATGACGAGGGAAGACTCACTGGCTGTCTCAGGCACAGGGAGTGTGATTGCATAAACCTCTTTTCTTCAGGAAACCAGGCTTACGGAAACCAAAATACCCTTTTTTGTTTTGTTCCTCTGGAGCTCAGCACATTCATCCTGGCATCGCTGAGGGACGGCAGCGACGCAGCCGCCGCGGCAACTCTCCAGCAGGCAGCAGCATCCAGGGACTGCTCCCTCCGGGGATGCTCGCCCGTGGTCTCGGAGCCTCGGAGTGCTGCTGAAAACCCCTCCTGGCAGAAGCCCGCAACAAATGACCTGTCCTTGAGTCACAGGAAAAGCTCCTGATCAAACCCAGCCCTGAATTTTTCGCTGAGCTGGAAGCACATGGTGAGCATGGCGGTGGGAGATGCCCTCTGCATTGGGATTTCACACTGGGGGGTTAAATGGATTTTAGCTATAGGATGATTTCTTCTTTTTTTCCCCAAATAACCTCTGTGGGGTGCAGAGCTTGGTGCTTTCAGGGACTGAGCCCTCTATTTTGAGGACTCACAAACCAGTTAACGGGGCATCTCCATTTCCCTGGGATGCACTGATGTCCCCTCTCGTGTGCAGTTTGGCACTTGCCATCTGCAGAAAAACAGAAGAAAAATTGCCTTATAAGGTTAACCGCAGGGGAATGGCATCCATCCTTTCTCACCCTCCCATCTCCATAAGCGAGTGTCAGGGAGGGTGGGAGCAGCCGGCCGGGGCCGGTGGAGGGATCCTGAGGGGCCAGATCCACCTTGACTCTGCAACAAACTAGAATAAAAGATTAAATGTTTTCTCTCCCTTTTTAGCGTGCCTTATGCCTTATTTATGACTCTCATTGAAGGCAGGGAGCGAGCGCAGGGACGTGGGCAGAATAATGCACCGGCTAAAGGTGGGGGAGAGGAATTACGGGTGAGAATAGCTTGTGCAGCGAAGCCAGGGCTGTGCTGGGGGGAGCAGCGTGGGGACAGGGACCCATCCTGGATGGGGAGCATCCAGACTCAGGGTGAAGCATGGCTCAGGAGTTATAATATAAAAGGCTTGAAGAGAAAACGGGGAGCTGGTGGTGGATGAGGGCTGGGAGTTGGGTGCAGGCTGAGAGCAGGGAGGCAGGGCAGGACCCTGGGGACAGCTGAGCCAATATGACCTTGGTCAGGCTGTGCCTGGGGACAAGAGCATGAGCTGGCAAGTCCTGCAGGGTACCAGGACACCCAATGGCAAGGTGAAGGATGAGGACTGATTTGTGCTTACCCGTCCAGGAGGACACCTCGTATGGGCTCCTCAGCCCCTGCGGAGGGACTGACAAAGCAACTGCAAGGAAAACTCTCTCCCTGAGCGCTTGGAGGCTTTGCTTTTCTCAGCCCATCCTCGCTGTCTGGGTTGCAAGGCTGAAGTTGAGTGAATGGAGAAGGGAGATGGTTGGGATGAAGGTGCTGAGCTCCCCTTGGCTGCCTGAGGATTCAGCCCTGAACCCAGTGTGCAGCTAATATAAACCCTAGAAAAAACAGAAGTATCTCTTCCTTTCAGAGCGCTTCACAGTTTGCAGAAGTTTTGTGCTGTTTTCCCCCACATGGAAAGTCATGCATGCAAACACGAGCCCTCACTTCCTCCGGTGTAAAGTAACCTCCCTCTCCCAGGGAGGGAAAGCAATGAAATTAAATCATCATCTTCCACGAAACACCAGAATGCCAAAACCAGCCAAGATCCAGCTCAAAAATAGATCATCAGGGCGTTAGGTGGTGTGATATCGCAGTGTGTGTGTGTGTGTGTGTCTGTGTATGGGGGAAGGCACAGCATGGTGGCTTTGTGTGCATGAGTATTTGGATGTGCTCGTGTGCCCTTGGTAACTGTGGGTGAGCGTTGGGCTTACCATAAACCCATGGTAAGGGACCAGTCTTCACTTTAACATGCCAAGAGGTTGGAAATCCAGAAATGCTGGAAATTGGGCTACCAAGGTGCTGGAAATAGGGCTACCAAGGTGCAGTTCATGCAGCTGCTCTGTGCAGAAGCCTTGCAGACCAAGCTCAATGTCTCTGAGCAGATGTTGCTCATCCCACTACACCAGCACTCACCCGCTTCACAGATGTCCTCACTTAACGAGCAGCTACTTTGTACTTCTTCCTCTTGTGCCGTGGGTCATCCCAGGTCTGAGTGATTCAAAAATATTCATGGATAGTGTAGCGAAGCACAAGTCAAAGGATTTTGCAGTGCCATGTGGCATCGGGAAGCTCTGGTCCAGCGATGGACTGTGAGGTGGGTTTGGGGAGCCTTTTAAAGTCCCTTTAAACCTGGGATGAGGGACTAGGGTTGATGCATGGTATATCCCTCACTTTTCCTCCAGCAAAATCCATCCTGGGGCTTTGGATGCTGCAGCCATAAGATTTACCCACCGTGGTGGAGGATCTGCACAGGAGGTGGTCCGAAAGCCCCCAGACTTGTTGCACGCAGGATGCTTCGGTGCCAACAGCTGGTCTTTGTCAGACGAGGGACTTTGGAAGGGAATGAGCATCCTACCTCTGACATCTCCACTGAGCCGTATTATTAGTTTTGGCGATTAAATAGAAACCCGTTTGCAGGTGACAATGCTGTAAAAATAAGTAGGTACCAGAGCCGACATTGTGAAAATATGGCAGGAGAACAGAGCTCAGGCAGCATACATAATCCGTGGGGAAATAAGTGTGTGAATAATGAATGTGCACTGGAAAAATAAAATACATTATTGTGGTAAAGATAAGTCTATTAAAGTCTTGCTGCAGAGCCTGCGCTGGGATGCTTGATAGATCACTGAGTTCTCTGCCTCCAGGTGCAGCTCTCTCCTCCGCTCGGCCACGTGCACCCACCTGAGCATCCACCCGGCGTGGGCTCGCCAGACAGCCCCGACTCACCTGGAACGGACACCTCGGACCTTCTTCTTTTCCTGCTATCCGTAAGTGGTCTGCAGCGGCTTTTAGCTGAGTTCAAGGGAATCGCTCACCAGGATGGGAGTTGGGTGCAGCCGGGAGTGCTGGACCCCAGGCCCCCTCCCCCAGCGCTGCAGGGCTCAGTCCCTGAGTGTTGGTGGGATTGCTATTTAATCCCACCACAGGCTCTACCCCCACCCATGCTCAGCCTCCCAGCATTGCACCAGGTTTGCTTTTGAAGGGGAAAAGCTTTCTGCTTGCCAAATCCAGAGTTACCGTGCTCAGCCGCAGGAGGCGATGGGACTGCCAAAGCTTGGCCATCACCCCAGCATCTCCGTGAGCTAACACCCTCTCTTTTTTACTCTCCTTGCACCACCCATTGCACCTTCATCCAGGGCTGAACTGCCCTGAGACGCCTGGAGCCCTGCAAGAGGAGGTGGTGAGGACTCGAGGGTCCCGGGGGGCTTCACCCCTTCATCACCCTCCTCTGCACACTCCTGGGCAGTGAGTCCCCAGGGTGGACACTCGTGTCCTGTGGGATGCCCACAGCCATCTCATGTGTTGCCCTGCACCAAGCCCTTCTTGCAGAGAGACCCAGGTGTTGCAAACTCTTTCCCTGCCCCATCAGCCCTGTGCGTGCTGGCAAGGGGGAAGTCATGTCTGTCCATCCCTGCCTGGATATGAGTTTTGCTGTCGCTGCTGCTCCAGAGGATAAAGACAACCCCCCGCTCACCGTCCGGGTCCTCCTCAAGTTCCAAAACCACCCAACCTGAGCAGGTGGGGTGACCTGGGTAGCAAATGCCATTTCTCCCGCTCCATCAACCCCAAAGCAGCAGCAGCCAAGGCCAGGGTGTGCCAGGACCTCACGGACAGCACGTGCGGGCAGGGACGGATTCACACCTCGGGGCGAGCTGGCAGCCTGCATGGGCCCATGCCCAGGCTCAGCCCCACAGCGAGCTGAGCCCGGCTTTGCAGCCCAGCCGGGCTGCCCTAATTAAAAACACCCAAATTAATTGGTGCGTTGCTTTTCCATCACGGCCTCTCCAGCTCCAAGGAGAGCCTGTGTTGTTCTGCACTGACCTGAAACAATTTGTCAGCGGTCAGTTCAGCTGTGGTGGGGGACGGTGTCTGCTCCCATTATGGCTTTCCCTTCTGATCTGAGCTTGGTTTCCTTGTTTGTTTTTCCCAAAGAAAAGGGTTTTTGTTTGTGCTTCTCCTTCAGCAGGAGGAAATTTCCAAAGGAGCAGTCACTTTGAATCAAAATCTTTCCCTTCCGAATGGGCTGGTGTAGTCTGGGGAGATTTTGCCTGTTTCTTTTTGAACTTCTCCAGGATGCGACTTGGGTGAAGCGGGGTGAAACGGGGTGTGGGGCCACCCCTGGGTGCCCTCCCATTGCAGCTGGTGGGGCCCTGGGGCAGCCAGTGGCTCTGGGCTTTGAGGAAGGTGTGTTTCTCTGTTTGATATTCAAAGAGCAAGAATTGCTTTTTTTTAATGCAAATGCCTTCTCTAGCCAGTGGAGACCTGAGGATTCATCACCTCGCCTTGTCCAAACCCAGGCAGGATGCCAGCGCTGAAGCCACCACAGGGGACACTTAGACCTGGAGCTTCATGGTCACTTCAGTCTTGGAAAACTATTTCAGATCTCAGTTCATGCTGGTGAGCTCGGTCCCCACGTTAGCCCCACAGCTCCCTTGCCCACCGAGAGGAGGGTGGTCACAGCTTCAGGAGGGATGAGGGGCTGCACTGACCACCAAAGCTCCCCAAGTTGATTTTTCACCGTATGCATGAGCTGCCAATGAGCACGTGCTGGCTGGCAATGGAAGCTCTGCTTTTGTAGGCATTGCCTGAAAATGAGGGGAAAAAAACATGATGGTGGAGAAATAAGTATGAATTATACACAGAGAACTTCACAGGAAAGACACGAAGTGTAAGGATTTACTGGGGCGAGTGGAAAGGCACCCTTGATGCCTTCAGCTTTGAAGATGGGATTGGAGACTTGAAGGTCTGTAGATGGGTTCAGTTTGCTTTGGCTTGGTTTTTCTTATCAATAGGGTTTTTTTTCCTTTCAGTAAGATATTTTTAAGCTACATCCTCTTTTTCCAAGAAGGTGGCAGCTGGGAACATTTTTTTTTTTCCTTTAAAACCTTTTGGAGGAAAAGGACAGGAAGGCGATGCCTGAGGCTGGGGCAGCTCTGGCATGAAGGATGCCGTCTTGGACGGGTGGGTGTTTCTGAACTTCCTGAAGAGCCTGTCAGTGAAAATCTGGGTAACTGGGCTCTTAAAAGCCAGATGCAGGAAGGTAGGTAGAGATTTCCAAGCAGAAAAAAACCACCCATCTGCCCCCTCCTATAGAGCCATTTAGCCATGAATTTCCATTTCCTCCTCCCCAGGCTCTGCATTAAGCAAATGTCTATAAACCTGAATGCCTAAAACCCCGAGGCTTTTGGAAAAAAAAATCCCAGACCTGGTTGCCTCTCCCATTGGAGCCAGCCAGCTTGCTGCTGCCGGCATCCCCAGCCCACCCAGCGGGTGCATCACTCTACAGGTTGCGAATCAGCATCGTGCCCAGGTAGCATCACCCACGGTGAGGCCAGCTGGGGGTCGGGGTTGTCCCTGTGTTGTTGTGCCCTCCAGCCCTTCTCCCCCGTGCTGAACTTGCTCCCTACAAGAAATGCTGAGAGTTTTACCAGCCCTTCTTGCTCCTGCTGGGAATAGGTGTGAGCCCTCCTGACATGAACCTCCTTCGGCTCTGCTCGGCAGGAGAGCAGGGGCAGATGCGAGAGGACAAACTGCTGTGTGATGACGATAGCCCGTTAGATAAACTCCTGCCTTGTGACAGATGAAGGGAAGTAGCTTTGGGGTCTTTTTCCCCACACTTCAGTCTGGAGCTGTGACAGCTCAGGCTATGGCTGAGTGTTTATTACAGCAAATAGGGCAGCCGGAGCTGGGAAACTTTTATATTCTCAGCTGAGGCTCAGTCCTGGGCTTTGATGAGGAGACTGGGAGGACCATGGGGGCCGATGCTCCAGCGAGAAGCTGCATGGCCACAGCTAAGCGGGGTTGCTGCAATCAATAAATGCATGCAAGTGTGCATCGAGGAGCAGCTGAAAGCAGCTCAGGGAAATCCTGCCCCTGTCTCGGCTGCGTGCCTGCCGGGGCCGCTGCATGGGAGGGCTGTCAGCTGGGAGATGCTGGAGAGCACACATCTGCTTTGATGATGAAAGGTAGGAGTGAAGAAATCTGTGCCATCACAGGAGGGGGAAGTCTTTCAAGTTGGACTATGTAGCTAGCTGCCAACCCCCAGAAAAGCACCATGTACCCATCCCCATATATGCTTCCTGGCCTCCTCCAGACAAACGTCCATCCCTCTGTCCATCCAGCCACTCTCACTGGCAACAGTGCTGGTGAATAGGGCACAGACTGACACGGAGCAGAAGTGGGATCTCAGCCTGATCCTGGGATTGTCACTGTCCTGCAGCATTTTGTAGTGGGAAACTGCACCAACATGATTATCATTGTGCTGAAAGATAGAAAAAAGAACGATCTGCTTTGGGATGGTCACGTAACCTTCAGTAAAGGGCAAGATGGCCTTTACCGGGCATGTGAGCACTGCTGGGCATCATTTCCTTGCTCAGTTCTGCATCAAAGGAGCTCAGGGATGTTGTTTTAAAGCAGTCTGGGGTATCACACCACTCAGTGCTGGTGCTGTGCCCGGAGGGGAGCCCAGGTTTGCTCCATCCCAGGGTGATGCTCACAGTCCTGATGGCAGAGCCACAGCTTGTCCTTCTCCACGAGCTGCTGTCCTCCTGGGAAGGCACTGGGAAGGCTTCCGCAGCAGAGAAGCACCAGCCCTGGTTTGGTGGTTGAAGAATGAGTTTGATGCACATTTTGGGATTTGGGGAATTGCAGGGGGAAGACAGTGGTGGAGGAAATGACAACTAGGAATATTGGGGGTAAAATAACATCAATAACGAAAAGAGAGCAAGAAGAAAATCAGCCAGGGTTGCCCATCAGCTTGCTGATTTAAGATTCACTTTGAAAACCTATTCCCCTTCAGGGGAAACATGTGCCTGCCCCACTGGCAGCCGACCCCAGCACGCTGCTCTGCGAGAGGCAGCGTCATGCTCCCTGGAGGAGGCATTTGGGCAGGGAAGTAAGTGATTTCAAGAGCTGCCAGTGTGTTTACAGCAAAGCAGAGTTTTGCAGTGCTGAATTGCTTGGGGAGAAGAGCTCGGCCAGCAATTCCCACTGCTGCAGCCCCATCGCACCTTGACAAATGGAGTGCTGGGCCATGAGTTGCTCGCGGCTTTGTGCTGGGAGCTGGGAGCACGGCCAGGGCTTTGGCTCTGGGTGGTCATGGGGAAGGTGCTGCAGCGAGTCCTGGGGAGAGGACCGGCCTCGGTGCAGGAATCGAGGCACATCCCCCTGGGAAGGGCTTCAAAGGCTCTCCCTCCTTAAATACCTTTCCTCGTTATAGCCTCTGCTTTGCATTTTCATTTTTCAAACACCTCATAATCACACTAATTAATACATTCTGGGATAATTCTTCCTGGCTTCCATCAAATTTAAATCAGCATTTATTAGCATATTGCCATGTCTGTGTTGTTTGTTAAAGTCCAGCATAACCTTGTACTTCATTATGAACCCAGGAACTATTTCAGAAATGAGCTGGAGAGCAGTAAGCTGCGATCAGGACGCCTGCCTTTATTTTCCTCCCAGATCATTAGAGCCCTTTTGGGTACCACAGTAGCATCTTGCTAGCACCAGGCCCACATTCAGCTGCAGCCAGCCAATTCATAGCCCGTATTCTCCCCCCAGACATTTCATCGGAGCTGAATTCGGTGAGGCCAGCGCGGTCTCGGCATCTGGTTGACCCCCACCAGCTCTCCCTGGGGCTGCTTCACATTGTCTTGCTGTAGCAGGCAGGTCATGGCATTATCCCACCACGGTGCCAGGGCCAGGCTCCCCTTCCCCAGCCACCTCCTTCCCCCTGGAAGGTGATGCCATGACATGAGCAGAGACTGGCTAATGCTGTTTGAAATCTCCCCTTGCTGCCCAAAGAGGTAATTTTGCCCTTTGCCCCTGCTCTCTTCTTGCCTTGCCTTCCTTCCCTTATGCCAGCAGGAGTGATGGGGTGAGCTGGGGACGGGACAGGACGGGCACTTGGGTGGCTTTTACTCCCCAAGCCCATCGATGAGAGCCGAGCACAAAGCAGCTCAGACACTCTCCTGCTCTGTCCTTGTGAAGGTCCGGGGAGAAGGAGGGTCTCTGGAGGGGGGTTGGGTCACAGCAGGCTCTGCCCTGGGGAAGGGGTTTGGCGTGCGAGTCCATCGAACATGGGGTGTGAGGCTGAATCACGCTCCCTCCTGCCTGCCATCTCTGGCAGGGGGAAAGTGGATGTTTAATCTCTTTGACAGCCAGATTTCTGTGGCTGGGGAGGTGAGAAGGTTTGGAGGCTTTACGACACAAATCACTCAAGATTTTGGCCTTTAGGTTTAGGGTCAAAAGCCCCCCTGCCCCATCCCCTCCGTCCCACCCTTCAGCAAGCCCAGAGAAGGTGCAAGGGGGGTAACTGAAGAGGCTTAAGGATCTTTTTGGCACATTTACTCGTGTCCCCTGGGGAAATTCCCACTGCAGAGCAAAGCCAGACCTCTCTTCCCTCCCCGCGCTCTCTCTTTCCCGCTCCCGGCAATAGCAATAGCTGCAGCCGCCGTGATCGATTCTTGGTGTCAGCGCCGGCCCCCCTGCGCCGGGGCAGGTCAGGCATCTGTGCCCCCAGCGCTGGCTGGGGTGCGGCGTAAAAGTCAACCAGATAACCGTCACAGCCATTAATCATAATTAGAGGTGCCAGGGCGGGTCAGAGCAAATATACCCGATCTCATCTCGGCTGTCGAATCGAGGTCCCACGGGGCTGAGCCCCTTCGTGCCCCGGGTCAGGCTGCTCTGCACAGGCTGGGGCTGGGGGGATGTGATGTAGCCCCCGGGGAAGGGGCAGAGAGAAGGCAGGGAGGCTGGAAATTAATGGGGAGGAGGTGTGCAAAAGTCTTTTTTTTTTTTTTAAAGATAACACATATATTTGAGTTGTGCCCTTCCTGGGACAGTCACTGTCTCCCTCTCCCTTTCTGTCCCAACAGCACCAGCTCCAGGACCACCATCACCTTTCACAACCTGATGCTGAAAGCTCCCAAAGGGCCAGAAGACAGTGCAGACTGCAGCACCAAGATTAACACTATCCCTATTTACTGCAGCACCAAGATTAACACTATCCCTGTTTTTTTTTTTTCCCAGCAACAGTTGTTTGCATGGAAAATCTGAGACTTTTGCCTCTGGCTAATGTGTTCCCCCCATCACTGCACTTCTCCTCCTGAAAATGTTCCCAAAATATTTGTGGGACTTTTTCCAGCTGTCTGGCCAGTCAGAAGGGCAAAAAATGATCAAACTCCACCGGCTGCTTGGTGCACGAGCGCTCTGCTGCTGCTTTAGCTGTATCAGCTTGGAAAAATGTATCCTTCAATCAGTTTAAGCCCCTAGGCTTGATGTAATTTTACCGCTGCCTTCTCTCTAAGGTAATTTTACGGCTGCTATCTCTAAGTATTTACAGATGGGGAGAGCAGCAAAGTGAGAAGAGACTTTGCTCAGTTTGTCCCTGACATGAGCAGCAGCTCAAGGGTTGGCAGACGGGGCTTTTCCCCTCGTGATTCAGAGGGACCCATGGTGGGACCCATCCTGCTCACTGTCACAGGCAAGGAGCCTGTGTCAACACCAGCAAAACCTCCAGCCTTGGCAGGAACTGTGGCATTTGCTGGTCCTTAAATCATCCCATCCCAGATCTTCCTTTGGGGTGGGAATTGAATTTGCTGTGGATGCAGCTCCTCGCAAGGGTGATCTCTGCTACCCCTTCTGTCCCCTCTTTAAGGTCCAGCATCAGATTCCCAGGGAGAAAACCACCCTGGAGATGAGGGAAACTGCAAATCAGGTTGTGATGCTGAACAAGGAGGCACATGTGTGCCCACGCTGAGATCTCCACATGCTGCCACCCCATGAAAACCGCAGAGCTGACGGCTTTCTAATGTCAGTTTATAACTGAGTTAGATTTTGCTTCCGTCTCTGTTCATAAAAATTATTCTTGGACGGGTCTCTGAAGCTTAAACTGTCAGGAATGCTATGGTACATTTTTAAATAAATCAGTCAATAAATCCAGTGCAGAATAAGCAACAGAGTTAGGCGTATGCTTAATCTGGAGTCAGAGAGACAAAAGCACTTGCTTAAAGTTAAGCATGCGCTTAACTGCTCATCTTGGTGGGCCAAGTTTGCTGAATCCAGCCTCACAGAGAGCTTTTTAAATACAGCTAATTGCACATTGTGTGTAATGGGCAAGTTCTTGCCTCCGAAATAACCAACAATTAATTATTAGGAATGTTATTTAGCAGTCACATAATAGACACCGATGGTGCTCTGTAGTGGTGCCTGTTCCAGCTGTATTTGCAAGGTTGGTGGCATTTTGCTCACTAAATATATATATATAATAAGTAGTCTATTAAAGCAGCATGGGAGTTGTGTTTCAGACACCTCGTTTAGAGTGGGGCTGAGCCATCTCCCACCGGGATGTGTCAGAGTGGGACCCACATGGCAGCCAGAAACCCACGGGGGACCAGAACAGGGAGGGCAGAAGTGATGGGGCCCCTCACCATGAGCATCACTGGCCTGCAGCTCTCCCCATTTATTCTGCACCCTGCAAACGAGATGGTTTCTGCACTGTTTCTGCTTACCTGCTTCCTCTCCCTAAGTGCAGTTCATGTACGAGGGGAATCCCTGCTGTCCCTGCTCTGTGTACACCCTGGCAGAAGCATCGGGACCCCTCTCCTCCATCACTTCTCATGCATTCCTGGGCTAATCGGGTTGATAACTCCACCGGTGTCCTGTGTCTGAGGGCAGTGTTGTAGAGTTGTCTGGGGATGCTCAGGCAGGAGGGATGTAGCAGAGCCGAAGTGTCCCACCTGGGGGCTGCAATGACAGCCTCAGCCTTGACTCTTGGGGGTGTTCATCCCCACTCTTAACCTGAACCATGTAAAGCCCATGAAACAGCTCATCCCAGAGCCAAGGGTCTTGAACTCCATCCAGCTTCTCTTTCCCTGGGTGAAACCCATCCCATGCCCATGCAAGACTCTCTGAATGCTTTTTATAACCTACTTTTTATCCCACCCTGCAGCTAAGTGAAGTTAATTGACCCACACGGCCCCAGAACTACCACAACCTTCTCCAGCACCTGCTCTTGGGTTTTGACGTGTTGGGCCCAGCTCTCCCCCTTCCACTTATTTTACAACAGGCTTGTATGGATTGATATGCTCCAGATTTGGGTGGCAGAGCTAGGAAATGACCACGGAGAGCAACACAAAACTCATCCTGTGATTTTGTAGGGTTTTTTTTCATCCCATCCCTGAAAGGCATGAGGCATTGCCACCAAACTGATGCGTTTTCTGCCAGGTGGGACACTGTGAGCAGCACCATGCCTACTAAAAGCCTATCTATACATCCCTCCAACCATCCCTCCATCCATCCCTCCATCCATTGCATCTCTGTCTATTTGGCCTGCGCTGAGGCAGGGCGGCTTCTTGCCTTGACCATGAAGATGAAGGTATGGTTGTTAATGCAGTAAATGAAATTCATTAATCAGGGGGGAGGGATAAACCTGAAGAGAAGAGCATTCATTCATCCACTTACTGACATGTCTAATGGAGCTTTTGTTTGCCTGCATCTTCATTTTTGTCTTGCCTCGCAGACATGCACACAGAAATTTCAGGACTGAGCCAAGCTGGAAATTCCAGCAGAAGAAAGACAAAAATCCCCCATCACCACTTCCCTTTGCATCCTCCAAACTGGGGAGGTTGCTAAGTGACAGCATTTCTGCTCTCACTAACTCAATGCGAGAACCTGAGCACTTAAAAGCAAGAAAATGGATATTTAAGGACATGATAACTCATGTTCTTTGGTAGCAACCAACAAGCTGTTTGTTCTGAGAAGACTGGGGATATTTTCACCCAGAAATTAAATTTGGAGGGGATGAGTAACGGCTTTGGTGGGAACTTGGTCTTGTCTACACCTTGTCTGCAAACATATGCTGAGATGTGGACTGTGCCCAGGGACCCACATGCACACATGGGGGGATTTTAGCCCAGTTTGTGGCCTCAGAGCCCAATGGGCAGAGCCCGGGGGGTCCATGCACCTGTGCCTCAGTTTCCCTGCCCTGCGCAAGGAAGCTCAGGACCTTGCTGTAGGGACAGTCACATGCCACGTCTGGGAGTCCAGCACTGTGGGTCCTGTCCCAGGCATGATGCTGAAGAGCTGATCCCAATTTTACTTGCAACACCCAAGACAACAGAGCAAGGGGAGCTTGCTCAGACCTTTGCAAGCTCACCCTTCGCTTGGCTTTATCCGGACAAGTTTCTAAGCAGGTTGGCTGGATCCTGTCTCCTGTATCCCATGCTGGTGGCTCCAGTGCCCATCACTGGTGGCAGACCCTGAATGCAATCAGCCTGGCCACTTCGCCTCTCCTCACTGCCGACCGGCTCCATTTATTTTTTTTTATTCTGCTGTTGTTGGGATTGCTATTCTGTGATCCCATTTAAAATCATTGATTTACCACAGACTCCTCAATAAGCAATTTGGAGCAATTGAAGCTGTTATCTTGCTATAGATCACATGGTGCTGGGAGTGGGGGGAAAGAGGGAAGGAGAGGAAAACTAAGAAAGAAAAATGGCTGGAGCTTCCCACAGCCAGCATGGATCTGTCCCACATTGCATTTACACACATCTCTGAGGCCCTTGGAGGTCAGGCAGTGGTTTGCGTGTTATGGTCCAGGAGGGGGAAGAGGCTCTTTGCTCCCTTTATTAGGATGTAACCCAGATTTAGCGGTCCAAAGAGCATGAACTCAGGCTGGGACCCGGGGGCTTTGCGGGGTGGGCAGGTACGGCATCTGCAGAGCCTGCGGGATGGGGGAGACCCAGGGTGGGTCCTGAGGGTCAGAAATGGGGAAGGGGCTGAATTTATCCACCATTGATTAGCAACAACCACAATCATGGACATGGCACTTGTGGGAAGTGTAGCACAGCCCCCGTGCACCAGCGGTGTCATTTCTTTTTCCACTTGGGTTCAAAGGCTTCTCTTCTCTCTGCTGGGGAGGAAGGTTTGTAGCCCGGGATGCCACCTTCCCTCCTGCCTGGCTTTGCCTCCTGTGTCTTCTGCCATGCACTTTGGAAAAACACCTTTTTTTGAAACATGGAGGGTTTTGGGGGGAAAGGAAGAACTCGCAACCTGATTACAGGGGAAATTTGCCATCTCTGCATCAGTGAGCTGTGAAACAAAATGCTCCCTGACTACGTTAGGCAAATACCGATTTGCAGGGCCATCAAGGAGAAGGATAAAGCATCCCAGCACTATAGGCTGGGGCCTGTAGTTTTTAGCAATAGGTTTCCAGTAACTACATAACCCCCCAGAAGGGAGCTCAGGTCTTCAGAGTTAGAGATGCCCCAGATCCAAAAGCAAAAGGAGGGCAGGTTTTAAGATACCTGTATCTTTTCAACCACAGCCATTAGCTGGGTATCAAATCATAATAGCCCAGGGAAGCTGCCCCAGAGAGACTTTGCTTCCACACTAATAGGTGGAGAGCTCTCTCCTGATCATAACCCGCAATGCAAAGCCTAAATACAAAATCAGGTAATAGAGAGAGGACCTGGCAAATGAGTGCACTGCAGTGATTTGAACTGTATTGTGAATGTTTTGAGTACAGAGAGAAAATAAACGGGTTATAAAACATCTACCTGAGAGCCACAGTAAAGGTGGCTTTAAAAACACACTAATGAAATGATTCAACTGCTTTCAAGAGGGTTTGGGAGCTGCTGTATGGGGGCAAAGAGGTGCAGGAGAGTGCTTGTGCCCTGGTTGCATTCACAGTGTGCAGTCAATTCATCTAGGCAAGACGATGCCATCAGCTGTGGTGGGACCAGAAATGATGTTTCTTGGTGAAATGGCACTGAACTTGTTGCTGCTACTCCCAGAAAGCCCTGGCTTGTCTCTCTCACACCTCCAATGCTTTCCAAGCCCATAACTTCTGCTTAGCCTAGCTGAAATGGAGATGACCTAAGAAGATGCTTCTCATGTGGGCTCATATTCACCAACACAAACACTGCCCAGTGTGTGTAATTACCCCATGCAGCGTCCCGTGCGATCCCAGCCAGCCAAGAGGGCTGGGGCCAGCCAAAATCTAGCAAGGTACCCGAAGGAAATATCTCAGCAAAAAATAAGCTTGCAAGTTATAAAGATCCCCAAAGGCCCAGTTTTTCTGGGGGAGGAAGAGGAGGAACTCAATGGCAGTGTTACCATATGATGAGCCAGGGCAGGCAGCTTTCCCCATGCTGCAGGACCCGCTGCATCTCCATCCCTCCAAGCCAGGCTGAGAGACTGAATCCTTGAAATGTTCCCCAGATGGGATCATTTCTATGCTGGAGGGCTTCATTCTGGCTTTGGGGATCCTCCTCCATCCTCCCTCTGCCAAGTGCTGCGGGGCCCAGCTCCTGCACCGGCCCAGCTCCCCTCCAGCTTTTGTCAGAGGCATTTTGCCATCTCTAGCTGTTGGTATAGCTGAGGCAAGGCCAACCCCTCCGGAGACCTCCACATACTCAGTATCTCCTTCTCAGCTGTGCCAACAACAGATTTATTTGGGGTTTTTCTTCTTCCCAGTTCTGGAGCAGTTCAGAAAAAAAAACCACTTTCCAGAGACATCATCTGTGCTCCTGGTCTGTTCCAGTCAAAATCAAAAGGGCTTGGGTTGATTTCCAGCTTTTAAGGCAAAAAATAAATAAATGCAATGAAAGGACGTGTCAGGGGAGAAGAAACTTCAGATCAAAAGATCGAAGTTGCTTATTGCAAGCCAAGAAAACATGTCAAAAGGAAATATTTTTAGTTTTGAATGTGATTTTTCTGTCCTTTTTCTCCTGGAGTGTCTTGCTGTTTCAGCCACGAGCGATCAGGTGAAGCAGGGACAAATCCGAGGGACTCAGAGCAAACTGCTGGGATGCAACACACCCATCACTCCCAAAACAGCTGAGGTGATGCTTTCCCCAGCCGCCAGCAGCATCTCTGCCACCGGCCGGTCCTACCTAGTTATCTAATGCTACAAGATGTGTCCTGTGAAGCTGAAATCACACAGCAGGCTGGGAGTGCTAAAGAAAAGCCTCACTGGAGTGGGTGATTTGGCCAGGGCAGGCTCAGCCTCAAGCCCCTGTGCTCAGCCTTGGACACGCAGGGTGACACCACCATGGTCCCTGGTCCCTCTCCCCATCCAGGGAGCATTCAGTTGAGCAGCTTTTGGCTCCTCACACCTCCAGACCAGTTTTGTGTATCTCTATTTGGAAGCAGTCACCCTTTGGGGCTTGAATATCACCGAGGCAAGCAGTACCCAGCGATCAAGGAGCCCTTTCCGAGCAGCTGGAACCAAGAACCCTGCTGGGGCAGGCATTTCTCCCATTGTCACCTCTGCCTGCACTTGCATTTTGGGGGTTTTTATTGTTGTGGAGGGTTTTTTTTCCCCTGTTTATTTATCTGGCAGCGTTCGCTGAGCCTAATCCCAAGCAGCAGCGGTGTTCAGCAGGTCCCTGTAGGCATCTGGGGTGGGGAGAGGTAGTTTAGGGGAGTGCACTGATTCCCCATGGAGCTGCCTCTGCTCCATGTTCAGGTGTTTCTGAACATCCTGGTCAGTGCCCAGAGAGGCTGGGAGGAATTAGGATCAGCAATATGGGGGGAATGGGTGGGCACATGGAGAAGAGGCAGAACCCTTAGTAGCCACTAGAGAATCCACGGTGGGACTCAGACCTGCTCATGGACCTTGCAGAGGTGATGATGAGGGCAGCTGGGACCAGCTCTTGCTGGGTGCTTCTCCGAGTCTCCCAGCTCATGTCCCCTCTCTTGTGCTCCCCAGAGGACTCCGGCTCCATAAACCCGTGGTTGGATTACACTGATCTAGAAACAGCATTTTTTTCCCCTCCACTACAGGTACACCTCAGAGAATTCTCCTCATTCGCCAAGTAATCCCAGGACCATTTGATAGCAGCCACCAGCACGACGTGAGCAGCAATTATTCCTCATTTTGTTTAACCGTGTGTGCAGGAGAGCCTGGAAAGGCGGCGTTTCTACGTACCCCCCCAGACCTAAACCAGGGCAGTTTATTAATCTGCTCAGCGGGGTCCTGCCAGGCAAAATGTATTTCACTGTTGAAACAGAAAGAAATGGGCTCCCAAGAACAAGCAATATTATTCACATGGCATTGATTGGTGCAGAGCTTTTGCTGGCTCAGCAGTTTGAACCCCTGGTTTTCATCAGCAGATTGCTTAACCCTTGGCTAATTGGATTTGCCATCGTTAGTGTGATCTATGCTGCCTCCAATTACTCTTTTTGCATGGCCCCAGCTGGGCACCCACCGCTTTCGACACAGAGCCAAAAGATCTGAACCCCTGCAAGGTCGGGGCGGGCAAAAGTGTCCTGTCGTGTTGGGACATCAGCTCTCTGGTAAACAACGCTGACAAAGCTGGAGCTGGAGCTGGGTGGAAGTTTGGGCCAAGGAAGGATTTTATTTGCTCTGAGGTGGGTGTACTTTTAACTGTCCTAAATGGCATCTTGCAAAGGATAGAATTAGACCCTGTAAATCCAGGGAGGGGGACAGAGAGGGTGTGAAAATTGGCTGTGATTAATTACTTAGCAGTGAATTATTTTTTCATTAATTAGGCTGCATCTGAGACTGCAGCCCTGAACCTGCACAGTCACAGGCTTCCCAGCAGGGTAAGGATGTATTAGTGTCAAGGTAAACTGAGGCACAGATGGATGAAGCCATTTCGCAGGGCTACCTAGGGGAGCTTTGAGGGACCGGGGCTCTGCATCCTGACCCTATCATGCAGGATGGTGACAGAGATGCTGTTTTCATCCCCAGTTTGGTCTTCCCAGTTGCATCCCAATTTAAGCCATTTTTCTCTCAAGGCTGAGCTGGTTTCTCCCACCAGGGAGGTCCCCATCCTGCAGGGCAGTTCCTTCTTCGGATTCCCAATGAAGCAGCAGAGTGATAACATAAAAAAGCCATAAACCAGCTAATTTGCAAGGAACAAGGATCCGTGATTTTTTCTTCCATGGCCAAAAGGCTTCGTTTTCCCTGGACTGGCCCCCAAAACCACTCAGTGTTTTGGCCCCAGAAGTGCAGAGACCCCAGGTGCTTGGCTGTCCCTCAAAAGCCAAATATTCGGGAGGTGCTTTCTCCCACGGCAGGCAACCTCCCACGGGGAAAACGAAGGGACGCAGCCACGCGCGGGCCCTCACAGCCTTGTTTTCAGTCATGGCCAAGAGAAACCCTTTAATCAGACATAATGCGGAGCCTCAACAGACCGGTAATTGGGTGCCATTCGCTGAGCCGTGTCACGGGCGGTCAGACAAGATGCTCTTTCGTGACCTTTAAATCCACAAACTAACAAAATCAGGGCCTTTCTTTAGCCGTGCTGCTGGGACCCGCCAGCAGCATCTGCTGCCTGCCCTGCCTGCCTCTGCCGTGCGGGCAGGAGCCGGCCAGGAATAGCTGTATTTAGCAAAGCACCAGCTGGGCGCTCGCTGCACCCCCACTGCGGGGAGCGATCCCCCTCCATTGCTGCGGGCGAGCGCTCCTCATCTGCTCCAGCGCTAAGTCAGCCCGCTTCACCGGGCTGGGGCAGGGGGACGCGGCATCACTGGGCACAGTGGTCCCACTGGGCTGTGCCAGCGGTGCCCGTGGCATCGGCCGGAGCCAGACCCTCATGAGGACACCTGGGTCACCCCACCGGCACTGCCCCGTGCCAGGCACGATCCCATCGGCAGGGTGGGAGCGAACTGCGGGAAATTATTCCCTCCCTGGTGCTGAGTCGGTGAATTGAAAATGGTTTTACCTTACGGGAAGCAGTGAAGCTTATTTAAAATGCAATGGTGGTTAAAAGGCATCTGCTTCTTCTAATGCCATCTTGATAATATCTTTACTGAGGCACTTGAATGAAAGCCCAGAGCAGGTTTGGGAGAGCAGCCGCAGGAGCTGGGAGCACGGCTCTTTGTGCAGAATGGGGGGGCCTGGTGCCGTAGGACCTGGCCACGGTAGAGCACCCCAACGCTGCCCATGCGGCTCTATCCCTGAGCTCCATCCTCCCATCACCCAAGGGTGCTTTGATTTTATTTAGGGGGAATTTCTGAACATGCAGCAATTGCATGATGTCAGTCGAAGCAGAGCATCCCACAGCTGCTCACCGATGGCTTTCAAGAGACAGCCAGAGACAGTTGGGGAAACTGAGGCACTCCTGGAAAATCAAACCCTCTTTCCCTCTTTCTTGCTGCCTGGGTACTGCGGTGTTTCGAAGCTCTACTGACCCAGCTATTGATTCACTGAAGCTGTTAATCCAAGGTGTGCAGCCAACAAGTTGGAAACTAGCTCTGGATCTGGGAGGGAATTTATGAGAAGCTAATGGAATTTCCTGGAAAGAAAGGTTCTGGAATTCCTGGCAAGCTGAGAGGAGTCCTGGAGAGCAGCAAAAGTTCCCAGCAAGCCCTGAAAACCTCCTAGATGGGCTCATGTCCCACCGTCCCCGGAAAGTGCTGCAGAATTCCTGGAAAACAGGTGGAAATTAATAGGAGGGTCCTAAAACCTTGTGGAGACTTGCCGGTGCTCCCAAGTGTTTCGGGGATGTGCAGCCTGCTCCCTACCCCAGGGCTGGGGTGGGGGGCCAGCTCCAGCTCCAGCTTCTCTCCCTACGTGGGCAGCCCTTGCCCCAGGGGAATATTTTGGCAGCACAGAAGGACCCACAGTTGGCAGGAGGGGAACAGCTTCCCAGCACAGAGGAGGAGCCCCAAAACTTTGGGACCTGATGGGCTTTCCTATTCCCACTCCCTGGAGCCACTGCGGAAGTCCATCCTCAGCTCCAGCTGGTCCGGAGAAGAGAACATCCCTCCTCTTTCCCCAGGGAGATATCTTCACTGAGCTAGGCAAAAACACAGCCAAGAGCCCCCAGAAATAATGGTGCAATTACCAAAGTAATTATTCTGGCTACTGTACAAATCCTGCCCAGTTAATGTCAACAGCGAGGGGGGGGCAGCACGCAGGTCCTGCCTTAATTAAACTTCCCCCGGCCAGTCGGAGGAGATGACTGCCGAGAGGCTCTTGTTATAGCTTGTATTCCTGGAAAATAAATCACTCCCGCTGTCGGGAATATCCCTGCATCCCCTGTGCTGTGGGGCAGCTCGACGCGCAGGACCACGGGGGTGGAGGCAGCATCGCGGGGCGAGAGCGGGGATGGAAAAGCAATCGTGTCCTTCACAGCCCCTTGGGTTTTGTGGTCCTTGTCCCTGTCTGAAAAGTCCCATCACAGGGACAGAGCTGCACATGGAGGGGACGTGGCTGGTGGCATCTCAAGGGGAGCACAACGGGGATGTGCTGGGGTGGGACTGGGGAAAAGGGGCCCTGATAGGTGTTGCCAGTTGAGAGAAAACTCAAGGCACGAGAAAATGATGGGGGAGATGATGGCGGGGGGGTGGATGGCGGAGAAGGGGAAGGAAGGAGACTGGAGCACAGCTGGGGCTCAGCGGAGGAAAATTCCTATTTTTCACCCTCACTCCCTGCTCTGTCTCTGTTGCACAAAGGACATGGATGCTTTAGGAGGTCTGATTTTTTTTTTCTTTTTTTTTAAGAGCGTATCATTTTTTAAGGGGAATATTAAGTTCTTGGGAAGCTGGCAAGACTGGGGGGGGCAAGCATCGTCGGGGTGCCCTTCCCCAGCTCTGCCTCCTCCTCACAGGTGGTTTGTGCAGCCTCACAACGCTGCATTAAAATGCAAATTTGTCCCTGCCTGCTGGGAGCAGATAGTAAAACGCTAAACAGGAAAAAGGCAGCGGAGAATAAACAGAGGGCAGCCCGAGAGGGGAGCTGGAATAGAGGCTTCTTTTTAATTATTTTTTTCCTCTTTCTTTTTCCTTCAGTGAGATTTGGCTGTTTGGTGGGGGTTTATTTAATGGGATCTGAAGCAATAAGGGAGGAAGGTCCCGGTTTCGGACTAGCTGGGTGCTGAGGCACAGGTGGCCGGTGGCCTGTCCTGGTGGGTGCCACCAGCCCCCAGCACGAGTGTGGTCTGCAGCCGAAATCATACCATCTCCAACTGCTTTCTTGGGTCTGTTGTTCGGGTTTTTTAATTCCATGTCCCAGCTGATCATTCCTGATGGGAAAAAATAAACTCGAGTAGTAGGAGTGAAGAGGACCAGGCACCGTCAGACTCCACCGGAGCCTTGACAGTGTTCCCATTTTCCTGGGGTTTGTCCCCAGTGGTTTGCCCATTGCCTCCTGGTGCGTTTGCTGTCGGGCTTCAAGAGCATCAGGAGCCCAAATCAACAGTTGAGCTGCTTCCCTGGTGCTCCTAATGCCCAGGGGGGGCTTTTGAGGGCTGGGATGGTGGGTGATGGTCAATGTGTATGTACGTATTTATAGGTGTCTGTAAGTGCATACGTGCACCCTTGCACCTGAGCAAAGCCCTTCGCATCAATCCACGCAGGGGCTACACACATACATCCTTTATATATGTATATGTAAAAAATAAATATATATATGCACACACATATTATATATGCATATATATACATATGTATAAAGTATAAATATATACTTATGTATGAATTATAAATATATACATATTTATAGATCAATAAATAGATAGCTATATAGAAGTTTTTGCTCTCTTCATTCAAAAGTGAAGCCACCCTGAGCAGGTCTCGCACCCTCCCCGCTGCCCCTCACCCAGCACCGTCCCCACCGGCTGCGGGGAGGCAGCGATGCTGGCAGGGGCAAAGCGCCTGGCTGGAGGTGCCTGGGTGGCAAGAGCCGCTGGTAGGACACGAGCTGGGGGGGTGCGTGGGGTAAGAGCATCATCAGCCCCCCACAAACAGCTCAAGCTCCCCTGGTCCATGGGTGCTGCCTTCCCAAGGGCTCTTAAGAGACCCGAGCCGGATCCATCGGCCAAAATGGGAAGTGATGGGCTGGAAAACCATTGGTGACAGCCCTTCGGCCTGGCTGCAGCCGCTGAGCGCCGGGAGGAGGCGGTGGGCGAGCAGCCAGGGCTGCTCAGGGGGGCTGGTGGAAAGCAGCCAGAAGAAGGGGGGCAAAACCTGGCGGAGGCTCAACCATGGGGACACCCCATGCCGAGCCTGGCCAAGTTACCTCGTCCCTGACCCCTGCGGGTCTGTGTGTGTCCCCCCGCCACCTTCCACCTTCGCAGCCCCTGGGACGCGCTCACGGACCAGGAGTTGGGCTCTGCCACGTCTTATTACAATTATAAAATTTTATTATACACTTTTCTTACCTTTCCCCCCTCCTTTTCTTCCTCTTTTTTTTTTTTTTAACAAATATTCATATATGTTAATTTAACAAGGAGGTTTGGCAGTTCCAAACAGGAAAGTCGGGTGTATTAATTTGACTTCTCGGAGCTGCTATCAGCTCAGCGGCTCGTTCAGCCAGACCTGGGTCCTTTAGATAACGGGGCACAGTAAAACCTAACTGCATCATCTGCCTGGCCTTTGAGCACATCTCAATTCCCCCATATATATATGTATATGTACATATAAAATCAGCATAGAGCTATCGGGTAATATTTAAGGCCACTCAGGGGAGAAATTGCCATAGCCCAAAATCGATAAACTCTTTAAAGAGGCTTTCAAAACACTGCACACCACCACAGACTGCTGCTTGCCTGCTAGGGAAACTGAGGCACGGAGGCCAGCGAGGATGGGGCTGCAGCATTGCCTGGTTCCTGACCACCAGCCTTTGATCAGGCTGCCCGAGAGGGGAGGATTTTGGAGGGGCGGAGCCCAAATCCACAGCTTTGACCCCAAAGCGGTCAGAGCTTGGGTGGAGGTCAAAGCTGAGCCATGACACCAGCACCCTGGCAGTGTGTGCCCCCCCCCCACCCCCAGCAGACCCCGTGCCCACCAGGGCTGACCCCCAAGCCACTGGGAGCACCCACCCTGGGCACCACGGCAGAGATACGGCCCATCACAGTGCTGCAATGCCTTTTGGTTTTGGCTTTTTTGTTCCGTTGTTTTTTTCTTTTCTGGTCTTTTATTTAAGAAAAAAAAAAAAAAAAAAAAAGAGAGACACAGTGGTGGGTAACTTCCAATCCAGAAATAATCCGCTGCCAGCCTCCACCTCCCCCCTCCACCGGGTGATGCCCGGGGTGGGGTGTCCCCATCCCCACACGCTCAGTGCCCACGGGTACAACCGCACAGCCCAGGACCCCCAGCCCACCAGCCCTGGTACCCGGGTATCCCCGCAGGGTTAACCTGGCCGAAGATGCTCTGCTCTGGGCTGGGAGCTGGGGTAGCCCTGGGCTGGGGGGGGCCTCGGAGGGGCTGGGAGCTGCCGCCAGCGTGAGGTGACCGGGGAGGCATTGGGTTATGGCAGTCAGAAGGCACCACGGAGGCTAAGCCTGGCTCCAGGCATCCCTGCTGGGCTGGCACTGGGGGAAGTGGGCTGGCACTGGGAGACTCGGGCCAGGTCCGGTTGTGGGTGTCCCCACCCAGGCTTGGCCCTCCGGGGCAGTGGGAAGCCCCCACACCACCTCCCAGTCCCAGAGCCACATCCCAGCACTGGGTGGGGGGGGGCAGAAACCAGGGGCTGGCCCTGGAGGTCCCAGCTGCCTGTTGGGTGGAGGGGCCCAGCACTGGCCCCCCCAACAGCTGGGAACAGAGGGAGAGGCAAGAGCAGGCAAGTTCACAGGCAGCAAGCTTGCCGGGCACCCCCAAACTGCCCCTGCCTGGGGGCCACAGCCCTTCCCAGGCAGCAAGGGGGGAGCAGAGGCAGCTACCCACGGTCCCCAAGCGATGCTCATGTGGCAAATGTTACCGTCCCACAGGGCCCACGCCGAAGGGAGCGGGGCGAGCCCGGTGTTTGGGGCTGGGACGCAGCAGGCGATGGGGACAGCGGTAGCCACCCTCCCCTCCTGCCTCACCCAGCATCACCCACAGCGTAGGGCAGTGGGCTCCGGGTGGGGGTGCCCCCCAACAGCCATGGGGCAGCAAATCCCTGAACCAGCACTCACCTCCAAAATTGTGCAACCACGTACAGCAAAGGCAGGGGGATTGCCTTTAGGAAGCCCCCACCCACCACCTCCCTGCTGGGCTCCTGGGGGGACGGGACATCTCCCCTCTTTCCCCCGCTGCACAGCAGGACCCGCAGCATCATCCTGCCCTGTTCGCCGTTGGAGATGCACGCACACACCAAGGTTTTGACGCCATCCATCTCTGCCCCTCAGCTCGCCTCCCTTGCTGACCCCTCGCCCTGCGCCAGTGGGTTAGGGGGCCACGTGTGTGCTGATGCCTCCCCTGGGAAAACCAGATGGTAAAGGGCAAGAAAAGAAAAAGGCCCCCGGGGGTGCCTTCCAACAGGGTGAGGACGTGAGATGTGCGGAAGAGGGAACGCGCAAGAGAGCCAAATTTGGGTCTCCAGGCCCGGGGAAGCAGCCAGCGTGGTGTGGCGTGGCATGGCGTGGCGTGGCACGGCACGGCGTGGCATGGCATGGCACGGCGTGGCAGCCCCCTCCCTCCCGCCCCATCCCCTCTGCCCCTGCGTTAAGCTATCTCTTTGATTCTGCGGATGTAGTTGTGAAGCTCTTCGGGGTCTTGCAGCCCCATGTCCTGGCAGACCCACTCCAAGTCCTCCTCATCGGCGATGGGGATGGAGTTGTAGGCCAGCTCATCGGAGGGCAGCGTGGCAAAGGTGGTGAACTTCACCCGCTTCCGTTTGGAGGTGGGTGAGTTGAGCGGGTCCTCACTCTGGTCCCGCGTGGAGCCACCTGAGGAACCATCCCCGCGACCGTGGACCTGGCTCTGCACGCTGGTCTGCGAGCTCCCGCTGCTGTGGTGGTCCCCATGGCAGCAGGTCTGGACATTTTCCAGGGGGTTCCCAGGGCTCTCAGGCTGGGGGGAGAGGTCATTGTGAGCCCGCAAGGGCTGCCCGTTGCCCAAGAAGACCCAGTGGTGGGAATGGTCCATGTTAGTCTGGCCTTCAGGAGGGATGCGCTTGTGCCGGTATTTCAGCACAAAGACAATGCAGTTGATGAGGAAGACCAAGATGGCCAGGCAGAAGACACCCAGGAGGGCGTACATGCCTATCTCCAGGTCCGTAAGCCCCCTGGTCACCTGGACAAAGCCGGTGGGAATGGTGGGGAAGTCCTCGGTGGGGTGAGACGCGCTGGACATCCTACTGTCCTCGCTCGGCTCCGCTTTCCTCTCCACCTCTGCCCGCAGGGTGGTGCTCGCCCCCGTCTCCGCCAGCCCTGGCTTGCTGGGCACATGGTCGTAGTCATAGGTTGGGTCCTCCTCAGACCCAAAGTGGACCCGCACACTGGCCAAGGCTGTGAAGAGCACGCTCTTGCGCTTGGTCTTCTGGCAGCTCTCGCAGATGACCAGCTCAGCCCGCAGCAGCTCCCCCGCACCCTCGCTCTCTGCCACCACCAAGGGGAACGCCCGGTCCTGGGTCACCGAGACCACCTTCTCATCCAGGCTGCTCACCACCAGGTTGTAGTCCTTGGGGTCGTAGAGGGAGAGGGGGGCCGTGGTGCCGTCGCTGTAGGAAATCCATAGGCTCAGGAGCGCTTCCTGCGGGACCAACACAGGCACCGGTTGCCCAGCACGATGCCAGTCCCACCTGCACCCATTTGTCCATCCCTCCATCCATCCCTCCTCCTTTGCATCCCTCTCTCCATCCAATTCACCCTTTATCCCTCCATCGTCCATCTTGTTCCTTCCAACCATCACCTAGTTTTTCCCTTTTGCCTGTTCTTCCCTCAATGTTCCCCATGCTTGCCCAGGCTCACCTCAAACCCCAGCCCCAGAGGTGCCAGATGTGGCTCCCAGAGCTGGGCTGGGAACCGTATAGGATTTCCTCCAGACCCCTTTGTCCCCACGGTTGTGTCCTGTCCCCAGGCTGGGCAGTGTTCATTCATAGGTTTGTGTGAAGGTTTCTGGGGTGCTTTGGGGTCACCAGGGTGTCTGGAGGACAGTGGGTGCTCTGAGGGCCTTGGCATGACTGTGGGCAGGATTTGGGAGCAGGGGCTTGCAGATGGAGCCCTCACCCCACCCCAAGTTCCCCACCGGGCCCCCCAAGCCCGAATGCACCCCCCCCGGCCTCACCTGCTTGAAGAAGCTGAGGGTCTGCTGCACGGACGTCCGGGCAATGATTGTGTGGCTATTGCCGGGGCTGGGGTGGAGGGACAGCGAGAGGCTGGAGACCACCTGGGCCTTCAGGTCCGTGATGCTGACCTTCTCCTCCGCCACCGTCACCAGCGTCTCACCCAGCACCGCCTCCACGAGCGGGGACACGACCTGCAGGGGACGAGGGTGCCTGTCACCGCCTGCCACCCCCAGCCAAGCTGGCAGAGGTGAGGAAAGGCAGCCGGGGGGGTACCTTGAAGAGCGTGGTGCCCGGCTCCCTCCCGGCCAGCGTGAAGCTGTCCACCATGTGGGCCACCCGTGGGTCGTCCACGCGCATGAAGTCGCTGACCAAGTCGGTGACCTCCACCAGCCAGTCAGGCCCCAGCATGGTGACCACCTGCCCCGTGCCCTCCGCCGCCGTGGTGTGGAACTGGGTGAAGACCTGCAGCGTGGCGTGCTGGTACTGCAGGGCACAGCCCCGGCTCTGCTTCCTCTCCTCTTCATCCTCCTCGTGCTCGCTGTCCCGCACCGACCTGCGGGATGGGGCAGTAGGTGGGCAGTGCTACTAAGCTCCCCGCTGCCACGGCTCTTCAGCCCCCATGGAAAAGGAAGGGGGTGGCCAGGCAATGGAGATATGCAAGGTCACCAAAAAAAATGGTGGCTTCTGGCCTAAAGATGCCTGTTGCCCATGAGATCTCTGAGGGCTTCAGCAGCATGTGGTAACAGGGTCACCAGCGTCTCTGCTCCCTAACCAGCTGAGAGGACAAGATATCTCAGGCTGGGATGGACACCTGGAGGTCTCTAGACCTCAAAGCAGGGCTAACTTTGGAGCTTGGCTGCTCCTGGCCTCATCCAGGGAAGTTTTGACCATTGCCAAGGATGGATGTTCCCCACCAGCTCCAGCATTTGACCAACCTCATTGTGAAATTTTCCTCCTGTGTCCATGATCTCTCTCCTTTTCACTGAGGATCCCTGAGATGACTCTGGCTCCATCTTTAAAACCCCCTCATTAAGTAGCTAAACGAGGCAATTAGACCACTACCACCACCTTCACCTTGCCTTCTCCAGGCTGGACAGACCCCAAGCACGGTGGCTCCGCAGCACCCACCTCCTGTCCGGCAGGATGGGCACTCTCCAGCCCTTCACTTGGCTCAACCGGGCATCCGAGAGCTCGATGTGCAGTGGCAGTTTGGGCACCCACACTGTCATCTCCAGTGGGGCGGAGAGGTGCTCATAGGTAAAGATGACCCGAGCGCTCATGGAGCCCCGTGACTCCTTCCCACTGACGAAGACGTAGTCACAGCTGCTGGAGACCTGGAGGAGAACGGAGGATGGGGGTTGCAACAGTCCCACAGACACGGCAGAGACCCTGGCAGGAGGCTGCCTGGAGGAAGGGAAGGGTTGGAGGAGCAGAATTTCACCCGGCAGGTACCCAGTTAAAGGTGGCTCCAGGAGCGGGGATGCTCTCTCCTCCCCGAGAGCCCTGCTCAGAGGCATGGACCTGCACACACCATGTCCATAATGCGAATTTCCCCCCAACCCAGGTCCTCTTGCCAGCCCTCACCCACTCCCACCTCCACCAGGCACCTTCATTTAGTCCCTCAGTTTCTCTTTGGCTTCCGCACTGGATTGTACCCTTTTTCCATGCTTGAGCTAGAGGCATCACAGAGGTTGCAAGTTGCTCATCATGGACATTTGCCCCAAAATCTCCTCCACCCACACCCACGGGGCACAGGCAGCGAGCATGGACCAGCCACATGCCCATGTGCGGATACGCACCAGTACCTTGTCCCTGCCCCTCCTGCTAACCCCAGAAAGAGCTTCCTGGAGTCCATCTCAATCCTCATGTTCATCTTCTCGCTCTCTCTCTTTCTCTTTTAATTCCCATTTATGCAAATGCATTAGTTAAATTTGCTGTAAAACAAATATACCCTGTGGGGGCCACTTATTACTGACCGATCCAAGCCAATTAAGGAGCTAAGAAGATGCCACTGCAGCATCGCCTGTGTTTCGGCTTAGGCCACCAGAGTCAACAGCTCCTTCCCAGCATGGGTGGCAGAAGACAACCAGGCCAAGGGGACTCCAACCTCTCATCTGCAGTGGCCCCATGGCCCAACCCTGACTCCCTTTCACTCCCCACACCATCAGGAATTGCATCCGAGTTGTTTGCTGCTGGGGAAAAATAAAACCCGTTTGCTCAGCCAGCAGCAGTCGCTCTCAGATGCGCCAAGCATGTCAACAGCACAGAAGGGCTTATTTCCAACAAGCTGCTCTCCCACATATATTCTCTGATGGCTGATAAGGGGTTGAGTCCATGCTGAAAGGTAGGTGACAGCAGAGGTGACAGCATCACTGTCTCTCTCGCCACCTTATCTTTGGGTACCTGTGGCATCCAGCTGCAGGAACTTTGCATTTTCTAGCCCACAAGCAGGGCCTGACTTCTACAAGAGCTCCATGTTTTGGCTGCAGAAGCCTGCTGCAAGGTGTCTGTGGTCCTCCTGGGCTGGTGGAGGAGGCAGAGCCTGGGACCTGGGCTCCTCGGGAAGTCCCTGCTCCCCGGGCACAGGAGGGAAGTGCAATGCAGGAGGGCTTGTTCCTTGTCTTCCTATCAGAGATACCAGCTCAGCACGTCTGAAGAGACAATCTCATCTCTGGCGGGGTGGTGTCTGAATAAAGATGAGCTCCAGGGCGAATCCTCCAGCAAAGGAGTGCTCTGGATATTGTGTCATTTATCACAATAAATATGATGGGCTGCTGCTTGCATTACCTTAGCTAATAAATCCCCCCAGCATCTTCTTCTGGGGACCACTTGCTTTGCAACTGGGGGGGCTGAAACTACAACAACAAAAAATCCCAGCACATCAGGCCTGTCCTAATGATGGAGTGACTGCGGATTAGCTTTTAAATGAAGTGCATGCTTGTTCAGAGAAACTTCCCGGATTTGCAGCAAGGGATCGGGAAATGAGAGGCTGAGGTCTGCCTGGGCTCCGAGCCAAGGCACCGCTAGCTCTGCTTCTGTAGCCCAGAGCTCCCCACTTGGTATGGCCTCAAGCATGGGATCAAGGGGACACATCTTCTGCGAGGTCCTCGAGAGTGGGAAAAGCCATGACGGCTGGTGGCATGCCATGTAGGCCAGCCAGGGGTCCTGGTGGTGACCAGGGTCCCTGAGGCTCAGTCCCATTGAGCTGACTTGCTCCTGGTGGGTCCTCAAGTGGATGTGGATGGTGGGCTCCTAAGGAAGGTTCACATAGCAGGTGAGGTTGAACATCTCCCACTGAGCGTCGCTGGCAGCAGAGGTGGCCCTTCCGCTCTCCGCATGTCCCTCAACACGTATGCAGCCCCAAGGCCACCATGCAGGCAGGCAAGGGGATTATTTCTATGCTACCTTGAATGATGAGGTCCTCCTCTCTGGACAGAGCATGGGCAGTCACCCTGTGTCACCACAGAAGGGGATGAGGATGACAACTCCCACCCATGCTCTCCCACCATCCTTCACAGGTGGCCCTGGCACCTTCACAGCCAGGTCTACACCAGGTCCAGGACACGTTCCCTCTGTGTTACACAAGAGAGCAACAACCACCAAGCCAGAGGCAGCATGGGGAGAAGCAGCTCCCCAGCCCTCCTTCATGCTAAATTATTTACAGTAACAGATAGCACATCCCACTTTGTAAACTTTGATTTATGTAACAGGTTTATAGCCCTGACACCGTAATCACACTCCCCAATCTCAGCAGGTAACTGAGAGCTCCCTCGGAAACGAAGCTCTGGCTCAAACACAAAATAACTCAGCAAGAAATTGCACGGGGCTCCGAGCGGAGAGCGGGATGCGAGCAGGAGGTGAGCTGGGGCCGGAGGGCTGCTCCATGTATTATTCATCCCGGCTCGTGTGCATGTGTCTGCTCCCCCCCAGGTCTGGGGACAGTGTGTAAATAGATTTATGAGTAGAAAGGCAGCACATTAAACAGTTTAAGTGTCTTGGAGTCCATCCTGAAGTGTATTATTGCTCCAGTGTTTTATCACACTGCAGAGGACCGGTCTCCATAAATTAGACCCAGTGCTGTAAATCGCACAGATCGGAGTTTTAGTCAAGAACTTGGGTAAACAGTTTGTGACACCAGCTGTCACCCACCCGCGCGCCCACGGACCACCGGAGAGAGCAAGTCCCAGTGGGGCCGGGGCTCTGCCCGTCACCCCTGGCTCAGCTAGGAGAGCAGCTGGTGGCTTCTGGTGAAGAAGGGGAGAAGGGGCTATGTCCCCTAGCGTGGGGGACATGGGAGAGCCCAGACCCCCAGCATGGCTCCCTGCCTCTGCCCAACACAGCGGGGACATGGAGAGGGTGGGCTGGCTGGGTGCGTGCTGGGAGAGGTGTGGGAGGTGTTTGGGAGAAGGTAACGATGTCTAGGGGTGGGTGGATGGGTGGAAACGGTGGTAGAATAATACAGGCAGGTGGATAGATCGATGCATACAGTGATAGAAAAATGTATATGGATGAATGGGTCTGGTGATGGAAAAGTCATGGCTGGATTTGAGGACCGACTTGCTGTCTCGGTGGCTTGGGCGGATGCGGGGGCAAGCGCTGCTGCTGCAACAGCGAGCCTTTTGTATTCACCTGATCAGCATCTCTCCCGTGCAGCCCATCTTGCTCCTCTCCCTCAGCCCCCCTTTTCCCTCCATTGTCCCCAACTGCCCGGCTCGTCACCCCACTCCTGGTTGGGGCCAGCACCCGGCCCCAGCCTGAGCTCAGCCTGGCATCTGATCCAAACAGCAGATAAATGTCCCCTGGAGGCACAAGTGAAGCCGCTGATAGAAATGTGCAGCTTACATTGCGAGGCGACAATATTTCACCTTATCAGCACTAAGTGCCGTGATAACCCATAGTTATTGCTGCTGCCTGGTGCCAGACTGCGCAGCACCGGAGCATCCCATGGCCTCTCCAGGGACAGTGACAAAGCATCTTGTTCTTCTCCCAACAGATCCCAGGGAGAGACACATGTGGACTGAAGCCACTGAGGGGTTGATCCTTGGGATGAGGTGGGCTTTTGTGGCACATCAGCTCAGCCACTCTCCCCAGCTTGTCGAGCTCCAGCCCGTGCCACTATTGGGGTCAGCACCCCTGGGAGAAGCACATCCCCTTGCTAGGGTCACAAGAGCCCCCTCCCCACACCCACCTTGATGATGTCTTCGTTGTTGGACTTGCATTCGACCATAGCCGAGACGTCCACGATGGTGCCGCTCAGCTCAATGGCGATGACCTTCACGGGAATGGCCACTGTCCGCCCCGTCAGGATGGCCGTGTTGATGATTTCGGTGTCCTGGGGACGGGGTGCAAAGGGGACCATCATGTTAGAGGACAGCCTGTCCCCCCGGGGTCAGATCCCGGCTGGCCCCTCTCCTGCTCCAGTCCTCGAAGGACTTGGGGCAGGGGAGAGAGGGGGAATGTATGGATGTATAGGTGCTATGGGGCAGATGAGCTGGTGGGAGATCCCTCAGGGGGACCCAACCCATCCTCCACATCAAAGCAGATAAGCTAAGCAGAGGGCAGGAACCCGCTCACCATGGCCAGGGGCACGATGGCCCTGATGTCCCTCTGGATGACTGTCAGCTCCGTCACCACCTTCTCCAGGTCAGGCGGGGGGTTGCGGCCCCGGTAGTCGATGTGCCACATGATGCGGCGTGTCACCGACTGGCTGGTGAAGTTCTCCATCTCGAAATCCAGTTGCATGATCTCAGATGAGGAGTCCCCATCCCTGGGCAAGGGGACAGGAGGGGGACAGAGTGAGCTGGGTGCCCCGGGTCCCACAGACACCCTGGGATCAGCATCGGACAGTCCCCTCTAGCGATGCAGAGCATCCCCCAGTGGGTCTCTTCTCGGTGTACCCATGCCTGCCACAGGCACCATGCTGTGGGTATCACCACGATGCTTGCTACCAAACACAGCGGCCCTGATCTTTCCCGTCTGCCAGGGACTGCTCCAATGGGAGCCTGCAGATTCCTATGGGAATCTTCCCAGCGGGAGAGAGAAATGCATTTCACTGTCTCTCTCCAGCAGGAGAAAAACCTCAGCGGCTCAAGCAGGCACTCTCCCAAGGCTGCTGGGTGATATATTATCACGGTGTGAGTGCGTGGCCACGGCCCCAGGGGACGGTGGGTGGCTGCAGGTGCTGCCCTCGTCTCCCTGGGTCTGTCTTCCCAGCAGTGTGGCTGGACTTACCACCCTGGGCTGCTCCCACCTCCACGCTCATCTCCCGCAGGTCAAACCCCAAGTGTCCTACACTCAGGAGGGCAGTGTGCTCGGGGACGACAAGTAAGTCCCTATACAAAAGCCTAGCCCAAGCTCTTGACTTTACAGCCCCTTCCAAGGGGATCACATGGGGAAACTGAGGCATGGGAGAAAAGTTCAACACAGACAACAGATGGGACAACAGGGAGCTGGGACTCGGGGTAGGGCTGTCCCCCAGCCTGCACAGGCAGGCTTGGGGATGCATGGGGTGGACGGGCAGGGGATGGGGGAGGTAGGCAGGACCAGCAGGGGATAACGGCCCCAAGACCATCAGCTCATCAAAACCCCACGCAGTTAATGCCGCTGCTGAGGACAGTAGGACCCGAAGCTAACAGGGAGCAAACTCTGGGGCATCCCCGAGGCAGGACGGGATGGAAAGTCTGCATGCTGCCAAACCAGGCACACAGTGCCAGTCTAAGGGGATGAGGGGACTCAGCAGCTGGTGTCCCTTGTCCTCTGTGTCACAGCTTGGACACAGTCTGACGGCAGCAGCATAAATCACTCTTACACCCCATCCCTATGAGCAAACCTCCCCAGACGCAATCCTGCCCTCCCATCTCTGTGTCCAACCTGCAAATCCCTTGGGGGACTCAGGATTCAACCCCCCCCCGCCCAAGTCAAACTTCTCCAACACTCCCCAAAAACAGAGCATCCCCAGGGGACACCCCAGAGCCTCCACGAACCGCTGAGCCAGCAAAAGCCCCCCCAGAGCAGGAGGAGGGAGGGGGGCGAGGAAAGGTGAAATCCCTGCGGAAAGGGAAGCCAGGACCGGCTGCGCTCTCATCTCGCAGTGTAGCAGCTATTGAGAAGGTCCCATCGATCTAGGGATGCAGGATACAGTCAGGTTTCTCTCTGATAAATACCTAATGAGTGAAAGGGAGCAGAGAAATAGGAGAGCAAGAAGCCGGGGCTGGTCCAGGCCATGGCAAGCCCTGCTCCCTTGTCCCGTGGCAGGGACGATGGGCTTTGCAGTGGAGCTGCCACGCAAGGGCTGGTGGGGTCCTGCTGGGACTTTGTGCCCCCAAGGCAGCTATGGGGGTGCAAGGGGAACTGCCAAAGGCTACCTGGTCTGAAGAAGGGAATTGGGCTGCTCACTGCCTCTTCCGACACGGACATATTAAATACAGCCAGGAAGAGCCAGGTTCAAAGGCAAACCAGAGCTGCGGCTTCGGCGCTGGGACTTCTCACCATGGGGTGCCCCTGGGCATCCCAGGAGCCCTGCCAGGGGACAGCCACCATCATCTGCCCTCCCCGAGCATCATCTACTCTCAGCCACAGCAGAGACAAGAGCTGGGCTGCTCACATTGGGGGAATAACTTAGGATGCAGCTGCTGGGGGTGCAAAACATCCAAAATTGGCCATTATCACCCCAAAGCTCAGGGCCCTCGCCCCCTCCCCGCACAGCCAGCGCTGCCAAAAGCCCCCAGAGCCCCGGCGAGGCAAACTCCTCCGGCTGCACAGCCCGGAGGGCAACACGGCTTTGAGTCATTCATACTTTCCATTCCGTTAATATTTGATGGAGTTGTTTGTCTAAAAGGTGATTGTAATCACTTTAAATTCATCCTCCGTCTCTAACCTTTCCAGGCTGATTTGAAGCGGCGGCGGCAGACGGGCAGAGGGGGAAGGGGGAGCGGAGAGGATCTCGCTGCCGGCAGGTCTGGCAGCCACGTGCAGGGGTGCTGGGGTGGCCATGCAGAGGATGGGGGGGGCTCATGGCCCCCGGAACACTCCAATGTCAGCCACAGGGACGCTCCAATGTCAGCCACAGGGCTGTGGGCTTGGATGCCGCTGTTGCATTTTGTATCTGAAAGCAATGGTGTGGGGTAAAGGAAAATCCACCCTCTGGGTAAGCCCTTTGGAGGGGTTTCTGTGCAGACAGCTTTTGAGCTCACGTTTGAAGTAGTCAGAGCTGAGGATCTTCTTTCTGCAAGAGCTCGTCCCCAGCGTCTCTCAGTTATGGGGTAAGGGCAGAGATATGGGGAGTTTTCTAACGCAGGGGGCAGGAACGGCTCAAGCACATCAACTCGCTTTAACCCACCTCCTGGACATACTTGTCTCCCTTTTCCCAAAGACACAGTGATGGAGATATCACAGCCTGGGAACAATTGTTTTCCAGCACTTCAGAGTCTTTCCTGTTGGTGGTTTTGACCCCGAGCCCATCCCCTGCCCTTGCTCACCATGTCCTGCTCACATGGATGCAAGGAGCAAAGCTGCCCCTCACCCTCGCAGCCTCTGTGCGCTCACAGGCCAGTCCCGTGTCTCCTCTTCTCCAGGCTGAGCAGCTTCTGGGTTTTCAACTCGGCTTTGTGGGTCCTCGCCCCTTCAGATCATCCTCATTTCTCTCCCCTGGACTCTCCTGAACAGACCCGAGCCTTTCCCAGAGCCCCAGGGATGAACATCATCCTTGTGTCAAGCAGAACTGGCTCTGCCTGTCTCAGGTGCTGCCTTAGTTCATACTCCCCATCCGACACTCATCCATCACCTTAGAGTCCAGATGGGACCTTGCATGGGGACTGCTCCTCTTCCTTCCCGGAGGAGACACCAGGATAGTCAGCAAAGAGCTACTGCCTCTCAGGGTATTAAAACTTCTTAAAAAATTAAAATACTTCCACCCCAAACTGGGGGATCCCCCCCGGCTTCGCAATTCAGCCCCAAAATCCACCACATGCCCACCAGCATCTGACATGGCCAGGCGATCCCAGCTCAGAGCCAGGGATGCAGCTGCTAAATGGTACCCATGACTTATGAGCGCATTGCTTGAGCCCCAGCTTGGTCGCCTGTGTTGACCATGGAGCAGATCCCACCTGAACGCTCCACCTCACACAGCCCTTTGGCAGCTGCCTGCCTGACCACAAACCTGCCCACCTTGGGCCACAAAACCCGCCTTCACCTGCCCTTTAGCCAGCTACACTGTGCTGGCCGAGGTTAAAAACCACACAGAAAATTAAGCCCTTCCCACATCGGTGCAGGACCTACCCCGACCTCAGCTGGACTGAGAGTTTGACCCCAAAATTGCTTATCCCCCTTCAGTGCCTCCAAGTCCCACGGTCCGAGCTGTGCACTGCCGTGCCTCAGTTTCCCCTGCCAGCACCCACATGGCACCGTAGCCAACCAGGCACCCAGAGTGGGGACGAAGGCAGAGCTGCTTCGGGCCAAACCCCAGCAATTTCCCCAACTCCCCCGGAGCTGGGGGAGGGACAGGGGGGTCCCTTACCTGGGCCCGGCACCATCCGCCCTGGCCACATCGACGGTGGCAGTGGAGTGCTTGCCGCCCGTCAGCAGCTCCGAGCTCACCAACCACTGCCCACTCCTCGACTTGGTGCTGAGCAGGTTGACGCCTTTCTTGGCCTTCACCCTGCAAAGAGCAACAGTCAGGGCCAGACCCTCAGTCCCGGGCACCCCTGGACCCCCCCGGGCACCCTGCCATAGGCGCAGGGGGTGGGTTTTTTCCCCCAGTCCCTCCTGGCTGTCGGAAACATCATCCAGGTTGGCAGCAACCGCCGTGGGGCTGAGCCCACCCCAGCCCTTCTTTTTCATAGGATTTTGTCCCCCCCATCACCCCTCCAGCAGGAGTTTGGTCCCCCCACCCCAGTGCTGCTCCCCAGGACAGTAACACCCCTGTGGGGCTGGGCATCCCCGGGACAAAGGACAGGAGAGCCTGGAGTGCCATGTCCCCCATGCCAGGGGCTCACTGCTGGCCCAGTGGCCACAGGGACACTTGTAAATGCCCTTTGAAGAGATGTGACCGGGGCTCATCCCCCCCATCCTCAGGGACATGCAGCAAGGGGGGGTCTCCCCATGGACCTCCCCATACTGGGGTGCTCCGCACTAGGAGGTGGGCACAAGAGCAGGATGCGGGTAGACACAAGGAGCCCCAGCTCACTCCGCAGCAGCCCCGTGGCCATACCACACCTTGTCCCCAAAATGGCTCTGAACAAACCCACATCTGCTGGCGGGGCCCTCATCCCAGTGCAACTGGGAGGGCAAAGGCAGCAGACCATAGTGGTGATGCAGAGGTGGAAACCCTGGGTGGACAACCTTTCCCTTCCCTCCAAGAAGCTCCCACTGCAAAGTCCCAGAACGTTGCAAAACCACATCAGCTGCTCCTACAGCCTCCCTCACCTCGCCGAAGCCCTGCCAGACCCGGTCCAGCCTCCAGCAGGTCCCAGAAACACAACACACCCTCCCCATCCTCTCTTCCCCTCGCACAGCCCAGCCGAAACAACCACCCCCTCGAAAGACGGCTGCTCCTGGGGTGGGGGCGGCCCCAGGACCTTACCTGAGCGTGAAGTGCTCCACCGTGGAGTTGGACATCAGGTAGAGGAGGATGCTCAGCACCTCGCCTGGCTTGAGGGGCTTGTCGGGCAGGCGGATGAAGACGTTGCCGTCCAGCCGATGCTCCTGCATGGGCTGCCCGGGGGGGGGCTGCAGGAGGCTGACGCTGCCGATGCGCAGCAGCGGGTGCTGCGTGGGACCCTCGGTCCTGGCCCCCCCAGCCCCACGGCGGGGGGCCATCTCCCCAAGGCACTGGCCGGCCCCGTCGGGGGCATGGAGGGTGTAGTACAGCTCGGCTTGCTGGCTCTCGCCCGGCACCTCCAGGCTCTCGGGGCTCTTCCGTCTGCCCAGCGGCACGGCCGGGGGGCCAAACCAGGCGTGGGGCAGCTCTGCCTGCACCAGGCACATGGCCAGGCTGCCCCGCAGACGACACGAACTCTTGATCTCGCGGGCGTCGCGGAAAGCGTGGAGCCGCACGCAGGGCAGCCGGTCGGTGACGTCGAAGTCATCCCAATCCCGGCCGGCTACGTAGAAGAGCACTTGGACCACGGGCTGATTGGCCACCAGCCGGGGCTGGATGATGAAGGCGCGCACCTTCCAGTTGACGGTGAGGCGGTCCGGGACCTCCAGGGTGCTGGAGGGCTGCAGCTGCTCCTTGGGCAGCACCAGCCCCGTGCTGAAGGGCCCCAGGGTGACGTTGAGGACGGGCAGCTCCTTGGTCTGGAAGACGACGAAGGGCTCGGCGCGTTGCAGCGGGGCACTGCCGTTGCCCACCGGGCTGGCTCCCACCTCCTTGAGGAAGAAGGCCAAGCGGGTGTTGGACAGGCGGTAGCTCACGGGCAGCGTGATGGCACCGGGGGTCTCAGCGGGCTCGGGGCTGGGTGCTGGCCCCTTGGCGTGGGCTGCGAAGGGGATGGAGAGTGCAGGTTAGCATGGGGCATCCCCCTCCAGAGCATCTCCTGAGCCCCAAAGCCGGGAGAGCAAACCCAGGTGGGAGCGGTCCAGCCCCACGGCAAGGAGGAGCTGCTGCTTCAGACCCCAGACCCCTCGCAAGGGCAGCAGGAGTCTAGCTGGGTTTCTCTCCTGCAAACTAAAAACGCAGAAGACCTCCCTGGGACCTTAGCCATCGTTGTGCTTCCCGGTGGGTGGCTCCAGCCTCACCAAACCCACCCTCAGCACGGGATGGGGTGTCTAGCGAGGAGGGGTGCTCGGGGGCTGCCCAAGACTGGGCCAGGGTGTGTTGAAGCCGCATCCAACCTCGGTATTGCCCCTGGGGACCCCAAAGTGCTGGTCACCCACCCCGGCACGCTTGCCAGGGCACTGGCCGAAACAGCACAGACCCACTTATAGAAATAGGGCACAACTGGCTACACCCCTGCTTCCAAATGCACAGAGAAAAGGATGCTGAGTTTCTCCAGAGACTCCTTACCAAAAATTAGGCAGGTCCAGGCTAATTTTTGGCTGGCAGATCCCATCAAGTATCTATGATCAAGGCTTTCCTCCTGCTTTTAGCTCCCAGATCACACGAGGAAGGTGACTACATCAGCTTCTTCACCCCAGACCCGCTCCGTCCCCATGGGCTGCCCGTAAGGGCGGTGTCACAGCTGGTCTGTCACCTGTCACCCACCCAGGAGTGCCACCCACACGGTGCTGTCCCTGTGCACCAAAGCTGGCCCAACCCCAATTTTTCCAGGCATGGACATGACCTGGTGGAAAAGTGATGGAGATGATGTTGGTGCCACTTTGTGCAAACCCCAGCAGTGCCCAGGTCTGACAGCCCTTAGGAAATCCCTTTTGTCCTTCATTTTGACCATTTTGCTTTAAAAAAAAGGAATAAACATCATAAAGGCAGAGCAGGCAGCCACGGCACAGGCAGCCACGGCACAGGCAGCCACGGCACAGGCAGCCACGGCACAGGCAGCCACGGCACAGGCAGCGTGCAGTGCCTGCTGGCCACGCATTCCCAGGGGCTGGAGCTGCCCGAGCCCCTTGGACGGAGCCGGCCGGCTACCCCACTGCGGCGGCGGGCAAGCAGAGAGAAACCCCATGACAATCTTTCTGCTAAAGCAGATGCTGCGAAAGGCAGTCGGTGTGGAGCCGCACCGATGGCACGCGTTCTGTCGGCAGCTGCGGGAGCCTGGAAGACATCTCAAGGTCTTTGCATCCGCCAGCGGCTGCCAGCGATTCCCAGGAGGCCTGGGTCCCCCCCCGCTCCCCTCGGCTCTCTGCCAGCCCCCCGCACCCCACGTTCCCGGCGCTGATTGCAACGGCTCCCAAGCGACTCCCAAGCAGGAGAGCCCAAATTACCCGTGTCAGACGGCGACGAAAGGTGCGGATGTGGCGGCTCGGCTGCCGGGAATGGCTCAGCCCCCTCCCCGGTGGGGGCTTCAGAGCGTGCCAGGAACCCAAGGCTTTCCCCAGCTGGGAGCATGGCCTTGGCTGGACCCCCCAGGACTGAAGGGGACCCCGCAGCCCACCCGGGGAACTCTCTGCTGTGGTGCACAGGGCAGTTAAGCAGCTTAGAGGGCTCATAAAAGGATTAGCACTCGATACGGGGACGGGCAGCATCTGCAGCTATGCAGCCTGGGAGAAAACTTGTCTGAGAGCCAGGCAGAGAATTCCCCGGGGCCGGGCGGATGCTGGGGACACGCTGCTGGCATCACCAGCGAGACCACCATGCCGGCACCGCCGTGGGCACAGCTCCGGCTCCTGCCACGCTAACCCTGCTCGCCACCGGCTGCGGAGCCTGTCCCGCTCGCCTGCTCTGTTTTCCCAGCTCCTGGAGAGCCAGGAGCTGCAGGAGACGTGCTGAGCCCCAGAAAGCACCCACGGGTGCCACTCTGCTCAGAAATAACCACCAGCGAGGGGCCTTCTGCTCCTCCAGCTCATGGAGGTTGCTTTCTGCCACAAAACGTGAAGGTTTACATCCTCCCTGCATCCCAGTTGACACTGCCACGGCTGCTCCTGCCATCCCCAGCAGTTAGAAAAGGGGATTTTTTTCCAAGGCATGAGATTATTTGCAGAAAAGGATCCACCAGCTGGAGTGACATGAGCCTGACCACTTGTGTGAGGTACCAGCAGGACCGAAGGAGGCATAGGCAGCCAGGGAAAGAGGCTATGTTTAACTGACTCGTTGAAATAGCATCAGGTCCTATCCCTTAAAAATCTCTCAGGTTTGGGGAAAGATCAGGTCATTTCACAAAGAAAACCCACCCAAAACCCACCCGACTCAATGCCCGGCTCAGCCCCGAGCAAAACCCACCCTTGGGATGGTGCAAAACGCCTGGTGTCACCCCCTGTCCCTTGGGTGGGGGGACAGGAGAGCCTCTGTGCCACCCCGGCGAGCACCCAGCCCGCACCCAGCTGCCTGCCGGCGAGGGGCACCCGCTGCCACCCACCGCACCGGGAGGCCAAAAGCAGCTGGGTTTTTGTCTGCAGTTTGGCACCCAGTCCCAGCTCGCGGCAGAGACCCCCAGCAACCGGCTCCTTCCTCTTTGCCATGGGGATTCTCTGATGGCAAATAAGGGTTGTATGCCGGGGGGGGGCAAGGAAAGCCCCTCTCCTCTCTGCAGCCGGGCAGAGGAGACGTGTGCTGGGGACCCTGCTCGACTCAGATAAGCCACCACGGCAATCGGCAGCTCGGCGTGGCCAAGGCCTGCTGCGGTGGGGATACCTGGGGTGGCCCTGGCACCGAGCCCACGCACAGACCTGCACCCCAGCCATGCCGGATGGGGGAAAGGAGCGGGGATGAGCTGGGATGGAGATTAATGCGACGGTCACGATTAGTTCAGCGCAGGCAGATTGCCGGCACCCGGAGAAGCTATTTCCTTCCACAGACAAAATGCATTTAAATGATGCTATAATCTGTCGCCAGGAGGGGGACGGGACCGGCGCCTCCGTTCCTTGGTCATAAACTAATCCTGCCGGGAGAGGGTCTAACCCAGCCGCATCCAGCCTGGGGTGGGTGCCAGGAGAGTGGATCACAGCCCAGCCCAGCTCGAGCCTCTGCGCCACGGAGGGACAGAGGGTGGGGAGGGAAGGAGAAGGGGGAAGGAGATGCATGGCTGTATGGATGTGTGGCTGCTGGCTCGGCAGCAAAGAAGAAAGGGTGGATAAGGATAGATGAACCAGCAGAGAGAATGGAGGGTGCCTAGATGGATGGATGGATGGAGATAGGCAGATCAGAAATGGCTAGACAGCAAAAGAATAGCTCTCGGAAGAGGGAGAACAGGCGATGGATGGAAGGATGGATGGACAGCACAATGGCTTAAGAGACGGAAGGAAGGATGGAAGGAAGGACGGAAGGAAGGACAGACAGCACAACAGCTCAGGAGATGGAAGATGGATGGAAGGAGAAAGGGTGGATGGAAGGATGGACAGACAAGCAGAATAGCTCGGGAGACTCCAGCCCCCACGCCACTGTTTCCAGCCCCTGCCCTGATTTCTAGCAGCCCCTGGGAGGGAAGGTGGCTCTCATGCCCCCACCTCTGGCTGGGTTTGGGGGGACAGAAGGGTTAAGCCCTGGTCGCTCTGCAGTCCGCTGTGGTTAACGGGATTTGCAGCGCCTGACCTGCATTCCCGGGTTTATTAGGCTGGCGCAGAGGGGACCATATGGTCCTTCCACCCTCGCAGCTCAGCACCGCAAGCAAAAAAAGCAGATCTTTGTGCCTGCCCAGGCTCCGACTGGCCCCGGGGCTGCCTGGACCCCCCAGGGCTGAGGAGCCACCCCAGCCCCACAGCGGGATGCGACAGGACTCCTGTGCGTCCCCTCCTTCCCACCCCACGGCAGCCCGCGTGACCTGTGACCCACAGCAGCGAGAGGGGGAAAGAGAGGGAGATGGAAACACAACTGCCAGCGACCCCCTTGCCGAGCCCCCACATCTGCCCAGCCAGATGTGCCCCACACCGGCCGCAGCCGCCTGGCCAGATGGGCTGATCTGCTCCCCCCCGCCACGAGGGCACGTGGGGACAGCAGCAGCACCCTCCAGCCATGCCTTAAAAATCAAGAAGACACCCCCCCTCTCCCCAGGCCAAGGGGTCTTGATGCTTCTGGGGGTCTGCAGCACCAAAAAGCCCTCCCTGTCCCCCCTCGGTGAGGGCTCCACCGCAGGGTTTTGGTCACCGCCGGCCACCCTCCTGCTCCATGCCCCCTGCTTGGGGATGCTGGGGTCAGACAGACTGACGGACACATGGGAGAAGAGGCTGACGGACAGACTGGACGTAGCTATGGCTGACGGGGGACACCGGCTCGTTCGCCTTCCCTTCTTGCCCCACATCCGCAGCAAACGGGGCACAGGGGGAATGCAGCTCGGCCCCCCCATCCTGCCCCCACTGCAGCCTCATCAGCCCCGTTCCTGCTTCCACCCATCGTCCCGAGGCCGAAGAGCCTCCTCCTCCTCTTCCCCTTATCTAGCACCGATAGCCAGCACTGAGCTCCAGCTTAGCCCCAGCCGTCTGCCATAGGGATCGCTTTAGCAACGCTCCAGGGGGGATCTTTATCCTGGCTTATCCCGTGGGATGTGGCGGGGGGCTCCCAGCACGTATATCCCCACTTAGCAGGGGAAGAGCATATAGGAAAAGCACTGGAGAAGAGGGAGGAGATGTTTGAGGTCATGCCAGGCGGGTTAAAACCTCTCATGATTTTAACAGGCGGCACTGGGGGCTTGGCATATCAACGGACCAAACGCAGCTCCAAGGGAGATCCCAAAATACCAGCGATGTGAGACACCAGCCCCGGCTCCTGCCCGGCCACTGCCACGCGCTGTGGCCATAGCCCATGCCAGCCCATCGCAGCTGGCCTTCCATGGTGGTCCCACCTCAGAGCAAGCAGGGAAAGTTGTCCGTAAGGCAATGACTTGAGCTGACACGACGATAAAACCCTCACTAAATACATGGGAAGGGCTGTGGGGTGGGATGGCGGGGGGTGGCAGGGAGCTGTATTATCGTCCCTAGCAGAGGGCTTCACGCTGGCTTCAAACCCAGCTCGGGACTCCTTTGGAGGGGTTTCGGTGGTCACCAGTCGCTGGGATCCCTCACCGCGGGAAGAAAAGGCCAGCAGGATTCCATCAGTGGTCCAAAACCCCGGACACAGGCCCTGGGACCCTGCAAATCACAGCAGCCCAGGGCACAGCTATCATCTCCGGTTCTCTGCAAACACAAGCAGGGGATGCTTCTTCCCCTGGCCACAGGGCTGCCGGCACCGCCGGGACTGCTAGTACTCCCATTCTCCCTGGATCCAGCCCAATATCAGGGTGACGAGGTGATGATCCTATCCCTGAATCAGGGAGATGAGGGCAGGACATGCTGCTGCCTCAGTTTCCCCACGTGGGTCAGCACCCAGATGAGACAATGGGGTGACGGATCTGCCCGAAACGCCGAGAGCCGGGGAACCACAGCAAAACCCTGCAGCCCCCGAGGATGAAGCCCAGCCTGGCTATTTCCCACCAGGCCACCAGCACAGTTGTCCAACTACTGTTTCGTTTCAAGCCAGCATAAAGCCACCCCGCTCCCCCGAGCATCCACAGATCCCCAGCCGAGGCTTCAGAGCCCCAAAACCTGGTGGTCCAGGTTTTGCCCCCACAGCCAGCAGGGCCAAGCACAAAGGGGAAACATGGGCAGCAATGGCCCCAAATACCAGGGATGTCCCACATCTAGAGCTCCCAGGGATGTCCCACACCTGGAGCTCCCACATCTGGATGTCCCAACAGCTGGCTGCTCCTGCTAGAGGTGGCCCCGGCTCCCAGGGAAGAGCCAGGCTCGTGCCCCATCTCCCCACCCGACCTGAGGACGGGCATCGCACCCATCCCTTTCCCTCCCTGCAGCACTGATCCCTGCCACGTTACACACCCACCCAAGTGGGGTCAGCACCTCCAAACGCCCTAAAAAAACAACAAAAAGGGGAAACGGAGGCATCCACACCTCCACTCAGTCAGCCCCGACACAAGCTCCGCTCCACTCCACGCTTCCACACACCCAGGGAAAAAACCACCCAGTAATAAAACACAAGTCGAAATTAGAAAATACAAGCGAGCCCCTCGTGGAAACCTCCAAAATGTTTCCCAGCAGCCAGAGCCTTGAAAATTGTTTTCGGCAACATAAAAGACAACAAGCTCTCCCTTCCCTCCAACGCGCCGACAGCCTCCATCTCCAGTCCCAGCTAATTGGAACTCAATTAAGTGAATAATTGTTACAAATGTAAAATTACCTTCCCCTGGCACATGGCGGTGAGACACCCCGGCTGCGGACACAGGGAAGGGAGGGACATAGGGATGCTCCCGGCTCCCAGCTCTGCCCATGGCTGCAGCGGCGATGGGGCGACAGGGCTGGGAACCCCCGTGGTACCAAGGACCGCAACATTCAACCCAGGAGGTTAAACTGGTTCAGGCTTCCCAAAATCAGCCCAGAGTAGGAACTGAGTGGGTGCTGGCCAGGAAAAGTGAATCAAGTCTTTCTGTGAGCAGCAGCATTGGCTTAGGAGTGGATTCTCTAGTGTCTAATACAGGGTTGTGCTTATGCCTGGTGGGTACTGCTATATTCTCCTTTCTTTTAGATTCTTGAGACTTCTCCCTTCAAAAGATCCAGCCCAGCTTCATCAGCAGAAGGAATAAAATAAGAAATGCTGGTGGGACTCAGCCCCAGGCCAGCACACAACCTGTATTTCAGGGCCAGCAGCACTAAGCAAAAGGGAACCATCCCAGCGCCACGCCAGGCTGCGGTGCTGAGCTCTGCATTTCCCCCAGGAAATTATTAAAAGGGAGGGGAAAAAAAAGCAAGGAACCTAAAGGAATAAATAAATATGGCCTAAATGGGATGTGCCGTGCAGAGGCGCAGCCTGCCATAAATTCCTGGAGCAGGCAAGGCTTTTACGCGGCAGCTACTTTAGAGCAATTTCCACAAATCACGGCAAGGGACAGGCCGGGGGACAGGAGGAGAGGGCCTTTACAGAGGAAGAAGAAAAATGAAGAAATGAATTAAAAGGGGGGGGAAAAAAGGATGAGGAAGTGCCTGACCATGAATGTCCACAGGGATGCCCAGGGGCTCTGAAAGGGGTGAGGGGACCAGCCCCGGGATAAAGCCAGCAGCGCTTGAGCCCCCAGCACATGCTCTGGTGGGTCCTGGGCTGGTTCCCCCCCATGCTAGGTTCCTCCCATGCCGGGAGCTGGGAACAGCCCCCCCAGTAGCAGGTGAGCACAGATGGTTTCCCCAAATAACCCCCTCCTGGAGCCAGAAGTGGGACGACAGGCAGCAAGGGAGAGCCCTGAAGGGTGGCCTGGGGAAGCAAGGACAGGGACAGCAGCTCCCGAGGGAGGAGCCCCCAGCATCACGGTGTTGGGGCAGAGGTGATGCTGTGACACACACACCCCCCCCCCAAAGCCACATGTCCTGCTTGGATCCCCCCCTGTCCCCTCTCTGTCCCCTCCCACTATAGCCAGGAGCACGAACATCCTCCCAGCACCCTCCAAAACTGAACACCAAATATGCCCCCCAGGCTGTGCCAAGTGACACGTTTCAGACTGATTAGACACCGATTAATTTTCCCCCCGGTGACGTGTGTTAGGCTGCGTTTGGAGCCGGAGTGGGATTCGATTCCAGAGCACGAGGAGCCACAGATAAATCCAGCCCCAGACCCCAGCAACCGGGGCTGCGGTCCGGCATCAGCCCCAAACCACATCCCACCAGCCCCAGCAGCAGAGCTGGGGACAGGCACTGGGCCAGGGACTTCACCAGTTCAGCACTTTGCCACCCAGCAAAGCAGGCACAGCATCAAACACACGCAGCTCGAATACATCCCCTTCCTTTTTTAATTTAGCTGGTACCTGGGGAGGAGTGCATCCAGCAACCACACCTAGCCGGCAGTGGCGGGTATTGCATTTTCAACCTTATTTATCTTCAAGAGGGAAAACGTAGCTTTTCCTTAAAGAAAAATAAATTAAAAATCAATTAATTCTCAACTTTTGCTAGTCCTGGGGAAGAGCCCAGCCTCACTGAGCCCGTTTAATCAGGGCAAAACCTGCCCCATTAACCCTTGCAGGAGACGGGAGGTGACAGCACCTGAGAGCAGGGGCAAAGCCACCCCAGCAGCATCCGCTTGGGCTTTTAGCAGAGCTATTGAAAAATCAAGGATGGCAAATATTGTCCAAGTGATGGGAAAATGCTCGCCAGCAGGAGTCGACGGCTTCATCAGAAGATTGCGAATTGCCTTGATTACGGTATCCTCCCAGGAGGCCAGACGAGCGAGCGAGGGGCTCAGCACCCAGCTGGCAGCGAAGGATGTGTGCCCAGCGGGGAGCAGCAACAGGTCAGGCAACAGCTTTGGAAAAATGAAGGGACTGGTCCCCAGGAGAGCCACATCCCCCAAACCCAGGGGCATTTGGGGGAGAGGTGACAGTCCATAAATCCCCCAGCCCAGCTGGTGCCTCCCCCGGGGCGGGCATCGCTGGGCCACCATCAAATGTGGCTGGAGGACCCTGTTTCTCCCAATTTTCAGGGAAATGGTGACCTCCAACCTCCTCTCCCCTTGGCAAGGAGCACCAGGACCTGCCTCACTTCACACCATTGAACTATTTCTCTATCTGGCATAGCATGCAGACAAACTCCCCGAGTGGGACTCTATCCCCAAAGGCACCGTCTGGGGTCCCCAGCCCCATCACAGCATGTCCCACTGCTGGAGCAGCCACCTCCCTCCCTCCCTGGGGAGCTGCTCGTTAGCAGAGCCGTGTATTTAATAATAAAAGACTCTGATTAGATTAGCAAGAGTGACCTTTTCCAGATGGATGGGATGCCCATACGGCGGCAGCAACAGGCGCCACGCGGGAGGGGAACACACCGGCAGCTCGCCGATTCCTCCACACGCCCATCGTGGGCTATTTTGGCCAGGCAATTGAAGGAGCCAAAAAAAAAAAAAAAATCAGTTACACCATGTAAGCACCCCTTCCCTCACCCATCATCTCACTGCACCTCCCAGGATGAGGACACATCCTGCTGCCCACCTCCCTGTTAGAGCTTGTGGGCTACAGGAGGGGATGGAACTGGGACGTGCCAGTGCAATGTTAGGGATGTTCTGCAGGGAACCCCAGCTGGGTTGGTTTTTCCTTTCCTCCTCTTTTTAGGATGCAGAGAAGCTGGGTGAGGAGGGACCTCAGCAGCCAGTCATGGTGGGGTTAATTAAATAGTAGCACTTAAAAATAAATAAATAAATAAATAAAATAAAAGCCAGGTTTCTAAAAATTGCTGAGCAATCCCCAGCCAGGGCGTTGCTGCCACGCAGTACCCTGCCTCAGTTTCCCCCAGCGATACAGCCGGGCTGAGCCCGGGATGCAGTATCGCGCACACACAGACACATGCACACATAAAAGGACAGTTCTGGCCGAAGGTATCGAGGCACCTAACGCATCTTGAAATCCCCAGGGCCAAACCCTGTGACTGATGCTTACCAAAATCATCACTCAAAGGATTTCCATCATGCCACTGATAGCATCCCTCATCCTTTTCTCTTTCCTCAACAACACCGAGAGGACAAAAAGGGGAGAAGAAAAGCCAATTTCCTGGTAGGGTGTCCAGTGTTGCACCCCCATGTCCCAGCACAAGCATCCTGCTGGGATTTAAGGTAGCAGGGTTAGGGGGAGATGGAGTGGGCCCTGGGGTCACCCACGGGCACCCCAGAGCCAAAAGCCTTTCGGCTCTGGGGTGCCCTTGGGTGACCCCCTTTTCTGCGGCACCAAAGGTAAAACTTGTGCCAGGTTTAACCCAGCTCAGAGGCCAGATCCTGCCCTCTCACCTGCCTGCCAAGGCAGGGAAAGGTCGTATTGCCACTTCTCTGCACCTGGCTGGAGCTAAGGATGCTCGGCCGCTCTTGACCCCATCGGCATGGCCAGGATGGGGGGCTGTTAAATGAGCAAATGCCGGGTGTACGTTCCCGGTTTGGGCGTTAAATGAGCAAAAGCTGGGTGTACGTTCCCAGTTTGGCAGCGAGTTATTGTACATCTCCACCTGCTGGTCTGAAAATCCCGGAGCCTGGAGATGCTCTGAGCCGAAACGGGGATGGGGGGTGGTCCGTATCCCCCCCCCCTCCACCAGGGTTGGGGTGCCCTGGCTGGAGCCCCCCACCAGGGATGGAGCCATGGGCCACAGCATCGTCCTTCACCCCCAGCCCCACGCCTGGGACTTGCCCAAGGTGGGATCAAGTGGTGGGAGATACGGGAGACCGCCATGGCCCCATCCCCACCGGCAGCAGGATGGAGGCGTCGGGGCTGTAGGATCCAGCGCAGGACCCCAAGCCTGCCTTGCTTGCCAGGACAGATGCTGAATAACCCCAACACCCCTGGATCACTGCCTCTGGGTGAGTGCTGCCTCCAGGAGAGGGGAAACTGAGGCACGCTGCGGGTATGAGGCTCAGCAGGCAGCAGAGAGAAGACGCAGGAGTCCAGGCTCAACCCCACGGACAGCACAAGTTATTTTGCAAACCGGTGGGTGAATCTCCCCTGTGCCACATCCCGACAGGTCCCTCACAGCTTCACAGCACGACCGCACCGAGCACACACCATTGGCACCCCCACCGTGCCGCAGCCTCGCCTCGGGGTCCGTCCATCCCTCCTGCAAGCTCTGGGGCCACCCCAGGGCCATCCCACCCCAGAGGTGCCAAAAAAACCCTTTCTGGAAGCAGCTGATCCGGGGCCAGCGGCCGAGCAGCTCCCAGTGCCGGCGGGGGAGCGCAGCGGGGGCGAAGCTGGCGTCGAAGGTTGCTCTTAAATAAAAAACAAGGGAAAAGAGAATAAAATACCCCAGGCAGGAGAGCAGCGTGCTGCTTCACCGCTGGTTGACCCCCACCACCAGCCCGAGCCATTTGTAAGAAAGGCTGGAAGAATTAGGAGCTCTCAGCCTCTTTTTCCAGCTCCCTCCGAGACCTTTATTTGTCCAGGAAAGGCCAAGGCGGCAGCGAGGGCAGCTGCGCATCCTGAAAAGAGCCTAAAAACTCCTGGCAGAGGCTTCTCTCTCCGCCAGCACAGGCATCCTCCCGCAGCAGCATGGCGAGACCCGGCCCTGCAGCCGGCACAGGCCACCTTCACCCACTTCATGCCGGCATCGCCGCCACGGGGACCCCCCCCACCCATCGCATCCCCCAGCCCAGGGGCCAGATTTTGCCCCGGTATAAACCAGAGGCCTGACCCACAGGGCTGTTGGTGTCCCAGCAGCAACAGGGGGGAGCTTAGAAATGGCCAGGAGGGGATGGAGAGCAGGGGGCCACATCCAGCCCCTGCACCAGAGGCGATTCCTGATGGATCGCTTGCACGGAGATGTTTCCCATCACCTGCTAGCAAAGCCGACAGCCGCCTTCAGCAGCGCACCCGCCGTGGGGAACCACCGACCCAGACGGTTGAATCTCATCCAGGCAAATTGAGAAGCGGCAGGAGATCGTGCTTCCCCGCCGGCTGCCAGAGCCCTGCCTGCAAACCCCCTGACCTGCTGGTCCCAAAGAGGAGACCTCTGCCCAGCAAACCCTGCCTGGGCAGCACCCCAAGAAGCACCCAGTCTTGGGGTACAGGGGGGCATCATCTGCCACCCAGAAGGATGCTACGTAAAGTTGCGATGCTCGCCAACCTGAAGCATCTCTGCTCCTGCTCCTCTGTTGGGGTCAGAGTTTTTTAAGGGGGGAAACCCCCTGCCAGCTCCCCGCAATACTCCCAACATCCCCCCCTCCTCCTTATTTCACCATTGTGGGTGAGCAGCTCCCCAAAGAGCCTCGGGGGGCTGCAGATCCCCGAAAAAGCCCTTCCTGAGCCCCAGAAGTGCCTTGGCCATGGGCTGCCAGTGCAAAATGGAGTGGGCATGGTCCAGAGACCCCCGCCGGTTCCCGGGGGGATCTTGTTTGAGCGGGGCAGCACAGCCCCCAGGACACGCCAAGCCCACAGCCAGAGCCAGGCTGGCAGGAGGGGTCTGAGTGGTTCCCCCCAAACTGCAAGCAGCCCCCCATTTTCTGCTTGGCCAAGCTGGCTGCCAGGGAAAGCCGCTTTAGCTGGAGCATCCGTGGGGCTTGGTTTTACACAGAAATCATCTGAAGAAACCATCCACGGAAACCAGCCCCGTATCCCCCGGGATGTGTGACCCCTCTTTGGCCTCGCTCGCCAAAAAAAGCCCCCGGCAGCAGGTGCCGGCGTCCCCAGGGCTGTCACCGGGGCAGGCCGGGATGTCACCACAGCTCGGCCATGGCACAGCAGTGATTTGGATGCAACTCAGGGCAAGTGAGCGCAGGCAGCGGGGGGCCCCCCTGCCCAGGCCGCAGGCGGGGGGGCAGCACCGCCAGCCCCAAACCCCTTGCCCCAAAACCTATGGAGGGGGGGGAAATCAGAAAGAAACAGAGGGATGGCAGGGGCTGCACCCCCATCCCCGCACCCCCATCCCCACCCCCCAAAATCATACCACCTCGGCAGTGCTTGCCCTGTTAACTCAGCGCAGGCTGGGAAAGTGCCTGGGTGCGGGTCTGGGAGATAAGCGAGTGGATAATAGCGGATAAAGCCCCTGATCCTCCTGCTAAAGCAGCTCTGCATTAAGGAGACAAGGGGGGGGGGCAAAGCCCCCCTCGCCCCATTTCCCCCCCTGCCATCCTGCTCCCTACCCAGGAAAACAGCCCGCCGCAAGCGCTCGCAAAGCACAAGCTGTCATTTCATTAAGCCAGGAATAAACTCTAATCTTTACCCATTTCGCTGGGGGGGTTGGGGCACAGAGGACCAGGGAAGGTGGCAGCTGAGATTGGAGGGGGGGGTCCCAGCCGGGCACAGAAGGGCAGGGGTTCCCCCTGGGGGTGGGGGGCAGATGGGGCTGGATAGGGGAGATGGGTGCAAACACACCCCCCCCGTATTGCAGACACACACGTAATACATATATTCCGTGTCCCCCCCCCCCCGGTGCCAACAGCACTTACCGGGGAGCAGCAGGGAGCAGAGACAGCAGAGCAGGGTGGCCGGCCCAGGGTGCATCTTCTCCGGAGAGGCCATTGCAAGGTGGGGGGCAGCCAGAAAGCTGGGGGGCCGGCTGGGCCCCGAGCCACCCCCGTGGCAAAAAAAATTTAAAAAAAAAAAAAAAAAAAAGGAATCCAAACCAAGCACCAAAAAAACCCGCAGAAATCCCCTAAATCCAACCACGTGCGAGCCGGGAGCAGCAGCCAACGGCGGAATTTGGGGAGGGGGGGGGACGACCCGGCTCAGATTAGAGGGGGGCTCGGTTTTGGCCCCCAACTCAGCGAGCAGAGCACCCCATCTCTGGTCCCCCACCCCTCCCCACCCTGCACCCCAAATCTACCGCACACCCCCCACCCCCCCAGAGCCTGCAGGGCGACCAGGGGAGCGCCCAGCCGGCGGGGGCGGGTCCCCCTCCTCTTCCTCCTCCTCCTCCTCTTCCTCCTCAGGAGCTGGGGGGGGGGGGGGGCGAAGAAGAGCACGTGTAACCCCCTCCCGGAAAAAAAAAAAAAAAAGATGTGCTGATGAAGGATGATGCTGCAGGGCTAGCAGGTCGCCAGCCCCCCCATGCACAAGAATAAAAATAAGATTTCCAAGCGCGGTTCTTCAAATAAAAAAAAAAAAAAAAAAAAAAGCTGAATTAAAGCGCTCCCCCCAGGAAAAAAAAACCAACCGTAACAAAAAAACCACAACCCAAAGCAGGCGGGTAAATAATTAATCCCAGGCAGATGCAATTAATCGGCGGCAGGAGCAGCTCGGCGGCGGAGTCCCCGCATCCGAAGGCAAAGTTTGGGGGGGGGGCCGGGTGTCGGGGTTCACCCGCTGCCCCCCTGCGGGGGCTGGAAGCGGGGGGACCCGGCCATGAACATGCAAGGGAGGGGGGTCCCCTGCTCCTCTGCCCCCCCCCGCCTCGGATTCAAGAGGAGGGGGGTGCACCCCCTCCTACTCGCCAATAAAATTAGAGAGGGGGTGCAGGGGCCTTGGGGAAAGCGGCAAGTTTGGGGGTTCTGCCCCTTGCCCCCCCCCCCCCTCCGGGCCCCCCCCGCCTGCAGCCGGGGCCGGCCGTGCCGTGCCCGCCGCCGGGGGGGCCCCGCCGCTGGGCGCTCCCGTGGCCGCTCGCCCGGCCGGAGCCGCATCGGGCTCCGGTGGGTGCCAGCGAGGGGAGGGAGGCAGGGGGAGGTGCCTTCCTCCTTCTCCTCCTCCTCCTTCTCCCCCTCCTCTTCGGGCGAGGAGGTGGAAGCCGAGATGCGATTCGATGCCAGGGGATGCAATGCAATGCAGCCCCCCCCCCCCCCATCCCCCAGCAGGTTCCCACTCACCCCACGCACACCCCAGCACCCCCGGGTGCCGCGGAGGGGAGCCTGCACGGCCGGCTCTGCCCTCCCCTGCAATGCAAGGGGACAATAAAAAATAAGGTTTGGGGACACCCCGGGGGGGGGGGGGGCAGAGAGCTGCATCCCCCCCGGGATGGAGAAGACCACCTGGGTTTGGTCCCTTCTCACCACCCTGGGGGGGTTTGGGTCCCTTCCCCATCCCCGCTGTGGCCGGAGTGTCCCCTGCCTCCCCGGCCCCCTCTGCTAGTGTCACCCCGGGGGATCAGCCTTGTCACCCCGCTCCCTGCCGCACTGTGCATGCAGGCAGGGCCCGGCTGCAGCCCCCACACATGGCCGCAGGTGGCTGGGGACCCTCTGTGCCCCCCCCCGGGGATGGGGGATCAAGAATCGCTTTGCCCCTGTCCCTCATGGGCTGCCTGGGCCCCTCCACACCACACATCCAGGGGAGACACTTGCAGCATGGCTGGGGAGGGATTCCCCTTGTCCCGGCTCGCCACTGCCAGTATAGAGCCATGGAAGAGCTGGGTTTTCGGGGAGCATCGCTGCCTTCCCACCCTGGGAATGCCATGCTCCCCTCAACCACACGGTCCCCAGTGGGGATGCCGGCATTTGGGGACCGAGTGCCCATGGCAGCCGTTCCCTACATGGTTTACGCGTCCGTTCCCTGTGACTATGCACCATCCAAGGGTGGATTTTTCTGCCTCCACCAGCCCCGTGAGCACCCCGGGTGCCTTCACCCTCCCTGCTCTGCTGCTGTATATTTCCCCATCTCCCTTCACCAGGAAATATTGGCCAGCATGTTCATCCTGGCAGCCTCATTTACAGTGGAACTGCATAAGACATCTCCATTAATGCCAAAATAATTCACGGCAATTAATGGGATTGACCTTGAGCAGTGACAGAAGCTGAAGAAGCCCCCAAGAAGCGGCAGGCCGGCAGTGCTGAGGGGGGGAGGACAGTCCCCAGGCTGACCCCCCGCGCACCCCCAGCACCTTTGGGTGCTGCTGGGAGGTCTTTGCAAACAATGCTGAGGGATGGCAGAGGGACCAGGGTGAAGAAGAGGAGGGACAGGGGGTCTGCCCCGAAACCCACCACCCGGAGCCCTGCAGGAAGGGCAGAGCATCATTTCTGGCAACCGAAAAAGGCCCGGCTGCTGCAGCGAGCGGCCCCATGCCACCGCCCAGGTGACCGCTGCTTGTTTTCATAAAAATCCCATGATTTATAAGCCAATCTCCCGATTGCTTTGGGGAGGGGAGGGCTGACTCATGGGTCTGAATCCCCAGGGATGGCGAAGCAGCAGACTGAGCAAAGCAGTGGCTGGGCCATGATTCATCGCTCCCAGCCTGCCCGGGGGGCGATGGGGCAGAGCCTCAGTTTCCCCACTCCAAAACGGGCCCCGGGGTCAGGAAATTAGGGATAATGATGGGACCACGCTGCATCCTGCCCCATCACGAGAGCCTTTTCCCGCTGATGGATGAGGGCTTTTAAAGCGGGGTGTTTGGGTGCTATCCCTCCCACCTTCCCGCGCTGCCTCGGGCAGGTTCTTGGCACCGCCGCCAGGATATTTTTCAACTGTTACAGAAATAAGTATTTTTACCCCAGTTGGATTTTATTTATGGCTCCCGCTTTGGCAGGCAGAGGGGCTGGGGTGGGCAAGAGCAGGCGGCTGTGATCTCTCTTTCCTGAGCAAGGACCGAAGCCAGCATGCCGGCGGGGTTGCCGCTTGTACCAGGGAGATGCCAGAGATAAATCCTGTTATTTTAGCAGAAGCCAAAGCAGAGAAGGTCAAAATGCGACACTTGCGCAGGGTCCCATCCGTCTTTGTGGGGACCCACCTGAGCATCTCCTGCTCTTTTGGACGTACGATGCACTGGGAAGCCCAAGGATGGATTTCCCAAGGAATTACCCAAAAAAACGTTGAGGGATGTCCAGGCAGGGCTGGGTCTGGCTTCCTACATCACCCCCGGCAGCCTGGGGACACCGGCTGGCACCAGTGACCTCCCACCACGCGTTCCACTCACCCCGGTGGCATTGGACGCCAGTGGCATCCACAGTGCCGGGACAGCCCGGCCTCTCCCCGGTAATCCCTGGCCTGCATTTCACCTGCCTGTAATCCCAGGGCAGCACTAATCGCTGGGATAACAGTGCCCGGGAGGTGCTAATCGCCGAATCCGGCCCTAATCCCTGTGGGAGCCGCTGCGGAGATGTCGCGGCGGAGCCGTGCCGCGGTGGCAGGCGGGCAGCGGGCACAGGGGCTGCTGCGAAGGGCCCCCCGGGTGATGAGTGCAGGGTCGGGGGGGGTGTCCTCTTTCCCTTTGCATGGGGAAACTGAGGCACCCACAAGGACGATGCCCGCCAAGTCACATCTGAGCTTTCTCCAGCTTCGCTGCGTGTCTCCAAGGGTAATGCAAGGAGCTCGTTGTGATGATGAGATGGAGACATGGAAGGCAGGGAGGGCTCGTGGGGTGCAAACCTCTCTCTGGATGTGTCGGCATGGGGAAATGTGGCACTGAACCCCACCTTTTGGGGGGGCTTTAAACAAAAAGCCAAGAGCCAGGGCTGGGGGTTTGCACCTGAGGGGATACTCCAGGCTGCTGTTTTTCACACTGTGACCCAAGGACCCTCCAAAGAAGATAAATCAGCCATAAACCAGGAAGAATTAAAAAAAAAAAAGCCCAGGACACACCGCAGGACAGTGAAACCCTCAGCCCAAGCCTCCAGTTTTCCCATTATTTTCCAATAAAGATTAATGCAGGCAGGGAATTTTCTCGCCCACAAGCAGCTGGCTCTGATGGCGGCTGCCTTGTTAGCGGCTGGAGCGCTCGCACCCCGGCCCGACAGCTAATTCTGCGCGGGAGTTGAATGGCTGATCCTGGAATGTGATTAAAAATATATATCAATTCCCTCCCCTTCAAAGCAGCGCCCGAAATACATTTATATCATCCGCCTTTCCTTATATAGTTCTGATAATGACATAAATATAGAAATCCCGTAATTGCCATAAATTAATTTTATATTATTATTTCTAAGGCAAGGGAAAAAAAAGGCTTTTATTGTAATTAATCATCCAGCTGGTTTCCTCGCAGGGTTCATGGCTTGTTACGTGGGTCCATGGCTCTGTCCTGCTCTTGCCCCCTCTCTCTGCCCACTTGGGGACTGTCTCCATCACTGGTCCCCAAGGCCACCCCATGGGTCTCCTTCCTCCCAGGATGATGTTGGCAGAGGAAAATGGGTGAGAGAAGCAAGAAATGGGCTGAGATATTTCACCACTGAGATGCTGCAGGTCCTGAGCACACCCCATGCTACCCACGGCCAGCAAATTGTTTTGACTTTCGTGTGCCCCGAACAGTGTAACAGCACATTAGATATTGAATGCAATATTTATAATATTAAAATGAATATTTTAATAGCGTATAAAAGTAACGGAAGGGCGAATCAAAGCAGTAGCACCAAGCCCTTTCCTTCTTGCAAGATAAAAATGTTTCATTTCAATTTTACTGTTTGGATTCATCTTTGCCTCGACTTTTACGTTCTATTAAAATATTAATTTGGGGCTATATCATAGGCCTTTAAAATTTTATCTGATATAACAAGTCAACATTATCAAAGTTGTTGGGGCTCAGCACAAGGGAATGGGGGGGAAAGAAATGGCCCCGCGAGTAGGAAACCCGGTGGACTCAGCGGTTCAGAAGGGAACATCTCAATAGACCAGCAGTGATATTTTTTCCCTTTCCTTCCAAAAATTTTTACCCCATGGGAAAATTTCTCCATTCCCTTTTTTTGCTGTATTTCTGAGCAAAAATAAAAGGCAAATGCCAAAGCTTGGGTTTCCCTTGCAGGGCAGGACCGATGGTGTAAATCCCTGCGGCCGGGTGCTGGGCTGTGCTCCGTGTGCACGTGAGAGCATCCACCACGTGCCAAAACACCCCGTATAAAAACGGAGCATCCCATCATCCTCGCAGAAAATTGATAAACACCATGTTTCTCCAGCTCCAGGGATTCAAAGCACCTAATTACAGCAGCTCGTCAGGAGGGGGTGGTTATCTTGGCAGCCAGGGAGGCCAGCAATAGCGTTTCTTTTCTTGCCTTGCTGTTAGCTTTATTTTTTTTTCACCCAAAAATAAAAAACCGCGTGGAGATTCGGGGGAGGATCTAGCCACTTGGATGAGTTCAAAAGCAGCTCCTCTGAAATCAGCAGTGGGCTGATGGCAGCGCTGAGCCCGCGAGCACCTGGTGCTGGGTGCTGTTAGATGCGGGGAGCAGCACGGCAAGGACCAGCCCATGTTATTTTTGGAGGGGGAGAGGGAATATGCAGCACCTAAATCAAATACCAAGCCCTCAATGGACAAGAGGCAAGCAAGACATCGGCAGATGCCAGGAAATTGAAGGCAACAAATTCTGTCTTAAGCAAAAGCACGTTTTGCATCCCGACTTCGGGATTTCGGCGATGGCCGGATCCCAACCTGCCGATCACCAAAGCCCCTGCGGTGCCTGGGGGTGCAGGAGCGCTGATGGGAAAACTCAAAGCACCGGTGGATTCAATGCCCAGGACACAGACCCTATAGCCCCTATGGATATATTGCCGCCTGGAGCAGGGCACGTGGCAGGGTGGGCAGCAGGCTGGCAGGCAGGAGCAGGCAGGGTGAGCCTGGCCCTGCTCCCTCCCGCAAGGCTGATGAGTTTGCAGCTGGTTTCTCCTACGAGCCCGAAGGGACGGCCGGGGTCTCACGGGGGCGAGGAGGGACGTTCATCATCTCCAAATGGCTCCGGAGCTGCAAGCATTTATTTCTAGACCTTGGGCGGGCTGGAGGGCAGCGAAGAGGCAGGGAGGAGGCAAGGCAGGTGTCTGCAAGCCCCTGCCTGCAACGGGACCCCGCTCCTGGGGGAGTTACTGCCACCCCCCACCCAGACCTCACCAACACCTATATATATATATATAAAACATATGAAAACTAAATGCAGAATCCGTTCTATTCCAGCCTTGCTCCCTATATTGTGCTGTTTGGGACCTTGCAGGAGTGCAGGAGAGTGCATGGTGGCCGTGTCTCTAGGACAGGTCCCCATCAGCATCCCCGCGCTCTCGCCGAGGGACACCTGACCACCCCAACTCACCTCTCCATCCCCGTCTCCCTCCCCCTTCCCAGCCTCTCTGGCCAAGATGGAAAGACAGACAGGGAAAAGCACTTAAGAGGAGGAGAAAAGCCCATTTGCTTTGGTTTCCCAGTCGCCCCCTCACTTGGCTCAGCTCAGGCTGTTTGATTTTCTGGAGGCTTTTAGGCCTCCCCCGGTCCCTAATCAGATAAAGGGCTGCGGTGGGGGAAGGATCCGGGGCTAATGCTGCTGCGGGGATGAGCTCACCGCAGGGCACAGCCCTCCCGCAGCCCCAGCGTGGCCCTGGTGTCCCCTCCATCACACCGAATAGCTCCTGGCCAAGCCCCCCCGGGTGCACGTACGCTCAGCTCCCGCTCAGCCCCGTGCCCTCTGGGGCAGGATGCGAGAGACTTTCTTTCCCCACCTCCATCTTCCCAGCTGGGATGCTCCGGGCTTGAGCTGGGCCCTGTGCAATTTGTGGTCAATGGAGAGGTTGGGTTGGAATTGGGTTGATTTGCAGGGCAAAGGGTAGGGTACGGGAGCATCTGGGCAGCCCCAAATCAGGCAAGGTGTGCTCACTGATGTGTACTGACCTGCAGGTCCTCAGCATCCTGCCACCCTGCAGCTCCCTCCTGCGGGGTATGGCCGTCCTCAGGGTGAGTTCAGCTGGGAATTGCATGGAAAAGGCTGTTTGGCCAGTTCCTCCGCTCCCGGGATGTTCAGCCCTGCACCCACCACATCCCCTTGCTCACCCCTCGCCGGGTTCATCTGCCTCCAGCAATCCCTTCCAGGGAAGCGCATCCACCTGACGCCAGCTGATGAACACTCCAACCCCTGCAAAATGGGTCCTGGTGGGATGCGGCGAAGACCAGCACTGTGCGATTATCCTGGTAACAGGTTTTCACTGTAAGCTGGGGAGAAGGTGGCAGAAAACTAACAAAACCACACACACAACTCAGCCTCAAAAGGTCCCTTTTTGGCACAAGGAGAGCCACGGTGAGATGCAGGGTGGGAGAAACGTGGCAAGAGCGGCTTCTCCACCGGTCCAGCCCTGACATCAGAGCTGTGTGTGCCCCGCAGAGGTGCTACTGCGGGAACGGAAAGAAAAACTGGCCCTTCAGAGAGGGCAGAGGGCAGGGGGACCTGCCTGCACCTGGCTGTGGGCCATCCCCTGAGGGCAGGGGGACCTGCCTGCCTGGCGGGGGGCTGTCCCCCAAGCACGGGCTCAGTAAGTGCCGGGCTCATGGCTGGCCCAAGGTTGACAGCCTGGCAGTAGCTGAGCGGGATGAGATCCCACCAGCTCTCCGAGGCTGGGGTACTTACCAGGGGAGCATGAAAATGGCCAGTTCAGATGAGAGCAAAGGTCCATCTAACTCTGGATCTGGTTGCTGGGACAGTCAGCTGCTACCTCTCCAGCCAGCAGCTACCCCTCCTTGTATACCCTCTCTCTGTCCCTCCATCTACCTACCCATCCATCCATGCATCTATCCCTATGTACCCTCTCTTTGTTTGCCTATCCATTCATCCATCCATGCATCCATCCATCCCTTTATATCCTCTGTCTGTCCATCCATCCATCTGTCCATCTGTCCTCCCATCCATCCCTCTATCCCCCTGCCAGCCCATCCACCCCTATCCCTCCATCCTTCCATCCCTCTATCCCTCCATTCCTCCATCCATCCATCCCTCTCTCTATTCCTCCATCCACCCATCCATCCCTCTATCCCTCCATCCCTCCATCCCTCCCTCCCTCCACCCATCCCACACCCCCTCTCTCTGCCTTCTCCCCCAGATGCTCCTCATCTCGGGTCCCCTCTCTCCCCATGGCCACCATGACCTCTCCAGGTGAGGACCCCCATACCGGCGGCTCCGTGTCCCCCGCAGCAGGGCCCCTCTGCCACCTGGCCCAGCACTGCCTGACCGGGGCCGAGGACCGTTGCCAGCCGAGCAGCGAGAGGCCCCGGCAGCGAGCAGGGCCTCCCTTTCCCCTTGGCTGGACCTGTCACAACAGCACTCATCGGGGACAGAGATGGCGGCGGGGGGAGGCACTGGGAGAAGGGCTGAGACTGGCTGAGCATCCCGCAGCCTGCCTTGTTTTCAGAGGCACCGCGATGCATCGGGCTGAGTTTGCTCTTGGGCACGGGGCGGTGGCAGCTCCAGGGTCCCACTGCCACGAGCATCTCCTACAGGACACCCATTGCAGAGCGGTCCCAAGCTGGGCACCCCACTGCATCCCAAAAAGCACCCAAACATCTCCAAAATGTCAGACCCCAGAGCAGGAGGGGGGGGGTTCACCCATGCCCCCTCCGTGCCTCCTCCTACGGGACATGGTTCAACACCAGCAGACACTTCCCTGGGGGATCTCCCCCCAGGGCTGGCAACCGAGGACTGGAGCAGCTAATTGCAAGCGAAGAGTCATCAAACACAGCCCAAATTCCCCCCAGAGGCACCCGAGCGGCTGTCGGGGCTCTGTTGCAGGCAGATGGGGCACCTGCCCCCCCGGCTAGCGGAACCCTCCCCTGCCCGCCGGCCTCGAGAGGGGAAACCAGAGCCCAGCTTTTATCCCGGAGTTCAGAGCCCCATCCTCAGCGCCTGCCCGGCTGGCGTGTCCGGTGGGATAACGATGGAGCAGCTGCTCATTCATCTGGGTCAGCCCCAGCATTGTCTAATGGCCACCCCAGTAATGGCTGGGGTGTCCCGGGGGCACGGGATCCCATCTGGAGCTGGGCCCAGTGAAGCCCTTTCCTTCCTGCCATTAGTAGCTCTCAGCTGGGATTTGGGCTGCTCCCATCCCTTGTGGCAGGGAAGAACCCCCTGGAAGACCATTTAGAACCATGAATTTTTCAGGAGCTCATTTAGCAGCGATAGTTTTCCCATCTGGTTTTGTGCAACGTGGATTAACCCCTTCAGCAGCTCCAGGGTGGGGATGGAAGAGGCAGATCCTGAGTGGGAATGGGCTGCTGTGATTTGGCGGCGAGGGGGGAGGTGCAGGGGGAGGGCAGAGCAGGGGCTCAGTTGGGCTCCTTGCTTTGCTCTTCCCGGGCTAACAGCAACCTGCTGCCTGCACCAGAAGGACTGGCGTTGCAGCCAAAACAGGCTTGAGCTGGCAGAGAGTGGGCAGCGGCAGCCTCGGAGGCAGCAGAAATTGGATCTAACCCAAAATATGCCTGAAACCAGCAGAAAACCCCTCATTTTGTACCTGGGCATTCACAGGATGCAAAAACCTGCCAGGAAACCCATGCAAAGGGCTTTGCCTGCATCCCCCATCACTGGCGCTGAGCCTCTGGGACCACAGGCAATCCCGTACCCGACAGAAAGGAGCCACCGGCCAGGGCTAGGAGGTGTCAGGGAAAAGAGCATTTGAACCACATGCATTGCTGGAATCTGGAGTAATTATAGCACCGGGGTCAAAAAAGCCTCCTTCAACGTCATTTCTCTGCTCAATATGCAGCAGCCATTTAAAATAAAATAAAGCCCCTAGAAAGTCCAGACGTGAAAGGGAAGGATGGGGAATGGTCAGCAGAGAGGGAGGATTTTCCAGTGGGATAGCCGCTGGGCTGTCTTGGGGGCAGGCAAGGAAAGGATCACAATTTTGTGGCAAAAGCTGGTGTTTAAGGCTTCTAGCAATAATTTCTATCAGAGCTCAGCAGTTTTTCGAATTAAATGCTCCTGACCTTGACGGTATCCGGCCAAAGATGATTCAGTATTTGGCTACAGGTGGTCACATCTCAATTAAAGCCCCCGACCTCTTCAGTGACGTGTCTGGTGTATCCTTTACACCAACCCTGCTAACGGGGCTGGACATGGGGATGGTTTTTCTGACGTCTGCAGCCCTTTTTTGACCACCTCAGGGGGTCTGATGGACGATTGCATCCTTCCTCAGCCTCATCTTCCTCTCCCAGAGCTGGGTGTGGAGGGCGAGGGTCCCCCATTCGCCCAGGGGCTGCCAGGGTCCAGGCTGCATTTCCCCAGCCTGCGACTGTACTTTGCAAAGTCAAACGGCCTTTGAGGGCTCTGCAAGAGGTGGGCAAAAGGGCTGAGCCCCTGCCACCGACTTACAGGGTGTCCTTTGTCACCTCCCTTCACCTTGCCCTAGCTCGCCCCTGTGCACAGGTCAAAATGGTTTTGCATTTTGGGTCATTTCCAGAAGGCCATGAAAGGGCAGCAAAGATGGGGCTGCACCCTGCCACTGCATCCCACAGGTCAGGGAGCTTGGCTGGGGGTCCCACCACAGCCCCCCACCAGTCAGCCTCCCCACTGGGGCTTCCCCCTCTCCTGCTTCCCCTCTCATTCCTCCCAGCCCTGGTCCCAGCCCTGCCTGAAGGTGAATTTTGGGGAAACAGCACTGATTTAGAGTTTCGTGAGAGCCAGGACCCCATAAATCACTGGGTGTTGTTACAAACTGCCCTGACCAACTTGTCCCTCCAGAGACACCCCCCAAGCAACCAGGCTGTTTGTTCCCATGGGAAAGTGCTTCCCCATCCTCTCAGAGGGTGGAAGCCCGAGTTCCCCCACGCCTCGGAGCATGGATGATGGCAAGAGGGGCTAAACCCCCTTTGCAGGCTTCCCTCTGCTCTTCCCCTGGCATCTCCCAGGGTTTCGGCCCCATCCCCAGCTCTGCGAGCGGGTGATTTAATTTTACCATCACGGCATCCTTTTAGCGCACATCTCAGCCCTCGGGAAAGCTGTGCTCATCCTCTGAAGGGTGCCCGTAGGCTGCAGCACAGGGGGACCCCGGATTGGCCTGTGGGATGCCATGGCACCCCAGCTGCACAAGTCCCTTTCCATATCATCAGGCATTGTCCTGGCACACACAAAACTCTCCCAAAAGAACCAGGCGGTGAGAAAAATAAAAATATGCAAAGGGAAGGCAAGGGAAGGCAGCGAGTTTCTGCTTGGCTGCGCAGGGAGGGGTCTGCAGTGCACAAACAGCATCCGCTCCCATCTCTCCATACCAGTGACATTGAAGCGAGTTGCAAAAAAATCCATTTTCTTCACCCAGAATAGAAAAAAAAAAAAAAAAGACATTTGCAGCCTTGAAAGATTTATATTCCCCCACCAGAAGCTGGCAAGACCACGCGAGAGATGCTCAGTGCCAGGGCTGGCCCGAAACAGCCCTCCCAGGGCAGGGGGAGGCAGGGATGCTCCCCGGTGGGGTGATTCCCATGGGAAAACCTGGGCTGGTGGGAGTGTGAGCACCTGCCCAGCCCTGCTCTGTCCATTAGTGATCTTAATTAATTACACCCCCCTTGCACTACCCGCTCTTAGTTATATGCCTCTGAGACCCCTGGGCACCAGCAAGGGCTGCAGCTGAGCAGAGGGACCCCAAAACAAGCAGAGGCACTCCAAAACGAGCCTCTCCCCAGTGCAGAGCTGTGATTTGAGTCCTGGTCCCTACGGATGTGCCGGTCCTGGGTAAACCAGAGTAAAATCCTTCCCACCTCCACAGTGGAGCCCAGCGAGAGCGGAAGGGACCCGACCAGCTCTGCCAGCCCCCATCCTCCTTATGGGCTAGAGCCTCCTCAGACTGGGACCAGCCCAGCCCAAGCTGGGCAAGCAGCCCCCCAAGGCCCTGTGTCTCTAATAGCAATTAACGGCGGTCCCTGATCGATGCTGGTCCTGGGCCCAAGGTTTGCCTTCCCGCCGCAGTAAGCCCTGCTTCCCCCGGGACCGTGGGGCTCGCTGTCTCCCCATCCGCCTCCCCAGAGCTATCTGGAAAACATGCCGGCGCCGGCGTTATCAGCCTGACCACAAGCCAGATCTGCCAGACCGTTAGTGCCATCCCAGGAGCCTGCTGTCTATTTTTAATCCCACTAAAAAGCAGGCAATTTGTCACTTAAGTCTCCATCCCGGACTCCCGCTTACCCAGGCGGGAAGTGAGCGGCAGCTCAGGCAGCAACCCCTGCGTGAGCAGCCCCAAAACCTGGCTACAGGGAGGATGCTTTTCTGTTCAGGGTCTGCGGCAGAAGGGTGGTCTTGGTCCATGGGGCTGGGATCGGAGGCTGGGGCCAGGAATGGACCCTGTCCTAGTCCTTATTCCTTATTTCCTTAGGCCTTATGCTTTATGCCTTATTCCTTATTCTTTATTCCTTAATCCTTATTCCCCGTTCCTTATTCCTTATTAATTTCCTTATTCCTCATTAATTTCCCTATTCCTCCACATTTCCATCTGACCATAATTTGGGGAGGGGGGAGAAGCAGTAGTTTCCAACCATCCCAAAGCAAATTTCTCCTCTCCCCTTTCTAAAACTGCCAGAAACTTGAGAAAAAAACCCATTTTCCATCGCTCTGCCACCAACCCACCTCAGGGGTGCAGCGTGCCCCCCCCCAAAAGCTGCTGCTCTTTGCAACAGCCCTTGAACCCTGGTGCATGACACGCTGGGGCTCTGCACTTCAGCCGCTGGCAGATAATTTTGCTATTAATAAAATCACCATATTTAATGTGGGGGTTTTTTTGGGGGGGTCCCAAGTCACACCTTTGAGCACCATGGCATGACCCAGGTCTCCCCACCTGCCCCCCCGCCCCCCCGTGGGTCCTTTACATCCCAGCGGGATCCAACAGCTCCAGCACGCCCAAACCAAAATCCTGCAGATTAGAAATCAAACACACCCGCCCCCCACAAATAGCAAACCCAATCTGATTGTGGTGCAGCCCGCCCAGGTGGGTGATGGCAGATAAGGGCCCGGTGCCACAGAAAAGGGAAAGCTCTCCAGGAGGAATATTAAACCTCACAGCGGATGGATTGGAGGTTTATCAGCGGCTTTTGATGGTAATAGATTTTTGTAATAACCTGACTTTATTACTGGAAACAATGTGAGGATGCAAAGTGGCTTTAAGGCTTGTTAAAAGCATTTTCCAGCCACTTTAACTCCCTTCTCCCATCACCAGCGCTTTATTCAGGGATGCCGAAGGGTCTGGGCAGGGGATGGGGACGCGAAGAAATCCTGGCCCAGCCCAGTAAAACCACTGCTTCAGTGGAGGGGGATGCACTGGTAAAGACACATGTCCCTGAGGAGCGGGCACATGTTTGGGTGGCACAGGGACAGGATGGGTGCATCCCACCAGGGCAGCTTTTGGACCCTGCCCTCGCCAGCTGCTGCAAGCGATGGGGAATATACTCTGACAAATAATTGAATTCTCTTTCCTCTTGACCAAATCCCAGGTTACGTGCTTGACAGGTGATATTTGTACCTCTTTTAGTGAGTAAACTGCAGCGCTCACATTAAATCAACATCTCTGATCAGCCCTCCAGCTGTCCTCGAGGGATGCTCCATCCTGCAGCATCCTCGGACCCTCCTCATCCTTGTGATGGAGGGGAGGAGAGGAGGGTCAAGGGCAGCACTGCAGAGTGGGGCAATAGCCAAAATGCTGGAAACTGGGGATGGGGCTAGAAAAAGGGGCAGAAAAATCAGGCAAGGGCTGAGCCAGAGCCACAGAGAGCAGTGAGCGTGGGGCGGCAGGGTCCCCCGGCCACACGCTTCTCCGTGACTGCAGCCGGCTTCTGGCTCTGGGTTTGGGCAAAGAGACGAAAGAAAATCCCCCTCTGGGACCTCGAGGTTGGATGCTTTGAATCACCCAGATGGGGTTATTTTTCTGGTTTTTTGGCCAAAGCCACTGGAGCTTGACCTTGAACCGGTTTTTCGTTTCCCTCTGCCAACCCAAAACTGCCGGTTTTTCAGCAACATAAAAATAGTAGCCAGATAAGCGCTGTTCTTTTCCAGCACTGGAACCAAAGGCAGCTTTACTGGCACCCCAAACACCCCGAATCGCCTCCACAGCCCCGCCACCACCACAGGGTGACAGACTTGGTGGTAGGGAGATTTGCAGGTGCCATTTGGGGACACCCACATCTAGCTGGGGACACCCAGGAGTGGTGGAAGGGGAGCCTGGGGAGGAAAGCGAAGCACCCAGACCCTTCCCATCACCACTGTTCTCCCAGATCTATCCCTTTAATTCTTCTGACACCCTGTTTCGGAGCCTAATCGTGGTGAGGGGTGGAAACAAGGACCCCCTTTTGTGTGTCATGGGCGGCTCCTTGTGCCTCAGGGATCCATGGTCCAAGCCTGGCTCCAACATAGCAGCATCACATAAATAATATTGAATTATTTCCCCACCATTTCTGGGAACTGCCGGTTAAAGCTCTTAGACGGTGCACTCTCACAGCTCCTAATCTTATTCACCTGCCATTTACCCCGGGAACAGAGCACAAAGCAGGCAGCCTTTCTGGGGTGCACAGATATGGGGTCTCACATTGTTAATAAGAGGGAATAATTAATATTAATCAGATGTGCTGCAAATTCCACACCAGGACCCTTCAGGTGTGCAGAGTCAGGGTGCAGCAAAGGGAAAAATGGGTCTTTGCACCCCAAAATAGCTCAAGGGAGGAAAAGGAAGGGGAAAAGCAGAAGCTGAGCTTTGTTGTGCACAGGGATTAATCTGCTGCCCAGTTTATAAACACCGTTCCCCAGATACCCATCTAAGCACCAAAATACCTGCCTGGCACCTGGGAGTCACTGTGCCTCCGGGAGATAACACTGGGGATGAAATGTTCTCCCATTCCCCAGGATTTCTGGGCCTGAAAGACAGATCTGGTGACACCAAAAACATTTCCAAACTTGATTGAACTTTGCCAAGGTGCTCATGAAAGTAAATAAGAAGGGAAGAAATCTGAAGGTTTGGGGTTTGCATCTGCAGAGAGAGATGCTCTGCCTTGCAATCATTTCTTCTCTTTGAAGTGGCCTTCAGAGATGCTGGAAATACCCTGAAATCCAAGCAGCCCCCACCAAAGGGTTTCCTTTCAGCCCCCAAAAAGTTATCATTTAATAAATCCAAACCAAAATGCTTTGATTAGAGCCCAAGATAGAAGCGTCTCTTTTTTTTAAACCTCCCTATTAAAAAGCCCTGAAGGCCACAGAGGGTGGGAGTTTCTGCCGGGTTTCAGGCAGAACAGTGATGAAGCAGCATCAGGGATGGATGTGGTACCCAGCCGGCATCATGGCCCAGAGGGAGATCGAGGAGAGGTCAGTAAGTGAAATCCTCTTGGCCACATTATACATTTTGCTAAATTTCAATTATTTTTTGGCTGGAAAGTTTAAAAAAAAAGACCCAGGTCTTATCACACCCATCCATCTCCCCCCCCAGCAGGCTTGGTGACCCTCTGCAGGCAGAGCCCCACTCACACTGCCGGCAAACCGGGGCTGCGGCTCCCTGCCGAAAATAGCGGGGAGGGTGCTGACACCCGCTTCGCAACTTCTCCTGACATCAGCTCCTTTTTTTCCCTATTGACATGATTTTTTTCCTGGCTCATTTCAAGCCTGAGTTCCCCAGACACTCCCTGACATCTGCTAATATCCCTGAAACCGGAGCCTGAAGGGACTGGGAGGCTTTGAAACCACAAACGATGCTATTTTCAGGCCATGATGGGATCAGGAGAGGTTTTCCCCACCCTGGGCTCAATGCCTCACAGAGGGATGCTCACAGCAGCCCCGGGGACAACTGGGGCATCGTCTGGGTGAGTTTTCCACGGGCTTTTTTGTACGGGGACAGCACGGCCCCATCACGGGCTGTGGCTTGGGCTGGCAGGAGCCTCTCCAAACCACGACGCGTGTACCTGACGAACCTGCGCTTGCATTTGCAGGGAGAGAAGCTCCTGAAAGAGGGGTTGTGGGTGAAACCCAAATTGCCCCAAATAGCAGGGCTGGCCCATCCCAGAGGGGACCGGTGGCCGGGGAGCTCCGCACCTCGTCAGCCAGAGACACAGATGCCAGGGGGAAGACAAGGTGTCAGCAGCCGGCACATCTTGCCGTGCCCAGCCCATGGGCCTGCCACCTTCTCTGCTTGCCTTCTCATCCTGCTAACTTCAATCATGGAAAACTCCATCTGGGTAAAATAGAAAGCCAGCAATTCTTTTGTTTCCCTTTTTTCTTTTTTTTTTGGTGCATATTGAGTGTGTAGTGGATGTAAACTGCGTTATCTGGATGGCTTGCTGGCTTAGCAGAGCCTCCGTTTTACCGTACTAATGACTTTTTACACTCCAGGTAAAATCAGAACAAGACAAGAAGGTTTTAGAAAGCTCGTTCTGACAAATTCCTCACTGTAATTACTGGAGCAGAAAGAACTCATCAGCAGTACATGCCGTTGCTCCGGGCGCTAAAAGTCTCGAGTGGTGAATGGCCCAGATATGGAAACTGCAGCCGCCGCCGCCGCATCGCCGCGTGGCACGGGGCCCGGCAGGTCTCCGTGCCGAGGCGGCGAGTGGAGCCCATCACGGCTTCCCCTGCCGATGGGCTCCTAGCCGGACGAGGAACAATTTTATACATGAGTGATCTGGTATAATCCCGGTCCTCCTGGGGCCAGGGACCGCCGCGGGGTGACAATACTGCTGCAGGGTACACAGGGGTGTCAGGTCCCGCGCCAGCTGGGCTTGGCTTTGTTGGGGATTAAGGACACCAGGCTGGGCTTTGGGAGGTTGGTTTTATTTTCCAGGTGTCCCTTGGGCTCTGCCACATTGGGGGATATGGAGGGTGGGGACCCCCTGTGCCTGCTCCCAGCCCCACTGGCTCCCACTGCTCGGCCAGGGCTCCAGCTCTGCCCAGACTGCTGCAGTGGGGAGAAAAGACACCAAGGGCTTTTGCTTCAAATACATCAAAAACAGGAGGGGAAAACAAAACCCCTCCCCAGCTGGTGGGAAAGCACCTGGTGAAGTGGTTTGCTGGCTGCACGCTGCCAGCAGCCATCAGCAGGCATGAAATACCCCCCCCCCCCCCATTTCACAGCATCCATGGCTCAGGAGATGCTCGAGGACCAGGTTGGCCACAAAACCCCGGCTGGGAGAGTGAAGCCACCAGGATGACCCTGGCTGCAAGAGGACGTGGCACCATGGCTCACCGGCCGGCTGGCATGGGCTGTAGGGACCAGCACTGGGATGGAGAGAGGGGTCGAGGCAGTGCGGGGGGTCCCCGGCACCATCCCAACCCCAGCCCCCAGCCCCACATCCTCACCTCCGAGAGCTGGTCCAGACCAAATGCCCAGATCCAGACACCCTCACGGTTGCACCCACGAAGTGCTTCGCTTCCACAAGCAATAGTTTGGCTAGGAAAGGGCTGGGAAGAGCTTCTGGGGCATTTTGGGGACTGCAAAAGTGCTGCCTATGTGCCTGTCCCGCAGCTCCCTGGTCCTGCCTGGAAAATCCATCACGGCTTGGCTTTTACTGCCCTCTCCAGTCCCTCCCCAGCTAAGGCAGCTCCCAGAGAGGGAAATAACTAACCTCGAAACATGGGAGAGGGGGGCCCAAAGCCCAGGGCTGAGCTGTGGTGGGACCCCCCCCCAGCTCTCCCCCCCCAGCCCCAGGGCTGGCCAAGGCGAGCCCTCCTCATCCTCCACCCTCTCCCAGCGCCCACCCCAGTGTCAGGGACCGTGGTGACCCAGGACGAGCCTCCCACGAAGGGTTGGGCTGGAGGCCGGGGGCTGCTGCGATGTCCCCCAACACAGGGGACACGGTCTAGGAGGGGACCACAGTGGCACATGGAGTGCCCATGCCCTCCCCCCCCCCCCCGCCATCCCCCAGCCATTGCTGTCACTTAAAAGGATTAGTCATTAGGGATTAATAGTGGATTAGACACTCCGGAGCATATGGTTTAGACACCGAGGGCGAAGCATTAGCACGCAGCCGAGCAGCGTGGGCAGGGGAGGGCAGCTTGGGGGGCAGCTTGAGGGACAGGCTGGCACCTTTCTGCCCCACTGGCTGTGGCCAAGAGGCAGAGAGTTTCACAGGCACTGGGGCAGGAGGGGATTTCAAGCCCAAAGGAGAGTGAGCACGGACCACAAGGTGGAGGAACCCAGGGCAGGGGGACAAGTCACCACCAGCATCCCCCCCGCCCCAGGGCCAGCCCCTGTGCCCTGACCCTGCAGGGCACCCCAGGCTGGGCAGCCCCCAGCAGCACTGCACTCCCTGAAAGCCCCCCCCCCCAGATCAACCCTGCACATCCCCTGGGAAAGCTCAGTTCCTGACCCCCTCTCTGCAGAAGCTCTCCAGCTCTGTTTGCCAGCCTCAGCAGCCAATTCACCGGAGCCGGGGCAGGGGGGGTAAAGATGCTCTTTTTTGGAACATCCTGAATCACTGAAAAGACTTTTTTGCAGATATTTTTTTGGGGGGTAGCTGTTTCAGAGACACAGCACCCAGGTCTGGCATGAGTTATCCCTCCCCGCTCTCACCCAGCCCCGCAGTGGGGGGCTAGGAAAGCAGATCCTTTCCTTTTGGGGGGCTCCTTCCCTTCCTTCAGGGTCCCTGTGCCCTGATCTCGGGGCCAAGCCCAGCTGCAGGCAGCGCCATGCCCCCCACCACCACCGCTGCAAGCCCCCACGTGCCCACGGAGCAGGGCTGGAGCACATGCAGAGGATGGATCCCTTTGCTCTTAATCTCTTTCTATCTGCTAATTAAATATTGATGGTAGTTAAATATTCATAGAACATTTTGGCTTAGAGTTTTTATCTGTCTTCAGGCAAACGTGAGGTCTTTGATGTGTTATTTTTCTGGTCACCCAAGGTCCCAGAAGCCTCCAGACTTGTCAACACTCTTTTGAGGGTTTTTTCCCCCCCTTTCCACATATGGCTGGTAGAGAGTTTCAATTCTTTCATTGCCAGCTTCTTTTCCCTCTGTATCCCCTTTCGTATGTTTTTTTTCCCAGCATGGAGCATCTCATCTCCCCCTGAGGGATGCCAGCCCTGGGAGAGCTGCTTTCCATCCCCTGCACAACACAGGGAAGGAGAGGACGGCCAGCGGCAGTGATGGCAGTGCCACGGGATGTGGGGATGGGGCTGATTCTCTCCCTGCTTCCTCTTCCAGGCTCCTGGATTTCTCTCCAGATGATTCCCATGGGGCCGGGGGTGTCTGAGAGCCTCGTGGTGTCTCCAAAGGAGAAGAACCTGAGGCCGTGGGGCTGGCTGAGACCTGCTGCTCTCGGTGCATCTCCATCGGTCGGGAGAAGCCCCGGTGGGTCCCTGCCGGCGGGGGGACCATGTCCGGGCCCCGGGAGCACCCGGGTAGCACCCCAGGCTGGGGACCCCAAGGCGATGGAGAAGGAGCACCATGGCCCGGCCAGGCCATGAGGGGGGATGGCACTGGCAGCTGTTCCTTGGGCAGCACTGACATCTTGTGCCAAATGGAGGAAAAACATCAGCCAAGGCTTGGAGGGATGCAGAAACCCCTCCACTGCTGCTGTGCCCCAAGCTGGCACCCCAAACTCTGCTCTCCCCTCCTCCGCCCAGCCTGGCACTGCCAGGGCAGCCATCCAGTGGGACCAAAGGGCTCCCATGGGCCAGCACCTCACCTGGCTTGTGGTCCAGCCACTGCCATGAGCCCTGAGTGAGCCCCAGGGTCCCAAAACCACCAAGGGCCAGTGGGACCCAGCCCCGCACAGCTGGTGCCCATCCCCATCCATGCTGCCACATCCAATGCTTCTCACTTCTAATTTTCCTCACAGCAGACTCAGAGGGACAGTGGGGAGGAAGGGCTTTCCCACGGCTGACCTGGGAAATATTCACAAAAGTATTTTAGGGAAATTTCCAAAAGCAACTCATGCTAAGGGGAAAGGGTGGCCATGCCGGGGCTGCTGTATGGCCATGCTGGTCCCAGCTCCCCCGGCTCAGAGTGGTGCCAGGGAAAGGATGCACAAGGAAAATACCCCGGCGTGGTCCCGGGACAAATGTATTCATCTTCCGCTGGGTGTCTTTTCCTCCCTGGGCAGGTGGTTTCAGAAAATATGTGTGAAAACTAACAGTCACTAATGCTGCAAAAGCAGATCGTAGCTGCTGATAGCCACAGCCGGGGGAAAAACACCACAGGAACCCAAGGCCGGGTCACGGGGGGATTCGGGGCGGTGCAGCAGAGCCCCCCACATCGCAGTGATGCTGATCTCCATTGCCCATCGCTGCCTCCCCACATCCTGCCAGTGCTGCCCAGCCTTGGGTCTTGTCCTGGAGAAGATCCAGAGAGCCAGCACGTCCCTAGTGTGATTTTTTTTATTATTTTTGACCCCAGCTCCTAGGTGCAGAGGATTTTATGAGCATCTTACTTGTTCTTTTGGTATTTCTTCTTTCTTTTTCCACCATTAAATGCTGCTTCTCGCCTTTTGGGTTGCTGGGAAATTGTGAGGCATGTGCAACCTGCAGAAATCAGGGTGCAGATAAGGAGGCAGATAGTGCTTTGGGTTTATCTTAGTTTTAAACTCTGGGTTTTCAAAGGCCAAGTTTGGGGAGCGGGGCGGGTGGGGAGAAGAGATCACTCAACTCGAGCAGCCCAGCCCTGATCGTAATCTCAAGCAGAGGAGTTTGGTGTGAAATCAGCTTTTCAGCCAGGGCCGTCCCTGTGCGGAGGCAGCCAGGATGCTGGGGGCCAGAGGACACGGGAAATGAGTCAGGCAGCACACGGCGGGGCACACCGGGGACGGGGGAGAGTTCAGCCTGGGACAGCTGGGACAGAATGAAACACCAAGGAACGAGCTGCCCGAACGGCACAACGTGGGTACCGCAAAGCCCCTTTCCCCAGGTGATGGGGAGAGGGACCATCATCCCGGAGGAAAGCTTTTCGTCTTTGGAATCAGCTCTGCCACAGGTGCCCTGAGCCCCCCACCCACAGCTCTGGGTTGAAAACCTTTCCCTTTGGGACTGCTTTCCCTGTTATGGGGACATAGGGCGACCCACATCCCACTGCTTGGCACTGGCAGCCGGGAAAGGCAGGGGGGCTGCCCCGGCACAGCCGCCAGCCAGGAGCAGAGCACAGACTCCAGAATCAAGAGAGGGTTCCAAAACCCCAAAGATCTACATGAAAGCCACATGATGCTATTCGTTTCGCTGGGTTCCCGGTTCCCACAGCTGGGGAGCATCACTACCAGCCTTTCCCCATGCCCAGGTTAGGCGAGTGAGAGCGAGACGGGCTGGTCTGAGCATGGTGATGCAGCTGCAGCTTCTTCCAGCAACGCCTGCGGCGTGTTCACCATTGCTCCCACATGATTAACATGTTTGAAATCGGGGCTTGGCCATGACTTTCCTTGTGAAATCTCCCCTGGACAAGGATGGTGGCATCTGTTCCATCTTATTTCTATGTGATTGCATCTTCCAACAGCAGGAGATGGGCCCATCTCCTTGGTACTGGGCAGTGCCCGGGCGGCCACACACCCACTCCCATCCCAGTGAGCATCTGCAGGGTAAGATGCAGATCCCCTCTGGGTTTTCCAGCCTTGGATAAAAAAAAAAAAAAAACACTGCTTTTGGGGGAAGGTGGTGGCATCTGGGCAGGAGCCAGGCAGGCTCCTCAGGGATGTGGGTGGCAGCCAGGGGATGACTATGAGCCACCTCTTTCTGGGGACAGGCGAGGGTGGACGCATCTCAATATAAACCATCTCTGCAAGCACCTGGGGAAGTCCCGGGTGGCCGGGGCTGGGCAAGGACCTTAAAAAAGGAAACAAGCACGCGCAGGATGTGCATTTAGTGGTTATCTCGCCGTCAGCCCCAGCCAGGTAATGGAAAAGCTGATCCTACCGAGACAGAGATTTAAAAGGGAGAAGAATAAATCAAACAAATCCCTTATAGAAAACAGACCTGACCTGGGAAAGCTGCTTTGATCACATTCATGACTTTGGCTGCCCCGGCTGCAGCAGCCGTCCCGTCCTGCGGGCGCTGCACTTAGATCTTCCTCCCCCGGGGTTATCGATCAGCTGAAATGAGAAGTGCCGCAGCATCAATAAAGCATCTGCATACATGGCTGGAAAAGCAACTCTCACCCAGGGGCTAGCAGCATTTCCAAGGGGGGCTGTGCCACTGAGCCGGCACCCCGGTGTGCCCGGCAGCTCTCTCTGGCAGCCCCAGCAATGCAGCACTCACTCTGTGAGACGAGGCTGGGGCTGGTTCTGAGCACAGAAGGTGATGAAGCACCCACACGCTCCCAGTGGAGGTGGTGGTTTCCCCGGGAGCTGCTTGCGCTTTCTGTTCAGGGATGCAGAGAAGCCTTGGGGAGCAATGCTCGCATGGGTCAGCCATGGGGTGGCCGGGGCCACAGCATCCACTGCTGTCCCCCGGGGGCCGGTGGGATCGGGACATCCTCATCCTGCCCAGCAGTGGAAGATTTGGAGCCCCTGCAAATTTACTGGAGGGAGCAATGAGAGCTCAGCCCCCAGCAGGGTCCCATATGCCTCTGCCAGCCCCCAGATTTGCCACCTTCCCCTGCGCTTCTTGGCAGCAGGAGCAGGATCCGTCCCATATGTTTTGCAGGCGCCGACACCTCCCACTCCTCCCACTCCCCTGGCCCTTCTCCCGCCCCCAGTACTCCCACCATGCCAGGGGTGGCAGGAGGGATGGGGGGATGAAGCAACATTTCCTTGGGTCCCCCACCTGTATCCCCCATATTTCTCGGTGGGATTTTCCCACCCATGGGATTTCCCAGCGAGGGAGGGTGATAAAAGGTGGGGCCGGCAGAACCCCAGGACCCCATGCCACGGCCCTGGGAGAGGTGTCAGGCAGAGATGGAGGCTGGTGGCCTGTTGCCAGCAGCTCTGCTCCTTGCCACACTCTGCAGCCAAGCCCAGAGCCGGAGCTCTGAGTGCTAGCAAGGACCCCCCACCATGAAACAGGGGAAGAAAGGGAGGAAAAGGGTGTTTTTCAGCCCAGACAGCATGCGGGACTGGGGGATGTGCAGGGCCACCCCAGAGCAGAGACTGGATCTGCTCATCACAGCAGTGGGTCTGCCCATGTACCGTGCCCTTCTCTGCATCAAACGTGGGAGGGCTGATGACCTGTAGGGTGAAGACTAGTTTCTCCTAAATTCATCAAGAGCCACAGGAGCACCTGGTTGTGCCTCTGGCCCCTTTGAGCTCCCATGGACATCCCTGGCTCCGGTCCCAGGTCTGTACAACCCAGTAAAGCCCCGTCCTGGCCGATGTGGGGAGGGGAAGGGGAATATTCCTCCTGAGATACAGGCGAGCCCCAGGGACCTTGCGGTGCTCAGGGGCTGCCAGCTCCAGGGGACCAACCAGGGCTGAAAATCCCCCGTGCTCCAAAATACCCCATCTGCAGGGTCCGCTCGCTCCACGGGGCAGACACCAGTGCCGGGGCTTAGGTTGGAGGGATGCTGCAGGTGTTGGGAACGTCATCCACGGAATTCCCCAGCCTGATGTATCCCAGTATTTTGCATGGGAGTCTTTAAAAGGGGCCTTTCCCCATCCAATAACTCTCTTTTGTTTTCCTTGCGCTTCTGTTTCATTTTCTTATTGCAGGGAATATTTTTACCCTTAGGAGGCTACATTTACCCCGGCTGGGCCAGGAGCTCCTCACTGCGTGGGGGTAAGAAGGAGGATAAGAGGGAAAGGATGGATCCAGGAAGGGAAAAGCAAGCCAGGCAGCTGCACTGGATTGGGATCAGAGCGATCCGCTTTCCTCCGCTCCCCAGAGTCTCCCCAAGGAGAGATTAAATGGGAGTTGGGGTGATGACGGGAAGGTGCTCTGCTCTGCCAGCCAGGCACGGAAACATGAACCCCCCCTTGTCCGCACCCGCCAGCCCTGGGGCATCGCCCAGCCCCGCTTGCTGCGCCCAGCTGTTACCCAGCACGCGCGGCCCAAAAAATTGAGGCTGATTTCTGGGAAATGGCTTTGGAGAAGAGCAAACGGAGGGACACGTGCGGTCCCACCGTGGACGTGACCCCAGTTCCCATCGGGGCAGGTCCCTGCCTGGACCAGCACCCCATGCCCTCCCCAGCTGGGTCTCCATGGCAGGGCTGCACTGCAGCCCGGGGTGGCCAAAATGCCGACAGGGTGCCACCGGCGTCCCCAGCCCTGCGTGGCAGGATGTGGCTGCCCACACAGCCGGGCTGGCGGGGATGCACGTCTGCATCTCCCCACCGCTTCCCACCATCCGCCAGCTGCAGGCAGCTGGGATGAATCCCGGGATTTGCTGGGGCTGGGGGCAGAGGGGGCTTTTTGGGCAGCTGTGGCCTGGCAAAATCCACCGGGGAAGCCCCAAACTGGCCCCTGCCTTTCCCAGCTCAGCACGGCCAAGAACATGAGCTGCTGCTTCGGTGCCGGGGGGGGGGGGGAAGCGGAGCCACCTGCCCAGCCTTTCCTGGCCCTGACAGGCCCCAAACACCCCTAAAACTAGCACAGAGCCGTGTACGTGCCTGGTACAGCCAAACAGAAGCTGTTTCTCTATGGCTTTTTATTTAGGGGGGAGGAGGTATGTGGCTGCTTGTCCCCTGGGCTGGAATGCAAAACGATAGGATGCAAAACTTTGGGGTGCAGGGGGAGGACATGGACTGTCGGGAGCGTGTGCCGCTGCTGGGGACCCTGCAGGGTGCTGAGCCCTGTCCTGATCCCACCCAAGGGAGATGCCCCGACCCTCTCGCCCACCCTGGGGCTCCTGCCATGGGGCATGCAGCCTGCCCCAGGGATGGGGGTGCGGAGCCAAACTTTGGGAGCAACCACCAGCCCTAACGCTGGAGGCAGGAGCTCAGGAAAAATCCCAAGTCCATCAGGGGCCAAAAGCACAGCCCGGGAGCAGGTTTCTCCCTTCCCAGGGCTGTGCTGGGAGGGGATGAGTATTGTTCACCCTCTGTGCTTTGGGACGTGGCAGGGGACCAGGTCCTCCCCCTGCCCCCACGTAACTGCTGGCCCTGGGGGAAGCCAGCCCCGCTTCTCCCCCATAAAAGCAGCCCGGCGGCCCTGACCCCAGCAGACGGCAGCTCTGCCCCGGCACCGCTGAGCAGTCCTCCCACAGCCCAGCATGGCGAAGACAGCCGGGGTGGTCTGCGCCCTCCTCCTCCTCGCCGCGCTGTGCTGCCAGAGCCTGGCTCAGAGTGAGCACTGCCACCCGCTACGTCCCAAGGGGCTGGGGGACAGGGACAGCCCCCAGGGCGTGGGGATGGATTTGCTTCCCGCATGGGGTGCAAGGGGGCTCCCCGCAAAGAGCCGCCGTGCCCATGGCGGGAGGGCTGAGATGGGAGGTGGGGGTCTCCAGGCTAAACCAAGCTTGCACTGTCCCCCCAGGAGCCCCAGCCATGCCAGACAAGTGCTGCTTCAAATTCCAGACGAGAAGGATCAAGAGAGACAACGTCGTCGCCTGCTACCCCACCAGCCCTGAGTGCCCACACGAGGCTGTGATGTGAGTACCCTAAACCCAGCCCTGGGGATAAAGCCCCTCTAGACCCTGCCAGACCCCGTGCCTTGCTTTGGTGGGTCCAATCCTGATCGTCCGTGCCTCCGAGACCCTCGGAAACTCAGCACTGGTGTCCCCGTACCGCCACCCTGCTAACTCCGTCTTTTCTCTGCCCCAGCTTCAGGGTGAGGAGCGGGAAGGAGATCTGCACCCAGGCAAGCAGGGCCTGGGTGAGGAAGTACCAGAAGAGCTTCCAAGTCAGCTCCTTCTCCATCCCCAGCTAGCAAAGCGGCTGGAGGCAGCACGGGGAGTCCTCTCCACGGGGAATGGGACACCGCGAAGGTGATGCCTTCGCAGAGGTGGCTGCAGGGACACCACATTTGGATATAGCAGCTCATCGGGGACATCCTCCCCATCACGCTGTGATGACCCTCACCACCTCCCCGAAGGCAAAGGGCCTTTGCCATTCCCGGCATCCCACCGGGATGGGGTGTGCCGACCCCGTGGGGTGCTGGGGTCCAGACCCACTGCCAGCCCCCATGCTTTCAGCCCTGCTTTGCATGCAGGCAGCTGTCTGTACCCCTCACAGGCAGCAGCAGCGTGCTGGTGAGGCTGCACTCGCCGGCCTGACAGCAGCAGAGGGGTTAAGGGGGAGCAGCTCCACGGCTATTTTTTGTACGAGACACTGAAAGGAATTAAACGTGATCTCACGCATGCAAACATCTGTCTGTGCAAGTGTCTGGGGAGGGGGCTGATCCTGCTGCCAGCTTTCCTACCCGGGTGTTAAACCACATCTGTAAGTGCTGGGGTCAGTCAGGAGCTGGGAAGAGCCGAAGCCCCAACCATGTCTCTGTGGGGGGGTCCAAGGGGGTGCATGAACCCAAACCATGTCCATGCGGGCTTTGGGGAAAGCCACCAGTGAGAGGGGCAAGAGGCAGGCACAGCCCGTGAGCAGGGGGCTTCCCACGCTCCTCGTCAGCCATCCTAACGAGTGGAGACCCCTGGCCCAAATTCAGTCAGAGCTGCCCCTTGGGGGTGCCTGGTCGGGCCCCACCGACAGCCCACACTCTGCGGATGCGAGGAGGAGATGTGATGGGCACTGCCGCTGTGACCGGCACCGTCATGGGCACAGCCACTGCAATGGGCAGCCAGTGATGGGTCTCAGGGTGGGCTGGGGCGAGCCCGACCACCGCCGAGCCACTCACCCCTGTGCAAAATTGCAAGAGAGGCATCGCAGCTGACAATGGGTGGTTTTTGAAAATAAACTCGCCCCGGGCTTTGGCAAGTGTGAGCATCATCCTGTGTGGTTTGCTGGCGGCAACAACCAAACCCAAAATAGACTGCCAGCCCCAGTGCATCACCAGTGGTGCAGAGCTGCCGGCTGCTAGCCACACTTTCCAGCAGCCCTCAGGTACCGCAGGGGCTGGAGGGGCCAGGAGAAGGAATTTCCATTCACCACTTGCCCTTTATCAATATCTCCGGGCGGTTCTTTCCCCGGGGAGAGTCCCAAGCTGTCATGGAAAGCCTGGCCAGCAGGTATATCACGCCGAGGTGCAGGCAGGAGAGTCAGCTAGCTCTTGGTGGCCTCGAGTCAGTAAGAGCTGCTGGCTGTTGGCACTGACCAAGCCCTGGGTTGGACATGAAGGTCTTCTCCTTGGCCCTGCTCACCCTGCTGCTGGCGGCAATCTGGACTGGAAGCCAGGGTGTCTCCTGTAAGTACTGATGCCGAGCCTTTCCCCATCACTGCCGCAGCGCCGGCCCCGGCTCCTCCGCTGATGGGGTTTTAGGGGGTTGGGGAGGGGGACAAGAGCTTCAACTCCTGTTTCTGCTGTGGGTTTGGGGAGCTGAGGGGCATCACCAGGGGGCTGAGGGGCATCACCAGCTGCTCGAGCACAGGGCTGTCCCAGTCCTGTTCCAAAGGAGCAAAAATAGGCTTGGGGATGGCTTCAGCCTCGGTACCCTGGCTGGTGAGCTCAGTAATAACCCCCATGGGCAGGGAAATGGGGGGCTCCTACCCTGGAGCAAAGCAACACTGCTGGGAATGCACAAGGGGGCCCCTCTTGGGGGGGGGGGGCAGGAGAGTCCCCACAGGAGCACCCACACCCCTCGGGGCAGCACCCACACCTCTCGTGCCAGGCATGGGAAAGCACCAAGCCCTCTTGCCTCCTCTCAGTCCGCAGTTCCTACAGCGTGTGCTGCTACCAGAAGATGTTCTTCTGGCAGAAAATCCCTGCCTCCTCCATCAAGCGCTACCAGAAGACGCCTTCCCACTGCTCCCGCAAGGCCGTGCGGTGAGTACACCTGGCCCCCATCCAGCCTTCCTCCCCGGCATCCCGCTCCTCACCCTCGCCCGCCCACCTTCCCTGCCAGTTGTTCTGCCTTTGGGGATCCCTCAAAACGAGCCACCCCCAAAGGGTGCCATGGGTGGGGGTGCCCTGCCCTGGCTCTTTGCAGATGCACCCCCCCCCTCCTTGACACTTTATCCCAAATAGCCCCAAAATCCCCCATTTCAGCTGCCAGCCAGAAAAATGGGAAGGAAGCCGAGGTTTCAGAGATTGCTAAAAATCAGCACTTTGGGAGGATGCAGGGGGCAGGATGCTGCAGGCATCCCCAGGCTGGCAGGGGATTCCCAGGGCACGGCCGGATCCCGCACCCCCCCAGCTAACGCAGCCCCCCTCTCCCCACTAGCGTGGAGCTGCAGAATGGGAGGAAGATCTGCGTGGACCTGGAGCAGAGCTGGTTCCAGCAGTACCTGCAGAAGAAGTTGACCAGCACCTCCACGTGAAGCTGCCTTCCATATAAGCTCTATTTATTTGCATCCCTCAATTATCTGTACGTTCTTGTCTCGATAAGTTATGGAGCTGGCTCCATTCCCTCCCACGCCGCTGCCCACTTCACACTACATCCCTCGATGGGTTTAATAAAATATCTCGTGCTGACCTACAGCTGGAGTGAGACGATATAAATCCTGTGGGAGAAAAGAGGGGTCACATCAGGGCTCAGCATCCCCGCGGGGACCCAGGAATAGTCCTGGAAGCCCCTGGGAGGGCAGGGAAACCCAAAGGGCTGAGGCTGAACCCCTCAGCTCCCCACCAAGATGAAGCAGCCCCTGCCCAGGCGTGGATTTTAAGGATGCCCTAGACAGCTGCCCGCCCGGTGGGATGCAGATTGAGGCAGGGATAAAGGCAGGAGCAGGCTGGCAATGGGAGAAAGATTGGGTTTGGGGAGTTTTAGGGGGGGTTGGGGGTTAGTTTGGTTTTTTTCCCAGACGGATCAAGGGGTTAAACAGGGGTGGCTGCAGAAGGAGAGGTACCTGGAGGTTTAGCACTGTCCTTCAGCCCCGGCCAGACACCGGAGATGGGCACCCGTGGGGGTGGCCCTGCTCATGCCGGGAGGGCTCCAGTTCCCTGGGAATTACCTCGTCTCATGGGCAAAATCCTTGCACAGCCTCTAGATCCTGTCCACCCACTGTGGCAGCAATGGTGTTGGCAAACAGAGGAAATTGGGCCAAAACAGGCCTGTCACTCATGTCAATAATTTCCTTAAAAACAAGAATTTGAAAACGCAGCTGTTTTGGGGCAGATTTCCAGGGGGGCACAAGGAGGCTGGAGCAGCCTTCATCTGCCTGGTTCCCATGAGGGCTCTGGCCACAGAGTGTCGGAGCTAACTCCGTATGCCTGCTGTGACCAGTGGAGCAGGGCGAGAAGTGGTATTTGTGGCAAAACTGGGGCTAAGCTGGGATTTGACTCCTGGCAGTGGTTTTCTGGGGGTGTCCGTGCCATGGCATCTGAGCTGGGCTGGGCCGTCCGTCCGCAGAGCAGCTCCGCAGCCCCCCGACACGGCGATGCTCCTGGGGTTGTGGGAAGGCAAATCCCCGCCTGGAGCTTGCTGGTGGTGCTTCACGGCCGCCTGCTTGGCATTGCCATCGGGGCTCTGGCCACGGAGCTTCGCGCCCCAGCCTGGCTCGAGGCCGGTGGGCTCCTCGCAGCAGCGGCAGGGTCGGTGTCGTGGGGGCTTGGGCTCTGGCCGGTCCCCGCCGGGCACCCAGATGGAATCTGAAAGTCGCAGCCCCACGGCCGGCACTTCCCCTTCTGCGGTTTCCTTGCCTTCTCCGGCTCAGCAAAGCTGGGCGATCCTGACATAATTTCCCCGTTATGATGCGCTCGTTTTTGTTCCCTTGAAATCCTGCGCCCGCCCAGCGGCCGGGGATAAAAGGAGGGCAGCGCTGCAGGGGCCGAGCATCGTGCAGAGGAGAGCCCAGCAGCCCCCCCAGCTCCAGCTCCAGCTCCAGCTCCAGCCCCAGCCCCACTCGCGAACCCCTCGGCCCCCGCAGCACCATGAAGGTCCCCGCAGCCGCCCTGGTCGCTCTCCTCCTCGTGGCCGCCCGCTCCCCGTCCGAGGCCCATCTCGGTGAGTCCGGCATCGCCGCGTCCTGCCCGGGGCGGGGTGTGCCGTCGCTCCGCGGGAGCTGCCGGAGAGCCCCATCCCCGTCAGCGGGGAGCCTCGCGGCTCCGGGGAGGGCTGGGAGCGGGAGACCACCGCCAACGCTGGGGCTGGGGCTTGGGGTCGGGCTGTCCCGGGGGGCCGCCGCCGGGGAACGCGACACACGGGGGGCCGGGGGAGATGGCGCATCCCTGGGGAAGGAGCCCCGAGCGCCGGTGGGGCCGGAGCCCGCGCTCTGGCCCGGGGTCTCACCGGGGCCGTCTGCCCGTCTCTGCCCTCGCAGACGGCGTCCCCACCACCTGCTGCTTCAGCTACCAGCAACGCCCCGTCCCGCGCGGCCTCGTCGCCTCCGTCTACGTCACCAGCAGCAGCTGCACCCAGCCGGGAGTGATGTGAGTGCCCACCGCCGCCCCGCCGGGGGCTCGGGCTGCGACGGCCGGGGCAGCGCCCCGAGGGTGGCCGGGAGGGGGACGGGGACGCGGCCGGGGACGCGGCCGGGGCGCTGCCGGCGGGACCCAGCGCGGGCACCCCGCGGCCCCGGCCGAGCGCCCCGACCGACGCGGGTTTTCTCCCGGCAGCCTGGTCACCAAGAAGAAGAAGGAGCTGTGCGTGGACCCCCAGGCGCCCTGGGTGCGGGCGCACCTGAAGCACTTCCAGGCCCTGAAGAACTGACCCTTCCACGCTGCCACCCACCGTGCCCCTGCTGCTGCCCCCGGCGGGCTGGGCTTCCAGCCCCAGGCACGCGGGAGCGTACTTGAACTGCAGCCGCCTTCAGCGGGAAAGTTTATTTTATTTAACTTATTTAAGTTAAAATAAATATATTTTGCTAAGACAAGGTGTTCTGGGTTTGTGTGGTGGGGTTTTGGTGGGAGGGAGGGGCTGCAGGGGTGGCTCCTGTGAGAAGCTGCCAGAAGCTTCCCCAGCTCCAAGTCGGACCCGCCGCTGGTCACGGCTGAGCCCATCAGTGATGGCAGTAGCTCCTCTGGGATAATAGATTTAAGAAGGGGAACCTGCAGCAGAGAGGGGAGCGGAATGTGACAGAAAGCCCTGTGCAGATACTGAGGTCAGTGAGGAAGGAGGGGAAGGAGGTGCGCCGGAGGAGGGGATGCCCCTGCAGCCCCGGTGAGACGGCAGGCTGTCCCCCCCAGCCCATGGAGGGGAGCGGGGGAGCAGATGTCCGCCTGCAGCCCGGAGAGAGACGAGCCCACGCCAGAGCAGGGGGATGCCCCCAAGACGGCCGGGACTCCACGGGAAAGCCCGCGCTGGAGCAGTCTGTGCCTGAAGGACTGCAGCCTGCAGAAAGGACCCGCGCTGGAGCAGTTCGTGAAGGACTGCAGCCCGAGGGAAGGACTCACGTTGGAGAAGTTTGTCGAGGACTGTCTCCCGTGCGAGGGACCCCACGCTGGAGCAGGGGACGAGTGAGGAGTGCTCCCCCTGAGGAGGAAGGAGCGGCAGAGACAACGTGTGATGAACTGACCCCAACCCCCATTCCCCATCCCCCTGCACCACTGGAGGGGGTAATGTAGAGAATTCGGGAGTGGACTTGAGCTGGGAAGGAGCGAGGCGTGGGGGGAAGGTGTTCTAAGGCATGGTTTTACTTCTCAGTATCCTTGTTTTGATTTGATTTGTAGTAAATTACATTGATTTTGTTTCTTCCCCGAGATGAGCCTGTCTTTTGCCCGTGACCGTAACTGGTGAGTGATCCCTCCCTGTCCTTGTCTTGACCCACAAGCTTTTCTTTATACTTTCTCCTCATCCCACCGGGGCCAGGGAGGAGGAGTGAGCGAGCAGCTCCGTGGTGCTTTGTTACCGGCTGGGCTGAAACCACAACACTAGGGAAAATATGAAAAAACCTTTTATTATGGAAGATCGGCACGTTTGTTGGACACGGGCTCAGAGGGCAGTTGGCTGTCGGGGTGTCCTTCGAGGATCCCGGCCTCTTTTTCCTCAGCCAAAGTGCCGGGAGCCGGGGCACTGTGCGAGGGTCCCTGTGCTGGGGGGCTGGATTATGTGTTGCCTGCAACGGGGGGCACTGCAAGGGACAGGGAGAGGATGAGCACAACAATCCCATGCCACACTCCTTCCCTCCCTGGGTCACAGCCCTGCGTCTGTCACAGGAGCTAGTCTGCTAGTAATGGTCAGCGAAGGCCCCGTCCTCCTCCCAGGCAGCATCCCTGTGGGAGCCGGGAAGCGCTCAGCCCCGGGGCTGGGGGGGACACCCCACACTGGAACCCGGGAAGGCGGGAGGGGACCGGCCGGAGCATCGTGGAGGGAGAGGGAGGCAGCGGGGAGAGCACCGACCTGTCGGGGATTTTGATGCCCAGGCGAAACATCTCCTCCTGGAAGGCGTCCACGTCCTGGCAGAGCGGGCAGCGGAAATGGTGCGGGGCAGAGCGCAGCGCCTGGCCCTGGGGCAGAGGTGGCCTCAGCATCCGTGGCGGGGGGGGTCCCACTTGCCACTCCTGGAGCTGGGTGACAGGGTGAGGACAGGGGTGATCACGTCAGGGGCCGGGGGCGATGCCGCCTACCTGGATGCAGCAGCGGTGGAACCAGGCGCTGGCGCAGGTGGGACAGACCAGGGTGTCGTAGCAGGGCTGCCACGCCACCGCCGGGAGCGGGATGGGGGAGAGGCTGGAACACACAGCACCGGTGCTGTGTCATAAAGCACCCGGGCTGGATAAACACCCTCGGCAACCTCCTCCATCTCAGTGGCACGTTTGGCACAGACACTGGAGGATCAGGATGGTCTTCGACCTCACCAACGACCCCACGCCCAGCCATCTCCTTCGCTGCAGCCACTCACAGTGATGGAGGTGAGGTCCCAGTGCCGCAACAGGGTGCAGCCCCGCCCTGCCCAGTGTCCCGCAGAGCTGCAGGAGGAGCAGGCAGGACCCTCCTGTGCGCCTCCCCCGCCTGTGAAGAAGCGTCAGGTCCCCGAGGAGGAAGGTGAGTGCAGAACATCACCCCAGGCACCTTCCAGTGGAGATTTTGGCCAGTGTCCGGCCATCCAAGCAGTGGCCCCCAGACCGTGGGAAGGTGCTCCGGCCTCTCCCCCATCCCGCTTCTGGCGTTACCCCCACCAGCACCCTGGCACTGGTGCTGGGGGTAACGGTGCGGCTGTGTCCCGGCAGCGTGCGGGCTGTGCCGGCGGGCACACTGTGACCCCGAGGTGGTTGGGCAACTGTGCTGTCAGGATGGGCTCTGCGTCCATGAGAACTGCCTGGTGAGTCCCCGGCGCTCGACACCCCCCGATCCTCAGCCCCACACTGCCGACAGCCCCCGGCACGTGCCCTCTTTCCCCTTCTTGCAGTACCACGCCAGCGGGCTGAGCCAGCGAGGGGCCGATGAAGAAGGCTTCTACGGCTTCCTCCTCCCCGACATCTGGCAGGAGCTGGAGCGGGTGGCACAGAAGGTGAGGCCGGGGGCACGTGTCCCCACCATGGTCCCCATGCCCTGTGTCCGGCGCCGCACAGGTCAGCAGCTCCCAGGGGTGATGCTCTGGCAGCCATCTGCGAGCAACCCCCCAGATCCTCCTTGATCTAAAAAGGTCCATTTCTGTGGAAACTGGGGAGTTGGAGAAGGTAGGCAGCTTTATCAGTGGCCCCGTGTCACCGGCCAGGTGGCCCACCGAAACGTGGCAGGGCTGTGCTGGGCGAGGGCAACCGGGGCTCCCGGGGGGCATGTGGCGCTGACACCGTCCCCCTCCGTGCCGTCCCCAGAGGTGCTGCATCTGCCGGCTGCGGGGTGCCTCGGTCACCTGCCAGCGCCGGCACTGCCCCCGGACCTTCCACTTCCCCTGCGGCAGCGAGCGGGGCTGCGTCTCCCAGTTCTTCGGGGAGTTCAAGTGAGTGTAGCCGCCCCACGGGGCCAGGGCCGGGGCCGGGACCGGAGCAGAGTGGAGCTGGGGCTGAACTGCCACCTCCGTCCCCCAGGTCCTTCTGCTGGAAGCACCGGCCGGTGCAGCGGGTGCGGGCGGTGCAGCAGGACCAGACCCCCTGCCTCATCTGCCAGGAGGCGGTGGCGCGGCGGCCCTGCTACGACACCCTGGTCTGTCCCACCTGTGCCAGCGCCTGGTTCCACCGCTGCTGCATCCAGGTAGGCGGCATCGCCCCCGGCCCCTGACGTGATCACCCCTGTCTTCGCCCCGTCACCTAGCTCCGGGAGTGGCGAGTGGGACCCCCCCGCCACGGATGCTGAGGCAACGTCTGCCCCAGGGCCAGGCGCTGCGCTCTGCCCTGCACCATTTCCGCTGCCCGCTCTGCCAGGACGTGGACGCCTTCCAGGAGGAGATGTTTCGCCTGGGCATCAAAATCCCCGACAGGTCGGTGCCCTCCCCTCTGCCTCCCTCTCCCTCCACGATGCTCCGGCCGGTCCCCTCCCGCCTTCCCGGGTTCCAGTGTGGGGTGTCCCCCCCAGCCCCGGGGCTGAGCGCTTCCCGGCTCCCACAGGGATGCTGCCTGGGAGGAGGACGGGGCCTTTGCCAACCATCACGTGCGGCACAGCTCCTGCGATGCCAGCCAGTGCCTGTGCCCCGTGGGACGGGAGGAGGCGGAGGAGAAGGGGTGAGTGCTGGTGGCCCCGGTCCCCACAGCCCCAGTGAGGAGCCAATTCCTTCATCTCCTCCTTTGGGCAGGGATGGAGGTTCCCTGGGATGCTGAGCCGGGCATGGCTGAGGGTGCGTGCCAGCAGCTCAACCTGGGCTGCTGGGGAGGGGGCCAGAGTGGAGGTGGGTTCAGCACAGTGCCGGGGCTGGCACCCCACAGCTCAGGGGCCTCTGGTGATAGTGGGTCCCGTTGCTCCCCCAGGCCCTGGAGACTTCTGCTCTGCAGCTCCTGTGGCTCCCGCGGGACCCACCAGCTCTGCTCCGCCGTGGGGGAAGACGCTGACTCCTGGGAGTGCGGTGACTGCAGCGACACTGGCACCGGTGAGGGGTGCAGCTGGGGGGACAGGGTCCCCAGGGCCACGTGGCCACCACAGCCAGCTGGGATCTGGGGACAGACGCAGGGCTGTGACCCGAGGAGGGAAGGAGTGTGGCATGGGCTTGTGCTCATCCTCTCCCTGCCCCTTGCAGTGCCCCCCATTGTAGCCGTCGCAGACTCCAGCCCCCCAGCGCAGGGACCCTCGCACAGTGCCCCGGCTCCCGGCACTTTGGCTGAGGAAAAAGAGGCCGGGATCCTCGAAGGACACCCCGACAGCCAACTGCCCTCTGAGCCCGTGTCCAACAAACGTGCCGATCTTCCATAATAAAAGGTTTTTTCATATTTTCCCTAGTGTTGTGGTTTCAGCCCAGCCGGTAACAAAGCACCACGGAGCTGCTCGCTCACTCCTCCTCCCTGGCCCCGGTGGGATGAGGAGAAAGTATAAAGAAAAGCTTGTGGGTCAAGACAAGGACAGGGAGGGATCACTCACCAGTTATGGTCACGGGCAAAAGACAGGCTCATCTCGGGGAAGAAACAAAATCAATGTAATTTACTACAAATCAAATCAAAACAAGGATACTGAGAAGTAAAACCATGCCTTAGAACACCTTCCCCCCACGCCTCGCTCCTTCCCAGCTCAAGTCCACTCCCGAATTCTCTACATTACCCCCTCCAGTGGTGCAGGGGGATGGGGAATGGGGGTTGGGGTCAGTTCATCACACGTTGTCTCTGCCGCTCCTTCCTCCTCAGGGGGAGCACTCCTCACTCGTCCCCTGCTCCAGCGTGGGGTCCCTCGCACGGGAGACAGTCCTCGACAAACTTCTCCAACGTGAGTCCTTCCCTCGGGCTGCAGTCCTTCACGAACTGCTCCAGCGCGGGTCCTTTCTGCAGGCTGCAGTCCTTCAGGCACAGACTGCTCCAGCGCGGGCTTTCCCGTGGAGTCCCGGCCGTCTTGGGGGCATCCCCCTGCTCTGGCGTGGGCTCGTCTCTCTCCGGGCTGCAGGCGGACATCTGCTCCCCCGCTCCCCTCCATGGGCTGGGGGGGACAGCCTGCCGTCTCACCGGGGCTGCAGGGGCATCCCCTCCTCCGGCGCACCTCCTTCCCCTCCTTCCTCACTGACCTCAGTATCTGCACAGGGCTTTCTGTCACATTCCGCTCCCCTCTCTGCTGCAGGTTCCCCTTCTTAAATCTATTATCCCAGAGGAGCTACTGCCATCACTGATGGGCTCAGCCGTGACCAGCGGCGGGTCCGACTTGGAGCTGGGGAAGCTTCTGGCAGCTTCTCACAGGAGCCACCCCTGCAGCCCCTCCCTCCCACCAAAACCCCACCACACAAACCCAGAACACCTTGTCTTAGCAAAATATATTTATTTTAACTTAAATAAGTTAAATAAAATAAACTTTCCCGCTGAAGGCGGCTGCAGTTCAAGTACGCTCCCGCGTGCCTGGGGCTGGAAGCCCAGCCCGCCGGGGGCAGCAGCAGGGGCACGGTGGGTGGCAGCGTGGAAGGGTCAGTTCTTCAGGGCCTGGAAGTGCTTCAGGTGCGCCCGCACCCAGGGCGCCTGGGGGTCCACGCACAGCTCCTTCTTCTTCTTGGTGACCAGGCTGCCGGGAGAAAACCCGCGTCGGTCGGGGCGCTCGGCCGGGGCCGCGGGGTGCCCGCGCTGGGTCCCGCCGGCAGCGCCCCGGCCGCGTCCCCGGCCGCGTCCCCGTCCCCCTCCCGGCCACCCTCGGGGCGCTGCCCCGGCCGTCGCAGCCCGAGCCCCCGGCGGGGCGGCGGTGGGCACTCACATCACTCCCGGCTGGGTGCAGCTGCTGCTGGTGACGTAGACGGAGGCGACGAGGCCGCGCGGGACGGGGCGTTGCTGGTAGCTGAAGCAGCAGGTGGTGGGGACGCCGTCTGCGAGGGCAGAGACGGGCAGACGGCCCCGGTGAGACCCCGGGCCAGAGCGCGGGCTCCGGCCCCACCGGCGCTCGGGGCTCCTTCCCCAGGGATGCGCCATCTCCCCCGGCCCCCCGTGTGTCGCGTTCCCCGGCGGCGGCCCCCCGGGACAGCCCGACCCCAAGCCCCAGCCCCAGCGTTGGCGGTGGTCTCCCGCTCCCAGCCCTCCCCGGAGCCGCGAGGCTCCCCGCTGACGGGGATGGGGCTCTCCGGCAGCTCCCGCGGAGCGACGGCACACCCCGCCCCGGGCAGGACGCGGCGATGCCGGACTCACCGAGATGGGCCTCGGACGGGGAGCGGGCGGCCACGAGGAGGAGAGCGACCAGGGCGGCTGCGGGGACCTTCATGGTGCTGCGGGGGCCGAGGGGTTCGCGAGTGGGGCTGGAGCTGGAGCTGGGGGGGCTGCTGGGCTCTCCTCTGCACGATGCTCGGCCCCTGCGGCGCTGCCCTCCTTTTATCCCCGGCCGCTGGGCGGGCGCAGGATTTCAAGGGAACAAAAACGAGCGCATCATAACGGGGAAATTATGTCAGGATCGCCCAGCTTTGCTGAGCCGGAGAAGGCAAGGAAACCGCAGAAGGGGAAGTGCCGGCCGTGGGGCTGCGACTTTCAGATTCCATCTGGGTGCCCGGCGGGGACCGGCCAGAGCCCAAGCCCCCACGACACCGACCCTGCCGCTGCTGCGAGGAGCCCACCGGCCTCGAGCCAGGCTGGGGCGCGAAGCTCCGTGGCCAGAGCCCCGATGGCAATGCCAAGCAGGCGGCCGTGAAGCACCACCAGCAAGCTCCAGGCGGGGATTTGCCTTCCGACAGCCCCAGGAGCATCGCCGTGTCGGGGGGCTGCGGAGCTGCTCTGCGGACGGACGGCCCAGCCCAGCTCAGATGCCATGGCACGGACACCCCCAGAAAACCACTGCCAGGAGTCAAATCCCAGCTTAGCCCCAGTTTTGCCACAAATACCACTTCTCGCCCTGCTCTACCGGTCACAGCAGGCATACGGAGTTAGCTCCATAACGATGCATTGCACATACATTCATCTCGACTGATAGCACTGATTCTTGGTTGGACATGTCAGAAAGGAAAGACCGTGCAGGAATGAGGTGGTGTTGAGCTAGAAGTCACTGGGGGTCTCACGTTTGTTCCTTTTTGCTGGTAATACAGTCAAAAGCACTATTCTTGTGCTGGAAATGTTGCAGAGACATGGAGGATTGGATAGCTTGTAGGGACTGGACTCTTGCTCTGCTCCAGGGCTGGAGCAGTAGGCTCAGGCTGCAGCCCAACCTGCCACCCTCCCAGTCCCCAGGGTGAACAGAAGATTTACACCTCTTCAGGAATTTTAGTTTTGGCTGCAGCCTGCAGCCTCTTGACAGTCAAGACGTTACATTTACTGCTTGCCCACTTCTTCCCAAGCAGGATAATTTCATCCAATTTAAGCGCTCTCTACTGCCTTAGCCCCCCAAAAGCAAATACATCCTTTTCAGGAGATAGGGCACCAAGAGTAGGAGCTGGAGGGAGGAGTGGATTCTGCTGGCACTCACTAAGATCAGCTCATTGCAGCCTTGCAGATGGAACCTCAAGGAGCTCATAGCATGAATGAAAAGGGGCAACATTTCCAATCCCAGAGGGTGATTCCAGAACACCCCCGCCAGTGCACACCCAGAAGGAAAGAGCTGCCAAAGTTGCTACTTCCTCTTTTTTTTTTTCCAGCCTTGCCCTGATGCTGCCCCATGGTGCCACAAAAGTTTTGTTGCCCAGCTACCACACAAACCCCCAGCCTCCCACTGCCTGCCTCCTGACCCTTGCTGGGGCATGACTAATTCCTTCCACCTTGATTCAAAGCAAAAAGTCTAACTCATCAAGATGCTGAGTAATGGCTGTGCCCATCTCCCCATCCTCACCACATGGCAGGGGCGATTCTCCCCGTTCCGAAGCAGGGATAAACCTCACGGTGGCTGCAATGGCCTTTTGCCCAGAAAACTTTCCCCTGCCAACAGGTCCCTGTCTGAAGGATGCATCCCTCCAAGCTAGCCCTTGAGAGGAGGTATAGGATTAGGAGAAAAGGTCATGATTGTTTCTTTTAGAAAAGATGGGACAGAGGTGAGAACCGGTGTAAATCATCTCACTGGAGACCTTCAGGAGGAGCTAGGCAGCGCTGATCTGGCCTCAGCATGGTGATATGAACAGAAAGGACTTCCCCAGGTCCCTTCTCCAACTGCTGATGTTTCAGCTATTTCTGTTTAAGCTGCTCTGTGCCTGGGGCTACGGATTAATAAATCCTTTGTAATTAATGGTGATCAGGGTCTTCATCTGGGGCATTTGAGAAGGGCTTGGAGGAGTGGTAGTACCTGCTATAAATGCTCCTGCTTGTCAAATGTCACTGGATACACAAAAGCAGAAGGAAAAGGCTCAATTCCTCAGAGGACTGAAGATCTGCGTGAGTTTTTCTGTGAATGCCGTTGCAGAGTCACTAAGAGGTTTCTCTTAACCTCAAAGCATCTTCTGTGTGCAGTGGAATTTCAAGTTCAGGGGTCAGCCAGCAGAAGCCTTCTGTGTTTTTACAAACCTCTCTGCCTGTAAACCCCCATATCTCCCACAAAGACCTGCCCCAGACCTCTGCCCTCCAACTACCCCATTCTGGCACTTCTCCTGCCCTCACCAGAGCCAGCTTCGCTTTCTTTAACAAGGAGAAGTCCAGGGGAGGACATCAGCATGCGACAGGCTGTTATAATGAAGGCAACCAGCAACTGCTCCTCTGGGTCAACTGTAGGAACAAGATGCTGAGCTACCTGAACCGCAGGGGGGAATAATTCTGGGAAGAGCAGCCCCAAATCAGGGTTGAGCTTGGCTTGGGCAGGAGAACCAAGTCACGGGGCCCACAGCTGGGGATGAGCAATGGCAGTGAGCAACGCTGGCTCAGTGGGAACCCCTTGGCCTGCCCAAGCAGAGAGAAAAGGAGTGGGATAGGTAAGAGCATAGCAATGGGAAATGAGAAATGCCAGGGTGGTGGTAAGGAATATCCCACACCCAGCAAGTATTAGAAACTGAGATCATCGCAATGACAAGTAGAAGCATGATGATCTGTGGCTATTGGCTTTAGCAGTTACCACAGGAAAGTTTGTCATCCAGTAGGAACCACAGAAAATCTCACAATTGCAAAGATTATTTCTGTTGGAAACGGCAAAAATATTTCCTCTTTGCTGCAGAAGTGGTTGGCCAAGCTTTCAGTTCTCCATTTAGATGAGAGCCGGATGGGACTTCTTACTGGATGCTGATGAAATACTTTCCCTTCTAACTGGAATCAAGGATATTACAAAGAATTGCACAAAATTGCAGCTCAGCAAAAGTAGATAGTTTGTGTTTAAGTGCATTTAAGGAATTAAATATAAGGAACTGATATAAAGGGAGAGTGAAGAAATTACTTATGGTTTTACTTCTCCTGCCATGGAAGACCTCTGTAAGCAGATGACTTTCTAATCCAGCAGAGAAACACAAGAGAAATTCAAGGCACAGGAAAGGGGGAAACACAGGAGACAAGAAAACCCAGCTTTCCAAATACAAATTTGAAAAACAAAAGAAAGTAAAGGCCCATTAGTTAGGAAGGGGAGCAAGTAGCCAAAGATGCCACCTCTTTTTGGCTTGTCTTTGCATAAAGAAAACAAGAGATTATGGTCAAGTACTCAACACAATCAAAATTTAGTGCACACAGGTGAAAAAAGGCAAAAGAGAACAAATAAGGAAGAGGTAGATAAGGCAGGTGTAGTGAACCAAAAAGGCCTCAGAGATTCCCCTAACTTCCTCCCCAGCCAGGCTGTGGCCATCTCTAAATCACAGGTGATTAGCAAGACAAACTCACATGGAGTAGAAGAGGTACCAGAAAGCCAGTGATGAGCAAACATGACACTAGTCTTGCATTATCAGATGCTTTTGGCACTGCCTTGCATGTGTCTCCTTAAGAAAACGAGGGAATTAAAGTCTAAAAAACACATTACCCCCAGGGGCTGCGAGCACAGTTAAAAGAGCAGAGGGACCATCATTACTGACCTGATGGCAGGCAGCTGGCAAGGCAGAGGGGGACAAGTCGAGGCATGGTGACAGGTGAAGAACTGCACTGAGACGGCAGCCAGAAACGGCAGGGACAGTGTGGGGTCAGAGCAGACCCCCAGATTTGCTCAGTACTGGGGTGACTGCTGCTGGTGAGAAACTTGCCCCTTGGGGCCCTGCATTTCAAGAAATAAGTGATAGGAGAAGAGCGAGAAAAGAGCAGTAAGAAAGTCTCGTGTCCAGACAGGGCAGCCAGCCAATGTCACGGGATTCATTTAGACTAGAAGAGAAGACGAGGGATGATCTCAGTCATTGTAAGAGGACAGCATCACTTTCTGGTCCCCGACCCTCTTAAGGAAAGCTAAGACACAGCTGCCTCAGTCTGCAACTGACTTTAGGAAAGCCTCCCAGACTCTGCAGATTTACCCTGAGGACAAATCCCTGCTAGCTGCCAGAAGCAGGCTGACCCGGAGTCAGGGCAGAGGGATGCTCTCTGCACCTCTTTCAGGAGAGGCTGCCAGACACACGGGGCCCGGAGTGTCGCAGCACTAAAGGGATCGCGGCAGCCCTTCTGCCTTCACCATGCACCAGCATAAGAAGGAAACCACAGGCAGAAAGAAATGAAAGAAACTGCCAACACCACAATCCCATGCAAGTGTAGAGGAAACCACACGGCATTACGCAACATCCGTCTGGGAAGTGTCACTCATCATTGATAAAAATTATGCAAAGGGTCCCATGGGTAGAGGTTACAAGGAAAACACAGATCACCCATCGCTCTCACCCTGCAGCAAGCTGTCACTGACCCTTGCATATACTGTTTTATGAGAGTAACTCAGCGTCCAAAGTGGAATTCCTAAACCAGTCTCCACTGAACTCTTTTTAATTCAAATTCCTGAATGTCCTTTCCCCCTCAGAGAATCCTGTGTTATGCCCTGCACAAAGACACACAACCCAGGACAGGGATTTTTTTCTATGGTCCTGGATCAAAGACAGACCTCTTCTCCCCACAGCTTGAGCGACTTCTACACTAGACTGAAAGAGAGTGGTAAGAGCAAAACTAATCTCCTCCCAGGCAGGAGGTTGCAGCACACCCATGTGCACGCACACATTACAGAAAAACACAAGGGGATTAGTAAGATCCAACAAAAGGACATGTGCCTGACACCTTCCAGCCACCCAGCACAGCTTTACCAAACCACAGAGACACCCAGAGCTGGTTATCCTCAGCTCTATGTCTGAGAGCTTAGAGACCACCCCGGGGGATAGATTTCACTCAGCAGCCCCAGCTTCTCTCACCTCTCCCAGACTCCCCATGTTGAGTCCAAGTCCCCAGCCTCAAGCCCCCCTTGCTCCTTAAGGCAAGGAGATAGATTTCTTTAAAGAAAACCAGGGAAGAGAAATGCTGCATGGGCAGAGCAACCATTTACATGAGAAAGAAGTCCCCTGCTTCACCTAAATGTAAATACATCTCTCTATTAGCAAGATTCAGAGCACAAGGCACGGCGAAACCACCCAGGTTCAAAGCTCACTCACCAGCCCACTGGACCATCTTGCCACACCGTGAACTTGGCTTCGCTCTGCCCTAACTCCCCCAAACAGCACCCACAGCCTTCTTGCCTTCTTTCCTTCTTTTTCTCTCTGTCTCCCCTCCACCCTGTGCCTACCTCCCACCCCAGGCCCCCATCCTGCTATTTATCTCCTGTGCCACCCGACTTGCACCTGCAGCCCTGTCCTCATCCTTGCGCTCAAGTGGAGGAAAAACCTGGGGCTAATTCTCACCAGGGCTGGTTTTGTAAAGGCATATGGACTCTGATCTCCCAGATGTACTGACCTACAGCTCTTCTGTGCAATTTAGCAGAGCCAGTGGCTCTCGGCTACTGCCTCTGTAGCGCACGTGCCTGCCCACGTGAATCCATCATTAGGACTTTAAAAAGAAGTTGTCTGACTGCAAGAAGTGATTTCAGTTTTGAGTTTGCAGACACCAACTATCGTTACCTCCTGCACCCAGACGGCAGATTGCATAAGACCCATTTCCATTAAAACAGGCTAAAAATAAAAAATTATCTAAACTCACATAGCTGGGGTTATCTCACAGCAATTGTTTGTCTTTCTTCTCCACTTTTTGCCCTTGATGAGGCCTTCTGGCAGAGAGTTTCACGTGTTAATTATGCCTTGTGTCAAGATATTTCCCTCTAGTGCACGGTTTCTCTCTTTAAATGGTTTTAACCACGTAGATGTCCCTTTCTTCTTCTGCATGAAAGGGTAAGTAATCAATATTGAATGTTTATTTTTAAGCTCTCTTCATCTATTTGCCCCACTCTTTTCAATCTTTCATCTCCAAGTCACTAAACGCTTTCATCACCTAGCTCAAAGTCTTCTGTGTCAGCTCTATCCATCTCTGAGTCAAAATGATCAGAGCTGAATGTGGCATTCAGAGATCATTCTGCTGGTTTCTACAACAACATTATGGCGTTTGGAGAATTAGTTTCTGTCCCATCCTTCACGCACTCCAATATTCTGCTTAATCCTCGGACTTGCAGCACTAAAGATCAACTCTAGAAAATAAGGAGGTGTTAAGTCTCATTTTCTAAAAGAAGATGTCATTTAGGGAACCTGAATGTCATTGAAGAGGAATGGAACAGAGACTTCTAAGTCACATGGGGCAAATACTCAGGACGCAAATATCTTTAAAATCTGGCTATAAACTCAAAAACATTACCACAGGCCTTTTTCTTCCCCAAGTAGCTGTAGTTCATTTGACCTTAGAAACAGAAATTAGTATTTCAAATGACTCCTGAGTGAATGTCATCTGCTAGCATGTTGCTCCATCAACTAACTCTGTTAAACGCCAGTCTTCTCCAGCCCTGATTAATGTAAATAATCTTGTATTTTGCAGACATATGCCTCCCACTGAATTCCCCTCTCCAGATCATCAGGCATCGCACAAGATACAACATATTCGCAGTACATCACACAGTATGGGTCCTGACGCACACCAACACTAACCTAATAGCTTCCTTTTATAAGTTCACAGATATTTGCGACGAAGGAAATGCAGTAGATCTCGCTCATCTGGGCTTCAGTAAGACATTTGAAATGGTGCCACATAGTAAATTATTAGCTAAGCCTGAGAAGATGTGACTGGCATACGAAATGTAAAGCGGGTAAAGAGCCGCCTGAAAGGGGCATGGTAATTGCTTCAGCTGAAAGGGGATGTGTTAGACTGAAGGGGGTTTACCAGTACAGTTCCTTGAGTTTCTGCCTCAAAAATTATTCTGCTTAACATTTGCATTAATGATCTTGGCACAAAAAGCAGGAGAATGCAAAGGAAATTTGCTGATGAGGCAAAACGAGACGCTATCATCAATCTAGAAGAGGCCAGGGTATCACACAGAAAGATTATAATGACCTTGAAGACTGGAGTAATGGAGAAAGGATTTGATTCAGCAGTGCAGACTGTACGATCATGCTGCTGGGGACAAGGGATAACAGTAGCAGCCGTTCCAGTTTGGGAGGCTGTCGGCTGGAAATGTCTGGGGCAGGGAGAGACTCGTGCTACAGATCACAAGACTGTGACAAGACCCTGGTGTTGCACGACACGAGAAGAGTCAAATGCAATGAGCTTGGGTTGAGGGGTTAGGAAAATGAGGGACTGATCTGTGTGAATGCATCAGAGTCGACACCAGGGGTGGAAAAGAGGCGTGGTGGACACTGTGGGTATAAGGACATATGGCTAGAAACTGGCTGGGAATACAAATAAATGGGAAATTAGATTTCCACATGAAAGTAGTAAGCCTCTCATGCAGGTTTCTGACCCAAGCAGGGCAGATAAAAAACCACCACCACTCAAATGGGTATCAGTCCCACTGTGCAACCAGCATGCTCGAGAAGCCAGCCAGTTCGGAGGTGTGATCTTCCTTCTGAATTTGAACTGGTTTGTCTTTACAAGGGCCTGATATTCATAGAGGTGTTTTAGAGTCCTGTTTTAAAAGGTGTCACTAACTGCAACGTTGTTTTGGAATCAAATGCTCTACAAGGCTGTACAAACGCCGTCAGCCTGGGCGGATGGCAGCTGCCTGCTCTCTTATTCCCAGGACAAACACTAGATTCATGTGGTCCCCTCCAGAACTGGAGGTGGTTTCAGTGGTTGTGGGGTTTTTGGTATGTGATTAACTGCTTCACTCTGAAACCCCTCTGGCCTGCTCAGCTCAACCGTTCAGTCTGGAATCACTGAATAATAGTACTTACAAACTTTTCCTCTTTCTCTGCCCTGAAGGTGCAGGGCTGAGGCAGAGTCTCTCGTAGTGCAGGCACCCCCATCTCCTAAGCTGACTACTTGCTGCTTCTGCTCCCCAGGAGTGAATTTAGTTTTGCTGTGGCAATCTTTTACTCTTCACATTCCCTGTGTTTACCCATCCCAGATCGCTGTCCTTGCTGCCACTTCCCCAGGAACACGGTCACCTTCACCGCAGCACCTAAGCACATCAAATCTCCTTTGGGATCATCAGGGGTTTCTGTTTCTCTCTTTTCGGTTTCTCTGTATACTTGGGTCTGATGAGTCCCTCAGAGCTTCCTGTGCTGCCTCTCTGCTGAGTCGAAAGATTTTTATAACACTATTTTAGATTTTCAGGCTTTTTCTATTGACTTCCTCTTTCTCTGGAATCTCCCTTTTGAATTTACCAGCACAAGACTATTTCTGGGGTCAGCCTGTATCCTTTTCCCCTTGCTCCTTTCAACCACAGGATGTAGGACTGAATCCTGTAGGCAGGATTATTTAACGGTCCCTCCGGTTCTCTTACTTCTATCCCCCCCAGTCTGTAAACCCCAGCACCCACAGCATCCCCCCACTCCCATGGCCCAGCCACAAAGCCGTCTCTTTGGACAGTTTCTTCCACTTTTCAGCTGAAGGGGACTGATTTTTCCTTCTGTAAATTCTCCAGTGAGAGCATAGAGGTTTATGGCCCTGCAGGTAACAAGCTGTCACATCTTGCCTTTGCTTTTAGGACCAAGCCTGGAGTAATGGCAAGCATTAGCCCTTTACCATCCTTTTAAGAGATGGCTCCTTCCTGCAGACTCCATGCCCTAACCCTGCTGGGTGTAATTCAGCATGACAAAGCCTTCTCCTCCCAGGAGAGGTATGCCTTCTGATTCAAAGTGCTCTGTGGTGTGAAAACTACTTTCTACCCCAGACTAAATGCCTCAATGCAGTCCCAGGGGTGGGCTCCCCTGTGTGCCCAGAGCCCCTCTAAAAAGCAGACCCTGCTACCCCTGAAAATGCCTGGCAGGAAGATGGAGAGGAGTCCAAAGGGTGCAAAGAACCAGAAATAACAACACATAGCTGAGTCTTGCATATGGGCCTGTCTTTTGCCCATAGAGCTATGTGAAAACAGTTTGACCTGTGATTTTTGCCACCAAGGACTCACCACAGCTGTCCCCATGCCAGGACTCTGTCCCCACCAACTCCCCATCACCAAGAGCAGCAGGCTGGGAACACACATGGCAGTGGCAAATTAAGGGTGCTAGCCTCGTGCCCCCCACACACACTCCTGAGGTTTGAGCACAAGTGCCAGGGATGCTCTAGGTAGGACACAAGAAGTTGGCAGCCGCCTCCAGCAACAGAGAACAAATATCTTGGGCACAAGAGACAACAATAGACCTTGCTGGCTCAGAGTGCACGAGGTTAGAGATAAGCAAGGTAGCGACACAGCGAGATGCAGGGATGACTGCCTGTTTGCAAGGAAGAGGAAGAAGCTTGGTTGTGCGTAATTCTGCAAGAGCAGTCCGTGAAGGCAGGATGTGAACTCATCGTGCTACTGGTGACTGGACTCCTTAACAGCAGCAGTGCAGGGAGGAAAAGGTCGAGAGCAGATGACTCAGGGGTCAGCCACATGCACTGTGATGCCCACCTTCCAGGGCCAGGTTAACCCTGGATCCAGGCTAGGTGAATATGAGCTAGCTGGTCTTTAAGAGACAGGTCCCTGGAGAGGACATGCTGTCTCGAAGGGCTAAACAGCATTTGCTCACTCCCACAGCTCAGATCAGGAGCACCCTGCTGAGCAAGAACACGCAGTTTCCCATCTAAGGTTTTTATGAGGGCAGGGAGAGCCCCTTGGGGTTAGAGCAAGTGGTTTTTCAGAGCAACACAGAAAATAGGGCTGGGGAGAGTCATCAACTTCCACACAGAAGATCAACAGTCAGTGTCGCTCTAGGAACAGACTTCCTTGCTCTCCAGGTGATCTACCAGCATTTCCTCACTGCTGCAGTATTTTTTTTTCCCATTTTTTGCTGTTGTCTGAGACCAGAACATTGTGTCTTACCCAGCATGAAAACAAAGGATTAATTTGTTCTTTCCTCCTTGCAGTGACCCTTGTAGACTGTTCTCAGGCCTCTCCCACCCTCTTTAGACTGCACACCACAATTCTTCCACGCTCTGCAAATTTAACAGGTCTATGCTTGTTTCAAATAGCATTAATGAAAATATCACATAGCACCGGACCCATGGGGTCCCACATGCTTCTGGCAGTCATGGATGAAATCCACTCAGAAGGCCATTTTCACAGTCTGATGATGACAATGATGTGTCAGAACTATTATAGGGGTTTTTTGTAATATGTGGAGCTAGCTCATACCCATGGGACTGAGCTGTTTGTGCAATAATCACTTCTCAGAGCACAGTACTTGCACATTTTGAATCCCCATCAAAAATTATGTCAGGTTAAACTCCAGGAAGAGAATACAAGCAAGCTGAGGCTAGTGTGGGAACATACAAATTGGCAGAGATTCCCAAGGAGCAATGCAGGGTTTCTGAGCCAGGTCTTTCCGAGCTGTTGTAGAGCAGGTCTAAGCTGTGCGGCAGAGCGGCATTGCAGCACCATCTGCTGACTGCTGCTTGCAGGTCTTCACCATCATCAGTTGTATGTTGGGCCATGACTGTTCAAAGATTGTGACAGCATCATCAGATAAATACCTCGCTCTTTAGGGTAACAAATCTTGCAATTACTGATTAGAACAAGATACCTGTGTTCTCTTCCCTGCTTTGGGAGACACCAGGGCTCATGCTTCTCATACTTTCTTCAACTGAAACACAATCTCAGATGCTCCTCAACATAGCTGTAGCTGCCTGTTTTAAGAAGTGGTCAATACTGCAAGGGAGTACGAGCATCAGAACCACCAACATACAAAGGTTAATTGCTGCAAATATTTATTTAGGTTTTAAGCAAACTAATGCCCGGGTGGCACTTCTCTTTGCAGTGCCCTCCCAGCAACAGCCCAGTACATCTGACTCCATCTGTGGTTGTGCAAGCATTTCTCCAACAGATCCCAGCTCCTATTGCCCCATAGTCTAATCCTGCAAACACCCATACAAGTATGCAGGGACATGGTGCTGCACATAAGCAACACACAGCAAGAGTACCTGCAAGCCAGCAGGCGGAGAACAGCTTGTGCACATAGGCTTCATTTTTAAGCTGGCAGAAGTGTGACCCTATCTTTTTCTTCACTGTGATATCCAGGACCAAGTCCAAAGAAATAAATCAGTCATGCATGTGGAGCAGCTCTCTTCCTCTATGCCCTATATCATGATGCAGCTCAGTTATGACAGCAAAAGGAAGCCCCAGCACATGTGGCAGAATGAGGGTACAAGCTTAACTATCCGTGGCAAGACACAAAATAAAATTAAAAAAAAAAAAAAAGAGGAAACAGGAAAAGAAGAACCAGGGAAATCCCAGCATTCCTCCCCAACCCCAAATCCAAGAATGCCACGTTCAGGGTTGTTTTGTACTGTTTTCCTCTAAGACCATTTCGTATCTCACCACTGCCCAAGTTCTGTCCAATGCCACCTACCCAACATTGGGACCTTGCCAGCATCTGCCTCTTCATTCTGACACCTCTGACAGCTTTTCCATCTCACACACAAGGCTCTTCCCAGACAGAGCAGAAACTATGCATGTAATAGCCAATAGTCTGCAAACATCTCATATCAGACAGAGCTGTGAAGAGAATTGACACACCCCACCCCCACTGCCAACCGAAGGCAGCAACTACTCACAAGGCTGAGAAAACGGACAACAGGACACCACTGCAGATTGCCATTATGTGCATCTTGCCACGTAACTGTCATGACTGGCAAAAGTCTGAGAACAGAGCTGGCTACAGATGCTACCCTCACTGTGCTCTCAGTCTGTTGCAGATATGTACAGAGGAGGTTTGTGTGTTTGTTCTTAGAACTTGCCTTGTTAACATTGTTGTAATATTGACACAACATTCAGTTCAGTTGTTATTAGCAAGTGGAAATTGAAGCTTTTTATTGAATGTGGGTTTTTTTAATCTTAGCTTTTAGAACAAGATACTTAACAACATTAATATTCATTTTTACATCACGTCACACGCTCAACTGTGCTACTACTTTAGCTACAGCTGCATATTGTCTGCCTCCCCAGAAGTCCTCAGACTGAAGATTTACTGTGAAACACACACTTAAACACACACACAAAACCAGAAAATGCAAGTAGGTTTTACTAATGAGGCAGACATTTTGCTGCATACACTTCTCCATCAGAAACAAGTCCAACTTTAGCAGACACCAATAGCATCTTTTGTCTTCGTCTAATTTGGAAGCTGTGTTACACAGAACTGGGAAACAAGTTAATGTATGCAAAGTTTGCTGGAGCGGCAAAAGCAACAGAAAGTGCTTGATCTAGTGAGAAACTGTAAAGAGAACAGAAGCTTTGCATTCCAAACAAAGGATTCCCCCAGGAATGAGAGGTATTTGAAGATGTCCACTTCTACATCTGGAATTAAAAGCTGAGATTTCTCACAGAGAAATGCAAATCAATTAGGCGAACCAAGCAATGTTTGGGGAGGAAAAGGAAAATATTTGGCAGGCAAACACTAAAACGTTGAGCAGCTCTGGGGGAGTCATCTCCCATGGACCAAACCAAAAACATAATTAGTCTATTGTGTAGGTAAACACCAAGCTCACGTACAATTTTTTTCTCATCCCAAACATCTCCTGGACACTTGCTGCCTAGCATCCTTTCTACAGAAGTACAATACCATACTGATAAGTCAGTGTGTAAAAACACCTGGGGGAGGAAGGTTTAGCGAAGTATAAAGTGTTTCTTCAAAAGTGCATAAGTAGTAAACAACACTCCTCTGGGTTTGTACGTTTAACATTGTACCCAAAGACACTAGCCATTTTACACTGGCAATTTTAGCGCTCCCAGCTTACGCTATCTGCTTAGAAGCTGAATGGCACCACTCTAACTATAGCACCATGTCTCTTAATGCTGATGCCTGTCAGCAGACTGAGCTGTGCAAGTGTCCCTGTATAGATGCATTTTGCAGCAGCCAAAAAGATGGCCACCAGGTTCTACCAGTCTGGTAAGGAAACGAGAGGCTTCAAATGTAGATCACATCCGAGTCATGCTGCTGAACCTACAGGCAAATCAAATAGGAAAAATTAGTTTCACCCTGAACTCCTACTTAAAGCAAAGTAACTCCCTTTGGTCCAGTTCTTCCTTCACCTCTGACTGTAGCCTTTTGCAAGATGCTCTGCAACAGCTTTTTCTTCCTTCTTAAAACAGGCATATTTGCCTCACGCCAGCTATTTGGATTAGGTTAATCTTAAAAGTTGCTTCTGTTGCTTGCATTAGAAAGAGCTGCTTCCTCATTTGTTGCTACACTCAGTTGTGTTCCTTCTAGTTCTAAGTACACAACCCTGCAGATTCAGGTCTTGAATGTTATATACTAGAGCCTCTAACTGATCCTAAAACCCCTCAGTTTTGTTCATATAAAGCAGCAGCAAATACATCAAGCTTTCTTTAGTCCCAATACCTTGCACAATTAGCATTGCCTAGAGAAAGCTGATTTTCTTCCCACTGTTCAAGACCACACACCCTTACAGTTCTTGAATGCATACTAGGTTCTCCATTCTAGTGAAATTTAAAAGCAGGTCATTTTTTCATAAGACCCAGCTCATTAGCTCTTCAGGACTCTGACAGGGGACACATTGGAAGAGAACTGAACTGTTGGAAGTCTTGGCATTTATTGGTATCTTACTCCCTGCCCCTTAAAATCAGAAGACAGGCACAGTATGTTTTAAGCTCTCTATAGCTGGGAGCACATTCTCATTTCCAAGCCTGGCTGATACAAATAAAATTTAACACAGATCCCCCTACTGCATTCAGGCATCTCCGTTTCATTTACCAAAGCTTACAGCTTTGCATTACAGCTTAGATCATAAGTGCGAAAAAACAGGTGGCCTCAAGTTATAAACAGTCCCAAATGGTGCGCCAGTGCAGGGTCTCCAAACCCAAGCAACAGCCATGCATTGACTCATCATTTGAGAGGCTGTGACAGAGCTGGACAAAACAGGTCCCTAAAGCCAGACTCTTTACCTCTCTGAACTCTAAACTTTTAGTCAACATTTGGGAATTTACTTACAAATCTGATTACCTTTATAATCTGTTTTCTGGGTCCTGTGCCCACACTGTTGGCAACCAAGGAATCTGCTTGAAAAGATGACTTTTCCACTGGCACTGTGTGTTGAATTTTGTTGGTACAAGGCCAGCTGCTTGTAGTATTTAACAAGTAAGCAGGGAAAGGTCTTTGAAGATTTATATCCAATGAATCTCCAGTTTCGAAGGTTTTCATCCATGATGGGGTCTTTAAAAGAAAAGAACACATGGAAATTTAATGCCCTCTCTATATCAACACTCATTAAGCCAAAAAGAACATCAGATGCGTAGTCAGAAAATAAAGGCCATCTTCCCTCATAATTTTTCCAAGCCTCCCTTCTTTCTCCAAAACCATTGACTCAGAGCCATTTTTGCTACATGTGGAACAACCTAGAAAGACAAAGCCAGCCCTATTCTTGCACTGGTTCAGGAAGAGGCTGGAGTGTTTATATAAATAACAAGAAACTTACAACAAAAATCTGGGTTTAGTTCCTCACTTCCCTAAAAAAAAATTAAACAAAAAATACACCAAGACTTTTATGACTTTCAGCAACCACAAAGCACATAAATGAGAATGTGACACAAACTATGAGGAACCACATTTAAATGTGTTAAGTTACAACAATTTAGTTTGCTCCAAGATCTTAAACCCATACTGTGATTTCATAATCTGTAAAATAAGATGATTATTTTTTGCTTATGGTACTGGCATCCCGCCCAGGAAAAACTTCTTAGATTTTGTTTTGACATTAATTTTCCTTGTCTGTGTTCACGCTTTAATATTTTTACTATCAAGGGTACTAAAGCATGTGCCTTGAACTGAAATACAGCAACTACCTTTGGCACACCCACACTATTCTTTTATGGTTCATGCTGAAAAAAGTGGCAGGTATTTAGGGTACATACATTTCCTAAGGAGCGATCCAAGGATCCCAGTACTTCATTCCAATGACAGTTAAGCCCAGACTGTTTCTCTTCTAGTTTCAAAGCATGAATTTCAGACTTCAGTTCTTTCAGTCGATCTTCGAATTTTCTGCTCTTTTCCAAGTAGTCTAGCCTGTAGTCCACACATTGGGGACAAAAAGCTTATTGGCATGACATAGGTCAAGAACAGGTGTATGTGGAAGGAGGAAACAGGAAGTTCTTTGTTTCGTTTTGGGCTTTTGATAGGCAAAATGAAGACTGGCACACGTCAGCCTGACTCCCCTGACCCAGTGAGAAGAGGGTTCACTTCCACCCTTCAGCATTCACACACTTACTAACTTTTTACCAAGCATTTCCTTCCAGAGCAAGAGAGGAAAAGCCTCTCGATGTATTAGATCAACGCAATACCACACTTCAACACTAGAGGGAAACTTCTGTCCTCTAACATACTGTTACTCCAGCAAAGTACTTGCCCCTGACATAATCTCTCCAGGACAAAAGGGTTCCGGACTCTTCATGGCTTGATGCCACTAGAACACTCTTCCTCTGTGTAAATAACTAGTCTTACACAGACATAATCCACACCAGCTCAGGAAAAGGCCTCCAGCCGTGTGTACAAGTAGGAGGCCATCCTGAGTTGTTAAAAGGATGAACCGTGATTCCCAGAGATTATTTTTTTTGCTTTCTGTACTTTCCCTGATTAACATTCTCATTTATTTACACCATAAGCATACGATACCTCTCTCTCTCTATCTCAAAGGACAGTCTCTTGAGGTCAATGTCCTTCAAATCCAGCTTCATGGATCCTTTGTCAAAGTTGGCATCTCTGGTGTCAGTTGGCGAGCATTGCGGGTACTTGACCATGTGCTGAAAGAGGCAACACAAGCTCTGTCGGTAAGATCTGATTGTTCAATTTTGGGTTTATCTCCCCAGCTTCTGCAAGAATGCCATGCTGAGCCATTTCATAAGTTACCCATGGATTCGGAGACACACAGATGCTCCTGCAGCCCTTCCCCTCTACCTGAGTGGCCCCAGATGAACTGCTGACATCCACAACCCACAGATCCAAGGGCAGAGGAGTATCCTGGCTGCAACGTTCTTATCTATTTCAGCAGAGAATGGAAATCCATTCTCAGCAAGACTGGAGCAGAAGAGGGAGCTGGTGCACACAGCCTTAACGCTGCCTTCTCGCTGGAGACAGCCTCATCTGCTTTGCCTAAACACACTCATGGGCAATTTGCATGCCAGTACAACACAGCGGGCTCAGTACAACGACCTCCACAAAGTATTGCCTGACTGACATGGCACAGACTCAGTACTAGGCATAAATGCAGGCAAGACAATCTCTGCACCCTAAGTCCCATCACCAGTCCTGTTTTTAACTTTTGTCTTGCCTTTCTTATCATCCTGACTCACTGCCCTGAACAAATACAACTTCCATCCTAGCTACATGGTGTTTAAGCACCAGTTGGTCCAATAGGTGTTTCTCCCCCAGCTGGATGCAGACATGCCACTACTCAGCTTGATGGGGGCTATAAAAACGCAATCGACATCCGACTATCTCTGAAGAAGAAGTAGTGCCCAGGAGAGCAGAAACTTACAGGATAATTAAGCCTGGTTATGTCTATGAGTTTCTGTTTTGCTTTCCGTTCAGCCTCTCTGGCTTCATGCAGATCTTGTTTCAGATGCTCTGCTTCCTTGGCTCTGTAAGACAAATATCCCAACATGACTGGTTGATGATTTCCAGTATAAAGTAACACATGGATTTGAGAGCTATGCACCTCACTGGCTTCCAGAGAACAAGATCCATTACTGTGAGTGATTCCTTTACCCAAAGACACTTGTGATAGGATGGTCACATGGAGACCTAACTGGACACAGCATGACACATGCTTTCAAATACAATCCTGCACAAACTGGCTGAATTAACATGTTTTTCCTACTCCTAATTTCCATGGGCTCAGTTATGACCTGCTGATACAGATTGTCCAGGCTGTCAGAGATCCTCCCTGAGGTAGGGAGAGGTGCAACATATCTGCTCTTTATTTTGGCAAGCTTTTTGGCAGTATCTTAAAACAAGCAAAAGGCCCTTAATAGCAAGGTTAAACATCATCTGTCAACACTGGTCTACTCTGCATCTTCATGCAGCACAGTGTTATGGAACACAGTAACACTTACAGCATGGTTTATGTTCCACACAAGTTTACCTGGTTTACACTTCTCAAAGATCTGAAAGGGATACAAGAGACCATCACTTGGTACTAATGAATGAAAACAGCCTCATAACTCACAGGGTATACAGATTGGTAAATTCAGATAGCTAAGTAGCCAGTGCTCTTTTGACAATGCTAAGTAGAAAATGCTTTTGCATTCTGGATCTTTAATACAAAACATCTCTAACGCCTTGCACCTGATCCTCTGTAAAATTCTTGACCTGCATCACAACCACTGGTACCAGGTGGAACAAACAAGATGCAAGAAGGCTTAGTCACTCTGAAGTGTTGCTTTGGGAACAATCCCTCCCTCATGGGCTTAGCTCTGAGAAAAGCAGCACACACTCCACCCAGGCATCTCACTAGGAACCACACAACCTCACTCAAGCAAATCTAACCTCCGGTCAGATTCCTTCACCAGCTTCACTGCTATCAGCTCTGCCTCCCGCATCTTTTGCTCCATCAGGCGTTTCTCCTCCTTGGTTTTCAGAGCCGTGATCTCCAGCCTCTGTCGCTCTTGCTCAGCTTCTGCAGCATTCTGGGCCAGCAATTTTGCCTCTTCCTCTGCAATCTGAGCTTTCTCAGCCAGCAACTCTGCTGCTTCCTGGGATCGGAGCTAAGAAGAAACAATTTTTCTTAGTTACCCTATCTAGCTTCTACAAAATCACCCCTGCAGACAGTCAGGAAGAGGACATCTTTCCCCAAAAGATCAAGTGATAAAAATATTATTCCTTAAAATAAGAAGTATAGTAAACATAATTGTAGGGTCTGGTGTTCCTTCTCTGCTCTGGAATTGCCTAACTTCCTTCCTGCCTCTCACCTCCACAAAGCAAGGAAACACATTTGCTTAGAGTTGGACAAAGACATCAACCAAAAATTGAGTTGGCCCCTTCAGTTGCCAGAGTACCATGCCCCTTTCTCCCAATTTCAGCTCCAGGATTGCTTCCTTTCTTCCCTCTTTGCCTGAAGAAAGCACTATGAACCAAATACAAGGAGCAAATGGTGGTTATGGCAGATCAGTTTTCCCAGGTATTCCAGCATGCCCTCTCCACCAGTGGTCAGAAACTCTCCAGCCTTGTCTGAGCCATAATTCCTGGTATATCACAGGAGCCATAAGAAAAAAAAAAAAAAAAAAAAGCTTCCAAACCAAGAAAGCCCATCAAGCACAAGAATATCCAGACTAATGTGCTACTCACCAGGGCCTCATTGGCCTGCCTGGCTTCATCTTCCAGCTGGAAAAGACGCCTTTCCAGCTCTTCTTTGGCTCGCTCAGCTTCTTCTCGGAGCTGCTTCTCCCTGGCCAGCCTTTGATTCTCCATCTGGAAATAGAATGAGCAATACCATGTTTGTGGGTTTGCAGAAGAATCTCATCTGGGCCTGAGGCACCACAGCAAATGAATCTAATGAAGAACGGACTGCTCTCTAGCTGGTGGGCTGATATTCACCAGAGATGCAATACTGAAGCTGCTTGCACTTTGCAGCACTGAACTCCTCTAACAGGTAATACTGGTTATTTCAGACTGCTGGGAGAGCGCTTGGATTGATCGGTTATGTACCCCAAATCTTTGCAATCACCTATTCAGTTTCACAAACATCACTTACATCCTCAGATGCTGCATACACACTAGAGCTGTTCCCGCATTCAATCCTGCTGCACTTTCTCACCTCCCACACACATATTGATGCAATGCATGGACAGCAAGGGTACTAGCTGGAATAATAATCAGTGTTTTCAACAATAGAGGAGCAGAAAGAATCTACCTTTTTTCTAGCTTTTTCCTCCCTGGCTTGTGCTTTCATTTGCTGGATCTCTATTGAGTCCACTTTTCTTCTCCTCATAAATAGGTCGTGGTTTCCAATGCACAACTGCAAAATCTGGATAGGAAAAGCAAAGCAAATGCGATTTTGATGTCCTTGTGTCCCACCCAGAGGGACAAAGAGCCCCACATTGGCCTCACAGGACAGAAGCCAACAATTCTAACTTCAGCACAACTGCTGGCAGTTGCTTCCCTTCCAAGAAAATCAGTACCCAGGGCAGGTTCATACCCAGGTACATAATAGTTTAGAAAAGTTCGTAACGGGATGAGGGGTTCCTTGTGTCCTTCATCTCTCTCTGGTTCCATTTTTCTGAATAATAACAAGCAACAGATCTAGGCCAAAAAGATGTGGCTGTGGGAGTGGTCACCTGTGATGGCCCCTCCACAATCTCATTGAGAAGTGACCCAGCCCCTGTGGTTGTGTTGGAAGCAATCAGTGATGATACAATTAGCCAGTTGATTAGGTCCCTTCCTTGTTGCTTCTCCCAAAAAAGGAGAGGCAGTAGCTGATTAAGAACCCACACCAGCCAGCCACACAGGCAGATGCTGCAGTGGCTTTGCACCTTTCCATACACTATATCCTCCTGTTCCAGCATCTGGAATTCCCTTTGTGATTTGGGCCTTCTTTCACATCTCACTTTCCACCTATCATTTCCCCTTCCCAGAGAGGGCAAACATATGCACCCTGATTCCCAGACAGAACAATCCTCAGGAAAACATGTGCTGCAAGTCAATGCTCCTTGGCCTCCCCATAGGTTTTACAAACAATATTTCTCACTCAGATATCAGTCAGTATTACCAGGCTCAGTTGCAAAGAAGGAAAGCAGGACGCTTACCAATTTGTTCACTTTGAGTTGAGAGGAAAAGAACTTGAAGACTTCTGCTTTTTTGTCAAGAGGTTTAATAGTTAACTACATAGGCAAAAGGAAAAAAAAAAGGAAACACAGTAAGAAGGAGGAAAAACAAAGCTGAAACTATTAATACTAATGCAAACTTTAGCTCATCTCCACTTCTCTCCAGGGAAGCAGTGATTTATGCCACAAATGTGGAGAGAGTGATGCAAAAATGTTTTGCTCAAAAGAGTCAGAACCAGGGCTGCTGTTACACAGGTTCCTCATCTGCTTCCATAGCAGGCTATGTTAGAAGATAAAGCCTCCCACAGACCCACCCCGGTGCCAGTCTGGGTGGTGGTTTTCACAATAATACCACCTGTGCATTGCAAACTACACTAAGAACACTGGAACATGCACTGGTTATCAGGAAAACAGAATACATTACTAATCCCCAGAAGTAATCATGTTCTTCAAGTTAGTAAGATGTCGAACACCTCTCTGAATACCAGTCATTGCAAGTGTAAACAAAACGTATCAAGGGCCTGAAGGATGACTTCTGACTTAGATACTAAGTCCTGGAGCTCTTGCTTTCTCACATTTTCAGTCCTATCTCCCAAGCTGTTTCCAGAGGACATGAAGAGCTTTCATGCTGGCAGGTCAGTACACACTGTTTCACTTCACATGTTGTGCTCGGTTTGGCTGCGTAACAAAATATGGCTCCATTCTTTAAGATCCTGTTTTCTGTGACTCATGGGTTAGCTAGCACTCTATTCCTGTATTTCCTTTACAATGCAATGTATAATTACAGACCATCGGAGTCACCAAGATCATAACGTCCTACAGCTTGTTTCACCCCATAGGTAACAACTGCTTAAATGTATTGCCTTGCGAGGAACAGGGCTGTGAATGTGTCACTGAATATAATGGAGCTTTAATATAGGGCTGCCAAATTTCCCAACAATAGGGAGTTAAAGCAGCTTATTCGCAGACAAGAGGGGAAGTTTAGTGTCATGCAAGGACCAAAAACCTCCTGTAGGCTGCCTTGCCTGATTTAATGTAGGCACATTTAACTCTGGACAGCAAATCCCATCCTCAATGTTCTTCAAAAGATCCACAGAAAATGGAACAGGCTGTGCTGTCCTTTGGCTGACAAATTCCAGGTATTCCAGTACCAATGTAGTTTTTCTAGTTTTGTTTTTCTGATTATAGCCTTCCATGTAGCCACATGATTTGTAATGAGACTAAATTTAACCCACTCCCCACTGTACTTTCTACACGTAGAAGATGGGCCCTGAAATCACAGTGAAATTGCAGTGGTAGGGTTGGGCTGAAGACTGAAATCATGCACTGGCAAACTGGCAGAATTCAGGCAGAGAAACATGTGTTATCTCCCTGCATGTCTCCTCTTGCCGCTGTGCTTCAAACCTCATGTCCAAGGACACCTTCTGCATGTGAAAGTGGCATTAAGTCTTTACAGATCATCCAATTCCTGCTGAGATAACTGAAGAAGCTAGTCACAGTGGCATTCATAATATCTACCTTTTTCAGAGATCAACACACTTGTTTTGCAAAGGACAAGCAGCAGGGAAGGAACCAGAATAGAGGGTTCCACAGTTTTGGAGAGCTCAGAGCAGCCTCTGGCTCCTAGGGGAACCAAGGTTATCCAGCACATCTGAAAGGCAGGTCTGTTATTTTTATTTCTGTAACAAAGCTTCCTAGGATTTTCCCCTTCTCCCCCAAATTATTTAAACAGAGACAGCTTTCAGCCTGTTCCAAGAATCCCAGTCCACACCCATGCCCATATAAAAAGAATAATATATCAAAGCCATCATACCTCTTTCTCACTATAGGAAATGTTTCTGATAGCACTCCACTCAAACGACTTATTTGGAGAGAACCTGTTATTAATGCTGTAGATATGAATACCTTTGGCATCAACTCCAAGTAGGAGATCTGTATGGTTTTTATTTTGCTAAAAAACAATAGATATCAGTAAATGCAATTTATGGTGACATTAAACAACCACAGACAAGAACCACAGTTATTCTGATACATTTATATTTATCTGTATTTTTACGAAATCGATGTTTCCACAAAATATTATGAACATTGTCACTGCTAGCTAATAAACCCAGTCCTCTAGGTTGACTATAGCAGCTCAAACTTTTCGTCTATTTCTCCTTCTTCCTATTACATACCCAGAGCTACTCAAGACCTTTGTCATATTGTAAAATATTAATCTTAACTGTTTTATTCACCTGCTCATTTAGCAGGCAAGTAAACCAAGTCAGGACAATCAGTACACAGCCCACCAACAGCACAGAAAAGCAGAAATCAGGAGTCCCAGTTCAAAACTCCCTGGAGGATTTTAAAAGGACAGAACCATCATCTACAGCGATTGAAAACTGCTAAAATAAAACACTTACAGCAATTGGAAAATAATTGACACCATACATTTCCAAGTCTTGAGCAATTTTCAGGTAGTTCATCTCAGCTTCATCCCTAGAGAATAAAGCCGTGATTATACTTGGAGATTCCTTTTCAACCTTTCTCTCCTAGCTGACTCTACATTTCCCACTTAAAGAACTGGTAATCTGGTCCTTTGTACTTTCTTTAATTTTGCCATCTTACTCTCAACAATACAAAAAGGATAAGAACAGCATCTACAGAATAAAGACAGTGAAGCTGTACCTATTTTGAACCATGTATAGTGTATTCTTTATTAAAATCCAAGTCCAGTCTTATCCTTGTGTTAGGTTTGCCACTCCATCATTATGATGTCTTGGAGACCTACCCTACCATTGTTTTCCATGACATGACAATATTTCCTTCAGGAAAGAGTTCATTGAGAAATGAGTCCTGAACAAATTCTAAACAGAGCTTTGGGCAGAGGCCAAAGAAGGGTGAGAATCTCTCCACCCACCGTTCTTCTCCCTTCAAGGTGAGGCATCAATAAGTCTTGAGAAAAATATTCAGTAAAAATAGTGCTGAGAAGCATCTAGAACAGCCAAAGAGAAATTGAACCACAATATTAGGAAGAGCTGCCTCTGGGTGCCAACAGCTCCTACTTCTTGTTTCATTGAATCTCCAGCCATGCTGAATGTCTTGAAGTAGCTGAATGTCCACATGGACAAGCACCAAAACTCAGTCCTGGAACTATGATGCCGTGTCTTTACTCTTTCGGTTCCTTGCCAAGTATGCTGACACACTTTTGAACCATGATTTTCACAAGGTATAAAATATATCAGATTCATTGTTTTTATTCTAGGGGGAGACTAGTGTGATATGGCTCTAGAAAGGCAGCTGCTGCATAGGGCAGACACACCAGCAACTCCAGGTAGCTAATGGCCTTAAATGAAAAGGCTAAACTCTCAGCGCTAACTGCAAATTCAACACAAGTCAAACTTTCTGCAGGAACTTCTCTGCTGGCATACATGGACTCTGATGAGATAGGACTCCTGTTTTAGATATGTTAGGTCATGAAGCTCTGCAAGAGCCCTCAGCTTCTTTGCTCACTTCAAAGCAAGTCCAGTTTACAAGCACTTGGAGCCCTACACAAGACACTTCTTACCCCAGATGAGTTGGTGTTTCTATCCTTAGTTATAACATCACAGTTTGGAAACCAGTGTTTCTTTGCTTACTCTACAAAAGCCAAACTTCACTGAAGACAGCAAACAACCAGTTACTGAAATGTATGGGATTTCCAAAGAACGAAATTATTTCAATACCTGGCAATACCCCTGTGCTCAGCATACCAAGCAGTAATCTTTTCTTCCCACATCTCTGCTGTCAGCTGATACTGCCTGAGGACCTACAGAGAAAGGAAGGAGTTTGGTTTCCTTTGAAGATACAAATACATGTGCTGCCTCTCCCAAACAACATGAATGCAGCAATGCAGTTCACAGCTCGGTCATTTTGCCAAGTTCAGGGCAGATGCAAACAGTTTCTAATGCTCTGGTTAATCCCACAGCAGTACCTGTGTTGCAAAGAGTAGATCCAAAGATTTGATTTTATACAGAATACTTACCCTTTTGGGTAAAAGTTCATCATGGGCTAGAAAGCCTGGCTCATGAAAGTTTGGGTCATAGTCACCATACTGTCCCAAAAAAAGAAAAGAAACTTCAGTTTGTTAGACGCAGAGTGCTGAAGAACTTCTTGCTTGCATAGTTTGATGCAATCGCTTGAGACAATTTTGTTTTGGTTCTCCTGTATACAGGGTAACACGTAATAAACAGGCTCCCCTCATTGAACTGTCCGTGGATGTTACTTCCAGCCTTTGTGCTATGCACGTAGCTCCAATACAACCACTAAGGTGGCCTATAACCTTAGACTTCAGTCCTAGCTTGCAGCTCTCGGTAAGTGCAGATATGAAGGAATCTCCCATGATTTCATACCCTCCTTTGAACTACAGGCTACGTTCAGGAGTATAAGCTTCCCTACTCCTACAGCCTATTGCATATAAGCTGGGCTGCTGCAGAGGGCCAGCATTGCTAAGAATTTGTGTTCAGCTCGTGCCATTGTATAAGTTTGGCTCTTGGTGACATGAAGTGAACTGTGCTCTGAGAGATACTAAAAAAACATCATGTCCTTCCACTGTGACCTCTGGTATCAGCACCTGCTGTATCCATGGACATTTTTTAAAACAGGAAATAATTCTAGCTGGCAGAATGATTACATTAACATGTTAGGTCCAAAGAAATCCCTGAAGTTGCAAAAGCATAATAGATAATACCAAAATCCTTGTAGTGGCATCTAAATCTTGTTTTTCTAGCTGCGCTTGTACCTCCCAGGATGACCTACTTCTTTAATAGCAAATTTTGACACTGCTGTGTTTTACATACCACCATGTATATGTGTTGGTTAAAAAAATAAAAAAAACAAAAATCAATAAAAAAGGAGCACTTCTATGACAAACCTTGGCCTGAACAGCATAAGAAGCCAGTAAAACTGTTGCTTCTGGAGAACAATAGATCTCCTCATCCAGTATTTGTTTCTTAACCTAAATCAAGAGGAAAAGGGAGCAAGTTAAAGAAGCTCAAAGCCAGGACTTAATGTCAGGCTTGAAATGAAACTAGACATGCCCAGACTATAACTTGGCACCAAACATCACCGTTATGAGTTAACAACAGCAACAATAAAATGGCATTCAGAAACACAGGAAAGCCTTTACTTAGCATCACATTTAATGAAAAAAAACCCAACTTTTGAAAGTTAGTGTCTTAATTCTAAGTTCATAGAAATGTCAATCAGCTATATCCACACATTTATATAAGAAGTCCTGAAAAAGAACGTGTTATAAAACATGAATTTTATTGTCTGCACTTTATTCCCTTTAAAAATTCTTCTTTTTCTTCCTTTCTTTGGAAAAGTTAGCCTTACAACATGTAAAACATCAAATTTTATGTTGGAAGGGACCTCTGCAGGTCATCTAGTCAAAGCAGGTCCAACTAGACCAGATTGCTCAGGGCTGTACAGCTGACTAATATTGCCAGGGACAGACACATACTGAAAACCATAACAGTATGTTCTCAAGCTTTCCAGAATGAGAGAATAAAGGAGACCCCACAAAGGGAAGCTGACTAATAGAGAACTTAATTCATTCAACTACAGTGGTCTAAGCACAATAAAAACATAGGGGCTTAAAAATAAAAGCCCAGTATAAATGGTAAAGGGTCTTTTAACATTCTTTTCATTTTAATAATCTATGGTGCTACCAAGATCAGAGGCATAATAGTTTGTAGGATGTTGCTTGATTTTAAATCAGTTGGGTAATTTTTACTTGAAAACCTAAAGAGGGAAGGGGAAATTAATCTTCACAAATCCTCCTCTCAGGTGTAATGTATTTAGCCTACTAACAAGCACAAGACAAGAAAATTTTGCATAATACAGTCTTAAACATTTCCAAAAAGAAAAATTACTTGAGATAGCAGTGAGCTACCTTCACAAATACACTTTGGCACTGTAGGTACTGTGAACTGAAATGAACCATCAAGAAAGTTTTTCTTTTAAATTTAGTCTCTGGTGAGCACAATATATGAACCTGAGTTATAGTACAGGGAAAATTCTTTCTAAGCTGTTAAAATGGAAAGAATGAAAAGACTGAAAAGACTTTTCTTCCAAATTGGAAAGCTCCAGCTTTCATACTCCATGGTGCAAATCATACATTTCAGAACTTAGAACAACTTAAGATAAATCCCCCATAAGTGTCTGGGGTTTTTTTCCTGATCAGTTCTTACAAGGACTTTGTTGTATTTCTTTATGAATGAGCAAATAACCTAATCTTTACACAGACAATATTTAGCTTTAGTCATTTACATTTATTCACACATCTTGCAAAAAGCTGTTATGCCACATTAATTTGCAAAGGTCTGAATAGTCAGTAGAGCTGAAATCTGTAGGCATCCAGATGTCCGTACATGTTTTTCCTATTAGCATCCAGGTGTGATCTTAAGTTCTTATAGTCAGGAAACTTTGCAAGTTCAAATTTGTTTCAGTCTTGTTTTTCTATTCTGGAATGAAAAGAATTTGCTAATTGCATATCTGCTAGTCAAGGCAGGTTCAAGGAGAAAAGAAAAGTAAAAAAAAAATCAGGATTAGAAGACTAGGAAAAGAGTTCTGCCTGTCTCATCCCTTTCCAAAATTAGTTTAAGAAACAAATTGCCAAGTGGTTAAGGGTTCTGGATGAAGTTCTAGTTAGTATATTAGCCCTTGGAACAACAGCATTTTCCCATTACTTCATTAACACATCCTCCTCAGGGAACAAGTGTATTTACTGTGTTTGTTTACAGATGCAGACTGAATTTATTCCATACACCCCATCTACCTGCACAGACACATACTGCTAAAAGCTACCAGAATAAAGCAACACACCACAAGGCTGTAACTTGCAGAGGACTCCACAGCAACTCGGGAGAGAAGCTGGATGTCACAGACATTGAAACAAACAGCTGACCAACAAGTGACCATCCAAAACTCAATGCTCCTATACCTATTGTTACAGCTACGGCCTGTTGCTGCAGCCATGGAGCCACAGCTATGGAGCCACAGCATGGCTTTTCCTGGTTGATGCATCTTTATTTTGGTAACAAAGCATTGTACTCCAAGAAATTGCTGCTTCACCTACTTTTTAATGGAGCCAAGAAAACCCTAACAATTTCTGGGACAAAAGAAAACCAAGTGGCAAATAAGAAAGCTGCCTCTGCAAAGCTACTAGCATCAATGCATGTGTGGGGTTAGCTTTATTCCTTTTACTAGCTTCCATCTCATGGAAATTTGTAAATCTGGAAGAACCACCATGGTGTACAGACCAAGCTGTGTTCACACAGCTAACAATTCTGCTCTTGAGCATATTACTGGTATCCTGCAACTCCTCAGTAGCTGCCCCTATGGCATAGCTGGAATGGGTTCTGTTATCTGTAATGAAGATTTGTCAGGGCTGGGGATTTATTCTGCTAGCATGAGTAGCAGGTACCCAGTTCAATGGGGCAGGGAAGACAACTCCAACTGGCTAATTTGACTGGCAGAAGTCAGTGTGTGCAAGTCTGGACATTTCAGAATACCACCAAAGGAACAGCATTTCTCATCCAGGGCCTATCAGACAACATGATGATGCCTCCAGACTTTGTCTTTGAAAGGATCACACATTGTGGTGAATCTTCTGTTTGAGTTGTAGCTGTCTATGCTGCTCCACTCCTTTTGAAACTTGCTAGATGAACAAACCTATATTTCAGAACAGCTATCAAATTCTATGATCTTTTTTCCCTACAATCCAAAAAGAAGATTTAAGAAGGATAGGTTACGGAGTTCTTGTTTTCTAGTGATTGTGCCTTCTACAGTCACACACAAAAGACCTCCCAGTAACCACATGGACTATTTTTAGGAACTCACAACTTCTAGTTTCAGGGATAGGCTGTAGTCACAGGTCTTGTTCCATCTGCAGCTGATATGGGTAAAGCAGCTTATTGTCCCCAACTGCTTATCACCATTCCTTCCCTCTTCTCCACCTTCACAACTGCCACTGTAACTGCTTGTGTAGTCACTCCTCCACACAGTGTGTACATCTAATAACAGGTGTCTTCTAATTCTGCTCATTTTGAAAGAGCTAGGTTAGGGAATGGTTACACAAGAGATTACACCAGCAGGTCTAAGACAACAATGACAAGGAGCTGTTGAGACTCTCTTCATCCAACTTAGCTGCAGCCAGAGCAGACCAGATGACACAGTCCTCAAAATAACTTCTGAAGCTGATAAAAATGATGGCTTCACTTTATACTTCTCAGCACTGACCAGTTAGGGCAAAAGCCTCACAGTTCTTCAAGCAGTGCCAGCCTTGCATGGATCTTTTTTTTTTTTTTAATACCTACTATAGGAGCAAAACAAGTCTGGAATATACAGATGTGGAATTATCACCCAAACTGCTAGGTGTAAAAGTTATTTTACATGAAGCTACAGGTCTCAGCAATTTGACTCCCATTCCTAGCACAAACAGTAAGACAAGCCATCAAGAGAACAAAAACCTGCAGAAGGCAAACAACATTCACCTTACCAGAACACAAAACCACAGCAGTCAGGAGACATGTTTGTATTTCATAAAAATGACCTTTACAGAGACACTGATACAGCTGAAGCCAGCAGAACCATTCTGAGACTAACAGCTGCCAACAAGATCAAAGACAATACAAAAGGACTGGTGTAAATATAGAAGGAATTAATGGTTAAAAACTGTTCCTGACCTGAAGGAAGAATAAATGCTGGGTAATTTCCTGTAATAGTTCCTCTTCTACCTTCTCTGGGTAGAATTTAGCCAAAAAATGAAAGCTAATGGGATCTTCTTTGGGGATTTCTTGATCTAAAACCTGTTTACAGATAAAATAAAATCAGCAACAAAAAATAGTACATAAATGTCTCAAAATAATATTCCAGAGGAAAATCAGAAAGCAGCCAATAATCCACTTAAAGCAGCCTTTCCATATTTTAGAAGGAAGGGCAATGCTGAGTTTTAATCTAATAGCAATTAGTGCATATAGCGGTGATTGGTGTGTGTGATACTTTAGGCCAAGTGTGACAGAAGCAATCAGACAAATAACACAATGAACTTTAGTCTTAAAATGATACCACCTAAAATTGAGTTGTCATGTAACACATTCCTTTAGCTCCTGTACTAAAAAGATAAATCTTTTTATAAGTACAAAATTACTGTGATTCTTTGTTTTCTATACCTTTTTGTCCATCTTTAACCAGGTGCACATTCCTTTTATTGTGTACTGCAAGCCAAAGAACCAAGTCTCCCTTAAACCAAGTGCTCGGCACACCAAGTCAAATAAGTCCTTTCCCTTCCACTTCATCTAAAAGAGAAAAAGAAAATTAAGAAAAACAGGTATGTCTTGAATGAATTTGCTACAATTTAGGCAAGGAAACTAGGCTACCATTTGCCTTTTTCCTATGAACTCTTATTTCACCTTTAGCTTTTCAATGAAATATGCCTACTGCTGTCTACAGCAAAGGTGAAATAGTTACAATGCTCTACCTCCTCTTCCTCTCCTCCAGAGGAATATTCACAGAGCAGCTGTAGTCATTTAATCACAGCATCAAGCACTTTATGAGCACACAGAACGATGATTGTACTATTGTTTTCCTAGGACACAGCAAAGCTTTACTAATATTTGTAAAAATCTTATTCAATAGTTTATACAAATTGGAGAGACTGAAAGAAGGCCAGGGGAAATCAAAGGAGTGTCAGGGCACAGTGCAGAAATGCCAGACAATGAAAGCAAATCCATCTTTCACATACCTCAGCTATTTCAGTGGCACCAAGCCAAGCCTTTATGCTACTCTAATTTAAATGAACAGGAGCCTGTCTTCTAGAGTAATTTAGTAGCCTGGCTCCATAGAGAGCAAACTTTGATTAAAGGTCCCAAAATTCACACACATATGATGCCTCATTTTTTCACTGAAGAGGCTGCACATCTGTTTCTTCTATTGGCTACATGTTAAAAAGTCGATTTTGTCTAATTGCATGGGTCAGCCACTAAAAACTTAATGGCAAAAAAAATTAAATTTTAGGCAATATTTGGATGGAAAGCAGGAAATCATCCCAGCAAAAGAGCAATATTTGGGAAAAAGAGAAAGACAGCAAAGGAAAGAATACATTAAGCTGGATTTGTTAACAAAGACTCTGATCTCTAAATCAAATTTTCCAAATCCTTTATTTTCACAACTCTGCCTGCAAGTATTCTAGATCAGTAAGTCACAGAAGTGCACTGCTTCTGACTAATCTATTCTGTCTCTGAGGAACCTAGTAAATTAAATACTAAATGCCCCACAAGACAGTCAAGTCTCTCATTAGAATTGCCAGTCCCACTGGACCTCAGTTTTCTAACTCGAAATAACTGTATGTCTTTTTTTTTTTTTTTTGCCTTTGCTGGATGATTAGGAATTAATCAGGCACAGTTCTGTCTCCTCAATAGTGCAGACCAATTCATTTAGCAGTTGACCACTTGCTATATTTGTTTTCTTCCATATTTTTCTGCAGTCATGATTTCTCTATCTAATTTACTAGATAGCCGTAACAGAAGAAAAGTTAGCTTTTTCACTTGATCATTTTTCTCTTCTGCCCAGAGATACAAAACAGCCACTGTAGTTAAAGAAATAAACTGGTGTTTACAAATGGCAAATTTTAAGAGAATGTTCCAGATCAACTGAACACAAAAGTACCATTTTATAAATTATTTTATAAGCAACATCTTAGGACCAGCTCTGACCAGACTGCTTTATCCAAGCTGGCAGTGTCTTAAAGAGTTGCGTCACTTACAAAAAAAAAGAATTTTGTGGAGAAGTAGGTATACGTACAAACAAGCCCTGCAGCATGTGCTGGAATGCTTATAAAGAAAGCAAGCCTACTGCTAATTTAGCAGTGTCACAAATGGATTTCATGGAAACAGCTTTAAATTCTGAATAGTCAGAGTTGTTTAACAGAAGAATGCATCTGAGACTATGTAATCCATTGTTTATAAAAATAACAGTTCAGTTTTAAAACCATCCATGAACTGATAATCTGAACTTTTCAAATTTATGTTTTGCTAATACAAAGGTTAGTTTCCATCTTTCTAGCATTCTGCTGAGGACTCTTACCTCACAGCTGAACTCCATTTCAGCATCCACTGTTATAATTTTTACTTTAAAAGTCTTTGGTTGTTTCTTCTTCAGGCCTCGGATGGACATATTTTTTAGTTTATGATAGCCACACCTGAAACTGAACATGCGTTACATTTAGGGCTGGAAATTCAGTAACATTTTCTTGGCTAGATTCCAAAGTAGGATCAGTCCAAACTTGCAGAACAAAATCACCTTTAAATATGCATTTTTGTGTCCAAGACAGTAAGAAAGGAAGTTGAGACAAAAAAATTTAGTTTGACCTTTAAATTTAGTTTGCTCCTTAAAATAAATTGCTCCAAAATGTCATTCCTGTCTTTCTTCAGACCTTGGCAAACACGGGGTTCCTACAGTACTAGAAAGAACATCATTCAGACCTTATATTGCAAGATCCTGGGGCCTGCCTCTCACTACGGCTGAGGACATCTAGGGAACCTCCAATCCAGCCCTCGTGCTCCGTACAATCACCCACGTCCATGCTATTCAGCAGTCTCTTGCAACAAAACTCTGCAATGGATGGATGTTTACAGTTTCATAAAAGTGATACCTGGCTTTTGAATAATGCCAACAGAATTATGACATTGCTCATCCCTTTCACATATCCAAGCAAAATTCCCTTTCTCAAAGGTCTCTGCAGCATGTACCAACACCAAATGCATCAGTGGAAGCTCCGCGTGTAAAACACACGGTAGAGTGCTACATCATGTAGCAAACCCTTACAATATCAAATTCAACTCAATCCTTTTCCATCAGTTAGGGCTCCTTGAGCAACTAACCTATTGAGTTTCTTTACAACGCAAGATCTTAACTCCCTGAAATGATACAAATGCCAAGAACATATGCAGTGAAATTAAGCCAAATTTACCATGTTTTCTTGGGCATACCAACTCACAACAATGAAAGTTATTGAGAACAGAAATTTTTGCAGTGGAGTTCTTGTGAAATGAATTTAATTTTGCAGAAGCCTACAGAAAATTCCTTCACAAATCTTCTGTTCTAAATGCAGTTGACTGCATGCCATCAAGAAAATTGAGGATACATGTGCTATTTCCACAGCCACAAGGATTTTGTAGATACCATTCAAACCAAATGTTGAAAGTTGGGGTTAAATGATAGTGTGAATCTGCACTATGCAGTTCTTGGATGTTTATTTCTGAGCACAGGAAATCAGCCTGTAAAGTTTTCTTCTTCTTTTTACTTTATAAAAATAACAGCTCAGCTTGCACAACCTACTTAGTATCTGTGAATTATATAGGTCAAGAAGAGACAAGGGCATTCTTGGTTTCCTACAATATAAGACTATTACAGTATGGCAGACTTCCAATCTCTCCTTAAGGAATTCCAAAATAAAGTTCTAGTTTCAACTGAAAAGTTCCATTTGTCTGTACCTTCCAGGATTTTATAAAATATCTTGTCCTCTTCTTTGCTTCTGCTGAGCTCTAAATTGGCTTGCAAATGTATCAATTATTTTCCACTTACTTTGTACATGCCCCTCATTCAAAAATTTCAAGTAGCTAAACAGGAGATAAAATGTATATGGAAGTTTTTCTTTTCAAAGTGTAGGGAAGTTGAGGCAGAGAACAGATGAGTTAGTTACCAAATCATATGGACATCAACAGCAGAGTTGAGAACAAGTACTTGAGACAACTCAGAGTGGGGAAGAAAAGCTCAAGAGGAAATTAATCTTTCTGACACCACCGAGACCAGTTGAGGAGTCCTCTCGCTCCAGTTGGCTCTGCTTCTGCTGAAGTCTTGTTCAGTTTGGGGCAACACACTTCAGGAAAGATAATGGGGTAACTGGAGAGAATCCAAAGGAGAGATCCAAGGGCTAGAAAATATTCTGTGGCAAAATGAAAGTACTGGTTAGTGCAGAGAAGGGACAAGTGTGGTGAGACATTATAATGTCTGCTCTTCATGACCACAATGGTTAGGACAAGGAATAATGGGCTTAAATTGCAGACAGGTTGTGCACTGAGAAAATTCACTAACAATAAGACTATTATGATGCTGGAAAAGCGTGGGATGGAATTCCTATCTTTCTGATCTTCTATCCAAAACAGTGTGACAGTATCTGCTCCCTCCTCAAGACTGGAGGGAACTACACGCCCTCAAAGCACTCTCCCCAAGCTGGTCCTTCTGCTGGTGCCTGCCACCAGTCCCAGGAGAGGCCAATTCACACTACAAGAATCAGTGCAAGCCAGGGTGCTTCACAGATAGGCATATCCAGAATCCAAATCCCATCACCCCCAGGGTACCCCCTTGTCCTCAGGGAATTTTTTTTAGAGGAATTAAAACAGATCTTGCCACAGAGTGTTTCCTCTGTAATTTAGGCAACACCTCAGTGCACACTATGGAGCAGGCCTCGGGTCCTTTCTATTTAGCATAGAAAAGTGTTTTCAGTTAAGGGGAAAGGAATATTTAAAAACCAAAAAATGACCATAGTAGTATGGTGTGACTGCAGTAATACTGACAATAAGAGCATCATATGAAAGCATCCAAAACAGCAGTAATTATTTCAGTAGGTTTTTGATCTCTAATCTGCAAGCTGCAACACAGCTAACAGCAAAATTATATTTTAACCTGTCACATTCCAAAGGTCTTTCCTGTCCAGTTCTCTTCAAAACAGAGAATTACTGTAAATAATTGTACCATTGGATACAGCAGTTAAAGCACGAGAACTACAAACTACTATACAATACTGGAAACAACCCCTTCTTCTATTAGTTCTAGAATAAACACCAATGGCTGAAGACAAAGGAGAAAAAAGCTTCATAATTCATTTTTAATATGTAATTTGAAACGGCCAATTGAATTAAACAGGAACTTGGAGTTAGGGCCAGTACAGAACACTCTCAAAAAGTTTCATATGGAAAACGCTGAACAGATAAAATTGAACAACTGCAGAAGAATGTACTAATTTTCTCAAAATATGACAAAAACACCAGAGCCCTTCATTTTGACTTTGAAGTTCTTTCTTTTTTCTTGTATAACCTGGTTGAAATGACAATATAATTTGTTCAACATTTCCAATAGCATTTTTTTTCCTTTCCAGAATTTTTATTCCATGGAAAAGTACATTCTGACTCACAGTGAAAATGCATTTTTGAATATCAAATTTTCCCAAGAAATGTAAACTGCATTTTAATCAATAGCACTGGTAAAGAAATAGAAAAGGTTTTCACATTGAATACCTTAAATGAATGTCAGATACTGACAACATAAGCAAAAGCACTTAACAGTCAAGTTTTTAGAAAAATAACTTTTTCAAATAAGAGAAATCTTGCCGAATAAGGCAATCTGGGTTTGCAATCTTTGGTTTAAATGCAAAAGCAATCCACTCTCTAGATCCCTGCTAATAACAACATTTAACTGTGAATCATGTGCAACGTGTTTCAAGATAGAGTTTCTGTCACTGAGCTCCAGTGATTTATTTCTGCAGTTGCCACAGGGATCTAAGCTCAAGACCCAGGATCAGAGCATGTCATAACCTTACCAAATAACGCATTAATCCAAAATAGGGTGGGGTGATAAGATTCCTGTCCAGCCAGAATCTGGGAACAGATAGTTCAGAAGCTGTGAATGTCCACAGCTTCACCCGCACCTTATGAAAACCAACAGAAAGATGAAAAAAGCTTTACTTGACAAGGGGAACAGAAATGCAGTGATGAAGAATATAATTCGCAGGAACTAAATGCTCCTGACTCTGCCTTTTAGCATGTTCATGTCCAAGATGAAAGAACTGATATCCACCAGCTCTGACCGGATCATGGTCTTCTCCCTTCGTGACAATGAGAAAGTAGTGCCTGAGCAAAATGTGGGGGTGCAAGGGAAACTGGGAACAGCAGGCAATAGCAAGAAGAACTGGCAAGGTGACTCTTGCAAGGACTGATGCTTATCTATACCACAGCACTAGATGGGCAGTCATGTTACACCACTAAGCTGCACACTTATCAAAATGGGAAATAACCCACACATCAGATGCCACTTACAGTATTAACTGAATAGTACCAAGAGAAAGAAAATGAAGTCACCATTCCCCCCCAAAAAGCTCAGTAAGTCCACAAGAATTCAGTACATTAGAGACAGACACAGAGAAATATCTCAACAAACAAGCTGTAATTAACCTTCCCAAGAATGAAAGTACAATTTACTTTCAGTTCAGCATTTCCAAGGTGAATGGATGGTTTGCAGGGCTCTCCACAGGATATAAAGATTTCTCTTCATATGGCACTTGCTCTCAGTGACAACTGTGTGTGAGCTATTACCATCCAATCACACTTTGGTCAGCCACACTCAAGTGAAAAAGCATCTGTTTTCACACACACACACAAAAAGCCAGCAGCACTTTTTAAGGTGAGACCTCCTTAGTCTCAGCTGCAGACAGGCTAGGAACTAATGGCAATTGTGAGACCCCTCTCTTATACCCCTAGAAGCAGTCTGTCCTTAAGAATCAGCACATCCACAGGGGCAGCAATTGTATCATCTGCTAGCAAAGTCCTTACATGAGCTGGAAATATAAAACCCTCAGGAGTGCAGCATGGTTTAGAGAAACAAGGTTTGGGAAGTACTTTAAGAGCCACCAATAGAAGATGCTTGAAGCATCAACTGCAAAAGTACATTAACATAGTTACTACTACCATTTAAATGTCTCCTGTCATTGCTGAAATATTTACTGCAACTCTTACATCGCAAATCCCCCTGGCTCATTATGTTACTCCCAGTTCCTGAATTTCTATACTTAAGCTCAGAAATTAATGCAAGTAATTTGAACACAGGCAACACAGGAAAGCGTTGTGGGCTTTTTACAGTTGTTGACTCACACTTCTGCCTGTGCTCCCTGCCCTGCCCAAGTAACAATATAAGCAAAGAATTCACTGTTTTAAAATGGATCAGCAATATAAAGGTTTTTCTTACCCCTCAATCTAAAAAGAAGTTATCTAAAATCACCAGCTGGAATCAAGACTTACCTCACAGATCATTTTCTGAATGAAGATAAGAAAAAAAATTCTTTTTAATCCAAAATTCCGTATTTTTCAGCAGACCTCAATATCCAGCCTTCACAAGTTCTGCCACTAAAATAAAATCCAAGAACAACTTTTATACTTGATTCCCTTTCCTTTGTTTCCTATGAACTGCAGCATGTTAGCGCCCTCTGAAAAATCAAAGAATTGCTTTCCCAGGTGATATGAAAGCCTCTTAACCATTTCCTGCCTGTGCCAGCAAGGCTCCTCCCAACTTCTCCCCACTGTAATTCAAGCAATAAGGCACTAAAATAAGAGAAGCCCATGAATCTTGACTTGGATATCTGTAAGAACTGATAATGAATGTACAAATAACTCCTTTGATAGTATTTGATCAAACTATTTCAACAGTGTCTCCAGCCATACAAAGAATAGCCTATTCTCACCCTACCCAGCCACCTTAAAAAAGGAAGCTGCACAGTGTTGTCCTATTAAGCGAATAGATTCCCTACCTGCCTTCTTCCTGTGGCAAGAGATGATGGGACAATAATGCCTACAGAACAAGCCTGAAAAGTGGGCAGCAGCCAAAATACTTGCCAGTAGAAAAAGATAAATGAACTCATTTAAATAAAAAAAGGGATGGCCTCAGCTTGAAGTCACAGGAAGAGACCACAAGCTCCATGAGCTGCCAGGATCACATCACCTCAAAGGCAATAGCAAAGTCAAGACTTTTTTTGCTATTATTCGGTTTGTAAGGTTGGGGGTTTTTTGAACCTTCCTTTTTAAATACATATTTACAGAAACTGAATTTCTACCAGAGTGTGGATAAGCAAGGACAACAGGCCAGCTCTCACTTCATACATGTTACAATTATTCCAGATTTACATGGAAAACCTTCAAGATTTGTCTCATTTACATAACTTAATAGCAGGTGGAAGAGCACAACACTACTTCCCATGCAAACAACAGACCTCAGTGCCATGCAGCCACAAAAAGAGACTGCACTGTCAGTCACCTTCATCCCCTGCAATTCCAAGTGTAAAATGGCCCCTCAGCTCTCACACCTCTGCCTCCTCACCTCCTTCCAGTACCTCCAGACCAAGGCCTGCTGCAGATTGTGTCCAGCCCTGCAGCACCACACATTGCTGCTGAAATGTAGCACCCAGATCAGTTAGTTATACCAAAAACCAGGCTGGATTCGGCTGTGTGAGCCCACAGGGGCCAGAGGTAGGGCAGGTCTCCCCACAGACAGTGCCTCCCTGAGGAAGCGGGGCCCACAGCCAGCACCCACTCCCCAATCTCCCCAGGCTGCAGGACCCCCAACCCCTTCAGCCTGGGAAAGGAAGAAAACCTCATTTTTATCGGCTTTAGTCTCTCACTGCGCGCTGAGGCTGCCTCAGGGGCAGCAACACACCGACCCCACCACCACCCCAGCCCCTCACCCTCTGCTGAGGGGGCCAAGCTGCCTGCCTGCGCCTTTAAATCCTCCCCAGGAGGCCCCGCCCTTCCCCGCCGCTGGCCCCGCCCCGCTGCCGCGCGGCTCTTCCGGTGTCGGCTCCGCCCCTTCCGGCTTCGTTTCTTTAAGGCCCCTGAGGCGCGGCGGCGGGAGCGTTGGCGGTGAGAGGGGCTGAGGGTTGGCCGTGGCGGGGCCTGGGCGAGGGTGCCCGGGCATGGGGCACTCGCCGGGCTGGAGCTGCTCTCTGGGAGGTGGCTGAGGTGCCGAGCTGAGGGCTGGCGCCTGCGAGACAGGACCTTGCCCATCAGCCCTGCTGGCAGGGACGTTGCCGAGGCTGGGCCTGATGCGGAGGGCTGTGGAGACCCGGGGAGGGGGGGCGGGTGGAAGGCTCCCGGTCTGTTTGAACTTCCTCTCTTATCCTCTTCTCGGCTGTGAGAGACCTCCAGCCTAGCTGCCTGGTTCCCGTCTTTCTAGTAGCTCCCTTGTGCTTTGTGGGTGTTGCTTATTTTGTACACGTTTGCCTCTCCCCGGTCTGGTCGCTTTGTGGTCGTTGGTGGTTAGCACTATTTTATAGGAGGGCATCTCATGCTGACTCCCTCCTCCAGCCCTGTGGGTCACACAGCTGCGTCAAGGATGGTAAAAGCAACCTCGAGTATTGCTGCTTGAAGCATTTCATCCTATGGATGTGTCTGTCTATCCCAGAACTCTTCTTTTGATGTGTTGCAACATCAAAGCGAGTGTCATTTAGTCTTACAAAATGAATAGATGGAGTATTCAACAGGTGTCAGTTGTGCTTAACAGTACATAGCTGGGTGGGAGAGACAAAGGTCTTTAGTCTTCATCAGTTTTAATATTGGTTCAAGTCTTCTAATGTTTAGCTATCTATTTTGCCCATGACTCTTACAAGGGTGGTATAGAAAGCTCTCCCTAATTAAACAGAACAAATAAGGTAATAGAGTATAATTACTTACAGGAAAGAACTAACTCAAAAGTGATTACACTTACTGTAGGTCAGACAACTCTTTGATATGTCATTTATGCTTTGAGAAGCTTATTACCTTTCTTAGGTTTCATCAGCTCAGCTAATAATGAGATACGCAGAAGCAAATGACTTTCTGAACAAGTTATAGGCTGCTCCCTGTTAGGCTTAGCTCTGGTCATATACAGACCTGATTAACAGGTCTCCAGCAAAAACAGCTGCTGGAGTATGAGTTAAATTCATAATAACTTCCACAGCTACGGTGTATGTGACAATCAGTACGATTCAAAGGAGTGTTGTGGGATAAGGTCTCATTTTCATTCTATTATGTCCATTTTTACTGCCATTGTGAAGTAACTCCCTGGTAATGGGGACATCTTCATGTCCCTTCTTATACCATAAAACGAGGCTGAGGTAGTGCAATATATGGAGTTTTGAACTGCTTGTATCTACCCTGTTTTTCCAAAAAAATGACCTAATTAAGCTGTTAGACTGAAATGGAAATAATAATTTTGGTATTGATCAGAAACCGGTTATGTTTTTTGTTAAAATAACATGTCCGCTTGCTTGTTGCCAGGCGCTGGATGACCATAACTAAACAATGTCTGTACCACGTGGAGCTGTCCATGCAAAATGGATAGTTGGGAAGGTAATAGGAACTAAAATGCAGAAAACTGCCAAAGTGAGAGTGACAAGGCTTGTGCTAGATCCTTACTTACTAAAGGTAAAAGCTGGTTAAGAACTTGTCTTGCATGGTAATTTTTGTACTGTGTGGAGGAATGTTTTATTGATTTGACTCTTAGAATTTTTGATAGCTCTTTACAATGCAAACTCCTTAAAGAACTTGCATAATGATTTGGCTGTGGGGATGACTGCAAAGGATTAAAGGCAGTGTGTTGTGAGGACACTTCCTTACCAAATATCTGCTAAATGTATTTCTTTGAAGTGCTTTGTTAATATACTTCATTTGATCTCAGTTTTGAAGGTACATTTTTGTTGTTTCACACTTAGATTTAAATGTTCATATTGATTTGGAGTGTGCTTTGTTTTGGAAACTTGACATTGTATTAGTTGCTTTTACAAAAATTTTGTAGCAGTTTTTCTGTATGCATAATTGTAAGCATACTTAGTATTTGAATCTGTACTGCGATGTGCTATATGAACTTTGTATTTATCACTTCTTGTCAATGCATTTCAAACAGGGAAGTTAAAATTAGTATTGTCTCCATTTTTAGATAGGGAAACTGTCGTACATGTTGGTGCAATAACTTGCCTTTGGTGATCAGGAGGTTAAGGATAGAGTCAGGATTAGATATCGGGTCTTGTGGATCGCAGTCCAATGCTTTGTCCAGTAGAAGAACTTGCTAATTTATTTCTTAAAAGAAAGATTCTGAATTCTGCTGTTCCAGTAAGAATAAATACTGAATTTTTATATGAAAGAAAATTAATTGAGCAAGAAAACTCTCAAATGACAGACTTCAAAATACTGATTTCAGGGCTGATCAACTTTAGACGTATTACGATGAGTAAAAATCAATATCAGTTCTTGTAGCGTGGACTGCACAGGAAAGCCATTCAGCTTGGAAGAGCCAAGGCAGCTGTCTTGCTGGAAGCAGTGTTGATGTGAAGCATCCTAAGGAGAGGAAGGGCTAACACAGCAGAACTAGAGAGCAGAGAGGCCAGTGGAAAGTGGTGATGCTAGGAAAGGGAATCTATGTTAAGTGAAGAGCTTGTGGATACAGGTGAAAATAATGTGTTCGCTATGAACAGCTTTTTGTACTTGGCTTTTTTTTCTCCATCTCCTTTTCTGCAGGCTTGGCTGGCAACAGCACCCTGACCGGAGAGGCTGTTGGGGAAGGGTAGTGCTGTGTTTTCTTTGGAAAAACAGTAGAGTGCACAGTTGCATTTCTCTTTGTGATGCAAACTGAATCTCATTAAAAACATAGATAAGACTTTACTTCTCCTTAGTGAAATACAGTTTGGTTTATATTAACTGTGTATTTGCCAATTGTTTAATTTTGAAATCTAATGCCAAGGTTTCCTTTTTTCCTTCTACAGTTCTTTAACAAACGAAAAACCTATTTTGCCCATGATCCATTGCAGCAGTGTGTTGTTGGAGACATTGTTCTTCTGAAAGCTTTGCCTGAGCGAAGGAGCAAACATGTGAAACACGAACTGGCTGAAATTGTTTTCAAGGTTGGAAATGTCATAGATCCAATAACAGGAAAGCCCTGTGCAGGAACCAGATTCCTTGAAAATCTGTCAGATTCGGAAAATCTGACAGAGGCAGATACTACCTATCTAAGTGAAAAACTTCAGGAACTTAAAGTTTGTTCAACAGACAAATAGTGGAGAAAATATTTAAACAGAAGGCTTTTCACTTTGTCTCTCAGGGATGTTTGGAGCCCTGCTGTTGTATGTTAAATGTTTCAGTGAAATCTGTAGTCAAAATAAATAGTAAAAGTAGTTGCTTATAAGAACAGATGTTACAGATTGATAGGCACCTCAAATCTTTAAATGAAAATACAAAGAATGTGAGTTTAGTATTAACACTTCATTTTGTTGCATGTAGTTTTCCCCAAGCCTTGACAGTTTCAAAAGCCAGCTTCTTGCTTGGAATGACTCTTCTGGGTTGAGAGAGACAAGAATATAATTGTATAATGTTTAAGTTTGGTGGGAGGGTCATTACATTATTTGATCTGTATTTCAGACAGTCTTTTGTGGTTTGTAGGATTACTTAAGCTATTGCTATTAAACCTTTTGAAAGGAAGTGTAGAATTTTAAAACCAGCGACCTGCATGTGTCCTTATTTCCTCTTACAGTTGCTCATACCACATTGCAGTATCTTCTAACTTCCAAAATCTCTTAACAAAAACACAGCCACTTGCCTTTATAATGGCAGTAAGGTGAGAATAAAAACTTTGGGTAGCTTCAGCATGGTTGCCTTTGTAACCTGTATGAAGGAAGTATTTAGTTGTGGGAGAGATGGATCTCTGAACTGCCAGCAGGAAATAGAAGCTGATGAGAATATAAAGCCAAAAAAGTAGAAGTAAAGATGGTTAGATTTAGTCTCATCAGAAAAGCTAATTAAAACACATTTGGGGAGAGATACAGGTACTGATTTGCTGTGTACTTTAATATGAAACTAGAAGGCCATAGCAGTTAATGATTAAAGATCACTTTATCCTGCTACAGCTCTGGGAATCTTGTGTCCTGTCTTCCAGGACATAAACCAAACTAAGAGTGTGCAGCTGTTACAGCAGCCTTGTGTTGCTGACTTTTCATTCAGATCTAAAGGGGCATCTGCCTCAAACCCCAGCATTTGTGGGTGTGTTCCATGTGTTCCATGTCCCTGTATGGAGGGGAGAGTGGTATATTAAAGCTATGAGAAATCCTTTTTGAAGTGTCTACCTATGTCATGGGTCTTGGTTTAAGATCAGAAGCTAAACAAGCTGTATCTGAACAGAGTTCCTCTGACCTAAAATATCTTACTTTAAGAAGCTGAGCCAGCTTACACTAGTAAGTTAGAAGTTGTGTTCTCTTCTGTTGTCAGAGTGGTGTAAATCACTTGCCCTTTAACTTCCTTCACCTGCACAAAATCAGTTTCAGCTGCGTGCAAATTGCTAATGAAGTCCAGTTGAACTCAGCAAATTATTTGGGCTGGGAAGAATGACTTACATTTTCTTCAGTGCTTCAAACCAAAAAATACTGCTCTTTGAATGCTAGTCCTCAAGTACTGTCCTGCATGTCAGATCAATAAGCTGGGATGTCAAGACATGTTGATTCAAATGTCTCTGTGTAAATCAATAAATGTGAACAGGGTCTCTGACTTTGAGGAAGTGTCTTAAACATATCGCTGTAGGTTATTTTTGTTGATATGTTTGTTGAAGTGGTTTAGGTTTATGTAAATTACTTAGTAACTGTAGCTGGCTGATTAAGGCCCTCATTGAAGTGGAAGGAAACCTGGGCTCTGACTCCTGCTCGAGTGAGTGTAAAATGTGAAACTTCATCCCTAGCAGAGATTGAGAGAAATCAGACCCAGGCTAGAACATGGCCCTGGGCTGTAGGAGATACACTCAAGTTGTATCCCAGCAGGCAGTAAAGGAACTTGACCCTCAGTACTTGGGATATGAGTGTTCTAATAACTAGACATAGAATGTTTACAAGAAATAGAAAAAGTTCCCTGTTTGGTTAATGAGTTACATGTACATCTAATTGGGGAAGTAAATCATCTTTCCCAGTGTTTCCTGTGATTTTTCTTGAGTAGCTGTGAAAATGTCGTATTTTTTCTAAGACTGATTCATGGCAGAAGGTTGTCAGTTTTTTTCAGTTTACAGGGAGGCTCTTGGAGGGTTGCTCAAGAACTCAACATGCTGTCAGATCAAAATGGGATTAAATGTACATCGTCTGAAGTGTAACTTGTTTTTAAAAGAATGATGACAATTGTATGTTAAACTGGTTTTTAAAGAGGCACCAGGAACATTGCACCTGCTAGCCTCTGACTTACTTTCACAGGGTGCTGATATAAAAATCACAAAATGGCAATGGAAATGGCATAGTGAAATGATACAGACTTTGTTTGTGCTATGTAGAAAGACAAGGTTTGCTCATTAACTTGTTTTCTATGTTTATTGGCTAGTTGCTTTTCGAACTGTCCTTTAACTATTAGCCTAATTATAAGTTTATTCTTAAAGTTATTTAAGGATTTGATGCTTAATGTGGGTAGCATGCTTAAGGATGGAAGCATGCACCACCAGTTTAGCCAAATTAAATACTACTGTAGCTGGAACAGCGTGAAGAAAACATTTCAACTGCGTGTGGGTGAAAAATTTATTTGGGGAATAAGAAACAAGGTCTTGCAAATGATTCAAAAAACCGCCTGGCCTCTTTCTTAGTGTTTTTCAGACGAGATCCCAAACCAGGGCCGAGGTTGCCCCACGAGCTCAGCTGCCGGAGTAGGCACCCTGGCTTAGAGCAGTGTGCGCATGCGCACCTGTGGCTTTCCCCCCTCCGGGGGGGCGTGGCCGGAGGACCCCCGCCCCGCCGGCGGCGGTGCGCCCCTCGCGTCCGGCGGCGGCGCTGCAACGCTCGGCGCCCCCCACCCCACCCCCACCCCCCTCCTCGCCCGGCCCAGGAGGGAGGCGGCCGGAGCAAGATGGCGGCGCGAGTGCTGCTGCGGCGGAGCCTGGCGGGAGCCAGCGCCGTGCCGGGTCTCCCGCCCGGCGGCGGCCTGGCCCTCAGGTGAGCCCTGAGGGGGTGAGGCGGGCGGGAGAGGGCCGCCGAGGGAGGCTGGAGACGCAGCCGACGCCGCTCGCGCCTCCCCTCGCCCCGCCGCGTAGACCTCCCCCCCCCCTGCCCCCCCCCCCCCCCCGCTTTTTCTGACTGGAAATGGCGCCCCGCTCGCCCGGGCAGCTGACGGGCCGGGCCCGCGGCCCTCCCGTGGGGCGGGGAGTGCGACCGGCTCGGGGTGTCCTTCAAGGTCATGGGCCCCAAGGCCAGCCCCTTCCCCTCCCTCCCCCAAGTCCGCCCGTGGGTGGGGATGATGGCCGCGCCGCTGACCCGCCGCGCCGCACCCCTGCCCTGAGCCGCCGGGGACGGGGTGCTCGCCACCCCCCGCTGCCTATCGCCCGGGGTCAGGCTGCAGGGACTCCCCGCCACTGCAGGCAACAGGGTGCACAGGCACCCCACGGCCACGTATCGCCGGGTGTCGGGCTGCACTGTCACCCTGCACACGTGTATTTCTTGTTTTGGGGTATATGGATGCTCTGCACCCAAATATCCCTCCAGAATCAGGGTGTACAGCTACTCCGCATCCCAGCTCCGCCAGGCAACAAGGTGCACGGTCACCCTGCATCTCATGTCTGGTGTTGGGGTGTGTGGCTGCACACACAACACCAGCCCTTGGTGTCCAGGACACACAACCACTCCACGGTCACGGTGCCAGGTTGCACCCCTACCCAACATCCATGTTTCCCCCGGTGCTAGGGTGCATGGCTGCGCACACCAGCGTCTTCGTGCCTGAGCAATGCACAGCTACACATGGACCCAGCATCTATGTGCACCCCTTGGGTGTCAGGACACATGGATTCATACTTCCCTTAGGAGCTGGGATGTGTGTGCACATGCAGACAATGTTGGCGCATGCACAGACACATCCATCAAGTTTTGGGGTGCAGACATTTGCATGCCTACATGTCTGATCTGTGAAAGGTCAGGCACATGCATGCACCTCCTGGGTGGGAAGGGTGCACACACACGTACACAGCTCTCAGGGCACAGATGTGCACACATGTGTCTTGAGTATAGGAAGCAGACACATGCTCCCTGGCTGTTGGAGACACAGAAGCGGTCAAGCTGGGATGGGTCTACACACATTTTTTCCTCCCTTTCTTTGAAACGGGGAAAGCTGCTGTCTTAAGCCTCAGAATGGGCGGCAGCCCCTGTGCAAGACTAAAGGCATCACTGCAAGCAGCTGTTTAAAACAGGAATGGGGGAAGTTTTGGAGAGTATATGTTGTGAGATTTTATGTGCATGTTTTGGTTTTTTTTTTCTAGTTTCAAATAAACTTGTTTAGCCAACAGATCAAAAAGTGTCAATTATAGACAAGTTGTTTTTCTTTCTCTTCCAGGCAGACATGGGTTACTACAAAATCTAAATACTTGACCTGATATCTCCCACCCAGTTTATATTTTGTGCTAAAGCAGAAGCTAAGTGGGATAGAAGTGTTTTCACCATTGTTTTTAATCTAATATAAGCAAGCTCTTCAGTGTTACACTTTTGTGTTCATAGCCCAATCTTTGTAGCAAGAAAGCTAAGCCCATTGTTAACATTTGTAGGATAAGAACTTGCTAGCAAAGTCAAGCAGTGCCTTAAAAGATTGCATGAAAACTCTCTTTAATCAGTACTGTTCCCAGAAAATAAAAAATTGTGAAGTGTGGTGGTAATTCCATGTAGTGTGTCTACATTCATTCTATGTGTATATTCACATTTTCGTTAGTGGTATTTGGGGTTTGGAACAATTTGGATCCAATATCTGTTTTACTTGAGACAGGTGTTGTAATATTGTGGGGCATAATGCTAAGAAGTTAGTTAAAAGTAGATCTTTTGGATGATGGATTAGTTTTGAACTAATCTGTGGTTGATGCGCACAACTGGCAGTCCAAATTAATTTAGTCCCTACTCTTCCAGAGTTAATCTTGGGTACACATTGCCCACACAGGTGAACCAGTAGTCAGTTCAGGGCTTCTTGATTTATGGATGTCCAGAATGACACCAGTAGTGTAGGACTTCTCTAAGGATATGGATTAAAAATAAGACCCTAGCATCTCAGATTGGGTGCACTGACTATCTGTTTTAATAAACTTCAGCTGTTACTGTTCTTTATTATAAGTATATATTTAGATGGATAGTCATGATTTGTTAGTCATTGCTCATGATGAACTTAAAATTGCTGGGTAAAAGATTTTACATAAATGTAAAGTATTACTCATTTCATTGTATTGAAAATTAAATATACCTCCAGTTTTAGGTGCAGTTTAACATTCAAGTCATGAGACTCTCCTAATAGCAAAAGAATTTGCTTTTCAGTATTATCCCCGTAACTCCAGCTGCTGATAAAGCTGGTTCACAAAAAAATCATCATGATTATTTGTCTCTTTCATCTTCAAAGTTCACTGCAAACAATAATCCTCATAGGAGAATGTTCTAAATATTAGTTTTCTAACTCCATTTAATAAAGGGGAGGAAATGCAAATAGTTTATGGATCCAAGTTGAAAAAATGAGGACTGCAGGACTGGGATTGAGTTCTGTCGCCTGGAGTCCTGTTTTCCACTGAATATTGGTGCTTACTTTAAGGGAGCTTTTTAAAACAACTTGGATTTATTAGGTGGGGTTTACCCCCTATCATCTGGGACAGCTTGTGTTCCTGTGGTGCCTGATGTAGATGTGACAACACAACTGCAGTCACCTGTGCCTCGCCTCCTCCAGCTGAGATCAGAGATATGTCTACTCCAGGCAGCTGTGTACCCTCTATTCTAGCAACAGCCTTATCATGGAATGCCCTTTTAAATGCTTGTACTCAGGAATAGCGCTTAGCTTTCAGCACAGTAACATGTTTGTGTGTTTGCCTAGGGCCAAAGGCGGCACCATTTTCAATAAATACACCAATAAAATATTTACAAATTACTTCTTAACCTTGAAGGTCATCTCAGCTGCAGTTGTTCTTCTGGTTGTTATTGTTTCTCTGCTATGAAATACTTTTCCTTTCTTCCATCCTGCTTCTAGAGGGTGAACCAGTTCATTATGTTATTTTCAGACATTGGGACTAAAAGGTTGATTGTTGAAAAACACTGCTAGTGTGAACTACTTTTGTGTAATACAGACAGGCGTGTTCATGAAGGTATTTCTCCCAAAGGAAGTTGAGATTTTCTTTCCCTATTTTTTTTTTCCTTGAATGATTGTCACAAACTTCTGATATCTGGAAGACAGCTGTATAGCTGAAGATTGATAGCTATCTTCTGGATCTTCTAGTCAGTAATTAAGGGTGAAAAATTGACTTCTGAGGCAGGAAAAGGTTTAAATTTCCAGCTGCAGTGCCACGTTTTTTGTATGTCAGAGAAGTATTTTAGTATTTCAGCAGAAACCCTGTATCATAAAGAGGCAAACTGAAGGAAGTGCTTCTTATGAGAAAGAAAACACTTGAGCTTGGGGTCCCCTGTCATACATTATAAAGAATCAGTTAATATATCAGCTTTCTTGTCCTTCTGCACAATTTCTGGTGAGTGAGGGGTCTTCCATCAGCTGGAAGAGAGAAGAATAATTCCTTTAACACATCATTTTAAAAAAGCATAGTTATCAATTGTAATGTTTTGTGTACTCTGTGGTGTAGAAGGAAGTGGTATTATTTTGGAATTGTACTTGCAGAAACTGCATAAAGATTAGATAAAAAAAGACAGTGAAATTCTTATGTTTCAAAGAAAGGAAGATTGTGAATGCTGTTCAAAGAATGTGGATCTGTACCCCTACATAGTACAGTTGCCAGAATTTGGAGTTGAAGTATTTGCAGGCTGTTTGTTTCCCACCACTCACAATTTTTCCCAAATTAGACTTTCATTATATTTCTTCTCTTGAAAGATGCACTATTTAACTTTTCCTTTTTTAGAGCTATATTTAAGCAACATAGGAACATATGGCAGTTACTTTCCTGTTTACACTGTACAAGTTTTTCCTTATTCACACTGGTTTTGCTCTTTTTCACTCTTGTCTCTGTACATCAGGACAGACCCAGCCTTTTTGAGCAAAGACACTTGATTAAAAAGAGGATAAATAGGCAGCAAAAGCAGCCATCCACCTGTTTGCTGCCATGTGCACAAAGAATAAAAGTGGATAGTGTATGGTTAACTGCTCAGCTCTGTATCTAGTAAAATGGTTTGTGAGAGGGTTAATCTCAGCAGGGAAAGAACTGCCTTTACCTTGCTAGGAAGTGGCTCAGTGGAAGGTTTTAGTAACAGACTTATATGTAACTGTGTGTTATGATACTGTTTGCATTGAACTTGGTTGTACCTATCTTCCCTGCATTGTGGGCATTTTCAAGACACACTCAGTGACAGTATAATGTACTTGTTAATATGTAGGGGGCTGGTATCTTCAGCTAGCAGACCTCGTGAAGACAGTTGGTTAAAATCGCTATTTGTTCGCAAAGTCGATCCAAGGAAAGATGCTCACTCCAACCTTCTAGCCAAAAGAGAGACCAGCAGTCTGTATAAACTACAGAGTGAGTGATATTTTTATATTTAACATTACCATTTCTTTATTCTGTTCCTGCATTTCTCACGTAATGTTGTTGTTTCAGTTCACAATGTAAAACCAGAATGTCTAGAGGCCTACAACAAGCTTTGGTAAGTGTGCGTATTATGTTTTCACATTTTAGACATGTTGATTTGATCACAAGCTGTTCTGAAAATTGGCAAATATCATAATTATTTAGAGGGGAGGTGGGAAAAATCTGGTTTTACTTTCAGGGTATGATGTTAAATAGATCATGTTCTTCTTGGAGAGAGATGGCAAAAGATACTTTACTCAGTTCACCCCCTGCCTTCCCTCTTGGAAGTATCATTTTCCTAAGCTGCAATTTAGGATGATACCTTTTGTGAAAACATTGGTGACATTTGTTGGAACAGCTCTCCCCCTTCCCTTAGTTGTCTTACAATTGCTGGTCCATGCAGGTAGATTCTGGTATGCTAGCGTGTCCCACTCCAGTTGCCATGTAGGTATGTGTTGGGGGTGGTTATTGTGTGCATACAGGAAGGAAAGGGAGAGATCACCGGTAAGTAAAACTCCATGCCAGTATTAAATTGAAGTATAACTTTGAGGAGATTTTAAAAACCCAGGGGTTGACTTTCTCTCAGCTCATCTATATCCTTCTACAAAAGTATTGTTACTGAGATTTACTCCTAAAGAGCTATGCAAATCCTTGGATAGGATCTTTACGTTGGGGTGATATCCTTCAAAGGGAGCAGTACTGTTAGGGGTTTTCCAAAAAGTTACAGCTTTATAAAATGTATGAATTAGTAACATTTTAAATCTACTACTTCAAGGACGAAATTGCAGAAATACTAGTCCTGTTCTGCCTACATAATCACTTCTCTGGAGCCAGAACAACTGCCTTTTCAAGAACTGTATGTTTAAATTTGGAAATGTAGTGAGCCTCACACGTTTCAAAACAGCAGTGCTTTCTCACTGACAATGATCATCTTGTCAGTTAAATAGAACATTCTTAGCATAATGATACTCTGCTGCAACCAGTTTTTTAAGTGTGGTGTATTGGTGAAAACACCAGCTGGGCAGGAGGGTGGAGAAGTTGTTCACAACTCCCTGTTTATTTCCTCTACTCTGTTATTGGTTACCTGTACAACCATGAGTAGATTGTCTAACATCTCTGTGCCTTCATGTATTTAGCTTTGAAATGGGGCTAGATAACCCAAAACTGTTTTTCTTGCTATACAAACATAGAAATCCACTAGAATAACATTCACTCATAAGGTATTTTTAGCTTTTTTGTTTAAAAAAATAAATACACAGAGAAGCACAATTAGCATTTAGCCAGCTTTCTATTTAAAAGCTCAATATAAACATGCCCAATTATACAAGACAGGATACCACTTCTCCGCCTTATCTCATGAGCTGCCTGAATGTTGAGTGAAAGCAGAAGCTTTTCTTTTCAAGGAAAGAGACAATAGCAAAGAAAGAAACTGCTGACAGCAGTCAGCTGAATTATGTGTGGTTAGATTTATTCTTTCCAAACCAAAGCAAATTTAAGTATTCCAGGGAAGGAGAAAACTTAGGAATGGAGTAATAAAAAAAACTAAGCCTCTCTGAACTTCCCTCCTTCTTCTCCCTAAATTAAAGATGAACAGGTTAATTCCTTATTCTGTATCAAATCAGCATAAGGATTAGTCATCATGTATTAATAAAGAAATAATATCATGAAGAAAGTTATGAGAGTACTTCATGAAACACTGTGGTTAAGGACCCCTTCTGAAGAATTAGGAACAGTTATTTTTAAAAAGGAAAAAGATGGTGTTCATAAGGTATTCTGTGGGTGTTTTTGTCTATAATTTGCAACAAAATATATTTTAGGGTTATTGTAATAATGTAACATTCCTGTTTAAAGCTGTCTTTCTAGGATCTCATTATGCTTTGCAAAAACGAACTGATGGTGAAACATCCTTGAAAACATCCTTGGAGAGTCATTCTATCATATTACTTACACTATGTAGTGAGAAATCTTTAGGTATAAATTGGTAATGAGATTTGCTCAAGGTTGTCTAGAAAGTCAGTGGCAGAATCAAGAGGAAAACTCCTATCTAATGACTCTCAGCCCCAGACCAGCCTACTTCCTATTACTTGATATTGTGCAAAGACTCATTGCCTATGAGCCAAACTGAGTAAGAGGGGTAATTATTCAGGGAAAAATATTAAAAGGCAAAGTTCAACTGGAGTAATTGACTTATTCATCAAAATACAGTGCAATGAAAGCTGTGGTAACTGAGTCAGCAATCAGTAAAACTTAATTTCTTAATGCTAATGTAGGCCACAAAGTTTGAAAAAACGTTAGAAATACTGGAAATAGTCAAACAGAAATTGGAGGTATTTTTAAGGCAGTTTCACTGTATGCTTTAATGGGTAAGTTGCCTCAAACTAAGACCACTTTCTGAAATAGTAGAAAGCAGTAAGGCTGCATACTATGAAGTACAGTCGTCATTTGATCTACCAAAATACTTGTTTTTATTCATTCAGCTCAACAGAATTAATAGTGTTGTAACTGGTACAGAAGACTGTCCTTTCCTATTTTTGTGTATTCTACCTCCCTTGATAAGGAAAAGCTTTTCCTAAAGCAAATCACCCATGTAGTTAAGCTGCATTTTCTGTGAGACATCCTCATATTTATTTTCCTAATGTGTTGGATAACCCTTTAGGTGATAGACATAATTTATTGCATCGAAAGAATTCTACTATGCTGTGTATTTGTCATACAGTCTAAGAAATGGTAACACTTACCTTAATTTTTCGTAGTGTTGTAGCTATCTTCCCCCTGTATAGCAGATTTTTGTATTTCAGCTTTCTCTTCTGAAAAGTACAGCTTGTGAATTTTCATACCATAATGATAAACATGTGGTAATGTATTATACATATCAACTGTAGCCTCCCTGAAGGAAATGCAACATAGTGTCTGTATTCCTTGTTTTCAAGTCAAGAGGTGCTGCCAAAGATTCATGAAGAAAAACACTACCCATGTGCACTGGTGGGGACTTGGAACACGTGGTACGGAGAGCAAGATCAGGCTGGTAGGAGATAGAAGTACAACAGAATGTAAAACCATACAAGTGAAACGTGTGCTTGGCAGGTTTCTTCTCTTTAAATCATCTCTGTTGACAGTAAACCTTTAGCAATGTATATAGTGAGGGTGTGTGTGCATCAATTATCAGTAGTCATTAACATTTACAGTGCTTGCTTTTTGTCTTGTTGAGTTTGACGGTAAAGCATTAATTCCTAAAATTTGTCCTATTGTTAATACACTTTCATGTTTTCCAGGTGGTAGATTAACAGTTTTGGGAAATGCTTGTAAAATGTGGTCCTGTAATATTTTGCGGGCACAGATTACGTTCCTGAATATTTAGGATAAAGGCAAAGGCTTACAAAGACAGAGTTTATCTTGCATTGGCCAGTATAAAAGCTTTACTAAGACTTTCATACTGTAATTGCTGTATGATAATGAAATGCAAATCATTCACACCATCTGAAAAAATGATTGCATTGTAAACTCAACAATAAGCTAGGCCTTTATGGGAGAAAAGTAAAAATATTTCTGTTCATGTTCATATAAGGATGCTGCCTAACTATGCAAATTGAAAATATATTGGAACTAGAAATTACTGAAGAGCTGCTGCAGAGGTAACTACAAAGAGTCTAGTGCAGAGAGAAAACCTGAAAAATTTCCTAGACTCTGGGAAATTGAAGGAATGGGAAGCCATGAATACAGAGTGGTGTACTGATACTTGTTATGTAGTTTGTTATGTAGCTCCATTGTTAGAGCTATGCCAGTATCAATGTCATTGCTTTGTTATTGAAAAATATGTACACATTAATTTTTCCTGCATTCACAACATATTGCAATATTGGCACTAAACAAATGTAAAGAAATAACAGTAGAGAAAACAAACAATGTCTGAGAAACAATTCTGAAAGTTGAAGGGAAACTGGGGAATGAAGACAATTGAAGTATCTTAGCCAAGTCTCATTCGTTGCTTCTGTAACGTATTAACACAGACTGTATCTGTAATTGCATCCATAGCCTGCCTTGAAAATGTTATTGCAACAGTTCTAGCAGTGTAATAAAGCAGACTATGGGGTTTTGACTTGTTTAGTACATGTGCCCAGACTGTGTTAATATTAGGTGGATATATCAAAATTGCCCTGGGGATAAGACAGCAGAAGCAGGCGCACTGGATGAATCTGCTATCATGAAGTGCCTTATATTAGTCTCCAGTTTGCTCTCCTGGAAAAGGCACAGGACTGCTTTAGAGGAGAGAAAATAGCTTTTGTGACTCTTTGAGGTGAAATATTGTTGCCTTGCTATATTAAGTGCTTGTAAATAAATCTTGTTATGATTTATTAAAGGGGTTTATTATGATTTATTAAAGAGAGAATGCTTTGAAATAACTCAGATGTAGATACCTGTTCTGAAATCGTTTTTATGGGGAAGATCCTAGCAAATGTAACATTTCTAGCATGTTCAGATATCTTCTGCTTTTTTTAATTTAATGTTTACCTCAAAAATAACATTTGCATCATTTTTCATGTCCTACAGAATGTGTGTTGCTCTCTGTGCTTGAGTAATTTACTGAACTAAAAAGTCTACCCCACTACTGCTCTTAAATGAAATTGGTATAAAACACATTTTTGGAATTAAGTCATCCTCTTAAATTGAATCTCAATTTCAACTACAGTCATGTAAAGTCATCACATCTTACTAGCATGGCAACAAAAAGTCCTTTCAGAAATTTCCCTGTTATCTTCAGAGTAGATTGCAAAGTTCTCCAAGAGAACCCTTTTCAAAAAGCAGATGATTCCATCCATTACTCTTAAAATGTTCAAATGTGTAGTGCTTTCTTTAGTGAAAATCTATTTTTAAACCTGTTATCTGATTTCTATTTTTGTATAATTCTGTAGTATGAAGAGCGTTTTATACTGTGATATTCCATAAGATTTAGCACTGGTCTGTGACATCCCTGAAAAAGCTTCCTTTTTTCTGTTTCAGTTCATCTGTGGAGATATGAGGGAGGCTATCCAGCTCTCAATGAGGTCATGAGTAAACTCCGTCAAAATAAGGTAAAATGCATTGATTTTGTTAGAATTGGTTATTTTACTCAGAAGAGAACAAAGAATAGAGCAAAGAGCTGCCCATTTGGATACCCACTTCAATATCTCATCACTTCCTATACAAACTTAGAAACCTCTTTGGAAAAAGGTTTATTCTCATATTCAGAAATACTGAAGTTTAACACGTGAATACTTTATGAAACACACTTAGTGTTGTGTAAACATGCCACTTGAAATTTTCAGATATGCCAGGGGAATTTAGAAGCCTTTACAATTTAAAGGATTTCAATGTCCTAAACCCCCAAGATAGCATTAAAAAAAAAATAATCTAACCCACTGTATGGTATACTGCTCTTTGTTGTTGAAGCATAATACATAGTTTGACAGCGATCCCATTGTTTTTTAGGAATTCACAGAGTTTCGCAAAGAAAGAGGTAACATGCTTCTCTCGCGCAAGAACCAATTATTGTTGGAGTTTAGTTTCTGGAATGAACCTGTTCCCAGAGAGGGGCCTAATATTTATGAACTGAGATCCTATCAACTTAGAGTAAGTTTAAATTTTTCTTTTTATTTTTTAAACTCCATGCTGTTGTAAAATGTTCAAAGCATGTTTATACAATGTAGATGAAAAACAGATCTCATCTTAAAAATCTGGTTCTTATCAAAGCTGATGTCTGAGTCATTGTTGCTCTCGAAGTGTGGGGTCCAAAATGGAGGCAGGCTCCAACAAGGTACTAATATCTGCAGGGCTGAAAAACCTGTGTTTTCATTTGAAGGAAACTTCAGGCAAATGACTAATAAGTAATATAGTAAGTAAACAGAGTAATTACTGATTATTATAATATGCTTATCACTTGAAGGAAGTGATTTTGTTAATACATAGTGTTTTCCATATGCAAATGTTGTGAAAACTGTCCAAATATTCTAATTTTCTTTAAACTACAGTTTTAACAGTCTGTTTTGGTTTTGTAGCCTGGAACAATGATTGAGTGGGGAAATTACTGGTAAGTATTGCTTTAGCACTTGTGTTCTCCTGTTTGAGAGATGTATGTTTAAAAATCATGAACTGGAGGTGGCAGAATGGTACCAAAGCGTTTCAGTCACCCAGTTAATGGCCTGCTTCTGTACTTTTGCAACTTGTAAGATAGATCTTTGACCCTTCATTTATCCTTTGAGGAAAGAAGGAAGAATTCTGTGTGCAAACAATATTGTGGGCTCTGTGGTTTGGCTTTCTTTCACATAACCCTTTTAGTTTGCTGTAATATAGCAGAAACCATTTATTTTCAGCAGAAAGCACTGCTTAGTGAAGGGTGGCAGTTAATTCCTTGAGACTTTGTTGATCTTTCACAAGACCACTAGAAGCTGACTTTTAGTTTAAATGGGCTAAATCTTGGCTCTTTTAATCTTTAAAGTCAAGTTGCTTCTTGAAAAGCTATTGAGCAGCACATTTGTATTTTAATACATAGGTTAAAAGCATTTGAGACAGTCTTATGTTGAATATATGCTTCTGATTTTGTCTTATTTAAAACCAGTGTAAGTTTCTTTCCATTTACATTCACTGTCCTTGCAATTCTAATGGTTGATAGTTAAACAGTTTGGAGTATTTTCAATTATTTTGTCAAAGGTGAGGACTTGGATTTTTAGATGTGTCATTGTCATTGATGTAATTTACTTAATTACAGTAATTTGAATAAAGTAAATTGAATTTAGAATTTTTATAAACTAGGCATATCCATAGTGGTAGCCAATCTGTTTTGGAAGATGCAGCAGATTTATAGTTAAGAGAAATATTGATCTTATTTACACAACAAATCATGGAGTATTGCATAGGCAGCTGCATAGCAAAGGTCTATGTGAATAAAAAAGTTGTATTCCATTACCACAAAATCTGTGGTGAATGAGTGTGGCAAAGATTACATGACTGAAAGTCAAGGGTTTAGTTTTAGAAGAACCTGCTGTAAAAATGGCTCGCCACTTTACACTGTTCCAGCAGTTGTCTTTATATTGAATCTAACATTAAAGAATGATTAATGCACAGTCTAATGAAACTCTTGGCCTCCCAATTTTAACTCATTCTAACAAGATATATGGGTACATTTTAATTACTTAGAGCTGAAAATCAGTGTATTGCAGATTTTTTTCTTATTTTTAATTGCTGAAGTGTACTGCAAGTGCTGTTTAACATTTCGGCTTCCTTTCAACTCTGTTTTCCTTTCATTTATCACTTATTTCCTACCCAGATCTGCTGTTTTTAATGGCTGCTTTGCTCTTCTGTAGGGCTCGTGCAATTCGTTTCCGACAGGATAACAATGAAGCAGTTGGAGGATTTTTCTCGCAAATTGGACAGCTATATATGGTTCATCACCTTTGGGGTAAATTTGTGTTCTCTGCTTTTTTCTCACTGAATCAGCCCCTAACAGACTGTTGACTTTGCCCAGGAGACAAGGTTTTTACAAAAGGCAAAGGAATGTCTTAAAAAGTTTTTTTTTTGTTTTACATCAACAGTGTTTATTTTCTTAATTTTTGTGTAGGTAACTTTATTCTTCAAACAAGCAAGCAGAAGTGAACATTTCATGTTTTGTTCTGTTTCCATCAACAGTTTCTCATGGCCCTTTCTTATTAGGGACTACTTGTTTGCTTTCAATAACATAAACATGACAAACCGTGTCCTACCATCTCTTTTCTCCATCCCCCTTCATCCTAAAGTCAGGTTTTTACAGTTTAGCTTCAAGTATCACATATACCACACCTACAAAAAGGAAAGTCAAGCATTTATTTACGTTACTACATCATGGTGTTTTGGTTTTCTCTGTGTGTTAGTCTCCACAAATGCTTAGCTGCTTTTCATGTGTCAGGATTGTTTCAACTTGAAGAAACTCATTGTCTAATACTTATTTTAGAAAATATGTAGTATTATCTTCATATCTCGACAATTCAGAATATTATATTCCAGCATTAGAAATCTGACACCACTCATGTAGAACTGTACTCTGTTGCATTATCTGTCTTACCTGTGTCTAAGACATTCTCTCTCTTCCCCAGTTCCTCCTGTTTGCGTTGGTTTGGGAGCTTTTCCTTTTTGTGGAGAACTTCTGACTTTTTTCCTTCCCAGTGTTTGCAGCCTCCTAATTACACACTAGAATACTTATAAGGGAGCTATTCATGTGTAGAAGGAAAAGGAGTTACTTCTAAGCTTTGTGCTTGTTGTTTTCCCTCACCAGCTTACAAAGATCTCCAAACCAGAGAAGATATAAGGAATGCTGCGTGGCATAAACCTGGCTGGGATGAACTAGTCTATTACACAGGTAACCTATTAACTTCATTGGAATGCTGGAGGTAGACTTTTGTGCATGCCATCATTTTTGTTCTTCAGTACATTGCACAATGATAAAAAGCTTTGCATCTTGGGGGGGGGGGGAGGCAGTCTGTGTCAGTTTTTCTGCTGTAGGGGAAAGGAGGGACATTTCGCTAAGCTGCAAAGTGAATTTTGCAGTTGATCATGCAAACTCAAAAAAGTTGCCTAATTGCTAAGAAACTGCTACATTAGTAGTAAATTTTTATACAAGCACCTCTCCTGTAGAAGAGCAGATTTGTGTAAATGCTTAAGTTTGTGTCCAAAAATTTAGGGAGCCAATAGTGAAATTTATCTTAAATTATTACCTCTAATATTTCATGAAATACGGGAGCCTCGTTAAATGCGTTCCTTTGAAAAGGGAATTTAGACTTTGGAACTAGAGGCCAGGAGATCTTTGAGATCAAAGATAGCTTTCATAACAAAACTCACAAAAGTATGCTAAGCATGTCAGATTTTGGTTCCATAGGGTACATTTCAAAGGAAGTATACCAGAAAAATGTAAGGTAACTTTCATTATGGTGAAAAGGAATAGAAATATTTGTCTTCAAAGGAGCAGACAGATTATATTAAAAGAATCACTTGTTCTCAAAACTACTATGCTTCAGTTACAGGAATGTTTGTGGTTACTGATGACTTGGCATGCTCTAGCTAGGAGAGTCATTTGAAGACAATGGTATCTGTTCAAACCAAGTGTGCAGAACTACTAATGATCTCTCTTAGTAAAATTGAACCCTGTCTCAATTTTTTTCAGTGCCCCTTATTCAGGAAATGGAGTCCAGAATCATGATACCGTTGAAGATTTCTCCGCTTCAGTAAAGTCACTGATTTACTTGTGCCTACATAGATAAAGTGACAAGTATTTGTCTTAAATTAATTTATGGTATACATTGTATATCATAGTCTGAAATATAAAAGTACTGTATTGAGCTTATAAAAGAGACCTCTTTTCTTCAGAATCTAATGACCTTTTGCTCTTAGGATTGTACCAGGGAAAAAAGAAATATAGGACTGTAATTAAAAGGTTGGTTAATTGAAAACAAGTACAAAGACATATATGAGTTCATCCATGAGACAGCTCCTCAGGTTAAGTATGGCATACAGTATTTAATATCTTTTGCTACATAGACAATGCCCAGTGTTCAGTAACAGCAACAGAACGGAGCGTTACAGGTGCTGTGGCCTTTGTGTAGTGTTATAATGACTGCAGATTTTAAAAACAAATGGGGGAGTTCTGAAATTAGAAGCTCTGAAGCCCTCGGACAGCTCTGAAATACACCTAGCTGTTCTAGCAGGCCTCAAATCAGTAAGTGGCTCTTAATTTACAAATAGGCAGTCATTAATTGAGAATAATACTGTTTGTCAGGTGATAGTTTATGGACAGAGAATAGGGCATTCTGTTTTGCAAGGACTCTGAAGCCTGTGGAAACTAATCGCACATTTGTGTAGATACCTACACCTGAAATTAACTTTGTGATGTATGACCTACGGTTTTCAAAGAGATGCTGACAAGACATGGTTGTCTGAACATTCTGCAGGGAATCAAGTTCAGTTAAATACATTTATCTCTACAAATGGCCTGGAAGTCTAGGAAAAGGGGTTTAATTTAATAAGCAATCATGACTTCAGACATATGCTTGGTCGGGTGTTTCACTAACTGTACAGTAGGTACTTATGAATTGATGTGTGAAACGCGCATGTTGAGTCAATAGGATTGGCATAAAGCGGTGTACCATTATGTCCAGTTCTATTTTGGTTTCACTTTTAGACTAGAATGTATCAACACTTTTGGTGTCTGCAATGATGTGAACATCCTGTAAGTGAAAATAATACTCTCTCTTTAAAGTGGCTACAAGAATCAGTGTAACATACAGAATGTACAAATCAGTTACTGAATGTCCAGTTTGTACATTTCAATGAGTTTTCAGGAAGAACATACCAGTCAATAAAATCCTTTTAATTTTCACATTTTACTGGCACCTTATATGTATTGCACCACCTGTGTTTTCTCTCATCTTGCAGTGTTTATTATGGAAAATTTGAATAATTGCATAGTATATTTCAGCTTAGTTAGCCAATATCACTTCTCTGTGTCTGGGACAGCATTTCCCAGTATTCTGCTCTCCTTCTCCAAAATGAATTTACTGTATCTCCATTACACCCCATTTTGCTAAGTATTCTAGATGTCCTAAGTGCTGTGGTGATAAATACAAAATATTTCTCCTTTCAATTTTTCTCCACAAATTATGCTTAATTTTTTAGGTCTGATTTCTTCTTTTCTTCCCATGTGAAATACATGGCACTCTTGCCTTCGCTCGAATTTCATCTTGTCTGTTTTCATATTTTCTTCCTGTTGTCAATTGATGATGGGATTTTACTAAGTAAAATTCTGTACTGTATTAGCTTAAAGTTCTCAGCTTGGCTTACTCAGTGGGCCAAGTACATAATTTCAGCTGTTCCTTCTTGTAAATCAGTCACAAGCAGTACTATCATCTGGGGCTGTCATTTTTTCCAGACTTTTGGGACTACTGTTTAGCTGCAAAAGGAGAATAAGGATGACAATATCAGCTTCCAGTCCTTGTTTTTTCTCCCAGTATACTCCCATATTTCTTGTTGCTAGAGAACTGTCCTTGTAACTTACCCCTCATAATCAGCAATCTCAGTTGGAAACAAAAGGCGAAAAACATTTTTGGAGTTACAGGATTTTGTGGGTTCTAATGCAATGCATATTTCTTACCTTCTGCCAGGAGCACTAGGAATTAAATTCAGTCAGGCAGAGCTCTTATTGTTTAAGGACCATGAAGTTTTGCAGGAATAAGAAATCTAAGGAGTAACTGGATGTTCTGTGGGGTGATGTCATATAGCACAAGTCTCTTCAGTCTTTATACACTACCTGAGATCTGAATTCCCACTAGTGGCGTTGTAATGTATTATGAATGTGCCACTTCTTGTTCTGAGCTTCAAACTCATGCTCTGGCTGTCATCAGAGAGAGATTAGTTCCTGTTATTTTAGTTACAGATAACCATGTAAACTCGATGAATGTAACACAGTAGATAAATCAGTAATGCCAATCTTTTCTTGCTTCCCTTCCTGAGCCCTTTCTGAAGTTGGTTTTCCCCTGTTGTGAACACTGTTGTGATTTTCCCTCTTAATTTCATGGCCAAGTCTGCCTTCTTCCTTTGACTAGCAATACTTCGGCATTTCTTAGAGCAGAATTTGTAGAGTTCAGAACTGAAGTCACTTTCCAGTGGTTGGAAAGTGTGGAACAGTGCCTGGAAGGGTCTCTGGTAATGATCAATTCTTGTTCCACTGTAATAAAAACACAATTGAAACTTGAGTTTAGTTGTCCTGTAGTCTTCCTAGAAAAGACTGCAAACTGTTCTTTTAAGAAGTCCCCTCATGCAAATGGAATATACAGCTTAAAGCCTCACTGCCTCACTGAATAATCGCACTAAAATAAAAGGCTTTATATGAAGGGGTGTGCCTTGCCGTGCTCTTAGTCAGGAGAGCCACCTGAAGACCAGATATTACTAGCGACATGTGCTACTCTCCAGAGTTTACTCTACTGTGATGGGATATGTTCAGGTAAATTGGTAGCTTGGTTGTAACACTGAAACTTCCCTCAGGCTGCTTTATTCCTTCCTATTTTTTTCCAGTATTTTACAGACAAAAGAGCTTAGCCACTCACTAAGCTAAGTAATCCTTTCGGTACCTCCTGGACTAGAGGTCAGGCTTGGTATTTGCCCAGTGGAAGGGGGGTGGTATTTTTCTTCAAACCAGTCAGACCTAAAGAGCTCTTGTGAAATCATTGGCACAATGCCATGTTTCCATAGCACTCCGACTGGCAGAAGATACTGCTGTGAATGTTAACATCTCTGTGGCACAGAGCCTCCTGCATGGTCTTCTGACTGTGGTGTTAGTAAAATTACATATACTTGAAGTGAAGCATGTCACATTGTTTGTAGGATCAGGGCCTGTAGTTATAGCTGATTACCTGGATGTTAGATTTTTTTTTTTTAGTGGCCTTTTAATTCAATAGAAAACTGCAGCAAACAAACACTTCTGCTTCATAACTGTAGAATCGCAGAGGAACACACTGAATGAGGGCAGAAAGAGTTTATACTTGTTCTACTCATGCAGTCTTGACTAAACAAAAGAATGATTATACATGAGCTGCCCTTGGAGCTGGCTGAGATTTTTCTCAGAAAGAATTTAAAAGAGATCATCTTTAATACTCCCAGAAGAGTTCGGGTGAGCAGCCTGGCAACTATTGTCTGTCTTGGCTTTTGTGAGGTTTTTTAAACTGTATACAGGTACTCAGTATAGCTGTTTATATGTCTGCCTTTCTCTAAAAAGCCATTAAAAGTTTGTTTCTGGATTTGTTCTCTTCTAACCCTTCTACTTCTCTAGTATTTAAATGCTGTTGTAACTTCAAGCAATTATTGCCTCAGGTTTTTTGCCAAAAATATTAGATGGCATCACTGAGAGCTGCCATTCATCACTCTCCGGGGCTTTGTAAATGCCTCTTTCCCCTATATCCTTTCAGATGATGTTGCAGAATGGACAGAACCAGTAGTTGTTTTAATTGTTGGTGATGCTTAAACAATTGGACAGGAGCTCTCTCACTGCACCTTGATTTAATCTTACTAAATTAAGGAAATCCAGTGCAAATTGTGAAAACCTGTGATTATCTTGTGGAGACGGTGTGAGATTCTGGAAGGTAGGCACATCACTTATTTCTCTTCCTATCTATGAAATATGTGGTGGGATGAAAAAGAATTAGCGCACTCAGCCTAATCTTCAGTTTCCAGAAGTATACTGGCACTATTTGTAAGCACCCAGAAAATAAGAACCTGTCTAGATGTTTTTTCTAGGCCAAATCATGTCATACCTACCCGTCTTTCTCCTGTGATGGTATTATGTGGATGGAAGGAAGTGGAAGATGTGACATATATTTTAACATTGGTAAAGCTTTTCACATTATCAGAGGTGAGATTCTTACAAGTCAGGGAAATAAAAGTACCATGATGCATCAGCAAAGCTGGTTAAAAAGACATACTCAGAAGAGTTGTCAGGAAGTTACTGACGAAAAGACAGCATTTATCAAGCGTGTTCTGTATAAGGACCCTCTTGGATCAGACACTGCAGCCACAAAAGAGAAATCCTTAAGAAACTATGATTCGTTAGCTGAAACTCAGAGAACTACTTATAACAGGTTAGACTTATTTCTAGCACAAACAGTTTAAGGGTGGTTGATCCACACTTGAGGCAGAGGAAGAGACTAGATAAGTTTCGCGGTATTTTCTTAATCAGTAGACCATTTTTTTTAAAGGTTGATGAATTAGCTTCCATCCAGTTACAGGTTGATGGGGGTGGATTGTTAAATAAATAAAACAGTTAAGTAAACAGTGTGACCATTTTACAAAATCACCATTTTGGAGTTTAGTTTAAAGTATTTTAATGAAGTATGGGAACCACTATATCACTCGCCTTAAAATACGCTTCTTGGACACTGATGAATATTGCATGTATCTCAGATTTGCATGCACCTCTTGTCTTTCAGACTATAGGTTGAGTAACAGTGATGTTGAGTAACAGATGACATCTTGGGTTCTCCTGTAGCCATATTTTAATGAAATCAGAGATACTTAGTAATGTTTCCTACCTATCTGTTCACTGTTTAACCTAGTTCTGAGATTCTTTGGACTGGAAAGTACTACCATACTGTCTACCTTTTAGATTATTATTATTATTATTATTATTATTATTATTAATTTAGACAGACTTCTCGTTTGTGGCCCCCTTCTTCTTTTGCCACCCAAAATAAGTAGAGGTATTAGCTTCAATGATTCTGAAACAACAGATATGTAATATTGACCAGGGGCTAATCCATTAAGGTATTTTTAACTTGCTGATAATTTCCTACCTTTGGTCTTCACTTGTGAGTGAATAATCAACTGACTTCTTCCACCTTGGAAAAGATGCTTAAAAAATCTTACCATTTTCATTACAAAATATTTGAGTAGAATGGTGTCATTTGCAACATGAGTTTCAGGCCAGAGATGAAGGTACCCAATACCCAGAATCATTAAAAAATCAAGAACACAACTTTGCAAACAAATATGTTTAATTGCATTGTATAATGGACTTATAGTTGTTAAATATATTATTTTACTGTATAATTTATCGTTCTTCCAGTTCCTTTAGCAGCTCGTCAAAGTGAGTAATGTACCATTTAGCTTTCTCCTTTACTTGCTTTCTGATTACATTTCCTCCAAATCCAATGAAGCAGTCCTGGCAAAACAGAAAGAATGGGCATGTTTATTCTTGCAGTCTGATGTAAGGAATGGAGCTTCTCAGCAATTAAGTTTGGTTTTAAGATTGGATTTTAAAATTACGGTATTCCTTCCTGCCTCTTCCCCTATTTTACTTTGCATGTTCATTTTTCAAATTTATTAACAAGAACTTCATTAACATTTAATTTTGCACCACTTTGGGTTTTAGAGTTTTGTTCCAGTAGGAAGGTTGTGTCTCAGTGCCTCGTAACTTCAAGATTGTTCAGGTCTGAGATTTTACTGAAAATGAGCTGTAACTGTGATGCAACATAAGGCCTTACTATTCAAGAACGAGTTAACATTTGAACGTGCATGCAGCATCTCACAATTATCCCTATACTGTTTATCTTAACTCTTGTTTACCTCATTTGATAGATACCAGAAGTAAACATTAACCATGTCTTCAATCATTAACCAGGAACAATCATCATTTCTACATCTTAGAAAACCATCTGCAGTGAAAGTGCAGTGTTTAAAATTTCCACTGCTGCTTTTTTGCCTTTAGGTAGAAAGCATTAACCAAATACTAAGCTGGTTTGGTCATGCACATATTTAACAGTAAGGGACCAGCTGTCATAACTTGCATCAGCAGTAGCTCTGAGTTTGTTCCTGAGCATTTCCATGCACTGGGATATCTGTCCCTCACCATTGGCGAAGAAGGGGTATTGGAGTACTTTTATGTAGAGAAAGGTGCTAAAGGGGAGACAAAATTAAGGTCTTTCCTCTGTGAAATGACCATTTATAAAAGTTGTCTTTCTATTTTCACCCTGTCAGGGCTGATATCTTCAAAAGTATCATTACTGTACAGTGAGATGAACCCTCCTGCTAGGCCAGTATCAGGTAAATGTGCACCAGATCTACACCAGACCTTCATGCTAAGCACTGTTAGTCAGTGTTCAGAACCAGGATCATGGTAGGGTAAGACCTCTGCACAGAAGCAAGCACTTACTGTGAGGACGTAGAGGGGAAAGGCAGACATGATAATACCAGCTTGATTTGAGACAGGTTGCTAGACTGTTACACAGTCCTGCTAGACCCAGCCAGCATCCTGGCTTAAAGGGTGATACCCTTACTGAGATGTCTGAACTGAGAGAAATCAACCATTGCATGATGCAGGCTTTCTAGAGGGAAACTACCTGCACAGATCTCTTTTAGGCTGTGGGAAGTGCTAAAGATCTTCCCTGAAGTCCTACGAAGAATTCAGACTTTGGGGGGGGGGGGGGGGGGGGGGCGTCCCAAAGGATTTGCTCAAAAGGAGTTTAGAATTCCTGTTCTTTAATACTTACAGCAGGGGGACAGGCTTCCATGTCTGTAGCTCCATCTCCAATCATAACTACTTTCTTAAAGTGGAACTGTTCCTTCAGATGAGTAATAACCTTTCCTTTCCCCCCTGATTCAGCTGTTGGTTGTGTTTCATCAAATCCTGCGTATTCTCCTAGAACACAGTGGAAGGACAAGTTAGACACATAGCATATTTTCTTGTAAATGAAGAAAGATATATGTCTATGGTCTTTACTTCAGAAAACAGCTAATTACATGCAGTCCTGTAAGCCTCACAATATCAGCATCCCAAAAAAGTAATTAGAAGGTAAGCGTAAAAACTGGGATTTGACCCAAGTCTTCAGTGGGGATATTTTCAAAGAGCTGAAATGCTAACACAGAAGTAGAAACCCTGTATCAGTGGTGTTGCAAATCCATTCCCAGTCACTCTGGTCCAGTCATTCTGGTGTAAACATTTCAAAAACAGCATCCAGTATGATGTATAGACAGTGTATGAAATACTGAGTAAGAAACAACCTCACTAACTACAGTTCTGCTTGATTACACTAGCTTAAAGTCCAGAGCAGCTCAACTAAAGTACATCAGTCTCCATACATACCTCAAAGTCACTGAAAATCAAGTTTGCCTCTGAAAGCAGGTAAGTGTAATGAACTATCTTAACTTTAAGGAGCAAGAGAAAATGAAACTTTGCTGTCAGCAACTGTGACATGTTTTACCTTTGGCACCACTTGCAATTAAAAAGTAACTACAGCTCTATTTCATATGTCTGGAAAATGACCTGAACTCATGTTTTTGGTAAGGTCTTGCAATTTGCTGGCTTGGAGCTAGCTGGATTGGTAACAAGGTCATGTAGGCTGGACGGTTATCTGTAGCCTAATATCTGACAGTTTGAACCAAAAAAGTGGCATTAATTACCAGAGAAAAGAGACTTTAAGTGAATCTCACCATTAAAGTAAAACTTCAGCCTGTTGGCAAAGACATTTGCTGTTGGAATGTTCAGCTGCAAGGCCACGTGCTCCACAATGCTCTGAAACCCCCCAGAGACCAAGAAGACCTGGACCCCTCGTTGTTGAAGCCTGCTCACCAGCTCCCTGAGAAGAAAGAGCAGTCACCAAGCGTGAGTGCCTGGCAGCATCTAGGGATAACAAGCAAGCCAAAATACCTCTTTCCTATACAAGGCTGCCCATACTTTGTGTTATTCCAGTTCAGTTAGGATGTGTGCTGCTTTCCAGCTCCATCCATCTCTGCTGCCCAAAGCTTTTCCTTCTTTCCCTTGCAAGTTTGTGCATACCCCTTGCTTGAAAAGAGCTGAACGAAACCATCACGTCTAGAGACAAACAGATATTTAGTTGCTCAGAAACAAGCACTTCCTAGAAGTGTTGTCTTTACACTTTCATACTGTTCATATTAGTTCCCTTGAACAAATGAGAGCAGATCGAGTTCAGATTTTTTTTCTGAAGTAAAACAACAGCAAGAAAATGAATCTATAATGCAGAAAAAAGTAGGGAATGTGGGAGAGAGAAAGCCACTGCACCAAAATGCAAAAGTGGGCTGAAAGGTGTGCAAAGTGCACACGTTTTCTAACTTGGAGTTGGTTCCCCAGACGCTGGACATCGATGCTGTCTTTGGAAGAGGGCACTAGCTACAGAAAAGGAATCAAAAACGTAGAAGTTTTCGGACCCAGTTAATGTAAATGGGGCTTGAAGGCAGCTAAAAGTTTTACAGGATTTGGCTCAGAAGCAGCAAGATCAGCATGCATCAATGCTGAGCAGTTGAAGTGGTAGCAGTAACAGCAGAAATGCTAAATACTAAAAAGCAAAGTGGAGGCTTAAAGCAGGCTACACAGAAAAGGAGGAAGAAAGGGAAGGAATGAAAAGGAAAATCATGTGATTCTAAACAAGGAAACAATGTTCTCTTTGTATTTACATCTAGCTATGCTTTCTATGGGAAAAGCTGAGCATGTGCTTCATTTCAAGGAGAAAATACAAGCACAATATAATCTAAAACTACTGTATGTGCTAAAAATATTTTAAACTTAGAGCTATGGCCAGATTTTGTAGTAAAGAAATTATTCTCAATTGTTTGAAACAATTTGAATAGGAAAAAAAAACATTTAAATAGTTTATTCTAAATCCAAAGTTGAATGAATACACACATATATATGTATTTCCCCTTAATGATGTTTTAATACTTTTTTTAGGGACTTCAGTACGTAATGGGTTGCTCTGAACAATGGATCCCCTAAACTGAGTCCAGGGGTGTGACTGCACACAGAAGTCTAAGAGAGGTAATATAATTGCAGAATAGACCAAGCCAGTCTCCTCCCAGTTCCATCACCCGTCAAAAAGCAGATGTGATTGAACAGATTATTTTCCATGCCAGTTTAATCCTCGAACCAAAATTTGAGCTTGCCAGCCAAAACACCAGTTAATACCTAAGACTGTTTTCTTTTTACATGGATGCTTAGCCACTTGACAGGGACTCAGGCCGTTATAAGCTCCTGATGTAAGCTTTGTACACAACGTGGAAATGGAGTAGGAAAGCAATCTAAACCACCTCGATGGTCTTACAGGCTCACTAATGTCACAGAATTTTGTTGATTTATGCCATGTGCTTTTGGAAGACTTTTTCGTTAGATCATTTGAAATTCTTCTTACCTTATTCCTGGTGTTAGCTGAGGTGGATTGTCGGATATTAATTTCTGCACTTGCTCATAGGAGGGACGTATGAGACCTAGTCGTGCCGTTAAAGCTGCTTTGAATGTCACAGTGCCACCCATAGCTCTGCGGGTCCTAAATTGTGATCCAAAGAAAGCAAATCGGTGACGCTTTTAAGTTGAGGGTTCTCCCAAGAACAGTTAGTTAAAGAAGCACAACAAGAAACAAGGTAAGAGACCATAGGTTCCAAGTTATACCATATCGATGTGGTAAAGGAGAAGATTGATAGCAACCACTAGTAGAAAATCTCCACAGATCGGAGCTCTTGTGAGAACCAGTGAGGCAAAGGAAAACTGCTTCATTCCCTCTGTGAGTGCATCTGAGCCACTGGACCAGTATTCCTAAACTGCAGCTCAGGTGCCGTTCTCTGAAATTAACACAATTTTTGCTACAAGCTTCAATGGAAACAACATCAGCCTCAGAGGAGTGTTTAGAGAGTTGTCCCCTCTCCTCCATCTCATAATAAGGTTTGCTAGTGCTTAGCCAAGTTTAATGATGAGGTCTGATCCTAGTCTATTGAAGAAATTTACATTAGAGAATTTATGTCAGTATAGTTTTGTTGAGTGGCTTTGCAATTCCAAAAGAAGTTACTTCATTATGCATTAATTCCACTTATTATTCCTAAAGTCCTTTTAAAACTGTAATAATCTCCTATGACAGGGTTGAATCAATCCCTATGGTAAATTCATTGTCACAGATTAACCTTACCCTTGCTTATTTTTTACTACTATTCCTATGAAGTAAACAGCAAATATACATACATCTCTGCAACGGCATCTCCAACTCCACAGAACTTCGCAAGCTCATCAATGCCTTCTTCCCTGATGACTGTACTGTCCACATCAAAGCATACTGCATCAGCATTGCGGAAGATTTCTTTCAGCTCCAAGAGAGATGCCATCCTTTTAGGAACCTTCTTACTGTGAGGGGACAAGATAAAGTCTTTCTCTGAATGACAGTACTGCACTCTGTCTTGAGCCATTGGCGCAACTGGTCTGGTTCTTGCGAGTAGGGACGAGCACAGCCTGGTAGCCAGCTTTTATCAAAGAGTATGAGCGGTGGTGGAGGTCTGGCTCAGTTGCTGATTTGCTCTCTGCTGTTACTGCCTACTGATGTTCAATTTACGTTATAGGTGGGCCGTGGAGCTTTGGTCAGTTGCTGATTTGCTCTCTGCAGGCTCGGCCCATTGATGTTCACATGGGGTTCAAGGTTGTAATACTTGGCATTTGCTGAACCATGAGACTGCCAACTGCTGTGTGGGACTTGCAGTTCTCTGTCTCATCTTGCCCTCACCGCTCAAACGGATCTTCATTTCTCATCAGACCCAGTCTAGTGTGTCAAATTAGTTGCTCCAGGAGATAGTAAAAGACACCGAGCCCTTTAAGGATTTGCTTGATCGCAGTAGACATAACTGTCTTAAACCTATCAGTGAGTGGTTATCCCTAAATCATGAAGGTTTAGATCCTTTTCTATGTCCTGATTAATATAAACTAAATATTCTCATCATCTATGAATGCATAGAAGATTTGGCCATTAGCATTGGGAATTAAAGTCTTGGGCTTTGAGAACTTAACTCATTAACATACCACATCATGACACAACTTTTTCCACAACAATGCCTGACAAAAGTTTTTCTTCCCTTTTATATCTGTCCGCTTAAATAAGTTGAGCACTTCTTCTGCGGATCAGAAGCACGAGGTGTTAATCAAGTATTTTCTTACTCTACCCTACTCGTCTTGTGCTTCACCCTTTCGTAAGGGAATTCAGTGTGGACTTTACCAATCTGTACGTTTAGACAGAAATAACAGCTTTCTATCTATAACACTTCCCAGATTTTTGTAAAAGCTTTTGTTTGGTTGGTCTTCTAATCTCTTAGATGTCTCTCAGGACACGTCTTGTATAATTGATCTGGGTAGCAGGTTCTCTCTTTTTCTGGGATAGGGAAAAAAATACCATCAAACAGCATGTTATATACCTTCATTGTGTTACATACCTTCATCTTTTGTCTTCCTCTCACTACACTAATTTATTTTTCTCCTATATATCATGTGAATTTTTATGGTGAGAGGTCTTACACACACAAGTTCCCACAAAACATTTATTTTTTGCGCGTTTTGGACAAACTTTGCACCCCCAGATACGAAAGACGTCCAGCAAAGATGAAGAAGGTCATCACTAGGTACCTTGCAGTGGAACAGTACAGGAGCTGATCGGTACTGACATAGCTCACTGCCAGACAGGAGTCACCCAGGGATCACACATGGTAAGCACCAGTGCTGTTTCCTGAGGTGACTTCTGTGTGCTCACCTAGAGATCACAGCTAAATAGTTAACGGTCAAAGCAGGAACAGGAACCTTTGGTTTTATTCCCACCATATAGTGAATACTAGGATACAAAAGGCTTTATGGAAAATTACCATAATCACTGAAAAATTGTATAGAACACACACTCATCTTTTATCTGTTCATGTGTGTAGAATAAAAGAGAATACTCCAGTCCTTCATTGAAAGGTAAAAGTCTGTATAAATGAAGCCACCAAACCTAAGTGGTGAAACCTGTTGTGAACTGCTGAGAGCCATATTTGTAAGAGAGAATCTCTGTTTAACAGGTAGATATAACATAGCAAGAAACAGAGAAAGCAAGTCACATTAAAGGCAAAGCTATCCAAAGGCAGCCATGAAAGAGTACTGCTTAAGAGGGTCATTCTAGCTATTATTCAGTTTTTTGGTGTGAACACACTACTATAGTAACCAAAGTGGGTTCATGGCTTTTGTACAAGGCTGAGAAGGTGACACAGCAGCTTCCTCAGTGCTCATCTGCATCACAGGTGTGAGTGAGAATGGGAGAGCAGGTACCACCCAGCCCATACGTCCCTCCTGTGCATTTGGTTTAGGTGTGGGAAGGTAGGACAGAGCCTGGGCTCAACCTCCCCAGTGTGTCAGAAAGCAAAGGTGAGTGGGTACACAGTAAAGGGGAGGTATTCCAGAAAAGGGCTTTTACAACCTCCAGCTCTGGGAAGGGCAGAAACAAGGACTGAACCATAGTTTGACAGGCCTCCGCTCTTGGTGCATCAGAGCTGTTCCGTGCAGACATACTGTAAAACTCTGGTCTAGCCTTAGAAGCATCACAAGAATTATTTGCTACAGAAAGCACATGTTTTTTATATTTTTCTATGAAGACTGCACTGTACATATAAGAAATACAGTCATATGCCATCAGCATGGCACATAAGAGAAACCTCTCTCTCTGAAGTGGCCAAACCTCTCTCTCTGAAGTGGCCATGGGCATAAAAATTTCCCTCTGACAGAGACTGGTTCTGAGCTAAGACTTGGCAGTGGGTGGACGGGTGACACGTGAATTCCACGTTTACTTTGTGTTAGCCTTGACTTGACATTGGCTCCACAGCACTGTGTTTGTATTTTCAGTGGAAGATTTTGATTTTCTGAGCAGGAGGGCTTTATCTTTAGGGCGGGCCTTGACAGCTAGATATATTTGTGCAGTGGAATTAAAAAAAAAAAATCCACTAAAATTTTTTAAATGTTAGGGCATTAATTTTTTCCAGCCTACTAGTAATTATAGAGTCCGCCAAAAATTCCGCCATGGGTTTGGTGCCAATTTCAAAGATTTGCTCTACTGAACAAACTTGTTGCATCACTGTGGCATGACATTTGCGTCACAGTGTTCCAACACTGATTCCTTATTATGCAAAGCCATCCCATTGCCTCACGCTAACCTGAGGCTGCACTGCAACATTACCTCATTATGATGCAATGTCACTGTGTGGGAACACCGCACTGTGATGTGATTTCTTGGTGAGAACCTGAAATATATTTCTGGATACAGGTCTTCAAAATTTTAATCTCTCTGAGAAAAATGTTCTTGCTAGAAACACACATTGGGAGCAGGAAGGAAGAGACATTTAACTTTTCCTTCTCCCTGGTATCCACATTTCCCATACTCCTTTCCCTTCTGGATGCTCCTTACAATTACAAGACCACCGTTGTGGTGGACTTTGCACTTTGATGGACAAATAGACAAGTTAGAAGAAGAATTACAGATACCAGTTGTGAAGCCATGGTTGGAATTAACCCTGTCCTCTCTTTGTTCCATGCAGTAACTCTTTTTCAAAAGAGTTTCAAGCTGTGGCTTATAGTGCCTAAAAATGACAAATTGGAAGGGAAGAACTGTGTTTTGAAATGCAGAAATCTTCAGTAGTTCCTCATCTCCCTTGGCCTGTAACCTGCTAAAATCTTTCCACTTCCTGCTATAGCTGGGCACTGAGTCCTGGAAAACACAGACCTGGTTTTGGCTGATGTATCATCACACATGTTGGTGAACTTGTGATGAACTGTAAAGTAGGGAAGCTCATACAGGAGCAAAGAGGAGAACCTGTGAAGGAAGCTTCAGCTATTGCAGGGAGTCTTGATGGTGGGAAAAGCAAATTTTAGGAGTTAAAGGTGGTTCACCTGGGTGAAATAAGGTTCTTCTGCCCTTGTTGGCAGAGCTCCAGGGGTCACCATCAGCTCCAGAGGCTGACAAATGCCATTCCAAATGGTAATGTGCCAATTTCAGTAACTTGTGAAATTTCTTCCCTAGCCCTAAACGTAGATGAGAGCATAAGGCAAGGCTATTAGTGATAGAGTAAGGGGCAACAGGGGTGGGGGAAAGTACAAGCAGGAGAGGTTCTGCTACTTCCCTTATTTTCAAAATTTTCACTGGGCCATCCTGGCATGTTGTCCACCAAGAAGCCGCCTAGAATCCGCCTCTGGGTAAGCGTGCATAAGAAATAAGGACAGACACAATAGCTTGTCCACAAGTAGATGCCAGTTGGAAACAGGAGCAAAAAGAATTGAAGATGTGTAAAACCTTTCTATGGACAAATCTAACAGCTGTAGTAAGGGAACAGCAGTTTTTTATTCCAGAGTGGTATAGGCCTCTACAGTTGGCAGAGATTAATTACTCTGAAATACAGGGCATCTGATTGCTTAAATGTGTAAATGTTTTAATGAGATGGTAAGAAAAAAGAAATTCCCACAAATAATGAGTTCTGTCCCCATATGAAAAACATGGGTAGAAAATCTCTGGTCTTTCTGCCATTGAATTTCAGATAGGTAATCTATTCCTATCCTATTATTTGCATGCTGGAAAAGCATCCAAGCAGCAAACATTTCAACAGGTCTAGTAATAAAATATTGGGGGAAAAAGCTGAAAAGAAGAAAATGGGGAAGAGAAGAAGCAATGGGCAAAGTGACTAGAAAAGACGTAAGAGAGACAGGGGGAGAGAGAGGGTGAAATCTGAGATAAAGATGGAGAGAAAGGAAATCACAAGGGTAAAGTGGAATTCCCATGAGATCTCCTTGCCTCCAGAATATGAAGTACTTTATTAGGCCATTTGAGAAAAAAACCTGGCATTTCCAGAAGAAATAGTTCTGTTTCATAACAGAGAGGGTGGAGTCACAGAAGCAAGCACAGGAATTATGTAAGACCACATGTCAAAGGAAAACACCTGAAATCTTTTCTGTTTGCTGACCCTTCAAAGAAAGGCACTTGCTGCACTGTGAAAAACTGAAACATCTGCAGTATCTGCTACATAAAATGCAAAAGGAACAAGTAAACGGTACTCAGAACTCTGGGTGTTCTGGGGCTGCTATACTTTGACAAGATCTTGATGAGATCTCAAAATCCTCATTGTGACTAGACTTCACTTGTTATCATATTTCAGCTTTCAGAAGGGCTGCCACGCTGCCACTTTGCATTATGTTCACATTTACTGCTGTGAAAAAATGAAGATTAAGTGAATCTCAATGAAATATTACCTAAAATATCTTTTTAAACAGATCACTTGGGAATATCCTAGTTTGCAAACAGTTTCCAGTGTTTCTGATTCACTTTTCCATTTAACAAGGTGAGAGTGATGACTGAGAGACACTCCGAGATACATTCCCGCAGCAGAATAAGATTGCATTGAACGTGCAGTGAGATTAACAGAAATGTAACCGCATTAAACTGTTTCTGTTGCATTGAAGGGCAACTGCTGCTTAGAGTAAGGGATTTGGAGAAAATAGTTCTTGAAACTTTTCTCAGGACCTATTCACGCTACAGGAGCGGTCCTGCTTGTAAGAATGTTCACAGGAGTGTTTCCATGGTATGAGTTCAAACAAACCACTTAATCCTCATTGCTTCTAGTCCTATGTCTGCAAAATGGGAATAATATAGTGATACAGCTTTTCTGTGCTGACATTTAATTCTCAGTATTAGCAATATGTTTTGAAAGCTTTAGAGGAAAGGGGATACAGTTAAGCAGATTAGTTATAGTTAAGCAAATTGTGACTGTTTATATCCCTGCAAGTACTACTCTTTAAAAGTTCAACCCATCCATCCATAATTGTGAGTTTCTGTGGTGTTCAGTGTGAGAACAGAAAGATTCAGTCCTTAACCTCACTAAGCTTGCTTCACACTTCCTGGTTTTCTGTTCAGTTTTTAAAGGTAGTAATACAAACCTGTACGCAAGTCAAGAGATGAATTGTTTGCAGCTATACACTAATATCTGAACAGCAGTGCCTAACAGTGTATTTATTTAAGCACCTTTTAAAAAGTAGTTGAAAAGGGGTAGAAGGAACCCAGTGGATGTTGACATACACCTCCCAACTCTCCAATCCCCTCCTGCCTGACCTGACAAAATGCTGATGCTTCCCCCCTGCATGATTGCATCATTCATTCATGCTGCTGTTATAAAACAGGCACCACACTGTTCCTGCCTCTTGCAGGGCAGTACAGTCGCAGCCCCAGCAGAAGACACTCTTCCTTTTCTATGCTAGAAAAATATGCTAAGTGTTACGGATCTGATACGCCAAACGCCAACCCCTTCCAAACTGAGAGAAAAAAACGTTCCCAGTGACTTACAGTATTGTACTGGCCGTGGCTGTTGCTGCTGCTGCAAACCTCTTGGCTGCACAAGAAAAGAAGGGATCAGCTGAGACCTTCGGTCACATAAGTACAACGGCACGGGCTGATCTGGAAGAAAGCTGCATTTTGTAAATCACTCTTTTATAATCTGCTGAGTAAGCCAGCCTGGATGTTTTTTTTAAATGGTTGCACACATGTAACCAGAGAAGTCCAGCTGTTCGCTGACAGGCGTAGGGAAGAGAGGTGTAACCTTGCCTACGTCGGGGGAGGAGCCGCTCGGGCCCAGTTTGGGGAGCTCCCAGCTTGGGTAGGCATGGCTTGGCAGGGAGCAGACCCTGCACAAGATGATGGGGACCTCGCTCGCCCCTCAGCCAGCCTGTGCCACAGGCATGGAGAACAAGACGGGTCTTGGCAAACTCGCCTCGGTCCACGCAGAGCACCAGCGCGGGAGAGCGAGGGACGAGAGCCGAGGAGGGGCTTGGACAAGCAGCAGTCAGGAGTTTCTCTTGGCGTGAAGTCAGAGGCGAGGCAGGGACACGGTTTTCTTTTGCTGTGGATGAGATGGAAGGTTTTGTGGGTTAAGATTGCAATATCACATTTTGGCTTAAGCTGTTACTTGGTGCATCGGGGTGTGCAATGTTACACACACACAAAAATCAGATCAAAATTCATCAAAAACTTTGAAGCGAAATTAAAACTTCTGCTTATGAGAAGGCTCTGTTTTGTTTCCTCAAATGCAATGTTGTCAAAAGCAACGGAAATATTGCAAAACCTGTCTGTGCTCGTGTTTTGGCGTCCCACAGAAGAGCTTCCCTCAGACATCACTGTGGATGTCAGTTAGGAAACAGGATATTGCCAACCCAGAACTATGAAGTTGGTGGTTTGGTTCAAGGTCAGGAAAGCCTGATTTAGCTGATTTAGCTCCTTTCATTCACTTGTGATAGGAGTCTTATGACTGCTGCCTGTCTTGAAAGACTATTCTGCACCACTGGATCCACCAGTCACATTCTATGCATGATGTCTTTTGCGTATTACCCCTCAAAATTACATGCATTAATTAAAATCAATAGCCTTCTGTGCCTCTCCTCCCATGTCTTTCTTTATGTTTTTTCAGAAGTTCTCAGTACATGATCATTTGTCAACATGAGCATCTATTAGTAACTTTTTGTGTCAGGAAAAGCTGGTAGCAAGCCCCTTTGCTCCAAAACTGGTGACATGGTTCACTGTTCAGTCTGGTCCTGTTTGTTGGTTTTATTGTGGCAGGACAATATGTTTTTAAAACAGATTTAGAAATCATTTCTGTGAATAAGGTTAAATGAAAACAGATCTTGATAAAGATGAAAGAAAAGTGCTTTTACTGAGAATCTCAGAGGTTTTTTTGCCAAGATAAGCAGTGCGTGATTTGACTAAGAGAATTGCTGCTGAATATTTCATGAAGGATATTCCCTTTATTTGGCTTAGTTTAACAGACATATTGGTTTTAATTCAGTTAAATATTTAGATTCTAATCTGGTGTAATTCGTTGTAAATCCGTTGATTTTAAAGGACAATTTAGGCCTAGTAAGCATCTGCCCTGTATTTTTACTATGCATTAAAAACAAATATGCAGAACAGTTCAACAGCCACAGCCAAGACTGAAAAATGAAGAAAAGCTTGTCCTGATGTCTGAAAAATGCTGCAAAATGGGGATTTAATATGAAAATGGTAATGAGAAATGTTACTATACCATAAAATAACTATCCTCAGACACGTGATCCAGCAAAGAAACACAGAGAGGTCTGCCTGGAAGCTTTGAGAGGATGTTCAGGAGTGAAAAGCACAGCTCATGGATGTGTGACTATCGATATAAGCACAGCACGTAACTTTTGTATGTGACTACGAAACCTCTCCATTTGTACAAAAAGCAGAGACCACCTCTGAAAATGGCTTTCCTTTTTTTCTTTTTCCACCAAAAAAACCCCATCTAAAATTCAAACTAAATTTTCCCAGAATAACTGTTTTATTTTCCTACAGTAATAATTCCCCTCACAAACCTGAACCTGCTTGGGGAATGGCCATATCACTGTCAGCACCCAGCCCCACAGGTTGCAGGTGTTTAGGATGGATGATTCCTGCCTTTCCACGGGACATCACCCACTCGGGTCACAGAACAGCAGCAAGGAAAACCTAAAATACAATGTGCTCACTGGTACGAGTATGGGTTTGACAAGGCTGCCCTCTACTGAGAACAGCCCTGAGAGAGAGGATCAAGGCAAAAAAATTACAAACCAGAGAAGCAAGAATAGCAAAATATTTGTGTGTGACCTGTTGGCTACAGAATCCAGGGCAGAGCTGGGGATTCAGGTGTTTTAACCGGGCATTGCATCTAGGCACCTCAGATATTAGCACTGCAGCCTCTCAGGGCTGGGTTGGCGTGTTTTGTTTTGTTGTGGTTTCAGCAGGCCGTTAGCATCCCAACAGAAGTGAAGACTAAACATTAACAGAGTTCCAGAGCCAATTATGAAATGCCAAGTGTAATTTCCTGCATTTTGCAATGTTTAATGTTTATTTCTAATAATTACAGTAACAGAACAGAAAGCCCAGCCACTATACTAAAGAGTCAGCATTAAAATATTTCACAAGACATATGCACTGCTCAGCTAAACAAAAGGGCTCCAAACTTGTATTATGTTCAAACACCAACTCCATCTAAAATGTTTAAAAAACAGAAACCCAAGCATTAGCAGCTGTCCCCTCCAGACCTGCCAAGTCAGACTGACAGACCATGCATGGGAGTCCTCCTGCACAACATGGCGTTTTGCCCAGAAACCTGAGATCCTCACCCAAAGCAGCGGAGTCACAGCAGGTGCCACAGCCTACTGCCAAAACCAGCGAGGCTGCTGAGTCTGCCCTGACACTTGACACTCACTGACTGTTTCAGTCAAGCTCCCCCAAAACGCAACAAAACTGTACACAACAGCAGGCTTAGACTTTACTACTGGAAGTGGCACGATAACATGAACAGCCCATTGCATTGCTGCTCAGCGCCACTACAGTGGGTTGCTGAAGCCGGGCATCCAGGGCCACATCCAGGGCTGCTGGCTGCAAAGAGTGGGATGGGGTGGGGGAGATTTACCCTGCGCCATCCTCATGCCTGGTGGATGAGCGTTGGGGGAGGCTGTCTTTCTTCTCTGTACCAAATACTGAGGAATCCTGGTCTCAGGGCCAGCTGTCCCTGTTTGCTGGCGGTTAGCACCCTCTGGAGCAGATGGGCTGCAGGAACACCAAAACCGCTTGGCCTGGATCTCCCTGGCACACTTCTGCAGCTATGGGCCGTGATTATTCTGGGGATGGTCCTTACAAAATACTTGAAACAACAAGAGGGTTGTGTCACACCTGGTATTGCCAGTTGCTCAGACTTAGCAGATGGGTGTTTGGGGGTACAAGCCCAGATGGGGCAACGCGGGAGCCAAACTTGGTGCAATCTGTGCCCGCTCCTCTCAAAGGAAACTGTCAATTGTCCTCCATTTCGGAGCCCAAGGCCGGTAAGACGCAAATGTTTCACAGCCCCAAGGCCTGGGCCCTGACGGGCCACGTAGGCCAAACACTTCCAGCACCCATCAAGGTCGCCTTGAATTCAATAATATTTCTGTTTTTCTTCCACAGGCCTCACGGGAATCCTCTGTGTGTCCTTGGGAGAGATCGTTCCCCGTGCCTAGAAAGCCTTGCGAAGGGTTCAGGCCCAGAACAGCCTGGGCATGCAGGCCCTGGCAGCCCACACAGCAGCCTCGGGATTAAGAGAAGATGAGTTTTGATTAACCTCAACTCCGAATTTTTACCAAGAAGCATTCTGATTATTAATCCCGTCCGCTTAACTATTAATTCTATCGATCTAATGTTAAATCGCCGGGTTTAATTATTTATTCTCACAGTTCTACGAACCTGCCGGGGGGGCGTCTGTCACGGGAGCGGATGGGATTAACGACCGAGCGACCCCGCCCGTTCAAAGGCCTCGTTCACAGACCCGCCGGCCCCCGCCGCCCTCTCCCCCTCAGCGGCCCGCGCTCCGCGGTAACCAGCGCGCCGGCGCCACCCAACGGCGCCTCAGCGGCGGGGCGGGAGCGGGCCGGCGGAGCGACAGGCACCGCGACCAATGGGAATGCGGCCGGCTCGCCGGCGGGCCAATGGGCGCGCCCGCGCCCCGGAGTGTTCTAGAAGGGGCGGGCGGGGAGGCGCGGCCTGCCCCGTCCCCGCCCCTCGTCGCGGCGCTCGCCTCGCCCCGCCCGGCCCGGCCTAGGCCCAGCGCGGAGCGGAGCAGAGCAGAGCGGCGGCCATGGCGGTGAAGGCCCTCAACCCCAAGGCGGAGGTAGCCCGTGCTCAGGCCGCGCTGGCGGTGAACATCAGCGCGGCCCGCGGGCTCCAGGACGTGCTGAGGACCAACCTGGGCCCTAAGGGCACCATGAAGATGTAAGGGAACCTCCCGGCGCGGTTTGGCGGGGGGGGGGGGGGGGGGGAGGCAGGCGCCTCAGCGCGCGGGCGGCCGTTACGGCCTGAGGGGAAGCGTGAGGAGAGAGGCGGAGGAGGCTCCTGTGAGGCCGGGACGCCGTTCCTACCGCCGGCATACGGCGGGGGGGGGGGGAAACAAAGGCGGAGGCCGCCCGGCCAGGTGGGGCTGAATGAATAGAGAAGGAATCGGTGCGGGCGTACGGCCGGACACGTGTGGCGGGGTCGGGGAGCGGGGTGTGTGTGCTGATGACCCGCCTCATGTCGCCCGCAGGCTGGTGTCGGGGGCTGGAGACATCAAGCTGACCAAAGATGGCAACGTGCTGCTGCAGGAAATGGTGAGCTGGTTCTTGCCTTCGCGGGGGTGGGCATCTTGGGGAGCCGGGGGCGGGGGGGCTTAGGCAGGAGCCTGCTGGTATTGGCCTTGAGTGCCTGTGGCGGAGGGGGGACCGCGTCCGCTAGTGCCCTCGGCCTGCATTTCTGTGGTATTTACCCCTGTGCGTTGAGGGCAAAATGTCCGTTGGGAGGAAGGTAAAGAAGTAAGTGCAGCTTGGTGGACGTTGAATGAATTTTGTGTGCTAATTTGGCAATTTAAAAGGAAACGCGAACTGTTGAAATAATGGTATCGGCACTTTTGTCCCTTTCGGTTTTGCTTACGGAAAGCATACTTCTGTTGTACTTGGAGCAGGCCTAAGACAGCAGAGTTCACCATGGGTGTGTGGCCTGGGAAGTGTTTAAATGTGGGTGATGGATGCAGCTCATACTGCTTTTCCATCGCATCTGGAGTTGTATCACAGTTTCCCCACCGTGGGGGTGAAGATTACACGAGGTGTGGTGCCATCCTGCCGCTGGCCCCACGGCGTCTCCCGTGCTGGGGGCCGACAGTGAGGCCGGGGCCACCGTAGGCCCTGGGTCGCGGGGCTGGCGGGTTGCAATGTGCCCCTATCCCCTGGCTGAACACGGCCTGTTAGTGCATATGGAGTATTACACTATTAGCTGTCTGTTGTAATGCAGCATAAAGTACTGAAGTTGATGTACACAGGGATCTGGCAGACGGGAAAAATCATTAAATCAGTTCTTACACGCTAGAGGTAGTACTTTAAAGGAAATAATGATAAAAAGCTGAACAACAGTATAAACGGTCCCGTTGGATTTTATCTCTCTCTAGTACAGTTACTAAGCACAACCTTTTCGGATGTGGACCTTATTCTGTAGGTTCATAGGCTTCAACCTATGTTAAAATACTTTTCGGTCAGCCATTGGAGATGCTAAGTGATGCATGTGTTCCTTATATTAAAAGGTTGACTTCTGTAAGGAACCTAAGGCCACGTGTGGTGGTTGTGAAGTTTGGCCAGGCAGACATGGTGCTCCTAGCTGGAAAACCGAATATACTACTTAGCAGAGGAACTGGCAAGAAACTAACTAATTGAATGTTCTTTAGTTTCATAAGAATGAGTAAAATAAACTGCCAAAGGAATAGCAGACCGGTTAGCATATGTAGAGCACTGATCGTGCAGAGATTCGTAAATTAGCTCTAAACCTGCTGGTTTTAGTGCCAGTAACAGTCTAGTTGTGATGGTGCATCCTTTGCCTAAAGGAGAAAAAGGCTCTGTCAAGCTCATAATGAGTTGAGGACTAGTTTGGCTCTTGGCGCTCAACACTTTTTGTGTATGGATGCATAATCTGAGGGGGGAAATAGTGTTACGTGGATTGATTCAATCAACTTATTGTCAAAGTGACTGTTGTTGTTAATTGGTGTTACTTGTTGAAACCTGCTGAATTGATGTGAATCACGAAAACATCAATATTTCGGTTAGCTGATTTCAGATTGCTTGCTTCCTGTACCAGTGCAGAAAGACTTACAGCTCAGCTTCTTATTTTTGTTTAGCAAATACAACACCCCACAGCCTCCTTGATAGCAAAAGTAGCAACAGCGCAAGATGACATCACTGGAGATGGTACCACTTCAAATGTCTTGATCATTGGAGAACTCCTAAAGCAGGCAGATCTCTATATTTCTGAGGTATGTATGCAGTATTTCTTTTATAGGTGGACAAGTCAAAAGCTTCATCTGAGACCATTCAGCTTGTTTTGTTTAATGCTTAATACTCATAAGTCAAACACGAAAATGAATATATTTCTGCTTAAAATGAGTGCATCACAGAACTTGTGAAATGGGGAAAAGCTGGAGAGTAGAACTTAAGACTTGTTCAAAATCAAAACCACTTATTGTGGATACTGTAGCTTTTAATAAGGTTTTGTCTGATACCTGCTGTTACTTCTGTTTGCTTTGTGTGAGTTAAAACGCTTTTTACTTGTATGTTAACAAGGAGATCCTCCCTGATGGTAGGTATTTTGGATATTGCAAGTTACAGAATAGGCGTTCATACTGCACAGTGAACACCCAAGTGTGCTTTGTAGTTCCCTTGGTTTCAATTCTGTGCTAGAATAATCTGTACTTTTCCTCTGCATTGAAGGGATTTGCATTCCTTTTATATGTATTCAGAAGGACAGTACATTTTCTTGTCTTTGTAGGGTGCATATTCCCTATGTTTTGACATTACATGGAATGTTGAAACAACAGGTTCTGTTTGTGAAAAAGCACTGTCTTGTCTTCTATTGTCTAATGATTTCCCTTCTTTCCTTGCATTAGGGTTTGCACCCTAGAATAGTAGCAGAAGGATTTGAGATTGCAAAGGAAAAAGCACTTGAAGTTTTGGAGCAGGTCAAGGTAACCAAGGAAATGGACAGGGAGACCCTTATAGATGTTGCCAGAACATCCCTCCGTACTAAAGTTCATACCGAGCTTGCTGACATCCTAACAGAGGTAAGTGTACATCTCTCTTCTGCCTCTTTTTGTGTGGAGACATCCAGGTTCAAAGTGCTGTGATTATTACTTATGTGAAGGGTGGATGGAAAGATGTGAGCTTGCACTTTGGAAGCCTAATGGTCGTTTGGGGGCTTTTTTTCTCTCCCCTCTATTCCAGGCTGTAGTTGATTCTGTTTTGACAGTCAGAAAACCAGATGAGCCTATTGACCTCCACATGGTAGAGATTATGGAGATGAAGCACAAATCAGAAACTGACACAACGTAAGTAATGAGTATCCTTGAGCTTCAGTTTAATGGTGCCCTGATATTTGAGTAGTCTGTGGGGTTTTGTTTTCTTTTTAGAAGAACTTGGGTGTCCTAAAGCTACCACCAGAAAAGTCATTAGGGAAGGGGTGAAAGAAAGGCAGAAATACAGATTTCAGCCATAAATTATTTAGACAGCAGAAGCTGTCCAGTCACTGAACTTGATTCCCTGACAAGAGATTTTTGAATAGTATAGAGTAACACTGGCTTAGGCTTTTACATAACAATGTCAAGTACTTACTCTTTTTTCCCTTAGTTATAGTGTCTGTGGCTCATTTATGGTTTAGGCTCGTATCTGTTCATTACAAGTACAAAATAGCATTTGATTAATGGAAACTGGATTGTAGTCATCTAGTTGGATATTCCATAGGCTTTATATTTACCTTGGTGGCATGGACGAATTCTGCACTAGCTTCCCTCAGTAGCTAATGCAGTCAGACACTATGCCAGAATAAATTCCTTTTTCACACTGATTGGTATGCTTTTTTTATGAGAATGGGCATGCCTTTTGAAGTGGGATACATAATCATTGTTTACTCCCAACAGAAGTGCACAGGCAGTTTGTGTTGGACCAGTTGCGCTGTGAATTCTCTTGACTAGTTTGCACTTCAATGAAATGCATATCTTCTGTATATGTATGTTGACACACAAAATGGTTTTTAATCTTTCAGGCTGATCAGGGGGCTTGTTTTGGATCATGGTGCTCGTCATCCTGATATGAAGAAAAGAGTGGAAGATGCTTATGTTCTTACTTGTAATGTATCTCTAGAATATGAGAAAACGTAAGTACACAGTACAAGGTGAGGAGCAGAAAATGCTCCTGTCTTAAACTTTTAATGAAGGTGTGCTTAAATAAGAACTGAAAGGACCACATAGACTTTTGTAGAGCGAGGCAGGTAGTGTAGAAGATGGAGTGGAAGAGGCGATGCTCCTTCTGCAGCTCTTTTTTGGGAAAGGGAAACTGGTGGCTGCAAAAATGTCTGAGGCAGAGCTTCGTAGTGGTTTTTACTTTGTTGTTTCATTGAAGAAAGGCTGGAAGCCCTTCCTTTCTTGGGCATAATTTTATATTGTAGAGTGAACATCTAAGTATACTTCAGGGTTTGATCAGTTTCAAATGTGTGCCTTATTTCTTGCAATGGAAGAGGTCTGAACTGGAAGGCAGGAACAGGTGTATGTTGCATGCTGGTTTGGGGGGTGGTATCTTGGTTTGTTTTGATTTCTTTACAATGTTGCTGAGAAGATTGATTCCTTATGCTTAAGTTTATTTCTACAGCAGAGAGGATAGTTTGCTTACTGCTTTTTTGGGGTTTTTTTGTCTCCTTCAGAGAGGTGAGCTCTGGATTCTTCTATAAAAGCGCTGAAGAGAGAGAGAAGCTAGTGAAAGCAGAAAGAAAGTTCATTGAAGACAGAGTGAACAAAATCATAGATTTGAAAAGAAGAGTCTGTGGCGATTCAGATAAAGGATTTGTTGTGATCAACCAGAAGGTGAGATGAAGGGTGTAACTAACTAGAAAAATTAATTTGAAATGTTGGCTTTCTCGGCAAGCCGTGTGCCGTTTGACTCGCTTTGTACAGTTCTTCAGACAGAAATAGCTAAATTTAGGCTGATGTGCTTTCAAATATATGCACAGAGTTCCTTCTTGAGATCTTTTTTGAGCCCAGAGGAAGAAGTTACTCATTAGTGTCAGACAGAGAGAGGGTATTTTTAGCTTTTTCTTTATCCCGATGGTCACTTTCTTTGTTTCTAGGGAATTGACCCATTTTCCTTGGATGCACTTGCAAAAGAAGGAATAGTTGCTTTGCGGAGAGCTAAAAGGAGGAACATGGAAAGGTCAGTTCCTGGGGAGAGAAGGGGGTAAAATAACTTGCTCTTCCAAACTGAAACAGTGAGTTGAGTCTGGCTTGAATCCACCTGTAAGGACTTGCTCTAGAAAGTCCACTTCAATCTATCCAGCTCTTCCTGGTGTAACTTACGGTAGTTTGTACAAACCATGGAAGCATCAGTTCAGCACACTGGGTGGTGTAGGAATTCGAGCTATCAATATGCTTCAAATGTAGGCACCTGTAGAGGAGACTTAATTCTACAAGCTTATTATTGTGAACAGAAGCAAACTGTTCCAGGCCTAGGAACTGGGGTGTTCTGCATGCTGAAATACTACTGTTACGTCAGTGACTTCAGATTTTACTTAATATAAAGCAAGTGCTAAACTGTACATGTTCTCTCTCAGACTGACCCTTGCATGTGGCGGTACTGCCATGAACTCTGTGGAGGATCTCACTCCTGACTGTCTGGGACATGCAGGGCTTGTCTACGAGTATACACTGGTAAGTACGACTCAGCTTTCAGCTGAAGGCAGGTTAAATACGCCTCACTTGATGCCAGCTTTTCTTTTGTCTTGCTGTCTGTGCATGGATTTTTCTTAAGTGTTTTAAGAGCTGTACTGGAAATTGAGAAAACGGAAATAAGGTTCTGCTGCTTCTCATAGCTTCTTGAAATGCTGTTAGTCCAAAACTGAATCCAGAAGTGTCCGTTCCATTTTTTTATGTGTATACATTGATTAAGCAAATGTATGACACAAATACATAACCCTGTTTTTTACAGGGTGAAGAGAAATACACCTTTATTGAGAAATGTGACAACCCCCGCTCTGTTACCCTGTTGATCAGGGGACCAAATAAGCATACGCTAACACAAATCAAGGATGCAGTAAGAGATGGTCTGCGTGCCGTTAAAAACGCTATTGAGGATGGTAAGTCTGCACTCTGTTTAGTGATGTTAAGGATCTTCTGTTGAAATTCACTTCAAAATTAGTGAATTTTGCATCGGCTTCCTTGGTATTCGATGCAGTCGGACACCAAGCTGAGTGTATTTCGGTGCTTTTAGTTACTGTTCTTACACCTCGTATTTTATAAGTAGTTGATAACTGTGTAAGTACTTACCTGATCAGATGCAAGCTGTCTTTTTAAGGATGAGGGAAGAGATCAAACGACACTAAAAATTAACTGTTTAAATTGGAATAGGTGCTTACTGTGAAGTCTCAGTATCAAGTTTTCCCTTGCAGGATGTGTGGTTCCAGGAGCAGGTGCACTAGAAGTGGCAGTAGCTAATGCTCTTGTGAAGCATAAACCTAATGTAAAAGGAAGAGCCCAGCTTGGAGTTCAAGCTTTTGCTGATGCCCTGCTCATCATTCCTAAGGTATCGGGAACTCCTGAATAAAGTGGCCTTAAAGCACCCTGAGACCCATCGCTTTTTCTCCTGGAGGTCTCTTTTAATTAACAACACGAAATAATATCTCTGTTCTCTCAAAGGTTCTCGCTCAGAACTCTGGTTACGATCCCCAGGAAACACTAGTGAAGGTTCAGACAGAGCATGCAGAATCGGGGCAACTCACTGGAGTTGATCTGAACACTGGTGAGAACTTTACAACATAGTTTGTAACATAGCTCTAGAGAGAAACTGTCGTGACTCAGCTCCACGAATAATAAAGTTGCTCTGAATGCAGAAAGCTGTACCGTTTTTCATAAAAAGCTATGCCGAATGCCTTGGCGAGTGTCCTGATGCTGCAGTCAGTCTTGGCGCGCTGTAGTACTTAAATACATTCTGTTTAAGTTTTTTGTGAAGATAAAGCACACGGTAACGCTGTGTTGGATGTAGCAAGTAGTATCAGATGTTAGCGAAAAGTCTTACTTGGAATTATGTGAGCTGGTTATTTAAAGACTGTTACACTTCTTTTGTAGGTGAGCCAATGGTAGCTGCAGCAGTGGGAATCTGGGATAATTATAATGTCAAAAAGCAACTGCTTCATTCATGGTAAATGTTACAGTATTTTCACTTTCAGTAGCAATGGGTGTTTGGTCATTGAAATTGCTAGGGTAATGTGGAATCGAGGGTTCCCACATAGAAGAAGCTGTCTTGAAAGGCAGAAATGAAGCCGAGTCTTCTTTGACCTATGTCAGAATGGCTAGTCTAACAATATTTCTTTAATCTTTCTAGCACGGTCATCGCTAGCAACATTCTCTTGGTGGATGAAATTATGCGAGCTGGAATGTCCTCTCTTAAAGGCTGAGTTGGATCTGCTCTTGTCGATGGTGGTCAGCTCCCGTCATGCCCCATGGAATGTCTTTAAGAAATCCACCCGAAGGCGCTCTTTTCTTAGCTGTAGTGGATTTTCTCAGCAATGGAGATTACTCTGCTGTAACAAGCAGCCCCTCTTTGTAAACACGGCCACTCAAAAATGTTAGCAACTATTCAAATATTTGGCTCTAAAAATCAGTTATTTATTTTTAATTTCACTGAAGTATACAACTGAAGTTGCTTTCCTTTTTACCCAATAAACTGTTATGTTCTGTGCTTTATGTGTGTTGGTTATTTAAAACTTTACCTTCCTTGGGCCAAGGTCTTGGAATGTTCTGCTTACCACCCTCGTGAGCAGTTGTGGGCTACAGGCCTTTGTTTGCAGTTTCTGACTGTGTTACTGGTGGCGATACCTGCCCTGGCTGTGCATCCCTGCTCCCGGGGGGGCTGTGGGAGTAGTGTGGGATTTGTTCAGTCCCTCACAAAGCTGGATTAAGCCCATCGCTTCATAGCTTTGTACTTGTTTACAACTAAAACTGAGTTACTCCAGAGTGGTTTGAAGTGCCTGTTGAAAGACGTGTTCCATGTTGCCATAACATGCTGGTAGATTTTTAACGCTGTTCCTGCTGCAATAAAGCACTTATGGACAAGGAGCGCTGTACCACATCCAGGCAGAACCGCGTCCTTAGCTCAAGGCTACCGCCAGGAGGGGGCTGGGGGGGAAACAGGCTGCTTCCCTCCGAAAGGATTTTCCCTAATCCTACCTGTGTTTTGTTATGCTGACAGACAGGAGCCTCCTTCCCTAGTCCCAGCTGGCTGGCTGAATGACTATAAAAGCTAAAACCAAAAAAACCCCTCTTTTGCATATGAAATACTTAACTGCCTGCTGGCCCGGGTAGCAGGAGGCTTTTCATGTACGGAAGCGAAATGCTTTTCAACCTTGGCGTGTAACTGCCGTGTTATGAAAGCATCCCTTCCCTTAAAAAACAAACAGCCGCTCGGTAACCGCGCAGCGCCCACGCGTGATCCCGCGGGCCGGACCCGGGCAAAGGCTTGCCCGCCCTCCCGTGGACGAAGGGCCCGGAAACACTTCCCCCCCTGAGCCGGCAGCTCTTCTGGGTCAAAACGGCGGCGGTTCCGGGCGGTGATTGCCTTTCCTCTTCCCGGAGCGGGTGCCGCTGCCCGGCATGGCTGCCGGCGGAGCGGGGCTGGCTCTGCTGGCGTGCTGCTGGGCGCTGGGCAGCAGCCGGGCTCTGCGGGGTGAGGGCGGGAGCTGCTGCTGCTTTTGGCCGGGCCTTCTGCCTTGGCTCCTTGTAAGGGAAGCCGTAAAAATCCCTTTGCTTCGCCCTGCGTAGGTTCCCTTTTTTTTTTCTAATAGTTTGAAGGAGCTGCCTTGCTGATTTCACCTGACTGGAGCCGTTCCTTTCCTAAGAGAGCCACTGAAAACGTGACTTTAAAGTATTTTAAGCATCTTAGCAAAAAAATGCAGACCTATACAAGTGCTACTCATAGTCGCTTACCATATTGCACCCCCCCCTCCAGTATACAAAGTGACTTTCTGGCAAATAATGCATGCTGTCCTGCGCGGTCGTGTTCAAAAATGAAAAGTTCTCGTACTGAATTTCTTCACGTTTAGCTTTTGGAAAGGATGAAAACATGGTGCGGCTGCCTGGGGGGAAGTTTCAGATGGGAACCAGTTCTCTGGAGAAGAGGAATGAAGAAGGGCCGGTCAGGGAGGTGACGGTGAAGCCGTTTGCTGTCGACAAATATCCCGTCACAAACAGGGATTTCAGGTAAGGGCGAAGGTTTGGGTCCACGTGGCTCACAGGGGCTCAGTAGCTCGGCCAGCCGTGGGGAGGACGTGGGTGTTGGTGCCGGGTCTTTTGGGGCTGGTTCCCAGGGTTTGAAAGCCAACGCTTGGATGCTCCCAGCAGTTTCATTAGAACAAAAAAATGTGTCCGTCAGTAACAAATCACCTCTATGGCTGCAAGGTGAAGCATCTTACCAGTGTAGCTTGCAAACATGCTTCCTCTCCTCCCTTCTTTGTCTTCCCTTCTTTGTCTTCCCTTCTTTGTCTTCCCTTCCCTCCTTTCTCTTCCCTTCTCTCTTTTTTTCCTTGCAAACATGCTTTTTTGTTTGTGTGTCTTTTTCCTACTAATAGGGCTGTACTGCTTCAGATTTCAGGTTCCTATGGGTTCAATTTCCATTTGTAAACACCGGACCACTCCATGTATTTTATAGAAGCCCTTGTACAGAGCACTAATAAATGCAGTGGGGGAAAATGCCTTTATTTGCCTGGCTGAGCCTGTGTTGGTTAAAAAGAGCCAACACTTCCAGCAACACACAGTAATGGCAATTACTGCAACTTAGGTAACGGGGAAACAAATGGGACAGAAGCAGGGTGAGATTACTTAGCAGTATGTGACTTTTTTGCATTTGGGGGACATTTAACTAACAGCAGCCATAGATTTTAATGGCTTTTAAGGGATTTTTGATCTCTGCAACTGCTACATTTTGTGGAAGACCAGAGTGCAGAGTGAGTTTACCTGCACAGGTAACACAAAAACTATCAGATCTATGAACAGATGCAAATCGGACTGTCTCATCTGTTAAATCTGTATCAAACCGACTGGAGCTGTGCCTGGGAGGAGCCGGGACTCTCCACCGATGGGGTGTCTGTAGGTCGTGTACGTTTTGCCTTGCCCTGAACTTACTGCATGTGCAGATTGCTGTATTTGGTGGTGCGACTCTTGAAGAACTCTTACCCAGATGCCTAAGCGTGTTGTATTTATGCCAGGGAGTTTGTTAGAGAAAAGAAATACAAAACGGAAGCAGAAGCGTTTGGCTGGAGCTTTGTCTTTGAGGATTTCGTATCTGAAGAGCTGAAAAAAAGAGTCACCCAAAAACTGGAGGTAAATCTAACTCCCATGGGGGATGAGTTTCAGTGATGATGATGGAGATGGTATTTCTGATCACATCTCTGTCTGACCTCTCTAAGTAAAAAAAAAAAACAAACCAGGAGGGGAGACCCTTGCCGGTATTGCTTTTCCACTGAGTAGCAGCTGCCTCTCAGTGCAGAGCCTGGCCATTCTCAGGGGTTTTTCTTTAGTCTTGGGTTGTTTTGCTTTTGAAACTAACAGCAGGGTTGAGCCTGGGTTGATTTATGGTGCTCCTCTGTTTATATCCTCTCCAAACACTGTCAGACTGGACTCATGAGATGCTCCAGTAAGCTGGGAGAGAGCAAAGCGCATTTCAAAGGTTTATTAATCAAACCTTAAAATAGAAAAACTAAACAGCATGGGCTTCTTGGTCTATTTTCACTTTTAAAAGCGAATGCCTCTACTCGTTGGAAAGCGCTATCAAAATGCCTGTGATAACCCAGCTCAAACTGCAGGATTTAACCATTTCCAGACTAACAAGCGCTCTTTCTTTACACACACTGCTCTAGGATGGTGTCGGGGGGGGGGATGTTGCCAGTTCACCTTTAATCTGGTGGTGTTTCTTTTCCCAGTCTGCCCCTTGGTGGCTGCCCATTGAGAAGGCTTTTTGGCGACAGGTGAGTAAAAAAGTTGGGTGCGGTGAGTCCTCTCTGTGCTGGGTGTGTGCATGTGTTAGGGTGTGCTGAACCTTATTGACCGAAAATGGGGAAAAAAGAGCATTTCTGGTTGCTGGATGTTCCCTGCCTTGTCCTGTTCTGTCCTTTAGTCCCTTTTTAATTGAAAAGCTTATAAAATCAATTAAAATCTGTTTGATGCAATTCCTCTCAGCCCTCGGGTCCTGGCTCCGGCATAAAGGACAGGCTGGATTACCCGGTGCTGCACGTGAGCTGGAATGATGCGCAGGCATTCTGCGCCTGGAAAGGGAAGAGGCTCCCAGCGGAGGAGGAGTGGGAATTTGCTGCCAGGGGAGGACTGGAGCGTATGTACCACAAGCTCTGACCTTTTTCCAAACCGAGGCACTGAGTAACGTTAGTTCCACCAGATTCAAACTTCCATCCAGGGATGTTTTCAGAGGTTAATCTGGGGGGCTGAATGACCTCTTCTGGCCTGGGAGTCAAATTTATAATGATAATAATGATAATAATAATAATATAGGAAGAAAAAGTGGCTTATCTATGGTCTTAATGTATCTTCCTACACAAAGCATTTCTGCCAGCTAAAAATACCATTTCTTTGGTTTGGGGCAAGGAGTGACCCACCTGTCCCCACACACTGATGGTGGCATAAAGCAGCTGCTGGGATCACTGGGGGGACTGCAGGACTCCCTGGTGCGAGCAATGGTTTGTAAATGGAAAGCTGTTGCTGATTCCCGTCTCTCCTCATCTCCTTGGCAGTGTCTGTAGGGATTAGACCGACAAGCCCCGTTCATATAACCTGTCTTGGTGTCCTGAGCTGAGCAGAAAAGGACAGTCATAAAATCCTGGTTAAAAATAGGCAAATGCGGAGGCTGGAGTGACACAGGGGTAACGGGTGTCTCTTCCTTTTTGGCAGAAAGGGTGTATCCCTGGGGAAACAAGTTTCAGCCGAACCGTACAAATCTGTGGCAGGTAAGATCGTAAAAATGATCCTGTCTACGCTGAGCTCTTGAGGGTGGTGTTTAACCTGACCACAGAGTGTGCGTGGCTACCTGAGCAGGCTGCGTGGTCCTGGGAAGCAATGCAGACTTACCTGCAGAGGACTGAAATTCAGCTCTTGGTGGGTTATCCGAAATACCCTTACAGGGAGCAAACTTAGCCCAGCTTCCCTGGGAAATCAGGATTTCAGTGCTTCCAAAAATTCATACATAAATTTGTCTGAAAAGGAGGTTGTCTTTGGAGAACTTTAGGTGGTTGATCTCCTCTCTTGGTCAGAAATGCTGCATAGAGTTAATTTACCACAACGAGTTATTTCCATTATTTAAGTGTAACACCGTCCTGTGAAGAGCAAGACTTCGCGTTGTCTCCGCAGTGGGTCTTTGCTTGGAGTGATCTTTCTTCCCACAGGGTGATTTCCCGAGGGTCGACACAGCCGAAGACGGTTATCACGGCGTCTCACCAGTGGCAGTGTTTCCTCCTCAGAACAACTATGGTATGGAGCAGGCATCCCCACCCTGGTTTTGGGAATGGCATCTGCTTCCTAAATTAACACTAATTATAAAATCCTGTAGTTGTGGCAGAGTTTCAGATATGATGTGGGATCACGTCAGCATCTTGATAGAATAACAGAGCCCAGCAAAAGCACTGATGGTTGTTACTGACGTTGGCCGATGTGCACCTGGTGCACTTCAATGCACCAAACCATCCCATGCTTTTAATTAGAAGTCAGTTATTTTGCAGTTCATTGTGATTTACCTGAAAGCCCCGAGCACATTGTTTTGAGGGCACCAGATGCCATGCCCTCACAGACACAAAATGATGAGACACATTAGAAGTCCAGTTGTAAACTGGGGCCAGTTTGAAATACAGTGAAGAGCTTCTGATTCCCAGTCCCACCATTAAACCACGCTCTTGCAGTGATGCTTTGAATGTCACACCCCCTCCCATACACTAAAGTGCTTTTGCAGCCTTTGCAAATGTGCTCTCATCATCCTGATGCAAATCCCTCTGTGTCTCAGGGCTCTACGACCTGCTGGGAAACACCTGGGAGTGGACCGCATCGGAGTACCTGACTCCGGGGCTCTCATCCAGGCAGCGCGCTCAGAACATGCGGGTCCTGAGAGGTGCCTCCTGGATTGACACTGCAGATGGGTCTGCAAATCATAAAGCTCGTGTTACTACCAGGTAGGTCTGGGCAATGCCCAGGCGCTGTTTTGCAGTGATTTCTTCTTGCTTGGTCGTAGAAGGAGGGGTGGTTATTTTAAAAGACATTTGTCTCTTCCTACTCAGTTTTTCTGAGAAGCAGTTAGGAAAACATACTGCAAATACTGCTAAAAAATTTCCTGCTATGAATACGTTCCTAATTCCTTCTCAAATAGTGTATTTTCCATCAATTATTTAGAATTAAATGCTTTTCTTGAAGTTATTCAAGGGAAGTGGAAGATGTTTCTATTCTGTTACAGAGGGTCACGTTAAATGATATAAGCATTAACTAGGAAGGATCCCTAATGTTGGGTCTCTTTTTTCCCTGTGAGAATGGGGAACACGCCAGACTCGGCCTCCGACAACCTCAGCTTCCGCTGCGCTGCTGACATCCCGCCTGTCATGGCTGAGAAAAGCCAGACCAAACCCGAGCTCTGAGGAGGTCACTCGGGAAGACCTGAAGGCATTTTCTCCTGTGGAGATGAACAAACAGTAACCCCCAGCAGTCACTTTCATTAAACCCAGTTTTAAAAATTAAAAATAAATCCTTTCAGCTAAAACTCCTTTCTGCACTGGGATATCTGGGTACAAGCAGTGATTGGGAATGGCAGGCAGGGTGGTTTGTCTTTAATGTCCTTTTGGGGTGGTAGGTATTACAGTTCTCCTTTTGGTGCCCCTTTTACAGAAGCAAAGGGGTGCATGTGTGGGACGGGGCCACAGCTGCTCTGACCTCCAGCTCCAGCTGGAGCAAGCAAACACCCGCAGCCTCCCCATGACCACCGGCATGGGGCTGCCATGAGGGGCGGCAGCGGGGGGAAGCAATGGGGACGCATCCGTGGAAGGGGGACTCGCACATCAGTCCCCATCTCCTCGGGAAGTCCCAGCTTCATACCAGCCACCCAGCCTTCCCTGAAGTGAAACAAGGCACCTTTATTGACCCTTAAAGAGTGACAAAATGACATGTGTCCTCATTTCTAAGTGCATGGATGACACAAACCAGTGACCCACCTCTCCCAGGTGTTATAACCAGCATAAAGGCTACAAACCAGCTGTACAAGAGCTCTGCCACCAAATCTGATGGGACCAGGAGCCCTGAGCATGTGGGTGGGTGAGGACACCCCTCCAGGCACTGCTCATCCCTCCTCCACCTGCGACTGCCCCAAAAGGGTCCCGCTCTGGTGCCTGGGCTGTGCCCAGGGCTGAGCCTTCCCCACTGGGAGTTGCAGCTGGTTACCGCTCTTTTAGAGGCAGCTTCTCCAAACCCATCCCTTACAGCAGGACAAATCCCGGGGGCAAACTGCAGCCATCTGCTGGGTTTGCATTTTCACCTGACCCGAGGCCAGCCGTATCTCTAAGAAAAAGCAAAAGAAATCGCCAGTTGGTTTTCAAATATTTTACTCGCCTTTACTCTGAGCAAACTCATCTGCTTACGCAGCAGCGATCAAAACAGCCCTTCCTCAGCTGCCAGGGTCAGCAAAATGGCCTTGCAGGTGTTCTCGAAGAGGGCAGCTCTGTTCTGCGCCTCTCCCTTCTTCACCCAGTGCCGGTAGGTCCTGAAGGCGCAGGCATCGATCAGCTTGCGGATGGGCTTCAGGGCATACGGGTCCCGCACCACCAGCTCCCTGGTGACCGACTTGACCAGCCGGTACTGGTAGTAAATACGGACCGACGCCAGGACGGTCAGGCAGATCACCTGCAGCACAGGGGGGAACAGGCTGGAATTCGTGGCCAGTTCTACAATGGGACCGGATTGGCCCCAATGCATTCCATGTGGCTGCTATTCATGTAGAGGAGTTGGGAGGGAGCCCGGCTCCCAGCACAGGTATTTACTCCCATGTGAGCAGTACGGGCTTTTTCCAAGTGTGCCCTTAAGGTCAGAACTGCAGGTCAGTCCTAAATGTGTCACCTAATGCCACTTCAGGTACCTTTGCACTGCCCTAACGGCTGGCTATAGGGAAGGGAAACGAAAGGATTCCTCTGTTTTATCAACTTGTGCATCATTTGATGCACCCATGTGATGTCAGCCTCATCAATTTCCCCTTAAAACTGATCTTTTTCAATGTCTTTGGGGGGGGGAGGCAGGTTTTTCCCTCCTCTTATTTAATTCCCTTTTGTGAAAAAGCCCTTAGGAAATATCAGAAAGTAAGCACAATAGTGCTTGGAGAAGGGTCCCCACCCAGGCTGCAGCATCCTGCCAAAGCCCAGGTCCATCGGCCTTGCTGAAGTCCCGGTTTCTCCCAGCTCAGCTGGAAAAGCCATCCCACCACTTGGCTCCTGCAGCTCCCAGGCTCAGGGTTGGGGCGCTGTGACACCCCCATACCCAACCTCACCTTGAATTTCCGGAAGGGGCTGAAGTGCCGGACCTCCTCCACATCATACTGCTGGAAGAAGGGGTGGGCCAGCGCCTCACCGGCTGTGTACCGCTGCCGCGGGTCCACCACCAGGAACCGGGAGATCTGCACGAGGGCACCAGATCAACCTGGGGTGTCCCAGGTGTTTGCAAAACTCCCCTCCAAAAGGCTTTCGCATCCCCGAGCACCTACCAGGTCCTTGACGGTGTCCGAGCGGTCATCCCACTCTGGGGAGCCGAACTGGTAGTCCCCGTTCATGATCATCCGCAGCATCAGCATCTGCTTGCGGTGCCAGAAGGGAGGCGAGCCGGCCAGCAAGGTGTACATGATCACCCCGGTGCTCCACCTGCGGGCAGCCCAGCCAGACACTCCAGCCTCGGGTGGCACCCCAGGGGCACCCGGCTGGATTCGCGCCCCAAGGGTGGCTTGGTGCCTCCCCCCAAGCGGGATATGCTGAGCTACGTGTGGTTTTGCCTCCCTGGAAAACCAGGAGGAAACGGCCCTGCGTGGTGTCTGATGAGGGAGGCTGAGCTCACTGCTGAGGCTCATTAGCCCTGATGGGTAATAGGGAGCAGAGGTTGCCCTGCTGTTGGGTAGGGGTTTGGGGTTTTTGAGTTCAGTTGATAGGGAGCTGCTCCCCTGGATGCTGCAGGAGGAAGCCAAGTTGGAGGTATTTCTTTTCTTGGTTTTTTGGGGGGGTTTTTAGGGGAGGGAGAGGATGTGGGAGGGTGGGACATGGTGGTGCCAGCAAGGCTGGATGCTCTGGGGCTGTCTCAGCTCAGGCTGTGGTGTGCAAAGTGTCCTGGCATGGGAGTTAACAGAGGTATTTAAACTGAAAAGGGGCTGAAATGCCCCAGTGTGTTTCAAGTGGTTAGTTACAGCTCTGACCACTGCAGACCTGAGTCTGAAGCCACCAGAGATGGTGGCAAAGTCCCTGCAGGGCTCTGACAGGCTTTCCTGAGCTGGCTACTCTCTCAGGGGCTGCCTCAGGTTCATGTCTTGCTATGGGGTGTGTTTAAAAAGTCCCGTGTCTTGAAGCCCAGCCTGAGTTGATTTTTATGAACAGAAAGTGTTGCTTTCCCTCCTCCATAACAGGGCAAAGTGGGGAGATGGGCTCGTCCCCAGGCTGCTTCTCCCCCAGCTCTGTGCCAGAGCCCCCTGGTCACCAGGACAATCTCTCGCAGCCCCCAAGGTTGTCTTCTGGTGCATCATTTAATTCCTTCTGAACACTCAAATGGGTGTCCATCTGCACAACTCTTGCTGTGCCTTCAACCACGCATGTTTTGGGAGCAGCCCAAGGGGTGAGGCGGGAAGGCAGGAGTTTCACTCACATATCGACCTCCTTCCCGTAGCCTTGGTGCTCATCATCCATGGAGCACTGCAGGATCTCCGGAGCCAGGTAGCCAGGCGTGCCGCAGATCTCTGTGAAGACAGGGCAGAGTATCCCCCTGAGACACCCAGGAAGGTTTGTGCCATCCCCACCACCCCCGAGCAGTCAATGAGGGGGGCCTGGATTCCAGGTGGGGTCTTTGCAGTGACGGTGCTCACAGGGAGTAACTGCAACTCATGTGCATCTCCCTGGTGACTTTCCTTGGTGAATGACAGTGGCTAAAAAAGTGAGTGAAGAGAGCACTGGGGATGCTGGTGGGAGGGGATGCCTGTTGTTGGATACGTGCCTCTTTGCAGGGTGGGAGTTTGGAAAAGACCTTAATGTTCAGCAGTAAATGGATGGGGTAGTGAGGATCAACTGGAGGAAAAAAGAAGTGGAAAGAATAGGACGGTTTTCCTAACGGGCAGCAACTCCGTCATGGCAAGGAGTGTGGTGTGGAGGCCATGTGCAAGTAGAAGGGCACCCCAAGTCAACAGGCACCAATTTGCACCCCCAGCAGTGAGACTGGCCCAAAGGAGACAGTGGGGTTGGAGAGACTCCACCAACTTGCCATGGGCCAGCCCGGCATCACCCCCACCTCGCCGTGCTCCTACCTTTGAGCTTCTCGTTCTCGTGCAGCTGGCAGGAAAAGCCAAAGTCCGTCAGCTTAATGTTCATGTCGTCGTCCAGGAGGATGTTCTCTGGCTTCAGATCCCGGTGGACGATGTTGATGGAGTGGAGGTACTGGATCACTTCCAACAGTGCACGCATGATCTTCCTGGGGATGGGTGACAGCATCTCTCCTAGCCCGAACGCCCACCAGCACCACACTCTTGGGGATAGGGACGGGGACAGGGACCGTGCAGCTCAGCCCCTATGTCTGAGCACAGGGGCTCAGCCCGGGGTGCTATTTTGCCTGTGGGTGCCATGCTGGCTGCAAGGTCATCCTTTGAACCCGCGCTCTGCTTTTGCAACATGATTTTCAGCCATCTGTATCTGGCCTTACCTGGTTTCCTTCTCGCTCAAGGTGACTTTCTCAGTGAGGTAGTCAAAGAGCTCCCCTCTCTTCATCCTGCATGTGGGAGGAAAAATGGAGGCAGGCAGCGGCTGAGCTGCAACAGCAAACTGGCCTCGAGCCCCTGGGGAGGATCGCCCAGGGGTTGCTGCCCCTTAACAGCCCCGGGCACACGTTGCACAAAATCACAAGCCGACTTGTTCATAAAAAGGGGTAAAAATGCGTCTATATTGCTGCAAAACATCAGGCAAGAGGAGGAAAGGCTGTCCCCAGAGAGGGCGGGTTTCGGATGGGACAGGGACAGGGCTCTCCCTGTGCCATCCCCCTCTGCTGACGTCCATCGCGCTGCCCCAGCGTCAGGAGTCATGGCGTCATGTGCGCCCTGGTCCCGCTGGGCATATAAATAACCCACAGGGATGCATGACAGCTCCCACCAAAGGTTAAGGGGAAACCTGAGCAGTGTTGAGCCGCTGACGGAGGGGAAACACTGCAGGTGGCAAGGCTGCAACAAGCTGGCTCACAGCAGTCGAGGCTTGTTTATACCTTAAGCAAGAGCTGGTCATCCCCCCACTTTGCGCTGTTTGGGCCATAAAAAGCTGGGGCGAGTGTTGGCTAGGGGCCATCTGCAGAGCAGGAATAAGCTTGGGGAGATGGTGCTGGGGTGACAGGCAAGCTAGTACTTACAGGTCAAACACCAAGAAGAAGAAGGTGCTGGATTCATAGCTGTCCTTCAGCTGGACTGCAATAAAACACAGGGGCTGTGAGCACAGTGTATAGCATGTTCCTGTCCATTAACAGACTAAAAATTCCTGATCGAATTGCTAACTGAATTAATGAGGAATTGATCTTCATTAGCGTTTTGGTTGGAGACAGCCTGCGGCCCCACTGGCATGAGCGCGGAAGTAGAGCAAGCGATGCTCTGAGCAGGCACCCTGCATCACGTTAGGACCTTCAGAAGTCTGACCCTCCAAGGATATCACCCCAAAAACCCTTCCTGGGGACACCCCAAAGAATAAATGGGGCAGAAAACCCCCTTGCCCTGATGCTCAGAGCCTGACTTACTGACGTTGGGGTGGCCTGCGACTTTCCGGAGAATGTCGATCTCTTTGGCGGTGGCTTCTCGCAGTTCCTGCACCTCCTTGGGGGTTATGTTACCGGCTGTGATATCGATAATCTTCACGGCATATTCCTGCTGGGTTGTTTTGTGAATGCACCGACGGACAACACTGCTCACCCCCCTGCCAGGGACAACACAGACAAGATGGGGGTTTCCATTCCTCCCCGTCCAGCCCGACTTCACAGCCGTGCCATTGGCACCTGGGCTGGTTGGTATTTTCATGTATGAGTGGGTTTTGCTGTTACCCTGTCTTGGTGAGACAGAAGATTTTGAGCTGATGGAAAGTGCTGCTTCATGCTATTTTTAACCCCATGCTACTATGGGCTCTGTTCATATCAGATTCCCACGGGACGCTCTTCCTATCAGGTACTGGAGTAGGTGAAACAACAGTTTGCCGAAAACAAGCTTTACCTGCCCAAAACTTCCTTTGGCTCATACTTTTCATAAAACTCCTTGGATGAGCTCCAGTCTGGTAGTTCTTCTTCCTTGGTCATCTCTGGCTCCCGCCTGGTGGCACTCTGGGCTCGTCTGCCAGGGGAAAGGGGCTGCAAGGGGAAAAGAACAAGGATGGGTGCTTGCTGCACCCAGGGCAGGAGCAGGGACCTGCCCCATCCCCAATCCCCCCCAGAGGCAAAAACATGGAGCTGGAGGAGATAGGAGGAGGAAGAGGAGGAGGAGGAGGATGATCCTGGACCACAGACCAAAGGGGATATTTTGCTGGTTGAGAAAAGGACAGCATTGCCCTTGGGACCCCATGGGGATCCCATTAAGAGGAGAAATCCCACTGGATCCCCCACAGCCTGGCTGGGGCCAAGGCTTTGGGAAGTGCTGCAGCACCTCAAAACCTTGTCCCTTCCTGCAGAGCACCCACACCCAGCTCGCAGGGCATCATCCTCCAGCTCCTACCATGTGCTAAGGGCTATGCCACGCTTCCCCTTGTTCCTCTCACCTAGGAAAGCAATTTAATTTTTTTTTTTTGAGACTCCCACTGGATTGCACGGGGAGAGCACTGGCGAGGGAGGCAGGGGGTGAGCTGCACCTTAAGCTCGCAAAGGCACACAGTAGCAAGGCGATGCTGGCACAGCAAGACCAAAGGTCCCTAGCAGCAAGAAACATCATCCCACACTGACACCACCCAAAGACCCCTGCAAAGTACTGAAATCTGTCTTACCTTTTTTCTTCTTTTTTTTCCTGATTATTTTTAAGATGACAAAGTTGTGCGGAACGGTTTGGCTGAGAACAAGGAAGAAAAAACAGTGTTTAAAGTGAAGGGAAAAGGACTAAAGAGGGAAAATGGGTGGCAAGGGTCAATGAAGCAGCTTGGGGGGCTCGGCAGGTCAGGGTGCAGGCAGGGGACTGGGTGTCTGAGGACAGCCAGCGCTGTGTGGGGTCAGGCAGGGCCAAGCCAGCCTGAGGACAGCGGGTGACCGAGCTTCCTCGGCCACACGCGTACAGCTGCCAGCAGCCTCCAAAACTTCTGAAAGGCTTTTGTCCCATTTCTTTTTTCCTGTTTGGTTTGTGGGGTTTTTTTTTTGGGGGGGGGGTATGTGCTGCCATTGCTGGAGTAGTATGACAGTATTTTGATAAAGGGGGGGGAAATAATCACTAGTCCTGATCCCTAATTTTCACCGGCGTTTCCCTTTAAGCCCTGGGAACTGGATGTCCTCAGCTTGTTCCTGCACCCGGCATTGCTGAAATCCCAATTGTCCAGGTCCAGCTCCTCCACAAGCGTACATGGAGACCAAGCAGTTAGTGTGGAAAGCAGCTCTTATAAGCTTGTGCAGCAAAATTGTCACTTTAGGGTAACAGTTTGTTGCTGGGGGAGGGACAGCAGGTGGGCAGGAGAGCCCTGATACTGCAGGTTTTCCTTTGCCCTTCTCTCTGAGGCAGCAATAACTCTGCCAGAACCCTCCCAGGCAGGTTTGCTTCTCTAAGTATATTTAAATCTTATTATCAAAGTGTATCTGTCCTGACCTGGTTATAAGGACTGATGCTGTGTTTTAGGTGTCTGTCCGCTGCTGCTGCTGCTGCTGGGAGGGATGTCTAACGAGGGCTGGAGCATTTCTAAACAGCCACGAGTTTGATTTAATTTATAAAATTTTAGCTGTTGGAAATATTGTGAGCAATGCCGAACCAAGTCAGGGCTGAAATTATAAATGAGGGGCAGGATCAGGGAGTAGGGAAAAAAAAATATCTCTGAGGTGGGGGAGAACCAACAACGTTGATTTTTTTTTTTTTTTTTGGAAGCTGAAAATCAAAGTCCTGGGGGTTGGTGTTGAAGGGCTGGAGGCTGGGGAGCATCTGCAGAGCACTGCCAGGAGAAGCCCGGGGTCTGTGCACCTTGTTCTGGGAGGAAAGAGCCCAGGAGTTTGTTTAAAACATCCTGCTATTATACAAGCAGCCGGTACAGAGCACTCACAGGGTAAGCCGGTTTTATTTTCAGAGCTGTAGGAGCTCCATGGGAGTGCGGGGGGGGAGGGGGGAGGGAAGGGGGTCGGGGGGGGGGAAGAAGTTTCTGTCTTGAGGCAGAGATGGAGGAATGCTAACGGAGCCGGCGCTGGACATTGCCACCCCGCGTATGCCCGGCCCGCTGCTCTGAAACAAGGCTTTAAATGTTTGCCTTGCTAAATATTCAATAACATGCAAACATTTATTGAGATCAATCAGGAAAGCCCAAGCTAAAGTCAGCTTTTAAGCACGGCAGTGTCGTGTGTGTCCCCCCCGCCTGGTCCGAGCCCCCTGCCCCGCAGCAGCCCCCACAGCCCCCCGGAGAACCCCAACTCCCCCCCCGAGGGTGTTTCTGCCCCAAAACCTCCCGCTTCGGCGAGGGCAAGCGAGCAAGGAGACGCTGCAGCCCCCGGGGAACCAGGCGTGCTTAGCAAATAAGAGAAAAAATAATAATAATAACGCTTAAAGTAACACCGAAAGCAAGCTTTCTGAGGTAACTATCTCCCCCCCCCCCCCCCCCCCGCCGGCTCCGCAACCCTCCCCGCCCCTAAAGCACCGTCTCCTGAAGCCGGTTTCCTTCCAAAAAAACGGGTTTCCCGGCTGGGCGCCTCGCCGCCGGCCTCACCTCGCTGCAGGCAGCCTGGGTCCGCCAATCGCCCCCTCACACACAGACAAACCCCCCCCCAACGTCCCCGGGCCTCGGGCGGGCGATGGCGGGCGAAGGGCAGCGGCCGGGGTGGGCCCAAGGCCTGGGCGCTGCCGCCCGCTGCCCCCCTCAGGGCAGCCCGCCGCCGAGCCAAAAATAAAGCGTTGGCAGGCGCGGCCGGCGGGCGGGCGTGTTGGGCCGCGGCTGGAAGGGAGGGAAGGGGCTCTGCGGCTGGGGGCGATGAGGGGGGAAAGGCCGTAACCCCCCCCCCGTCCTCTCCCCTCCTCGGGGAAGGGAGAGGAGCTGCCGGCTGCCGCGGAGGGGAGCGGAAGAGCCGCGGAGGTTCGGGGACTGCCTCCGGCGGGCCGCCAGCCTTAACCCTTCCCTGCGCGGGGCTGCGCTCGGGAAAGGGCGTTTTAGGGATGTCTGCTGGAAACCGGGCACCAGCCCGGTGCAGGCGTTTCTGGCCCAAACTGGGTGGTGGTTTTTTTTTTTCTTCTTTTCACCGGGACGGTGAAACACCTGGGAACTGGGACGTGAGGTCGATCAGCAGAAGCGAAGCTTCTCGGGTCACCAGGAAGGGTAGTCGTGTCCTCGTCCCCCACGTTTGAGGTAACCCTTCCCCTTTCTGAATACCGATTTTATCTTTTCACTTCCAGGAACTGCAGATCAGAGACGAAAGGCTTTGAGGAACAGGCAGAACACCCGACAGCGTAAAAACAGGTCAGGAAAAACAGGTCGTGCTACGGAAGTATTTTTAACAGGAATCGCCCTTTCGGGTGCGAGGTTTTTCCCCGCCGCGCTCCCCCCGCGAGAGCACAGCTCCCCGGTACTCCAGTCCTCCCTTCGCGGCACAGGGCTTACAACACAGCTGAAGTGCAGGAGGCCGTTTCTCTCCGCAGGCTCCAGGGATTTTAGCAGGGCATGAGCTGGCTGCTCCCTCTGATGGAAAAACGGGGGTCTGCACTTTGCATCCGTAAATACTTGTTAAATGGAGATGATTTTTTTTTTTTCCTTCCTGTTGCAGCAGGAGCTTCGTCACTTGCCCAAGGCCACACCACCGACAGGCAGCTGGGCCACCTTCTCATGTTTCGGTCCACGGCTCCTGCCACAAGATGGGGGAAGAAAAAACCTACAGCCTCGTCTTGTGTTACTAGAAACTGCATGTCTGATGCAAGACTGTATTATTTTAGAAGCATACAGCTGCTTGATAGCACATAGCCTTGCTCAGGTAATGGCCTACCACTGAGATTCTCTGAGCAGAGGGAAGATATTTCTCAATCTCCTGAATCTGAAGATGGAGCTTGTTTTTAAAAGTATGATAGGATGCCCTTGGGGAACCAAGACCTGCTGCATGCATAGTAGTGTGGAGTCAGACACAGCCTGCCTTGTCACTACCTATTTCAGTCAGCAGGAGTTGCCTGTGGGGTTCAAGTGCTGAAGTAGGAGATGTCTGGCAAGCACAGCTAACCGCTGAGCTACCAGCAGTGCTGAACTCCTGTAGCTCCAGCCCTTCAGGCACCATTGCTGGCAAGCAGGCAGAAGCCTGCCAAAATCAGGTCTCGCCTGCTCACCCTTGAGACTGAACTCCCAAGCCCACTAAAGCAAGGTACTTCTAGAGAGAGAGAAGTTTATTTATACACCATAACACTTACATTCAACACAACAATCAGCAAACTGGTTAACCCAAATTAGCTCATTCCACTTTATTGTTCATTCTTCCATTTTGTGCTAAATTAATTTGCAGCTGTAAGTTGTATCACATCTGTAGCGGCTATGGCAGGCATCAAGCCACAGGGAGGACGACAGTGTGAATCTATGAACTAACAACATATCAGACAGCTTTAGACTTTATTACTGAAGCTTTTTTTCATTCATAGGTCAGTTCTTGTAAGATGGTCTTCAGCAACCTTGTTCTGAAGGCTTAGGCTAAACCTGAAAGGTAAGAAGTTATCACAGTTAATTGCACGAAGTTTTGAATCCCTAAATGGCAGGTGGTCTTCCTTGCTATACATAAGGCAGGCAGACGTATGTTAGGGTGTTCCCTCTCCCCTCATCTGTTTGCTGGGGCGCGTTGAACTGCAGACTCCAGCAGTGCGCACCCGGGCACCAGCGTTCCGCAGTCTCCTTTCTCCCAGGTCAGGATGGTTTGTGAGTTGTGCCGAACAGGCACTTGCTACAGGCCAGCAATGCTACGCTGATTCTCCAAGCATGCTGCCACGAGCCTCCTAAAGAGTTAGCTTCAATCCATGCGCCAGCACAGAAGCTTCAGGAATTCATACTCTCTCCACCCCATCACCTCCAGCTACATGTACGGGACCAAAACAGGAAGCCAAACAGAACAGCAACTTGCTTTAACTGACTTCAGTGTATGTAGTCTGTATCAATCCCCATTCTTTACCACATGGATTGAAAAAACCAGGATATTCCCATGATAATTTTACTGGTTAGCTCATTTAGTAGTGGTCTGATAGCACTGTCTACTTACCATTAGCAAACCTGCACTGCTTCAGTACTTCACTGAAGCCCTCGCACAGCTTGAGGTCAGTCTGGTTCTGCGCACACTCCAGGAATTGTTTCATTTCATACTGGCAAGGAGCAAGCTGCGACTGCTGCTGCTGCTGGTAGGCAGGCTGAGCTGCCTGCGGCTCCTGAAATGGCAGACACCTCTGTAAGCACCCTTTCAACAGCTCCAGCCTATGGAGCCAATCCACCCCAAGCACTGCTTGCTGTGTGTTCCTTCCCTGCGTTTTAGTCAAAATGTTGTGTTACTTTTTAAATGGAAAACAAATAATGGGCTGAAGTACAAAATAAGTTTCCAGCAGTGGCACGACACATTCTGAACGGTTTTGTAAGTTACAAACACTTGGGTAACTTTAGATACACTCGGGTAACTCTGGATAGCATCTGGGCAAGGTAACAGCATTATTTTCATGCACAAAAATGTCTTTCAATAGATCTTACCATCACCAGACCTGGAACATTCAGAGGGGTAATACAGTAGGAAAAACAACACTAATACCCTACCACAAGCACGTATCACTCATGCATCCCTTTGAACTACTTTTAAGATACTCATGGTGATTGTGCTAGCTACCTTGGAGACTGAGTCACTAAAGTTACCCCAGCTTTCCCAGCCATGATTTGTGTGGTCTTTATGTCTATAGCAATTACATCAGCCCACAATGTCCCAAGTTAACTGTGCCTCATCAGCTGGCATCCAGTTGGGCTCTCTCTTACCTGATAAGTAATATCAGGCCTCGCAGCTTCAGAGCCGCTTCCTCCACCAAATCCTCCTGTAAGCGCATGACCTATGGTGTGGCCTACAGCAGAGCCTACAGCAACTCCGGCAGCGGTTGTAGCCATCTGTGCCATCAGACCAGGCTGCTTCGGTGCAGGAGCAGCCACAGCAGAAGCCGGTGCTGCTGCTGGGACAGGCGCCCGAGCAGCAGGCGCTGGTGATGCAGCTCTCATTTGTGGTCCCCGACTGCAAGGACATAAAGAGAAACAGCACATCATCACTCCAAACTCACATCGCGCAGAGGCCACCTGGTTGCAATTCCTCCTTGTTACACCCTTCACGTTGATGTCAGGAACACAATGTTCTGGTGAGTGATTTACGCACAATAAGAGTAAGGTTTACAGGCTGCTTTTTGGCTGTGTTTTAAAGACTAGCTGCACCCCCACAACCCAAAGAACTGCGCTATTTTTAGGGAAATGAGATAGAACCCAGAAGGGGCCGATTAAATAGAACCTTAATGCTCAAGCACTGGACGACCAGGCCCTGCTGCAGAGTGAGCGCTGAGGAGATCCACTTCCATCCCCGCAAAGCGCCTAACCCCGCTCCGCTAACCGAGCTGAAAGCAGCCGGCCCACACACCCCCCATCCCCATTCCCGTTAACCCCCATCCCGGTGCGCCACCCAACCTCGGAATGGCGGAAAGGCCTTTGCCGCCCGCGGCCTACACGGGGGCGGGGAAGAAGAAGAAAAGGAGGAGGGAAGGGGCCCAGCGGCCCTCACCTGGCGGGGGGCGCCACGCGGGACGTGCGGCTCCGGCCGCCCCTCGGCATCGCGGCGGGGGAAGCGAGGTTCGCTGAGGTGAGGTGAGCTGAGGAGGAGCGAGAGGACGCGGCCTCACACCGGCCGCCGCCTCTGAAGGTCACCCGACACCCGCCGCGCGCGCCTGCGTCACTGCCGTAACGCCGCGCGGGGGTGGGGAGGGGAGGCGGGGCTCACGCCGGCCCCGCCCCCTCCGTCGCCCGCCTGAGGCGCTGCCCCTGAGCGGGAAACGGGGGTGTGAGGGAGGGATGGCGGCGGGTCCCGCTGTGAAAATAAAACACTTAAATCGCGTTTAAACGCGCGCCTGCCCTGTGAGAATCGCCGTCTCTGGAGAAGCCCAGAGGTGGCACACGCGTCCCCGTGAAGGAGCCTCCAAAAGCCCTTCAGCCTCTCGCAGGTTTGCTGAGTTTCACCCAAAAGTCTGGGGTTTATCGCCAACCGCCCCAAAAAGGAGCGAGGGCACCCCCTGCCCCCCTCCGCCACATGCACAAGAGCATCGGCACGGGCTGGTACGCACTTACTGGGTTTGCCTTTCAAAACGCTGTCCATATTTTGAGGGATGTCTTCTTGAAATTTATTGATTTATTAATTAATTTATTAGTCACTGTATTAATTTTATCCACAGCAGCTCTAACACGGGATACATCATGACAGCACCATGGTCGCCGGTGGCTCCAGCAAGGCCTGACCGCCTCTCGGCTGTCCTTGGGGGTTGGAGGGTCTGCACACCTGAATCAGGGTTTGGAAGGTGGCTGCTTTTTTTTTTAAAAAAAAGAAAAAAAAAGAAAAAAGGCTGGGAAGTTTGGAGGCAGGTGGTTGAAGATGGCTTGAAAAGAGCAGTACTGCATAGTCTAGGGAGGCGAACACAATAAAAAAAAGCAAATGGAAGAGAATACATAAAAGTCAGGCCTTCTACTGTGTAGTCATGATACTGGACCTAGAGCTGTTACAATAAAGCGAGGGAATGGCACAGCACTTACTTTGTTAAATAGAGGGAGTTTTTTTAGACAAAACACAAATGATTTCTGGAATATGCCATGAGTTATTAGCCTTAGCAGAGCTTTAAGAAAGAGTGAATCATTTAATAAGGAGAAAGACACAAGTTATGTCATATAACTTGGAATAGAATTAAAATATAGTCCCTAGAGTTTACTACATAAGTCCAGCTATACCAGAGGTAAAACTGTTCTGCCAAAATCTGATCTCTACTTACTCAGTTAATATAGCACACAAGTTGTTTGGTTTTATTCTTGATCTAAAACCTATTGAAAATAATGAAAAGAGTGCAGATGACTAACATCCACAGGATTAGACCTAATGTGTTAATAAACTCTCAAATTAGGCTCAACAGAAAGTGACGTTTCAAACAACTCCATTTCCCATTATAAGCAAGCACCTTGCTTTTTATCCTTAGAGTACCTATATACACATTCATCCCCAAAATGCGATTGCTGCCCTGCAACATTATCACTTCATTAGAAAGCCGTTGTCATGACAAAAAATTGCTTGTTCACAATTTCTTCAGTTGTGAGGGAGGTAGCTGTGTAAGACCAGTCATTTCAACATCTTGTATGTAAGGGGATGTTACTGCTGTCTGATGACGGAAGCGTGAATATTGTGAGTTTGTATAGCAATGGTAATCCAAAAGCAAGGCTTCAGTCAGAAAAGCAGTTGCTGTTAATGTCAAAATTATTAGGAGATAAATATAAACAATATATCAGGTTCAGAACAGTAGCATCCACACAAGTTCAGGCTGCTGGCATTACTGCAGGAGTTTGTCTCTGCACACTTCTTCTCTCTGGTTCTTTTACTCTTGACCTCTCTCCATTTTGGCTGCTTCCTCAGCAGCTCCGGCTCTGGGGTTTTGTCAAATGCCTGTGAAGCATTATGAGTTTTGCACTCCAGACAGACAGTAAGTAATTCACTTCAGATTTGGCACTTTCTCTCCTGCGGTTGGCCCGGTTAATAGCTCCTGGAGCAAGACAGGATGGCTCAGAACCCGACAGGGCAGGGCAGAGCTCAGCCCCACTCCTCCATCCACTGCTTCCAGCCTGAGCGGTGCTTCCAGCCCAACATCCCATGGTGTCCATTTGGTTGGCAAAAAGGAAAAGCTTGGACTAGACCTCATCTTATTTAAAGGCCAAGCTATAAACATATGAGATAGGGTGATTTCTTTTCCTGCAGCTTTAGTATATCTGTTATTTTTTTGGTTGCCCCTTCTGTCTTGTTCATCTCTGTTCCTTTCCCATTGTCCCTCTCCTCTTGTTCCCACTGATAGCAGAAGGCACAGCATAGAGAACAGGAGATTTTTAATTTAGTTTATACTCTAGCTAGAGTTCAAAAACCTCATTTCTTAATGAATGGTTTTCTCAACTCTTTTTAATTAATAGTTGTCAATTTCCCTTTTTTGCTGGCAGAGAGATTCCTTCTTGTTGCTGAAGTCATTTTGCAACACGTCTGTCTTTGAATTCATATTGTTTTGCAGAACAATGAAGGCACGGATGGCATAACTGGTGGTATGAATGCTGCCATTGTGTTTTGTCCTCCTGCCTTCCTTGGGAAAACTCACAGAGCTTCGTTTTGTACTGACTCGCTCTCCCATCTGCTAGTGCCTATCAATAATGTGCTTGCAAGGAAATGGGGAAGGAGAACAAATAGCCAGTGCTCAGAATAAAGCAATAATGGTGGTTATGGTGGGTGTTTACAGTAAGCAAAGATTGTTTCTTTTCAGCTACTAGATGACTTTTGTGTTGGTAGACCAGAGATGTTAGCTGGTTCTTAAACTACAGCCAGAGAGGTATTGATGCTACTTTTGATAGAAACCAGAGACGTACAAAAGAAAGAAGATCCAGCCCTGATTGCCTTTGGTTGTATCTGTCTAATTCTGCCTAGTGCTATCGACTCACAGGTCTGCCAGCTATATTTAGAGGTGTGATACGAATGTGATCCTAGATCTGGGAAACAGATGACGAATTCCCGTTGCTCAAGTGCAAAGCATATTTGTCCAAAGATAAGGCTGAGCAAGGCTTGGGGAAATCCATTGACAGCTGCTCCAGAGCAAAGCAGAGCACCAGGCTATGGTGTGCGCTAGAAAAACCAAACTTTTAAAGCGCTTTTTGTATCGCTTGTCCAAATTACGCATCCCGGAAGGCCTCAGGGTGAACTTTGGGAACGTAACAGGCCCTCGGGAAGGTCCCTCTGCACAGGAGGCAGCAGCTGGGCTTTGCATGGCTGCAGGCTGTGGCGGTTTGGCTCATTCTCTGCAAAATCATGGAAAAAACCTGGAGCGCTCACTGGAGAACCTGCCTAAGAGACCAGCATGGCCTTAGCTATAGTGAAGTGGCACATCAGCCCTGAGGGTCACGTCAGCCGTGCCGGCTTTCGTAGCGCGCCCCGGAAAAAGCCCAGATCCCCCCCGCGGCCCAGATCTGAGGAAAATGGGGGAAAAACCTCATTTTCTTGCTGAAACCGGGGCGGGGGGGGGGGGGGGGGGAGGCAGCCCGGGCCGCGGGGGGGGGCGCCCTGAAGTGCCGCCTGATGGCCGCCAGGCGGCGCCATAACGGCACCAGCCGCGCCACGCCCCCCTCCCCTCCCCGCTTTGGCCTGACGTGACGTCGTCGCGGAGCGCCACGTCCGGCGCGATCGGCGGGGTGGGGCGAGAGAGGCGCGCCCGCCCAGCGAGCCAATGGGGTGTGGGCGCGCGTGCGCGGCTCGTCAGCGCCGGGCGCGCGTCGCGGGCTGAGGCGGAGGGAGGGGGGTAAGATGGCGGCGCCCGTCCTGCTGCGAGTGTCGGTGCCGCGCTGGGAGCGGGTGGCCCGCTCCGCGGTGTGCGCGGCCGGCATCCTGCTCTCCCTCTACGCCTGCCACCTGGAGCGGGAGAAGGGCCGCGACCTCCACTACCAGGCCCTGTGCGACCTCAGCGAGCGGGTCCGCTGCTCTGCCGCCATCACCTCCAGGTGAGGCGGAGATGGGACCTGCCGCCGCCTCAGGCCGCGGCGGGGAGAAGGGGCTGGGAGCACGGGGAGCGGCGGGGCCGGGCCCCGGAGAGCGCTGCCTCGGGGGCTAAGGCGGGGGCTGCTGGGAGTCCGGGCTGGTTCTGTGAGGGGGGCGGCGACGGTGGCGGGAGGGCTTGGCCGATCGTGCGGGCGGCAGGAGCCTGCGGCTGCGGGCCGGGGCTCGTCCCGGGGAGGGCTTGCCTGGGGCACGGAGGGGCCTGGGCAGCTGGGCCTATGCTGGGGGCCACAGGGCGGGCAGGCTGAGGAGGGGGGTGTCGGGGCTCCCGGTTTAGGCACCCCCTTCACTGGAGGGCTGGTGTGGGAACGGCTTTTTTTCGGGATCGCTACAGGCCGGAGGGTGAGGCACCTGCAATTTCTGTGTTGTAATCAATGGCAATTAGCTAGAGTGACAGGCACTTTAGTGGCAAATGCAGGTTAGAGTAAAATGCTGTAGGTGTGACTAGTGGTTGAGGCCAATGTAAACACATACAATTGTAGATGATTGGCTTTGGGTTGTTTTAATCGGAGTATCTGAATTGCATTTTCATTGTAATGTCACTTGGCAGCAAAGAAGATTGCTTTCGTGATACAGAGGAAGTGCTTACTTCAAAAGAGATTTGTATGCCTCGGCAGCAAGAGCCCAGTCCAAATCCTGATTTATTTTACAGGCTTCCTGTCAGTAATTACTTTACCAGTTGTTTTCTAAAGGCCAGTGTTTTTTATTCCTGTTAGGAGCGTCGATGTATAAATTTTAATATGCTGCTAGCTTAACTCGTTGTCAAGTAGCTAGTTGATTGAATTACAATAATGAAAAGACTTAACCTGCTGTATAGTTAGAAGTTCTACCAGTATAAACATGGTACAGGAAATACTTTCAGGTGTATTTTGGCCAAGAAACTCTCCTAAAAGCGTATTCTCAAGTATTTCAACTAAAGAAATAAGATTATTTGTCCAGTAGTCTCAAAACTGCTCTGTGCACATATATATGTGTGTACGTGTCTGTGTATGCATATATATTTGTGTGCGTGTATATATATAGGCATATAAAGACATATGCAAAGGCATCTGCAAGTAAGGAGCTGGGAAGGGGAGGGGTTTGGTTCTTCAGCAAATGTAGGTATTAAATGCTTCCTTTTTTTTAATGAGAATTTTGTTATTATCATGTTAGTGCCTTCACCTGAATGAGTACTTGAGATTCCACCTCCCCACCCCCTCTTCAGTGTAACCTGCATAAAAGCTGTCACTGTTTTTATAAAGGTACTTGTTGTATTGTCATAACAAGCCAGTGGGGGAGAATATGCCCATACTCTGTCAAGGTGGAAGCTGGTTAAATTGTTTAGGCAAAACATACAGGGAACTCTTATTCTTAAAACCACTTCTGAGGTGATAGAAGTGGGATTGTGTTATGTTACAAAGAGATGTGTATCTGCGGGTGTCTGAAAGGAGGCTCTTGTGATTGAATGAGGGCTTTAACTCTGCTTTTCTGTCTGTCACCAGGTAATCTTTAGTTTGTGAAGGTGCTTGTTGGTGTCTCTATTTGAGAAGTGTCCGAAAATGAGAAGTCTCAATCTAAACAGGAAGAAGGCTTTAATAATCTTGCCAGATAACTTAAATTTATAAATTAAAATTGTGCATAGGCTACTGAGATTAAACCATGTGAGTATTGTCAGTAATATAAGTTTTACCATAGCTATAGAGGCAAAAAGAGAGTAACAGGGATTTAAGCACCTAAGTAGCCTCTGTAGTAGTCTGTTCCTGTATAGAATTGGTCCTTCATTAGCTTTTTATTGTTACTGCAAATGCTGCTATTGAGACCGAGAATTTGAAGTAATAGTTTTAATGCATGTTTACTAAATGCTTTGAGGAAGTAAAATAATTCCAATTATATCTTTAAGTACTTCTAATTATGGAATAATGCTTGGTAATTATAGTGTTCATTAGTTATGCTGCAGCTGAAACCTTGAGTATGCCATGGTAAGACCTGTGAACATTTTACTGCAGGAATTCTATATAATAATATGGACAGTTAGGGATAAAAATCAACTAAAAGCTCACTAGCAGTTGCTAGGAGAATCATGCTTAAAGACTGAAGTATTGCAGATGTCAGGATAGCTCATGATAATTACAGCAGGTGGTAAAAGGAGTTTGTGGAAAAGGAGTGTGCAAGTTCTGTTCAGTCAAACCATATTTGGAGAAGAATGTGCTTTTAGCGCTGTACAGGACACAGACAAAAAAGGAGTATTGCTTTAAAACTAAGACAAGAGGGCAAGATATTAAACTTTGAAGTAAGAATAACATTGAAAGAAATTAATCTTATTTTCCATGTTGCCACAGCTCCCTATCCATCAGTCTTTCTCTCTCTCTCTGTTCAATTGAATATTCCTTGTTACTACCATGCATCACCAAAGTTTCTCTGAAACTTGATTTCTGAAAGGAACTTTTAACTACTGTTTAGATTTCTCCAAGATAGCAGAGTTTCAAATATGGTGTTCCAGCATTTTCACATGTAATCCAGATTCTTTTCTCATTAAGCTGTTACACTGGCAATCACAAATTATTTGATTTAGCTGATTAGCAGAGTTAACTCTACGGAGTTAAATGGGTGACAAACTTGTACTTTGTGGCTTTTACTGGCTTCTAGAGTGTTCATTTGGTTGTGTGACTTTTTATTTAAGCTAGATTTACTAATGGAACTTGGAATGTAACGATCTTAACATCTCAAGTGTTGACTCTAGCAGTGGACTGAAAAGCACATTGCAGTGTTGAGATTAATTTTAACTGTGTAGAATAATTAGAATAAATTAGCGTATTCTTCCCTGAGCTGAGTTACTTTGGAACTAAGTTCTGGTCTTTGGGGAGGATTTTTTTTCCCTAATAAGCTGCTAGTATTTCCAAATCTTGCTTTTAAGCCAAATCTGGTATTGGCACAACAATGAGAACAGAAATGTTGTAAAGATTACCAGCACGCAGAGGGAGGAGTGTGGAAAAATCTTGTATCAGAGACTGACTCATCCAGAAGATTATGTTGGAGAGATATCTTCCTAGTATCCCTTATTCAAAATATTAATGGTCAGCACATTTCAAGCTTTTATCATGGGGAAAGTTCACTAGATAGTTTAGAAAGAAAAACAGCTAAGGACTGTATAATGACCACTGTCATTTTCCAAGAAGAAATGAAGGAAGGTATTAGGGAAATAATTGGCAATTGCTCTAGGTGTTTTAAGTGAATTGCTCTCTTATATTTGAGAATAATTAAGTGCCAAGAATGGCTTTATTTATAATAAAACTGGCTAATAGCAGTTCCTAAAAAATCTTTTAGGTTTTGCTGTTATAATAGTTTCACAGAGGGAATGAAACTAATAGACAAGTTTCAAGTCATATGGATAGTGCTATGGCTTGAAACAAAATGTGGTATTTAAGTAGTAATGCGGAGACCCAGAGCTTTTTGCTTTGTTCTTTTGTGTGCCCTGGGAGACTTTTGAGTCTTCTGATGTGTTTCTACTTTCTGTCTTGATTAATTTAAGGTTCCTGCAGAGCAGATTAGTGGATGGCTCTTTTTGAAGGAAGTTTTGTAGCCTGGCATGTGTCAATGCTGTCACAACTTTAATACAGACTTAAGATAGCTGGCATGAGTGACCAAAGGGCACATGTCACTGTATATCTTTAGCAATATTTGTAGCTTTTGGCCAGCTGCATAAGTGAAGAGGTTTGGAAATAGTCAATATTGATCTATGTTAACATCTCCAGCTGAATTACTGAAGAAGTCCTAGAGTCAAAATAGGATTTTAAGAATCTGTGTTCTTCTGGATATAATTTGATACATGACATATTTTAGGGATTCCCTGTTCTGAACTTCATGCTAATGTGCAAGGATTGTCATCTTGTATTTGAGCCATTCTTCCTGTTCTGAAAAATGCCTGTCTGCCTTACATCTTCTAGTGGATGCATCAAAGTAATCATCTGGTAATCCTTGAAAATGTACATCTGTAAAATTTTGCGTGTGTTGTGGACAGATCTGTGCAGACATGCAGCTGTTTTACTGGATTTGCCAAGCGTGGCCTGTGACAACTGTAGTGTTATTGTATTGTTCTGCTCACCTTCATAAATCATTTTAAGCAGTGAGTTTAGACCTGTGTAAATGTTATGTTTAAATTTCTCAGTCTTGTGACATAGTACTTCAGCACCATGTTGTGTGAGTGTAATTATGCTGGTGTAGAGCTTACTCCTCTGCAGAATGGGCATGCAATTATGCTATAAGATATTGCAGTTAAAACTTTGACCAGTGCTGTTTTTTCAGTGAAGCACACCTTGCTAGAACTATTGTTCTGGTGCACCTTTATAGAGCGCAGACCATAACAGAGATCAAGTTGACAAGAACAACCCCATTATCTAGGAAAGTGGGACATGGAAGAAAACTTCTTTGACCTCCTCCCTAACCTGATGTTTATGTTGCAGGTTCCCATTCAGTTCTGTTGTGGGGCAGTTCCTGTAAACTTGATGTCTGTCAAGTTTGCTTGATTCCAGGTTAAGAACATTTTATAGCAGTTATCTTTCATATTAATGGTAAGTTCCTGATGTCGTAGCATTTTTTTTATTGCTGTACCTGCAAGCAAGCATTCAGATATGTTTGAGGTTGACAGCTGCAATTGTTAGTGACTGATGTAAGGTGAGAAATGGTAAAAGTAACTTTATGCAGGTAGTGGGAAAAGCTTGTCTAGTCTCTTCTTGTGAACCAGTGCACACAAATGAGGCCCATGTGCTTTTGTTGAAATTTTACTAGTTTTGCAAGTCTCTGCTCTTTTCTAGTCAGTAATATCTTTAACCTGAGCCAAGTTAATTGTTTTTGTTAGGCATTTTCGATTCTGCATAGAAAAAGGTAAAAGTTTAATCAAACTGCTGAAGGGCAGTGTGTGGAGCAGCTGGTGTTCCTACAACAGGAATCATATTTGTGGTTCTTAGGCTACTGAAATAGTTTACATGAAAATGTTGCCTCCTGAGACTTGGCTATAATCTGTAATTTAATATCGGTTGTTGTTTATTTCCAAGGTCTGCAAATTGTTCGAGAGCAGGTGTAATGGTGCTTCTTCAGTTATTCTGTAGCAAGGATTCATTGTTTTTGCTGTCTGAGGGAACGTTTGAAGATCTCTAGTTTAGTTGATTGGGCAGGGGGAAATCGGTGTAGACAGAATCCATCTCGTACATCAAGCGCTTTGCTTCAGCAGGATTTGGAGTGCTGCAGGTTCAAGATGATGGTGAATTGGCATAGCTGTAGCTAGGTAAGCGTGATAGAAGTTTTACAGCTAAGGATACTGAGCCAAAAAGGCACAAACAACTTGAGGCCAAGATAGGTTGTGTTATTCTGCTTTTTTAGCCTGGTTTCTAGAGAAGATTTTGCCTTTGTGTGTTGTGTATTAATAATTTATTCTATAATTTTTCAATTTTTTTAATGGCAAAATTTAACAAAGGATACAAGTTACTAAAGTTTTATAGAAACAGATTGGGTGCCAAAGGGGAGGGGAGAGACACTCAAAAGTAACACCTCTGCTGAAGGGAAAAAAAAAACAAAACCTTACCGTGTGAGCTGAGGTTATCTGTCCCATTTGGTCTGCCAGCCAGCCAGGCAGCACATGTGCAAACAGAACTCGGACAGAACTGATAGGTAATGGACTTGACTGGGGAGGCAGGGTGCTGGAGGGTGTGAGCTGAGAGGGATCTGGAAGTTATTCCGTGTGCTGGGGAAGAAAGGTGTTTCAGGAACCTTTGTAGGAAACCAGCTTCATTAGTTCTAAAGCAAGTTGTTCCCAAAGCAGCAGAAGCTGATAGTTCAAGCAATTTTTGTCTCATCTTTTTAACAGAAGATTGATGGCTTAATACTTCAGACTGATATAATATATAGTGGCTGAGGCACAACTTTTATAAAATACAGGAGTACCCTAGCTACACGAGTCTTCCCCCACCCCCCCCCCCCCTTATGGTATATACACGAACACGTGTATTTTTGCTTTTCATAAATAATAATATTTCTAGCTTGGCTGGAATTTGCAATAGGGCTGAGAATTATTTTGCCTGATGCAAAGTAAATTTAACAAACTGCCTATAGTTCAAATTTGGGCTTCGTTTATGATAGCTTCATAGAAGAGATTATGGAGAAGGAATACAATGCTGTTGGCTTGCAGCTTGAATAACCAGTGCTTCTGTAAAGACTGCTATAAAATAATTAACCACTGTCTGCTTGAGATTTTGCTGATCTAGACACTGCGATTTTTTCAGACTGTTTCTGAGGTAGAGCTGGAGGATATATAGAACAAAATCGCATTTGTTTATGGTAAATACTGCTAATAGATTTAAACATGAAATTAAGCGTATCAAAATTTTTGAGCACTCTTGGCAAGTTTACAAATGGGAATTTTTAATCTCCTTTCTTTCTCATGGCTTCTAATTGAAGGCTTTTACTTAATTTATTAAAACTGTTAGAGTAGCCTAAGCAACCTTGTAACAATGAATTAGGTTTAATCCAAAATCCTCTAGTGAAGCTGTAAAGAAGCTGCAGCTGAAGTTTCTTAACATTGCTAAGTATTAACATGCTCCAGATCCTTTGACCTTTACATGAGCTTTTCACTGAAGCAAATGCGTAAGCATAGGCCAGCTTTACTCCCCTCCTGAGACTTTTCATTCTGTACTGTGACTTATATCAGAAGTCAGATGACACTTAAGGAAATGTGCATATCACTTGTCAAGTGTAAGTGTTTTTTAGAAAATTGTATTTATTGTTTCCTCAGGGTTACAAAGTGGTAAATGGTGCTTGCTGTTGATAACAAAATAATTCTTATGGGATGAAAAATAGTCCTGAAATGAGGGCCTTCAAGTAATCTACTACTAAGAAAACAAAACTTGGGTTCTTTATTTACAGTTCTCTGAAAATATAATTTTTTTTATTATTATTGTTTGCCCTTTTCATTGCAGCAAACCTAAAAATTGAGAGAGAGAAATGTGTTAGAAAACCTGCCACTGCAGTGTTCTCAGACTTTGAATCATACATGCCATTTAATAATCTGGTCTCCTGAAGGATTTGATAGCATATTCAACAAGACATTTAGGAGACTAGAATGTGAACTGGGAAGTATGTGTGCTTTGTTCAAGGCAGCTGCTACTTGCTGTTGTCAGGAACATGGTACTGAAGCTAGCTGGACTTGACCTGATCTAGTATGGTTATTTTCATGTTAAAATGAATGTACAGTAGTGTTGTGGTTTAACCCCAGCCAGCAACTAAGCACCATGCAGCCACTCGTTCACTCCTGCCCCACCCAGTGGGATGGGGGAGAGAATTGGAAAAAAAGTAAAACTCGTGGGTTGAGATAAGAACTGTTTAATAGAACAGAAAGGAAGAAACTAATAATGATGATGATGATGATAAAAAAAGGATTGGAATATACAAAACAAGCGATGCACAATGCAATTGCTCACCACTCCCTGACCGATGCCCAGTTAGTTCCCAAGCAGCAATCCCTCCCAGCCCCACTTCCCCCAGTTTATATACTGAGCATGACATCCCATGGTATGGAATACCCCTTTGGCCAGTTTGGGTCAGCTGTCCTGGTTGTGTCCCCTCCCAAATTCTTGTGCCCCTCCAGCCTTCTTGCTGGCTGGGCATGAGAAGCTGAAAAATCCTTGACTTAGTACAAACACTCCTTAGCAACAACTGAAAACATCAGTGTGTTATCAACATTCTTCTCATACTGAACCCAAGACATAACACTGTCCCAGCTACTAGAAAGAAAATTAACTCTCTCCCAGCCGAAACAAGAACAACTAGCTAGTTCTTTTCTTAACATGAGGACTAAGGATTCCCAAGTGAAATTGAGGTGATGTGATTCTGGCATTAATCACTGGAGGATGTTGTGGAGGTCAAAAGTATGTATTGAGAAGGCGTCTAGGTACATTCAGGAAGGCTTCAAGGTAGGCTACTGAGCGTGTAGATGCGGGTGAAACCCCGGTTCAGAAGTTTCTTAAGCTGATTCTTAATGATAATTGAGGTCAAGGAGAGCATCTTGGGGAATGATCTTTTTGTAAAAGCCCTTAAAAACATCTCCTGCAGGTAACTGTCAGAATTGGGGTGCTTGGCTAGAAAAAAACAGCATAGCATTTCTTACAGAGAGTGGATGAGATAATCTTGACTCCTGGCTGAATACATACTTTTTGTTTGTTTGTTTGATTTGCTGTGTTTGGCAGCCTTGGAATTCTGTTGCTTTTTGAGCCAATACTGGTAACTCTTACAGCTTTTAACTTGTTAAACATGGAGGTTGTTTGCTTCTCCTTTAAAATGACTGAGATACTAGTGACCTGCTTGAGGTTCTCTTGGTTACCTTTCTGACAGTCATATTGTCTCTGCTAAATTATGGTAAAATGTTTAGAGTTAAAGTGTACTCCCATAATACGCTGTTCTGGAACACAGAGGATATTCATAATTGTGAATAAGTATAAGATTTTATTTGAGATATGTCACTTGTGGATCAAAATTACCTCTGTTCTTTTCTTCCTGTTAAGAAGTGTCAAGTGCATGCAAATACTGCTTTAAACTTCTAAAAATGCAACACTTCTGAGCTTTGTTAAATATCACAAACAAAAAGGGACACTGTTTAGAGGGTGGATAATAATTTTCAAGACCTGCTTTTGATAAAAGGAAATGCACATTGGACTAAAAGTCACTATAGTATTCAATTTTAGATGTTAGAAAACTACGTGAACAGCTCTAAACATTTTGTCTTGGATTTCTTGAATCACTTCTGAAAAATTTTTTCAAGAACATTCAGAGTTGTACCTGCAAACGAGAAGTGAAGCAGGCTGTCATCTTGAACAGAGAGGGAATTTGAGTTACTTGAAACATACAGGAAGATGTTGTAAAGATTTATTTTAAAATTTCCTTGAAGTTAGTTCAGAGTGCCTTTTTTTTTTTTTTCCTATTAGGAGTGAAACTCGGGTGTGGCAAAAGTAGGCTTGCCACATGTGTTTGTCATAGTGCTCTGAATCATGCAGGGTGACTTCATGATTTTCACAACAGATCAACTGACTGCTTCAGGATGGGGAGCCACAAGTCAGTACCAGGAAAAAGTTGGTGATGTTGGACTATGCTTTTATCTTGCTGTGCAAGCAGCTCTTTAATTAGTGCAGTTCATTTTACTTAGCATTCTGTATCCAAAAAATTGATCCAAGTTAACAATAGTTCTTGTAAATTATATTCTTTATAAGAAAGACAAGTTCCACGAAGAACTTCTGAGCAGTTTATAGTCCTTTTTACTGGTGTTTTATTTCTTGGAGTTTATTGTTAGGACTGCAATCATTCTTCTTGCTATGTGTTTGCCATGTGTTTTGCATGCTTTTGATGTGAGAAGGAAGATTTTCATACTCGGTCCTCTTCCTTGCTCCAGTTGTTTGTGAAAGTACTTGGTTCATTGTGGGTTTTGGGACCTCCTTGATAGATTAGGAGATGATTTAGCCTCTTCAGTAGAGAAATTAGGTGGAAATAGAAATATACAAAGTCTAAATATTTTGCTTTTCAGTTTGATGCAGAAAAATTCCTCACACTTCCAACGTTATAAGGCTGGAAAAAGTGCTTCGTCCTAAACCACAGGCTCCTTAGCCGTCTTGAAGTCTGTGGAATAAGATGCGAGATTAGAGCTGTACTCTGTGGACTGAAATTTAATACTTGATGTCCTTAAAGCTGCTACAAGGCCAACAAGATACTTAATGAACTATTGCATGTGGGAAAAGCTTTCACCATGCTCTGACCTTCTTGCAGCTATGAACAGATCCCTTGGGGACACTGACTGTCAGGAAGGGCTTCAACTCGTTATCTTTCCGTTAGCAACATTTTATTCACTTGCAGAATAACTGTAGGGTCAGATTCTGTAGTCTAGAGTTTCTGATGTTTTAAGCTGAGTTTGCTCTCAAACACGACAGGATCTCATGAGCATCAGAAGTGAGAGCATACAGCTAGGGCAGGGAGAGGGTAGGAATTCAGCATCCTGCAGTTACTTTGAGCTAGGCTAATGTTGAACCACAGACTTAGGCACACTTTGAGCTACACTCACTGTTTAGTCTCTCAGTAAGGAAAGCCTGAGTGTGTTCAAACAGAGTTTAATGTCATCCTACAAAGAATTCTCTCTTGGAGGCTAGAACAATGAACTGCACCTGGATAGTAAGCTGAAGCATCTATAAATGTGGTAATACAGAAAAATAAAAATAGACTATTAAATACAAAATGATGATACCTTTAATATATTTGTCTGCCTCTTTAATAGTGCATTTGCTAGCTGGACAACATGAGACAATTGTTACATGTGTTGTGATGATCTTATCAAAGTAGGGCTTAAAAAAAAAAAACCAGTTCTCACTTAAAATCCAGATAACATTCAACATGTGGGAGGAAAGTCTCGTCATAGCTGGGATTCTTTGGAACTTGCAGTATTTCTTTATAATGTTTGCTTATGTATTGTTGCACAGTGTTTTGTCTTTTTAAAAAAAGCCATGCTTTTGGAAGTGTGGCTCCCTTAGCTGTGAAGTGTTGCACTTGCATCTCTATAGCTGCTTTTCCAGAGCTTTGGTATCCATCCTTGATGCAACTTTGCCCACAAACTAAAATAAACTATACTATACGCTAACTGGGACTGTTTGCCTTCATGTGCTGCAGGGAGGATGTATAACCAGCCTTGTCCCCCACGGTTTGCATAGCCCCAAACTTGCACTGGTGTGACTGCAGGGAGTGAGGCAGTATTGCACTACTCCTCCCAGCAATTAACTTTGTGTCATTCTGACCCTTCGCAGCTCTGGGATGTAAGGCATTGTCCCCATGGTAAAGCAAGTGTTGGCCTTTTCTATGCTGGCTTGAAGCTTTATATTTGCACATTAAGTTGCACTTCAGTTGTTTACAAGATTTGAGACCAAACTAGTTGAAAGTGTGTTTGGGTTTTTTACTGTTTATGCTGTAAAGATGCTTTCTAGGAATTGGTGCCTAATTCTCTGCTCAGTTTCTTCGGGAGAAGAGCACAAGACTTGGGTATAATAGTTAATTGCAGACAGTTACTAAGTTTGAATTAAAATTATTAATTTGAATATGTTTTGAAAATATTGCACAAATGGCTGTGAGATTATGAAGTATTTTGGAGATAGTATTAAATTGTACTTATTGTGGTATCTTTCTCGTGTGAGGAAACTGCTTGTAATGTGGTGGTAGCCTTTCACTGGTCTCAGTTGTATGGTGAAATATATCAGCAATGCTCCTGTAGTGTGCAGAGAGCAAACCTATGCTGTGTCTTGGTTTAGTAGAACCATTGCATCTAGTACAACAAGCTATTCAGAAACTGCACTTCTGTTGGCATAAATGTAACATGCTAGTGTTTTTTGCTGCAACAGAAGTGAGGAATTGTGCTTTTTGTTGTTGTTGTTTTATAGTTATGTGACAGTTAACCTGATAATGTAAACCTAGCCTTGCATTTATGTAGTGCTTGACTTGATGCTCCAAAGACATGCTGGCAAATATCCTAACATTCTCTTGTAAGTGAATTAAGTTGCATGTTGAAGTAGTGTTAACTTCTCTTCGTATTTTCAAGTGATGCTAACAAATATGGTCCTCACTTTGCTTTTACAAATAATGGCATGATTTGCCTTAGGGCATCAGATTAATGGTTTCTAGCACAAATACCTTTGCTAATTTAATCTTTTATCCCCCTTGTTGCAGCAGCAGTTTTGTAGGGCTTGTGCCACTTTCCACCTTATCACTAAAAAGTTGAAAGTCACTTTGTGGTTAAGGTACAAGTTCAAAATGTCACACTGTGCAAGGGCTATAACAAATGAGGTCTCTGAATCTTGTTATGGTACCATCCCCAGCTTGTCTGCTTGACAGATTTGGGTTCCTTCTGAGGTGTTAGACTGCTCAGGAGCCGCTGAAGTGCAAACATATGTTCTGATTCGCTTGCTCTGATGCCAGTGAGGTAAGTGCTGGCAGAGCTGGTAACAACTAGTTACCAATTTGTACTATTTTCCCTCAGCTGTATAGTGAGCATGTGTCCAACTTACTGTGGTGGAGAGAGCTGCTAAAGCTGTCAGTGGAGGAAGGAAGTGTTTATTTGACAAAAGAGCTTTAAACTACAATCCTAGGAAGCAGACATGGTATTTGGTGAAGTTGCAGCTGGGTGAACTTGGTAGTTTCTAGTGTGTCAAATAACTTATATCAGCAATGAGTGGGACAAAGTTGTGCCTAGTGAAGCCCCTGTTGCAAGCTGCTTGGCTTTCCAAGATAGCCCTGAACTAGGACTGCAGTGGTCGTGTCAGAATATATTCATCTCCCCCCCCCCCCCCCCCCCCCCCCCCCGTGATGAATTGAAAATACTGATGTAAAGCAATAGGTGCCCAAATACAAGTTAATTAGTTTCACTGTTTTACAGATGGGGTCGAGGATTCGGTCTGTTGGGTTCCATCTTTGGAAAGGACAGTGCAATAAATCAGTCAAACAGTGTTTTTGGACTCGTGTTTTATATACTACAAATGCTACTTGGTAAGTATTAATTCATTTTAGACCCTAAAGTATATAACAGGTCTGTGGTGATGGAGGAGTGCATTATACATTGTGCAATCTGCAAGAGACCAGATAAATGCATGTGATTTTTATCTTTTTTTTTAGCACCAGTCTAATGATACATCTGTCCAACAGGCTTAAAAACCCAACTGAAAACAAGAGCAATTGCATTTTTTCCTGCTATGCTATTAAAATAAGTGTCATGACAGTTGCTGCACTGGTATTTTCACTTAATAATATTTAGCATTGGATTGCACAGTAGAAAAGAGAGGAAATAAAAATGGAATTTACAAGTTTTGCAGGAGTAAGAGATAGCAGGCAAAAAAAGTGCATGAAGTGTAATGTATGCATATTTCTTTGTAACTATATGTTCTGCTATAAAGCTATTAATATTGATAGACATAACTTGACCAACCTGTAACTTTCCCATAACTCAGGAGTACGGAAGATGGTAAATACTACACATACTTCTTATCAAAGGACTGTCATACAGAACCTAGAAGCTCCCCTCCAAATAGCGATTTGTCAGCCATCTTGAACTCATGGTATTTTAAACAGACTTTTACGTAATACAAACTTGCTGAGTAGCCTTCAGTTTGAATTAGAGTGCTTAGGCTTTTTGCTTTGTGTGGAAGGGGGGAATGAGAGCAGCGGTAGTAACTTTCTCTCTTTTGTTGCAGGTATGACAGCAAGCGCAGTAGCAGCTCTAATCCTCATGACATCCTCCATAGTGTCTGTAGTAGGGTCATTGTACTTGGCATACATTCTGTACTTCGTGCTGAAGGAATTTTGCATTGTCTGCGTCATCACATATTTGCTGAACTTCATTCTCTTTATCATCAACTACAAACGACTAGTTTATTTGAACGAGGCCTGGAAACGGCAACTCCAACCCAAACAGGAATAACGCCTGTTTGAACTTTTGACTGACAGTCTGAAGACCCAACTTCCATTAAGTTTATTTTGCAGTAATTTTTTATTCTCCATATCAGACACTTTCCCTGAGAATCATAACTGAATTTTTAATTATAAATTTGAAGGGGCCCTAGATAATTTTTTTGTGCTAATCTTCAATTTAAATGTGGTTATGAAAGAAAGCTCTAATACAATCAAAGACAAGCTTTAACTTTACTTTGAAGGAGTTTTAGCCACAGCAAAACCTAGACTCTCTCTTCCCCCTCCACTTGTGAAGTGGGTAACACTTGCTATAAAATATCCTGTATATAAATTCAGGTATAACGAGATGTGATCATGACATTAAATATTCTAGACTAGCATTACCATATTTAATGTTGCCATGTTTACAGTATGTGTATTACTTTTTTTTTTAGCTGATGGACTTAGATTTGACTAGGACTTACACTGTAAATAAAATTAGAAATATTGGTTTCATCCCTGGAGAACTCACTGTACAATCAGTTTTGTTAGCCTAGGAGCTGTCAGAGTGTTCAGCTAATAGTCGACTGACATGATGGAAGAAGTGACCTCTGTAGAGAACACCGTGTTGCTGCACTCACTGCTAGTGCTTTCACAAGAATGATGGTTGGGATTTGTTCTTTTTTTTTTTTTTTTTTTTTGTCTCCAGTAACGAAAACGGAATTAAAGCTGAAACCTGAAGTATGTTAATTAAACCACAACTTCATTAATTTCTGTACAGAATGAAAATAGCTTAATGTGGTCAATAGAAAGCTGCCACCGGGATATTGTATGCAGATGGGGGGTTGGTGTATCAAAGAGTGTTCTTTGAAAGGACTTAATTTCCATGCAGAGCTGTTTCATTTTTAAACTGCGGTCAGACAGCCAGTGTTACTAATGTTTGATGTTATATGAATGCTGCAGTACAGAATTGCAATTTGCAGTGGAAACCACTGACTGAGTGGGATAACCAAGTAGTGCACTGAAGAAGCAGTTACTTAATTGATCTTCGTCAGGATCTTTGGTTTGTGCTATATTGGGAAATGAACTTTAGGCCTGACACACATGAGATCCCTTGGAAGAGCAACCTGTTTAGTCGGATAAGTAAGTAAATGTGCTCCTGAAAATGAAATGCGATATAGTGCTATCATTGCTCTTTCTAATAACTAATTGAAAAAGAATTAAACTGCAGATTTAAACAAAGGAACAAAATCATAAATGTTGTTTCTGCACTCAGTATTCTAAGGCTGAATGTTAAAAGTGCCTTCTGTCTTAAAATGTTAAACCAAATACTTTGTGTTGAACTTGGCAGGCAGAAGTGTCCTTGCTTTAAAAATGAACAAACAAACAAAATTCTCAGCAAACTTGCTGGGGATAGAAGAGTATTAAGAGATCTATTTTAGTTTTTAGACTGAGAAGTGGTAGCAATATTGTTTCAGTTAACTTAAATCAATGTGATAGAACGTTGATGATGTGATTCGGAAAAGTAAAATACTTGTGTTTCCGACTCTGTGACACCAAAATGTATAGGTTCAGCTACTTTCTGTAATTGGTGCTGTGCTGCTTTTTGCCCTTGTCAGCTTCTAAATATGAAGAATTCCAACTGCATACCTGTTTATTTAAAGAATTAGTTTAACTAATTTTAGGATTTTTTTTTTTCTTTAACATGAATGTCAGAGAGACACTTATGTTGTATGGCTAAGTGGATTATAAACACTAAGTTGCTGAGGATAAACTTGACTGTGAAACATGCAGTGTTCCATAGAGAAAATAGAATTTTTAGATTGACTTCACAAAACAGTATTTAAATTACTACTGAAGTAATTTTCTGGTTTGTATCAAGGATGTAGGTGGAAACCGCTTTTATGTATAGAGTTCTGTGGTATGAGTAACATCTGTTGCATGTAACACTAAATTACTTGTCCCTCTTGTCTAACAGTTTTAGACAACAATTCATTAAATGCGTTTTGTATTGACCAGAGTATAGTTAAAGCTTGTCTTGATGTTTAGTTCTGTCTCTGAAATGCCTTGAACTTTGATATGAGGGGAGTGAATGATGTTAAACTGGTCCCTCAAGGCTTTACTTTGTTCTGTGTACTTACAAGCCTTGAGGCAATATCACTGTTTAATATGTTGTATAGATTTATTTTGATGCATTCCTGTGATCTACACTAAGGCATCTTTTTCATCCAAGGAAGAGGTGAACACGTGCTGCCTGAAATGGTTAGTCGCAGTGCTAATATCTCAGAACAAGCAGCAATGGAGACAAGTATAATCCATGATTACTTGGTCCAATTTCTGGGTGTTGCGCACACTGGAAAAAAGGAAAAAAAGCCCCATCAGCTGAAAGTATAGGTGTTGACTAACTTCGCTGTGTCTTGTGCTTGTCTGTGTGGGCATAGTCTGTTAATTCAGTTTGTTTAGTAAAATTGTTTAGGGCCAGATTTTCAGCAGTGGTGTCTGCAGTCCTTGTCTGTGTGCACATAGGGATCAAATGGAAATTGAGTTTGGTCTCTGGAAGAATTTGCAGCTACACTTCGTGCACGAACTTGCAAATCCGATCCTTAATTGTGAACTCTCTTGTCTTGTGTGCTTTTCTTGCGGTTACTTTTTACTGGAAGTGATTTGCTAGAAATGGCCCTAACTCTTCTACTTTCTCTGTTGTGCTTCAGAAATGCAGTTGGCCTGAATAAAGGGCAAAATAATCTTAGCAGTAGAAATTTGGACCTTTTTGCTTCTAGTTCTTTGACTCTTTCCTCATTGCTCCCAGTGATAGAAACAGCATATTTCTTCCAGTAAAATGGCTCAGGCTACAGTTACTAATGTGATGGAAATCAGAGGAGTGCTTCATGCAACTGCCCCCTGCCTGCCCCCAGCCAAAACAAAAGTGGTAAATGTGTGGTTGATATTAATTCGACCCTTATGAATCCGAAAGCAAATTCTAAGAAATGGTGAGGATACAAGAGTATGGGTAAAAGCTAGTAAATAATACCTGGTCTGGCAGAAGGTCAGGGGGGCATGACACGGATTCTGGTTGTGGTTTCAACACTCATGAGAATGGAGGGGAGGGAAAAAAATCGTAATATATAAACAGTGGTTATGAATTTGGGCTGCTCTTCCCCCTCCTTGGCTCTCAGAAGTTCTGCAGGGAGGGGCCAATTGGAAAGGCAAAAGAACCTCATCCCAAAACCTGCTTAGGAATTAAACATTCCTGAAATCCTCTTACTGTAAGGTACTTGCTACTCTTAAGGCCAGCGAAGCATTCAGGTCTCATTTAGGAAATGAATGTTCTTGGAAGTTTCTTACTGTAAAGCGTTTGCAATGCTAAGGCCAATGAAACATTCCCTACCACCTTTGATATCTAAAGTGACAATAAATCTCTCTTATTGGAAGATTTCTGCATACCGTAGTAAGCATTTGTCTTTTGCTGTACAGAGTCTCTCGATTGTTCAAAGAGATTGGTGAGGTGCTTCAGGCAGCACTTGATGCTCCTAATTTATATGGGCTAATGTCAAAGAGAGATCTAATAGCTTTGGTTCTGCCAATGTTTTTTAAACATGATCTAGACAAAACTGGTCCAGAAAAGATGAAGTATTCTGTTACCATAAAACTGTATTAAGCATGGCCTAAATATTAGATGTTTGTTCTGTATAGTATGTTCCATCGACTATTTATTACTAGTGCTTTAAACTCCAAATTAAACATCCATTTAAATGGAGTCATTGGGCAGGTGTTCCTTTTATCAGTATAGGTTGAGAGATTCTCTATTGGAGGTTTAGGATACAATTTTGCTAACAGGTAAAACAATGTAAATATGTATGAATTCTATTTGTTGCACATAACTTTTTGGTATAAAAATAAATGTAGAAATGACCTGTGGACGTCTTGCTGCAATCATTCTTATGCTGCGTTCATGCAGTCCAAACATAAGAGCTTGAATGAACCCAATCAGAGGCCTTTTTGGACTCAGTCTGAGCCTTAGAAACTGTTTTTAAAGTCAGTACTGTAATTCTGTTTCTAGAAATGTACTAAGTTGTGATTTTTTTCAAAGACATTGTGTGTTAGCAGTAGAAGGGTTAAAGCACTTGGGACCCCAGAGATACCAGTTTATTGAATTTCTGCAGCTTCATTGTGTCTTGCTGACTGTTGTGTGCATATGGGTGTGTAAAGGTTGAGCAGCATTGACTTGAGGCTTTAACTGTTTACAGTTCTTTAAGCAACATGCAAAAAAACCTGTCAAGTATGTTATTTTTATCACTTCCTGCTTTCCTTGGTTCTGTAGGTCTGCTTTAACTCCATTCCAACAAGATCACAAAGTATCTGGAAACTGCTGTATGTTTTCCTGGATTTGGGGGGGAGGGAGGGAGCTGCTGGGAAGGGTTGGATAGGCAGCTTGGGTTTACAATTGCACTGAGCTGTTAAGAACAAGCAGGAACTAAGACTCTGAAATGTGTGCTTACCATATGCGTGGATATTAAACTTTGCATCTGTTTTGTTGGACTGAATGAAAGTAATAGCTTTCTCTTCTGCAACCACACGCCCTGTGTGCTGTCCTAGGGATTTGAGCCCTAGTTTGTAACGAGTTAACAATGTCAGATCTTTATCTGTATTTTGATGTGGCAGCTGTTGGTATGTCATGTCTGTTGGGGATGAAAATTATTTAAAAAAAACTTATGTCTAGAGATCAAGAAGTTGAAATTACTTTCAAACACTGGTAGGGGGCTAAAATACGGTATTCACTCTTATACCATGGTATATTTGAGCAAGTGTCTTTTTATTGTGGATAGACTTTTATATTCTGGGTTTTTAGTTATATAGAAAATCTGTAGACCTAACACGGTATAAGGAATGTTGATAGTATGTTTCTTCTTTTCCCTTAAAAACTCAAGAAAAATTGTTTTGAAGTCTGCAGTAAACATGTATGTCCTTATTCTGCATGTGGCAGTGTGGAAGGTGGTGTTGGTTTCTAATGTACCACATCTAAAGGAAAAAGAATTTGGCCACCACACAATACAAGAGCAAATATTTTCTTTATATTGGCAGATGTTTTGGTCACTTTCTTGAGATACTAGCAGAAGAGCCAGTTGCAGAAAAAGTAGTCATAGCAACAGTTTCACACAGTATCTGTGAATCAGAATAATGAAACTACATAATTGTGCCAACTTCCAAAATTCAGTAGGCAGCCTTCAATTTTGTGGTTCTGCTATGGGTGACGCTGCTCTTGGGACAACCCTGGGATGTTGCAATAAGAAGTTTGCAGACTAAGTGTTCTGAGCTCTTCTGTGAGTATTGGCATCATCTACTACAGTCTAAAGCCTGGCCTTTAGAGTCCTCTAAGACTGGTGTGCAGCCTGAAAGGGATGTTACTACACTACATTGCTGTCTAAAGTAGTGTGTGCGCATTCATTGACACATCACCCTACCCCAGAATGCTTCAGGCCAGCATCAAAAAGGTTTAGAACAAACTTACCCTCTAGACTACTATTACTGTAGTACATAGCGACAATTTAATATGAAGGAAGCCCTTCCATGGTGGAAGGTAAAACCGCATCTAATAGTGGCAGTTCTGGTACTGTGAGTAAAATAAATAAGTTTTAAACAAAGTTCAGTTGATGTAGTACCTACCTTTCTAACATATTCCACCTTGCTGCTGTAGTATGAATTGCATACTGTATTGGAGTATGTTGGGTATCCTCACAGAAGTAGTGGTTCATATACTTCCCGAATGCTGTGAACTCTTGGAATTTCTCAGCCAGCCACATACATTCTGTCCAGCAAGAGAAGCTATGTAAATTGTGTTCTTCCGTAATCCTGTGGATAATTTGCTGTGATCTGAGTAGTGTAACTGTTAGGGGAGTATAACTGGAAAACCTCATTTGCATTGGAGGGATATGATGTTCATTTAGAGTAACTTGGATTTTTTTAAGTCTTTAGCATTGATTTGTATCATGTAATATTTTTATTTTTTTGCCATAAACAGATACCTCAGTCAGATTCTCTAACTTCAGTTCCTTGAAACTCTGAATATTCAGTCTACTACCTGGAAACAAGAAGCCTACAGGCATGGCTAAGCATAGGAAACTAGTGTTTCTGATCTACTTTGTACCATAGTAACTACTTCAGGTGGGCTAGAAATTACATTAGACTTGCAAGACTTGAGTCAGGCATAAATATTTAAACAGAAATTTAATTAACAAGTTCAGCATAGTACCCAGCCACTATACCTTTTGATTTCATTTTAGAAAGAGGGTATGTGACTTTATTATAGGAGGAAGACAGCTTGATTCATTTGCGATCTTCCAGTATCTTTCTCTAAGAACAAATGCTGCTGATTTGGGCTGTCGTTGGCGCGTGAATATTCCTTTCTTGTTCCCCAAAACACGTGTGGTGCCTGTAGAGAAGTTATAAAATAAAGCAAGTATATGTAAAATGCTCTTAAATCCCCCACTGTGAACTGTTACAACGTGTGTACTAAATCAGGTTAGGTGGAAGAGACCTATGCACTTTCTTCTACACATAGTCAGGTACAACGGGGAACTTGGCAGATGTAATTTGCATCATCATGGCAAGATTAATTGATGTAACTGAGCAATATAGCTGCAATTCATTGTATTTACAACTGGTAAGTCTTCAGGTGTGCCCATTAACTGGATTGGTATTACATTTACAGCAAATATTCCTTCTGCCATTAGTTCCACCTTGAAATTTGATGGTGAAAATGTTGATTACTAACTATTTGACTGTACTGTCCTTTAGTGGTGTCTATATCCTTTTTGCCTATTTTAGTTTTCATAGGAAACAAGAAAAGATAATTGCAAGATGTAGAGAGACTGGAACTGTGTATGTGTATGTCAACTTGTCTACATTTTCTTCATCCTCCTATTTGAAACTGATATTACTTTTCTGACTGCTTCTCTGCAATGATTTAGCTTTCTAATACCTATATTGGTGCTCTACAGATGATTCTTAATGGTATTTCTCTGCCTGAAATTAACAGACTGTCCACCACCCTAACTCGCTGCAGGTGGCATATGCATAACTGGTTCCTTACTAAGTCTCCGTCTGAGTTGTAGTAGTTTAATATCTGTGTGACTGTGCACTGTAGATTAAGTAATGCCCCATACTTTGTGAATGCACTTATCATTTATTAATAGTGGATGGAGCATCATGATAGACTGTTGTCTACCTGTGTGGCATCTGGTCCTCTATTGCTAAACCTCTATACCAAGTTAATAATACATTATTTAAGGTGCTCTGTTACTAAGGGCAGTTGTAGATGAAATATAAAGCAAGTGAGACACATCCCTAACAGCTGACTGAAGCTCTGATTTGAGGATGGCCAAGAAATAGAAGTAATCTGGGTCTGCTGACAAGCTTCCCTTGCATTCTGCCCTAGCACATTGTCTCATGTTCTGGGTAGCATCTTTCAGGTGGGACATTCAGGAGCTCCAGCTGCAGAGAGAGGATGCATTAAGTACAGGCAGGACCTTCCCTCTTGGCTCTGGTCATGCTGGACTTTGTCACAGAAACCAGCTATGGTCTATGTCCTACCCTACAGGTGTCATAAACCACTTTAAATTTGCAGGGAGGGTGGAGAGTTGTTTAGAATATAAGCTTACCTTGATTAGTCATGAAATCAGCAAAATTCCATATGAGCTCCCCAATCACATACTCTTTCCTCTTTTTGTCAAAAACAGAATGGTACTCTCTCAGCATAGCTTTCTGATACTCCTCGCTGAACATAAGAGGTGGATCCTACAGCCAGGAGAAAGAGGTGGCCTTGAATGAAGGTGACAGTTAATCTCAGCAAAGGCTCTGTATGTTAACTTCCTATTTACTGGGGACCTGCTTCCTGAAGACAAGCTTTACAATTGCTTGGTCTTCTCATTGCTGCTGCATTAACAATGGCTATTTAGTGACAATTAGCAACTACTGAAATTGCAAGGGCAAATGCATATAAAATACAGACATAATGCCAGGTATGCTTGGGGGTGGGGGGGGTAGTCTGTGGTTTTGCTTGGTAATCATGCTTTGTCATGACAGGTGTAGGAGTGCCACCCCCTTCTGTGCAGGATAGCATCATGAAATGAATGTCCAGTCTCCAGTGTCGTATCTTCTGATTAAGCAATTTCTACAAATGCCAAAGTCCACATTTCAGAGTGCTCAGTGCTTTTAGTCAAAGCCAAAAACTTCTCTTTAGGTAGAATCTAACCTTTGCTAGTCAATGGCAAAGCTGATTGATTTCTGTGGAGCAGGATTACAATCCTGGAGTCTTTCAGACACTTACAAGCTAACACATCTCAAAACTAAGTAATCAGGCTCGATGGTACCCATCTCTTCTAATTAAAATTCGCTGGCCCTGTAAGAAGAACAGTGCTTTTTTCTATCTAGGGCGTCTATAACACTTACACTGTGAAGTCCAGGAACTGAGTCTGCTCCATATTCACTCTGGATAATGGGTTTTTGGTAGGTTTTATACCAGTTCTCAAACTGTGTTGTGAGTTGTAGTGGAATAACTTCCAGATGGCCTGGGTCATGATACCAGGAGAAGTAGCTATTTACGCAAATTACATCCACATAAGGAGCCTACAAAAAACAAGGTGAGAGTGTTTTGTCACAGAGCTCAAAATAGACAACCTTCACCCATAAAGCTAAATCCTCTTTTTGGTTCATTTCATGGAATCCAGTTTTATTGCACATAGAATAAAGTCTTTTATGCCATCACTCAGGCCCTCCCCGACATGACATCTTTCCCAGAAAAAAAGCAGGATAAATTTAATAGCTAACCGCGTATTAATTTGGCATTTTTCTTACAGACTTAGGAAGTCACAGCAAAGAGTTAGACAAGATGAACCCATTTCATCCTCAGGTTTGTTAGAAGTTTTTGAGTTTCCAAGATGTCTCTGGCTTGCTGGTACATTTAGATGTACTTTTTGAGTATTGCAATGTGATTATCAAGTTAGTGGTCAAATATTTTGACTAGCAACTAAATTTGTGCATCAATGGTGCAATACTAAGACTAAGCATTCTGCAAGTTTTATGCCATTTCTACCACATGCACAGTATGATAAAAGGGCACAAAGCCCACTAAAGATAAAGTGATGTTGTATGTAACTTGTTCAATGTTCTCTTAACATGTTTTGTAATAAAAGAAAAAAGTTCTAATATCACATCAGCGTATGAGATCTGTTTTCTTTGGGTTTGTTTTCCTGTGTCTCCTCAAGCTAGTCAGAACATGCTGGTGGGGATGGGATGTCAGAGTCAGGGTGCACATGCCTGATGAAACAGATCCAAGAGCAGATCCCTGTTGGACACCTTCAAAACTAAGGCCACCAATTTTTTTTCCCCTGGTCGGGGGAGGAACAGACCTCTGAGTTACAGAAGGCCATTCCTGCCAACTGTAGGACAGCTTGAAAGAAATACAAAGTGTGTAACCTGTAGCAGGGACATGTGGTAGTATCACGTACCTACAAACTCACCTGCTGGAAGTGTTTATTGTACAGTAGTGACAAGTATTATAAAACCATCCTGAAAAATTTAAAATGACACAGCAACTACCCTGGAAACAAACTGATGTGTGTTAAAGATCCTTGGTTCATGCTATGGCCAGCTTAAGGCACAGACATCCAAGAAAAGTGCCTTTTGGCTATTTATACAGCTCTAGGACTTTAATTACAAAGGTGGAAGAGCTTTTAGATTATTCAAGTTAACAGACATCTGCCAAAGAAGATCTAGAGCAGTTTAAAGCAGGAATTAAAGCAAAGCTTCCTTCCTTTAGACTTCCACAAGGGCTGTTAGCATTTTAAAGAGGTTTAAGCTTTGGTTTAATTGCAAGTGAGTATCCTGAACATTAGTAAACACAATCAATGGAACAGCAAAGTATGACATTGTTAATGGAATCCAGGGGTCTGATCCTGCATATTTCACTCAAGACAAAGAATTGTTCTTTTCTCTTACAGGTTTGTTTTTTTTTTCAGCTGGACTACAACTACAGGATAAGGTGCTTTCTACTAGAAACAAAAATGTAAGTTTTCTTCTGCCTCTCCCTGTTAAATACCTCCAGTAAACCTGGGGAGGTGGAGGGAAAGGACTGTAAAACAAATGACAAGAAGAGGAAATTTAATGTATGAATTATAAAAAAAAAAAAAAAAGCTAGAAAAGTAAACTTACACCACGATCAAGAGCGTAATTAGCATCTGTCACAAAGGTTACTGGTCTGGAGGGATCGAGAGCTTTAGTGTGAGCTATCACTGTCCTGTTTGCAAACAGTAAAGCAAGAGTTCAAAAACAGCATGGAGAAGCACAGCCCCATCTCCCCAGTCTCTCTGTCCTTCCAGCCCCCCCAGACATTTGAAGCTGGTTTTGATTTAGCAGAGTATTTTTAATTAAATACTGCAGAATACTTAGTGATCATCTGCTATAAAGTGCCTGCAATTCTAGCCAGTTCTGTAGGAGTGGAAGTATCCTGGCAAAGAGACTATCTGTCACAAAGTTGGTTACTATCCCACCTGAAAAAAGACCAGAGTGAAAGTACACCAAACATGGGTATGTTGTCTGTTGGTACCAGCAGCTTACAAGTTGAAGAAGGGACAGTGAGTTTGAAGATAAAAACGTAACAAGGGTAATGGGAAGTTTCTGAACAACTCTTGGGATGTGTTCCTGCAAAAGCATGAGGCCCTAGCCCTACCCCACAGCAGGCAGAGCAGTCAAAGGTTGGCTGCTTTTGAGGAAACCCTGAATGAGGGAAATGAGACAGAATGGGAGGGTCAAGCTCTGCTGCTACCTCAACATTGCAGGAGGGTGGTGGATCATTCTGAAGAATGAAACTTCACAGTTACCTCTTAATGCACCTACAGCTACTAGGGACAGTCTGCTACCCCATTACAGATATGACTCGTGGCTATCCAAAGCTTAAATCTCTTTAAAAATAAAACCAAGGGGTCTGTAGAGACTTGAAGCAGTGGCTTTGAAGTGGGGTGTCACAATCCCCTGCAGAACAAATAACTAGCACTTACTGAAAAACCTTGTCTTCAGAATTAAAGGCCAATTATTTTACAGCTTTGCTGTAATTCTTAAAGAATTTAGCACTCTTCTTCCATTGGTAACAAGGAATATCCTGTTCCCATCAGGTCTGCTTTTGCTTGACCCTTAAGTCAAGAAGAGATGCTCAGACCAAATGGACACCTGGTAATTTTGCAGAGCCTTACTGGTTCAGAAACAACAGGTTGAGACTGTTGTGTGCTTCTGAGCATCAGTTCAACACATGCAGCAGTTGCACTTTCAGTTTGTATCTGTCAGTACTGTTTCGGGGTTCCCCCAAAATGCTTGCTCTCTCTTTACTACTTCTCTGTGCCATCCCAAAGGAAGAAGATGCATCATCTGCCAAGATTCAAGCCTCAGCTCTCTGTACAAGTAGACATACTTACTTGAAGTAGTAAGCTGCTGGGGGCAGCTCTGATGCTGGCTCGTTGGCTACTGACCACATCACAACTGACGGCCTGTTCTTATCCCTACGGATCAGCTCCTCCATCACAACAAGATGATGCTGCAAGGACTTGTTCCCAAAGCTCTCGCTTAAAGACAAAAGGAAGCGAGACCTGGTGAGGTGAGGGTATAAAATCCATCCCCTTTGCCTCTCCCTGTGAAAAGTCAAGCCTCTGGGGTGTATAAGCACAGCTAAGCCTTGACACTGAATATGGGTTCTGCTTTATTTCCCCAAACCCTGTTCAGGGCTGTGGTTTGGGCTCGTTAATTGAACCAAACCAAATGACATGATGGCCATGTGGCAAATGACATGATGGCCACGTGGCAAAACGCCCTCCGGTTGCCCAACCTCACTAGGCACACATGGTGCAACGGTCTGATTTCTAAATAGAGCAAAGTACTTCCATTATCAGGACAACGGGCACTGCGGGACAGGAGGATGCTTTCGAAGCAGCTCAGAGAGGAGCTTAGAAACAAGGGGAAGTGTCTTTTAAGCAATTGCTTACGGCATTTTAATCCCCACTCCCGGGCACTCGTCGATCACCACGATGCCATAGGCATCACACAGGTCCATGATCTCCTCAGCATAGGGGTAGTGGCTGGTGCGGAAAGAGTTTGCCCCCAGCCAGCGCAGCAGGTTGAAGTCCTTCACAACCAGGGGCCAGTCAAGGCCTTTGCCGCGGATCTAAGGGGGGAGAGAAGAGAGAAATCGCAGCCCATCACACCGCTGGGCCAGGGCTTCTCCTCACACGTCACCAGTACTTCCCTGCTCGCTCCCAGAGCGTTTCCAGCCCTGGGCACCATTTCTAGCTGACTGCATCACCTCTCCGTGCAGCGTTTGCCCTTCTGAGGGGCACTGCCACACGCACACTCAGACCCTGGTGGTTTGGAGTAGCAGAGAGGATAGCGGTTGCAGCCAAGCTGCCGGCACTGCTGCCTGCCTGCCATTTCGGGAACGTGCCCTGCCCTGCCCGGGCCGCCCTCTCCCTCCCTATCCATGAGGTGGGCTGGGGACGACAGGGTGAAGGAGGACCCTGGACCGGCGGGACTCCGCGTCTCCCTCTGAGGAGAGCCCGCGCCCGCCGCCCCTGAGGTGAGCGGCCTGGCGGGCGGGGAGCCGGTGGCTCTGCCCGGCGGGGGACGGAGCCTCTGGCGCGGCTGCGGGGCCTCCCTGTGGCCGGTCAGGGCCTCGCAGCCCTGCGGTTCCTCCGCGGCTCAGGCCTGCCCGCCGGAGACTGTTCCCGGCATTTCCCGGGGCGGGGAACCTGCGGGCCGCTGGTTCTGACTGGAAACCATGGCCGAGGGGTCGTTTAGCTCCTCTGCCAGCACACCCGGGCTCGCCCATGCGCCCCGAGAGGAGTGTTATGACTATGGCAGGACTGGGCATGGTGTCCCCTTAATGCTTGTAAAAGTTCACCCCAGCCACCCCCCAGCAGCACCCTGGGAGAAGGGTGTGAGGAAATGGCCCCTTTGAATGGAGAGGGGAGGCAAGAGCGGGTGCTGCCTCAGTGGCATGAAGCGAGGCACCATTAGGTGCCTCCGCCGCAGGTGCTGCACGCTTACATCTGCGTCTTCGTGCTTGTTGACGCCATGGAAGTAGAAGGGCCTGCCGTTGATGAGGAACTGCGTGCTGGTGACGTGGATGGTGCGGATGCCGACCGGGAGCGTGTACACATCCTCCAGCAATGCCCCGTTCACCTGCGCCTGCATTTTCACCTGGATTTCCAAGGGGGAGACACAAGTGACGTGCTGGGCTTCGCAAGGATGCCCTGTCTTCCCTCCCTCTTGTGTGTAAGGGCTATCTTGACCTCCCGTCCATTTCCCAGCCCTGCCTCGACACGCGGCCTGCTTCTCACTGCTGCTTCAGCTGCCTCTTGTGGTCCTTAGGGAAGGAGCAAGGTCTGACTAAACAGAAAATAATAGAAATCCAAGCTGGGGAAGCTGAAGGATGAAGAATGAACCCTGGATGACCCTTCTGGGGCTTGTTCACCCCAAGAGCTTCGGTTTCTTTTCCCCTTACTCATCTGGGCTATTTCATCCCCCCAGGCAAGGTAGCAGTACACCTCTTCTGCCCTGCACCATGATACCAGGCAATGACTGAAATGTCATCTGCTCACAAGAGATACGAAACTGAGCCCCTAGAAACTCACAGCAGCTCATCTGCCCTAATTTCTGCATCTAAACATCACTACTCATCCTTAACTCACACAGAGTCTTCCAGGCTCATGCTATTGAAGCTGAACTCTTGTCTTGCAGAGTGGGAAGAAAGCTCATTGCATGGCAAAGCATGTGGAAGAGGTTAGCACCCTGCTCCTCAGAGACTCTGCTGTCAGCTTTCATGATATCTCCTCCCCTATATTGTCTCAAACGGTCCTTTTGCAAGGGATGGATTGGGCCCTAAATGTGAAGGGCAAGCATCTCAGAGTGCATGCATGCACTCCAGGCATGCCCTCCTTCTCACTGACAGACCTTTCAGTTCAGCATCCAGGAAGCTGGCAAAGCTTAATTTGATTACTGCATAATTAGCAATGCCACTCTGGTCACGTGAACAGGATTCGTGGGAGAAGATGAGTACGGAAGACGGGCCATATGGCAGTTCCTTAACCCTATTAGACAATCAGAGGGAATGCATACAGAAAGGAAGAAATGTCACTGTTACCTCTAAGCAGTAGCGGTATCCAGGGTTCTTGTGCATCAGGTAAGGCCACCAAAGATTTGGGTTCAGGACTTTTAGCTCTCCAGCTGGCCCATCGCCTGTAGCAACCACTTTCCCCTCTTGGTCACGTAAACTCAGGGACAAGGAATAGAGTGTGCTGCCAACAACTGATACCTGATATTGCACCATTGCTGGTTCAAAGGAAACAAAAGACAATCAGAGACTGCCATGAAAGGGAAAATAAATGCATCAAATGTTGGAGGGTTTTCACATACAGCAGCATTAAAAAATTAGGGAGATATAGAACAACAGAGTGGCATGAATTGAATGCAAGAAGCATGACCTGTCTGTCTTGAGGTCCAGAAGTTTCCAGCAAGAGTTGTGTAACACACAACTCTGTTAGAGATAATCCTGCTTTAAGTGGCAGGGGGACTGCCCCTACTGAGAAATTCTACTTCAAGAAACACCTGATCATCCTTTCACTTTAACAGTAGTCTCTTGCAAGTACTTCTTTTTTTCTTATTGCTTCTGAACTCTTTACCATATTCTTGCAGCTGCTGAGCTGTGCAGTAGACCAGCTCAGATTCAAGAAAAAGCCACTAAGAAACAAATGCAATCACACTTTTGCAGGATATTTGCTCTGCTGCCCTTGTCATCTCCATTTGGAGCCTGAGGTAGCTGCTGTAATTGTTCTGGACCTACCAACACTCTCTGATGAAGTAGTTGTCACAGTAATATCATCTATGTAGACAGAAGGAGTGGTGTAAAGCACAACCGGGCGATGGATTCCAGCATAATTAAAGAAATCAAACCTGATGTTCTGTACAAAATAGTTCTTGGGATACCTGAGTGAGCAAGACAGAAGAAATGGCTACATTATATTTCATTACACAAGAACTGAAGGCAGCATATGGATGCTAGCAATGTAAAATAGTCATGTAATAATAGATACTAGCTGGCAAAATAGTCTTTACAACAGGATGGCTCTATCTTTCAGGTAGTGCTACTGCTGCTACACTGAAGGGGACTACCAGTTAATAAACACCTAACGCACTGAATAGGTTTGATCCTTCAGGATAGCTGGTACTTGCAGGTTCCAGCTGAATTCAAGCTTCTCAAATCTGCCATTGATTCAATTTGGCAAATCACTTAATCTCGGTTCCCTGTGTATAAAACGGATGCAATAACTCAGTGCAGACTCCTTCTAACACCAAAGCTTAAACCCCTCCCTGCTCAACTGATGAATTTCAGCGTAAATACAACCCATGCTTTCGTAAATTGCTTGGAGGGTCTTATGAACCAGCAGCTGAATAAATTTCCACTCTCTCATCCCTGGGATAAGCTCAGCAGTACAGCGCTTTAGCAACTCACCTTGTTTTGTCATTCATGTACTGAATTGACCCCGGAGGCAGAGTATGGGGTGTCAGAGTGTTGTTGAGCGCAACAGTGATGCGGCAGGGGATCCCTGGGCTGCCCTGGACGATGCTGCTTATATCTGCTTCAAAAGGGAGGTGGCCCCCTTCATGCTCCGTGACTTGCACTCCATTGACCCACTGCAAGAGAACATACCTGTGAGCCCAAGAAGCAGGCTTATTGGGTTTTTGTGGCAAGAATAGCAGGGAGAAGGGAAGGAGCCCAGCAAAGGGTAGTCAGGACTCCCAGTAACACTGAACCTTGTTCTGGGCTCTTACTCCTTGAGGGATCAATCTAGCAGCCCTTCCTTTGCTGGGAGCTAGGTCTGGGTCACGTACAGGCAAGTGTCACTGAGAGACACAGTTTTCAGCAGATCCTGTACCACGGAAATGTTTTAGTTACTAGTCCCGATATTGGAGGATCAGAGAAGAGACACCTGGGAAACATGGCCAAGTTCTTGGCTGGAGGAAAACAGGCAAGAGTTAAGAAAATGGCAATCTGATATAATATCTACGCAGAGCTATATTTGCTGAACAAGCCATGACACAGATTTTAGTGCAGCATAATTTTGGAAACACACAGACAACTTCCCGTGCAACGTACCACAATGGAGTAGTAATGGGCACTACCGAAACGGAGCACCACTCTGGTGTTGAGGTCATCCTGAAGCCAGCGGAGAGGAATCAGCACCTCTTTCTCATACCAAACCCAGCCGATGTAGTTCTCCAAGCTGGGGTCTTGAGTGATATCATTGAAGCTGGCAGGCACTGGCATATCAATCACAGGACCAGTCTAGCAGGAATTGCACAAAAAGGGAGGGAACAGAATTTAAAAAAATGAATTTTACGGTCTTGGTTGTCCAACCTGTACTGCTGGAGGTGCCCCCTTCCACTGACAGCCTTACAGTCCCTTTGCCAAGTGGAAATACTTGGCAAAACCTGCTTAGAAACTGGTGTGGTCTGTCACAGGTCTTATCCAAGCCCTACTTAATATCAGGCCCAGGAACCTGCCTGTTTCTGCAGGAAGAAGCTGCTCATATCTTTTTCATCTCCTGATTTTATTAATGGCTCTGGTATTGCAGAATCAGAAAGGCAAGGGGAAAAAAAAATAAATGCCGAGGTCGTTGTTTCAGCTGGGACTTCCCACAAACTGTAGTTTCTCCTGCACAGCTCTAGCTGTTTGGTGAGCAATGCTGGTGGTGTGGTGTCAGTTCCCTGGCGCAGGGTGCTGCTTGTCAGGCTAAGAGCTGTAGTAGAAGGGTGGCAAGAGCCATGGATATTTGGGGGACAGATCCTGCAGGGAAGGTCCATGGAGACTGTTTGGGATGATTCCAGCCTTTCTCACTCCCTGAAAGCAACATAGATTCCTTAGGATTACAATACAGTCTATTCACTTGCTTATTTTTAATCTAAGGATTATAGGCAGGCAGTGTTGTAATACATTTAACATTGAGATAACCAGATGCTATTGCAAAATAGAGCTGTTCATTTTTAGCACCTGCTGCGCTCATGATGTTGCATAAACGAGTGCTGCTGCAGCAGCTTCCCCTTTCCTAAGAAAGGCTTCCTGTGGAGAATGGAACAAGGAAGGTCTGGTTGCCCAGGGGTGAGCATCATGTGCACGGCTGACTCAGCACCGAACTGTACCAGCACTGCAGAGAAACTCAGCACCCTTATTAGACATCAGAAAATCCTAGCAGGAGAATCCTTGGATGGTGAAGCAGATTTTCTAGTATCTGATACAGGGTAACCTTTGACTGGGATGGCTGTAACGTGTGTCTCCTTCAGGGAGATTCTCTGATGTCTAAAGTAGGTTGAGCGTACACATCTAAGCCTCCCTTTGGGAGGGCATAGTCCAGGATTCCTCTCCTCTGGCTGTCTCTTTGCAAAACTTCCAGCAGCATATGTCTTTCAGCTCTTCTCTCCTTCCACAATTTGGCAAAAAATTGGCCAAAGGGCTAAAACAGAAATGATGAAGGACATGTGCATTTTTGCATAGAATACATAATTTCTTTTAGGTAACGGTGTTAATTTCATAATGGATTTCAGTTACACCAGAACTTGTTTATCTGCACTCGGCTACTTTAGAATACATAATTCAAGAGTGCCCCTTCCAAGCATGTTTTTGTTTATTCTGTGCTGCTGACGATAGGTAAATGTTGTGCCTGCCAGCCTTGCTTTTGCAGCACAGGGATTTCTTCGACACCCAAAGGTGGCTGTAGTTCATTCAAACGCTTTCTGGCTTCTGAGCAGAAGCGGGGTAATCAGAGACTGCCGTTTCGTCGGCCGGTAATTAGAAAACCTCTTAAGAAAAACCCCTGCATAGCGATGAGACACTTAGCGCAGGGCGGGGGGAGCAAAGAGCAGCCTGGTGGGGAAGGAAGGGGGAAACGGTGCTCTCGGGGGAGGAAGGAAGCCTGGTTTGCAGGGGGACCCATCGCGGGAGGGGAGCACCCCGCTGCCGCACCGCCCTGCCCCGGGGAAGGGGAAGGGGCAGCCCCCGCCCGCGCCCCGCTCCCGCGGTACCTGCCGGAGCGGCTGCCGGTACCACCGCTGCACGAAGCCGGCGTCCCTGCCCGGCGAGAAGTCGGCGCGGAAGCTCCAGAGGCCGCCGAGCTCCTTCCGCTCCCGGGAGGGGGTCTCCCGGGGGTAGAGCATACCGCCCGGCGGGGCTGCCGCCCGCCCCACCGCCAGCAGCAAGAAGAGCAGGCAGCAGCCCCCCGCCATGCCACAACCCACCCCGCCGCCTGACGCCCCCGCCGCCATCTTGGTTGTGGGCAGTGCCCGGCGGGGAGCGACGGGGCCGGGCGGCGACGGGGCCGGGCGGCGGGGGCCGGTCCCGCCCCGACGTGCCGGGGCGGGAGGAGCCGCTGCAGAGCCCGAGCGGGGTCCGGGCGCTGGAGAACGGGATGGCAGGAACCTCCAGCCAAAGCCATCGGTAGCCTGGCGTAAAAACGCTTGGAGGCGTTGGGCTGCGTCCAGGATTGCTGGATTTCCGGGGCGTGGGGGTGGGTTTCTTTTATTTATTTATTTACTGGCTTATTTACTTACTTTTATTTCTTTTCAGAGTCACTTGTTGAAGCAGGAGGGCAAGAAGTTATTGGAAATGGCAAAGAAGAGCACTGATGACCAGGTGGCATCTTGGGGACAGGCAGGAGGATGATCTCTGCATTAGAAACCCAACTCTGGACTCATCCCTGAAGCATGGTAACATTTCCTATTCGGATCACGTCCCTCAGAACTTCGTTAGGAATAAGGCAGGATGGAGAAAAGTATCACAGGGGCAAGGAAGGAAGGAAATGCCATCAGATAGATTTTAATTTTATAGTACATTTATTCGTAGCCTGCGTTTGTTTCCTGGATGAGAACATGTACCTCCATGCACAATAAGCAGCTGTCAGTCATGCTCTATCTGGTTCAATTGCAGAAGCAACAGCTCAGTTTATTGCAGATCAGTGAAAGGCTTGGTGACACATGAGAATATCAAAAAGGTGGATGGTCAAATGGGGAGTACCAGTCATTACGAACTAGTTATTTAAGTGAGAGAGTGAGATGTGATAATCTGCTAAAACCACCTTCTTTTTTCAATCAGCAGGGCCCCACATTACTCAGCACTGACCCCCAAGATGCTGAACAGTGGTGGCTGGGAACAAGCGAAGACCTAGTCGGCTGAGATGTGTGAAGGTACTGACCAGGAATGAGAAAATAGGGAGAAAGCTTATGTGAGGAAAGAACTGTGAGCTGGGGAGGAGGAGATAATCCCTTCTTCTGAGCCTGTTGGTGTTGGCTGTTGCTGTCCCCTCTCCACCTGAATTCAGTGTACGTAATTGATTTCCCTGCCACACCTAATTTAGCTGGAAGGTGAGACAAATGTACTAAACCAGACAAACATGGCAGTAAGCAGCAGGGGACTTGGGAACTTCCTGGCACTTCATTCCTCAAGTAAGACTTTCCCTGGTCTTTGTTCTGATTTTACTTCTGTAAGTACAGAAGGGAATATGGTAAATGATTTTTTTAAGAGGCCACAATAATGCAATGCCAGGGATTTTTTTTTAAAGCACTTTGCCCCAGCTACATGGAGGCAAATCTGGGCATGTGTCACACAGAGGAAGGAGCTGGACCTGGGACCATGCAACCCTGTGCTTCAGTGTAAACCAGAGCCAAAAGTGGTTTTGTGATGGGCTGGGATGACCTGTGGATTGACCTGCTGGCCAAGACCTGCCTAAGGTTATGCAAGTTTTGGTGAGAGGTGGTGAGGAGATTCTTCTTCCTGCCAGAAGGCAGGCAGGGAAACGTAATCCTAGGAGGAGGGCAGTGATAGTTGGAAATGTGGCCTGTGTTGCAGATGTTGCACCAAGTGTCACTTTGTGGACACACACAAGCTTCCCTCAACACATGCGCTGACACTCCTGCTGCTCTCTACCTGCCGGCGCTGTAGAACTTGACACTCCATAACACAGCTCCTCTGCCAGGTTCACACACCAGTGAACGTTTCCGGAGGCCTCATGAGAGCTAAGGAAGCCCAGCTCAGTCTCACCCCAAGAAGAAAGATACAAGACAGGAGTTTCAGTGAACTACATACACCCCAGTGTTTATTAACTTCAGATTAGTGTGATAGGCACAACGCTGCATCCACGGGATATCTCCCCACACTCTAAGCTTGTTCCTTCAGCTTCTTCAGCAGCTCCCTCAGCTGCTCGATCTGGGCAGTCACGCTGCTCTTGGCAGTACCACCCATGGCTGTGTACTGCTCCACGCTGTTGACAACGTTGAAGACCTGGGAGACATCACTGCCGAACAGCGGGCTGGGGAGGCAAAGAGAAGAGGGATCAGTGGAGAGCACTGGCTGCTGTTGGCTGGCTTTACTGCCTGCAGAGAGGGCGAGGGAGTGGAGACGGAGCCTTTTTCCAAGGGGAAAGGCCTCCTGCAGCCCTGCTTCTGCACTTCTAGTGCCTGACAGTGGCTGCTTGTGGCAGACCAAAGAGTCAGCTCCAGGCGGAGAATGGGGAAGTTTGGAGCCAAACTCCTCAGAGGGCTGCTGCCTCCAGGTCAGGGCATGAGTTTCCCCCAGTCCCTCCCAAGAGCTGCTGCCCGTGCCCCACTGGAGCTGAACAGTACTGATGTTGTCCCCCTTTGGTATTTTCAGGCCCAGCAGTAGCAGCATTGATATTCAGGCCGGGAGGACTTTGGGGTGCTGTCTGGCCCAGGCATTTTGGGGAAGGGCACTATGAGGAGGCCCATATGCAGGGAGGCTGATATGTGCCTGTTGAGGGGAGTCATGGCAAAATAATAGTGATACAAACCTGATGCTCTTCAGGTCATCCAGGCTGAGATTATTGATGGTGATGCCTTTAGACTCAGCGAGGTGGACTGCCTTCCCAGAGGCAGTGTGGGCTTGTCTGAATGGCATCTGCAGTGAGAAGCAGAGGCCGCAGTCAGTGACCAGGCAACTGGGGTGTTTTTCAAAGGATAAATTGGATGTGCTGTCTTTTTTGGTTGGCTTGTTTTCACTTATGGTAATGCCATGTGAATCCAGGTTTGTTGACCCAGACTGATCATCACCTGGGGACAGAACAGAAGGCCTCATCTCAGGCCCTCACTGAGCAGTATTCTGCATCCAAAGAAATCGCAGCTCCAAGTCTACCTCTGATACTTACTCCTTTACGAACCAAGTAGAGAGCCAGGTCAGTAGACAGCATCTCAGGGCTCAGTGCCTTCTCCATGTTCTCCTTGTTGATCTGCAGGAGAGTCAGAGGGTGACATTATCATCAGCTCCTCCATGGGAACATGTTAGCGGTCACGGTGAGGGGACTTCATCTGGAAGGGACCTGGCTCTAAAAGGACCCTCTGACCCCCTGAGCAGCTGACAGTGGGGGCCATAATGAGCAGTATGGGTGAGGCATTGAGGAGCCTTCATCTTAGGACCAGTCTAGAGCTCTTTTACCTGTGTTACTCCCAGAATGTGTGCCCCAACCATGTTCAGTAGTGGGAGGCTGAAGCCTTACCTGGAGGGTAGAAATCACTCCAGTGGCAACCTGGAGCACAGCATTCAAGGTGTCCACAACATCAAAGACGGCCTCCTTGTCCTCCTGTGTTAGAACAGGGGTGGAAATTGCTGTAAGTCAACCTGAGGCAGCCCAAAAACCCAAGAGCCTGAGCAGCCTAGCCAGCAGAGCAGGCATGTCATCCCAGGGGCTCATGCTAGGGGCCAGGCTGTCAACTGCAGCATGCCGTGCCTCAGCCCCTTTCTAAGCATCCTGCACACAAGCAGGGTCTGTGCAGGGAAATGTAGTGGCAAGACTGCTCAGGAGCAGAAGACAGCCGTGTCTGCTCAGAGAGATGGTGTGAAAACTAACATCTGTTTTACCTGCAGATCCTTGTTGTAGGTGCTTGGAAGTCCTTTGAGAACCATGAGAATAGCAGCCAACTGCAGAGAGAAACAGGTGAGGCAGTGAGTTGTAAGAAGAGAAGTGCATTGCCCCAGCAGAGTTTAAGAGCCTAGACTGGGCACATTTCTTTACACAGAGGCAAGAAGAAGGAAGATTCTTCAGCCCTGGTATGAGCAGTTTCCTCATCCCGCTTCTTTCTTTAGCAGGCTCACCCGTCCAAACACTCGTCCAGCTTTGCTGCGGATCAGTTCCAGACTGTCGGGGTTCTTCTTCTGAGGCATCAGGCTGCTGCCAGTGCTGAAGGAAAGGTGTGTGCAGTGTAATGGTGAGCAAGACCCCAGTCCCTACAGACACAGGCTAAGACAGGTCATGTGGCATACTGGCCCAGCCCTCCAAAAGCGACACATAGGTCCCCTTCCCTGGACACTTTTCTAGGGTGTAGGAAAGCAGTGCACTAACTGAGTTTCTCATGTTTCCCACAGCAAAGCCTTTGGTTTTGCAGTCTTGTCTGGAGCTACCATGCAGTCCCAGCTCTCAAAGAGGAAGCAAAAAGGAGGCTTGCCCCCAAGCCTTCCAGAGGTGGTATCAGCAGGCCAGCCTAAGTGTTGCTGTGAACTCAGAGAGGGTGGGAGGGCTGTGGTTGTGCCACCCTGAGAGACAGGAAATGTGTTAGGATTGCAAACCCAGCTAGTCAAGGAAGGGCTTTGGCAGGCAATCCCAGCGGAGGAGGAAGTTCTCTCTGCCAGCAGTTGCTGGGGAGGAGTGTGTGCTGAATGCAGCCTTGGTTGAGTTACCAGAATCAGAAATAAGTGATCATTACTGCAGAATATTCACCCTATGGCTGCCTTTCTGCCAGCCATTTAATGCTGTGGCAGCCTTGTGCAGCAGGGAGACCCCAACCACTGTCTCAGTCTCTCGGGACAGGATAGCTGAGGAGGAGAGGCTGAGTGGAAGCCTCTCTGCCCGGAGACCAGAAACCTACCTATAAGCATCAGAGAGGGTTAGAAAGCCAAACTCGCTGGTGCTGTAGATGATGAGATCTTCAGCCATCTTGCTAAGGTGGATCATCAGCAGGGTGGCAACAGAGAGGAATTCCACTGCAGAGAAGGCAGGAAATCAGGGGGTGAAAAAGGTGCTCGTTTGCTTGACAACCTAGGGAGCCCTGACTGGAGCTTTGGAGTTACTTCCTAGTGAGGGATTTAATTCCCCTTGTTAAAGGAGGTTAACTGGGAAGGTCTCAGAAGCCTGTTTCTAAAATAGTGGTGGGAAGATGTGGTTGGGTTGTGCTTACCCACAAAGTCTCTCTCGCTAACGGCATCCATGCTGTTCAGGCTGATGGAAGCAAAGTCCAGCTCTGTAAGGAAGGTGATGAACAGAGGAGGTCAGGCTTGGCAAGTCTGGAGCTTGAATGCATCAGGCTACCCAAGCATGCACGTGACTGTGAGCCCTTGCGTAGTCCCAGAACACAAACGTGCTTAGCTGGGTCTTTGTTATTAGGCCAGGCAGTCAGCGTGCAGTAGGGGTGGTTTTGTTTATGCTCCCACCTTACAGGCATCTGCTGTCTCACTGCAGTAAAAAGCCTTCTGGCTTATTCAGTAATTAGGAACTGCCTCCCACCTGTGTCACTGAGCATCAGATCATACTCTTTTTTTTTTTAATTTGTTACCCTCCATCCCCATGTTAAGGCTCTCAGTCATAGGGAGACATTTACCACTACGCAGAAGCTCTCTATCAATTTCCAGTGGGTTGCCAGCCAGAGCACCACTGCCAGGGGAGAAAGAAACAGAAGTCACGCATGATATCCTGCACACTTCAACCAAAACGGAGCTCTAGATGGCAGTGATGACGGCTGTCTGAAGATTTCCCTCCCCCAGTTCATTTTGGTGTCATACTGTGTGGCCTGAGGCTCAGGAAACTCTGAACTTTGGAGTAAACCAGAAGTTCTCTTCCAAAGAGGAAGGTATGTTTGACAAAAGCCTTGTAGTTCTTAATTTCAATAAGGGAGAAGAAGCCGTGAAATTAAGGGTTCAAGAAGAACCCTTCTTTATCACACAGTATCTCTGTGGTGAGAGTCTTCTCTTTGGAACAGTTTTCTCTTTGGTGAGAGGAGCAAGGCTTATGCCCTCACAGCTCTGCAGTGCATATGGTATACAATCCCCAGTGGTTCAGGGGATGTAAAGATCTGCCTCTTAGCCATTTCGCAGAGAAAAGTGAGGCCCAAGGATTACACAGAAAGTAAACTTTACCTTCCCAAAGGCAAGATGTTGATCCTCCTCTTCACCTCTCCCAGGCGCTCAGAATCACGGGTCAGAGCAACAGCATGGCTAGGAAAGGACATGAGAGATGAAACACCTGAAGTCAGAAAATGTCACACAACCCAAGAGGTAAGAGTGGCCAAAGGGTGGAGCATACAGGGAGTCAGCCTCCACTGCCTACACAGTGCTTGGGTGCCCAGTTGGTCAGAGCCACACAGGAACACGTGGAGTTCCTGTTCCAGTTTGCAGGGTTACCTCTGGTTTCTCATCACCCCCAGCTGCCCCCTCAGAGCATAATGCACTTCTAGGCTCCAGCTGAGCAGGGCCCCAAGGGTGGAGAAGGCTTCCTTCAGCCAAGTGTGAAAGGTGGTTGGTTACCTGAGCAAGAACTGGCTCCATCTGATGGGCTGAGCTTTCTGCAGGTGGGTGTAGCCAGGCAAGATAACATCAATTTCTCTGCATGTGAAAGGAAAGAAAGAGGTGAGCAGCTGCTGTCAGGATAGAGGGCAGTGGCAGGTACACTCCAGGCTTTCCTGGCAAGGTCACAAAGAGAACATCTTTAGCCTGTGTTGTACTGAAGTTGGGTCTATCTCTTTCTCTGCCTTTCACCTTTCAACCTAAGCACACTGGGTTTAGATCTCCCGATCTTCCAGTGTGGTGTGTCTGCCCTAGGCTTCCCTGGAAGATTGCCTGGTACAGTAATCCCTCTGTGGTAGGCAAAGATTCCCCAGTCTACCACCAGTTGGGAGTGTGGTGTGTGAAGAGGAGAGTTATACAGGGAGTTAACACAGCTGAGCTTTTCTCATAGGTAGCAACTTGAAACGTGTTCAAGTTCCCCACTCCTTCAGATGGCTTTGGTGCCTTCTAAAGTCTTGTGTGGACCTCCCACCGCAATTTCTTTGCTAGGGTAGCCTGGGGGAAGAGGAAGGTCTCTGTGACATGAACTGTGGAGAAAGGGGGTCTGTTGTCTTTCCCTGTGCTACCACACACCGCCTGTCTGTAACTTCCTCCGCAGGAGACTCTGCTGCTGCCCTGATGGGTGTCCGTCAAAGAGCAAGCCTAGAAGTCTCCAGCCGCAGCAAGGCCAAGGCCGTGGATATGGAAAAGGACTTACATGGCAGCACGTTCCACCAGGGTCTTAATGAGCTGCAGGAGGTGAGTGGAGATGACAGAGAGGGAATTCTTCATGAACAGCTTCAAGTCAGTCACAACCTGTATGAGATTGGCCAGAGACAGACAAAGCAGAATGTGACATACTTAGTGACTGGCCACTTTTACTGCAAAGTAAACCCCTCCTTGTTCTGTGAGATGGAAAGTTGCATCTTCCTCTCATCATTTAGTAATTTTGATGTGGTAATGTCACTATATCTTGCTCTCCAGGAGGACAGCCAAAGGCCTTTCTGGTCCACGGTCTCCTGAAGTGAGGTTGGGGAGGAGTACAGAAGGAGGAAGAACAACAGTTCTGTACATACCTGATCATTCCTGCTTCTTCCAGTGTGCAGCTTTCCAGCTACGTCTCCAATCAGCTCCTGAGGACAAAAGGAGGATTTCTATCAGCGACTCTGTATTCTATGAAGGAGACTCCACATGAGCAGACCTCCTCCCTGCCTGGAAGGGACTCAGCGCTAGGATCCTGTGAGTAGCCATGGGATCTCTTCTGGGGAAGGGCAAGTTTGGGTTCTATGCTTGTACAGTGCTCCTTCCACAAAAGGGGTCTCGGAGACACTTGACTGTGCACCTGGGGTTTCAGTGCCACAAGGTCCAGAGGAATTTCACAGTGGGACAGAGGAGCATGCACTTAACATCAGGCAGATGTAGCTACAGAGGAATGGGAACAAGAAGTTAAAGGACCCAAACCTTTAGTCTGCGTTCGTTGGCAGTGTGGATATCCTCATCGCTTTGGGTCACCACAAAGACTCCTTTAGACCATTCCTCAGAGATCTACAAACATCAGCAGAAACACCAGTCAGCCATTACGGTTACCCTGCTGTGCATGGGGGCTGTAAGTGTCCCCAGCAAATACCAGCTTCTGCCCTCCCAATTAAATCAAAGTGTTAGGTCTCACACAAGCTCTGACATTCCTGTTCTTTCAAGCCAAGGCTGGCTGCTTGCTATATCCTGATATTCTATACTGCACTTAGTGGGATTCATCTCTCTACCCATGATGATCCTGCTGCGTTATGGCTACAGGAGGATTTAAGCATTGCAGTGACAAAGTGAGCTGAAATGTCAGTGATTGCTTTAGCATTGTCCACAAAGATCTTCCTATACACACGTTGTATAGTGTCACCATTGTCCATGGCGGGTGAGCAACAACAATGGACATTTTAAAAAAGCGCTTAGCTGCTGACTTCTCTTCACCCCTATACAATGCTATGCATTGCCTTCTCCTAACTCGGGCAGCCAGACTCAAAACGATCCCAAGTGCCAGCAGAAAAAGAATATGCCTAATTCATACTGAAACAGTTCCTGGTGAATGTTCAGCCTGAAGAGGATGGGCGGGCAGGTCACACTCAGCACACCTCACTGAGGGACCGAGGCTGCCATAATGAGCATTGACAGTGTGCGCATCAGGGCTTCAGGCTGTCACTGGTTCACATCCTACTGTTGGGCTTTGGTGCCTTTAGCGGGGTGCAGTTTGAGCATCGATCCCCTGCCCAGAATGTCTCCAGCAGTACCGAGTGCAATACACATGGGCTTGTCACGTCTATGATGTAGGACAGCAATCCCTTTCAGGAAAGCACTTCAGCACATGCCTAGCTCTAAGGAATAGGACATGAGGACATTTAAAGATGCTTTTTAGAACAGCAACTCAGGGAGGCTACTACAGATGCTGTCAGAAAAGCAGCCATTCATTCCAGCACACATGACAGATGTAAAGGAAATAAATACCTTTTCTAGGCCGCTCAGGATCTTCTCCAGCTCAGTTTTAGATAGGATTCCAGCCTTCTCCAAGGCTTTGGCATATGCCATGCTCCCCTGGACATCAACCTCAGACAGCCTTTGATCGTAGGTAATGGAAGCATTGAGAATCTCCATGACTGGGTCTGTGCTTCCACTGAATCTTCCTCCCCAGAGTTTATCCCCCTGAGGTAGAGGAAGAAGCAAATTAAATAGTCCTAATAACTTCAGTTAAGGTCCTATGCACTATGTAACATCCAGTGATCTGTTTATCCAATATAGAGGCCATTCTCAGCTATGTCCTTTCAGTGTGGTAGCACTGACCAGAAAGGTCCCTGGCCTTCAGGACCTTTGGCAAGTAGTTGTAGGGGTGGAAAACATGTCACTGTCACTAGCATTTAGCCCTTGAGCTGTGAGGTCTGGCTCAGGAATCCTACAAAATACTTTACCTCTGCAGGACTCTGCAGAGAGTCCTTGAAATTAATTTCAGGGCATATAGTGCAAGACCAGCATGGATGTCTCTTTTGAGGCAGCTGCAGGTCAACAACGCTTTGATAGCCTTTTAAAGGTGAAAAAAAATAAAGCAGTCAGTAATGAATATTGTGAAAGCTAGTATCCTGTAAGTCCTTTTTGTGCTGTTGAGCTAACAGAGAGATTTTTCTTTGATTGACAAAGAGCTGTGGGCCAGCACATGCCACATTATGAAGTGTTTGAAGTTACTGTTTGAAGCATCTCCAGAGTCCACGGTGTGCTTGCAAGCTTTGGCATAAAAATAGCATAAAACTGGTTAAGGTGCAGACTGCAGAAAGGGAGGTCTGGGTACCTTTCAGCGTCAAGAATATTCAGAAAAATAAATCAACAAAAAAGTTTTAAAACACATAGAAACAACTTTTGTTTTTCCACCCAAACCGAGATTCCTATAGTAACCTTACACACTTGAATGCGTCATTTACATTACTACTACACTGGGTGACCGAAGACAGGTATACAATTCCAGCTATGCATTGCAGCAAGGTATGTGTAAGCTTTTTTCACCCATGATTCAGCAACTGAATGGATTCACTAGCTAAGAGCCGTGTACGTCACTTGATCAGAAGCTTTTTACTTGCCCAGGTAGGACACCCCCTAACTTTGGCAAACGTGCGCTGAAACGGATAGGAATTTTACTTGTGCAGAGACCTTACAACTTATCCAAGATTTCAAAAGCAACTCTCCAGCACTAGGAGGCACAAAAAAGAAATTGGAGGACATTTAAAGGAAGGGCCTAAATACAATTGTGTCTCTTCTCATGCAGTACACTGACTACCATGGACAGCAAGAATCTGGCAGAACAGTTGCAAGCTAATCTGTGCCAGGGCTTTATCAGTCAGACAAAGCACTGTTGAGTAACCTTAGAAACTTTTTCTCTAGTGACTGTCTCCATGTGTCTGCCAATCCCTGCTGAAACAATGTGCCCTAGAGGACAGCAGGAGAGAGCCTACAGAGGTAAGAGTGTAGGCATGTGCTTTTCAGTATCTTTAAGGCAGCTTTGTCAGAAATGTGAGGAAAGGCAGAGGGGGGAATCAGAATTGAAAAAGAAAAGTGCTAGAGGTCCTCAGCATGCATCTGGTGCCCACAGAAGGATGGCATAGGGGATGCTAAATTAAAGGCCAGCACCAGAGGCTAAGTGCTTGAATAGGAACAGGTATATCTAGGCATCTAGGTATAACTTCAGTATTACGGGTTTCCATCAAAGTAAGAAGTGGGTCAGCAGAAACATTGCAACAGATACATTTGCAATCGGGAAATCAAAACCGAAAGATTAATTTTAGTTAGCTCCAGGACTCTGGTTAGAGAAGTGGCTAGTACAGTCTGACAGCGGATGGACACTTGTCTGTAACCAAGAGCAGAGGAGGTCAGGGTTGTAGCAGCCATTTGGAAGGCAGAAAGCATGACTCACTAAGATGACTAGTCACGTCTCACCTACCAGCCAGGGAAACTGAAAATGCAGCTTTTGTACAGAGAATTGTTTACGCAAGCTGCTGTAAAGTACCTCCTGCCTAAACGCAAGTTATCAGGAATGAACCGCATCGCTTATTAGTTTCTCCCAGATAGAGGGAAGAACCTGAAGGCAACGGCAGGCTGCTTAGCCAGGGACTTTGATTTTAACTCGGTTGAGCTCGCGTCTGCCAGACCACCCCCGAGACTACCCCGCCGGAGAAGCAAAGTTCACCCTCACCTCGGCTGCCATTTCGGACGACGTTTTGCTCGTTTGTGCAGCGATCCTGGCAACTGGTGCAACCTGCGGAACAGCGAGGTGAGGTGAGGTGAGGCTCTGCCGCCCGCCCCGCTCCCGGTGCCGGTGCCGGTCGGGGGTCCCCGGTGCCCGCCCGGCCCCGCTCACCTGCTCCGTAGCGCAGCCCCGGCTGGTCGCTCGCTGCTCCCCGGCCCCGCCGCCCCGCTTTTACACGCCTCGGAGCGGGGCTGGCGGCTCGTCCCGCCCCGGCGGGGCGGGGTGTCCCCGGGGCCGGCCCCGCTCCGGTCCCCCTCCCCTCGGACCACCCCGCAGCACGGGGGTGTTTCTGCTTTCCCTAAGGGAGTGTGCTACTGCGGCATGTTTTTTTCTCTGTGCACTGTCGGAGGCCTTTGAGGGAGTGCAGGAGGTGCATCCCAGTTTTCTTGTCCCCTTTTGGGTTTTTCTGCCCTTTAACAAGCCCTATTGTAACAGGACCGTAGGATAATTCAGGTAGGAAAGGACCTAGTCCAGCTATCTTTCCTATGTTCTTCTCTGTCGTACTATTCATCCCCTTTCTGAGCTGAAGATGAAGTCTAGGGCAGAATGGGGTTGCATGATTAGGGCGTGCTGCTTTCTGTAGCAGAGAGAACACAGGCAGAATGATATGGCTAGCATCAGGCAGCCACTGGCTACCCAGCCTGAATGAGCAAGTACCTTTTACAGCTGGGTTTCCAGTGTGCTGCCTTCAGTTTCAGTCCAGAACAAGGCTCAAACTCTGTATCTGGATTCATAGCCAACTATTAATTCACTGCTTCTCAAACATTTTCCCATATGATCTTTTTTTTCTGGGGTGATGTCCCTGTTCCCTTCCAGACTTCCAGGCTTCCAGATGCACAGAGCATCATGCCCTCTACACTGAGAAAACCTCTTTGAACCATTTTGTTGCCAGGTTCCTTCCTCTTCTGAAGTCCCTCATTTTTAATGCTTCTCTTGTCGTGTTCATCTCTTATGAATGTCTTTGTCCTTATCCTGGGCTTTGACAGGAGGTTGCTGAGGATTTGGAAAACTAGTAAGCACTAGATTTACATCCAGAATGAACCCTATACCAGGAGAAGCTTTACGTCGTGGTGTTGGTGATACGGGCTCAAGACTGGCTATGTGGAACATGCACAACCCATTCAAAGATTGGTGTCCCCCAGAGACCAGTTGTGACCCACAAGGCTAGAAAATGGAAGATGGGATCTCTGTGGCACTTTCAGAGTTGCCCTGTATCTACTTTGCTATTTGTGTTTTCATGTCATTAACCCTATGTATGTGTGACATGACAGCTTTGATTTCTAAATATTGCCTGTATTTAAACAGTTACGTGGTTAAATATATCAGTGAAAGCTCCAGTTTCTGTGCCATTAGTTCCAGGCCTCTTTGTAATTTTTTCCACTTACCTGTACATACATCTCCCTGTAATCCTCCCTGAGGAATAGAAATTGTTGAAGAATCACAATGAAGTTGGTTTGTGTTGCCCGGGCAAAGAGGAGTCCAGTCTAGATGGACACGTTTGGATATTGCTGTCTCAGATTTATCCATGGTGCCTGCAGGGGACGTTGCAGTCATGCAATGCATCTGTTCTCACAGCCCTCTTGTGGTGGCAGAGAAATGTTATTAGCTCAGCTTCTTCAATAGAGAGCTAGGGGACAAAAAGACCAGGCATAGCAATTTGTTTAGGAGACAAAATATTCAGCAGGATTTTTCCAGAGTGTAAAAGCAGGTTAGAGATCTTTTCCTTGGGGAGACCCAGAGAAGAGTTTGCTACATATTGTAATGTTTCAAGAGCCCTTTTGTAGGTTTGTTATGTGCTTGGGTGTTGGATCAGAGGTACATAGCCATCCGCTGAGAGTTTCAGTAGTTCATGATCAGCCTACATGAATTCTGGGCTTAAGTCCCTTCCTGTGGTTTGTAATGGAGCAGGGATTTAAGACCAAGACCAGAGTAGTGTCCAAGCCACTGATTCTTCTGTCTATAAAGATCTTCCTGTGGTAAGGGACAGGGCTTTAAAAACCCAAATCACAATGAGTCATAGTAGGTTGATGGTGCAAGTCTGAAGATACTGTGGACCACACACTCCTGTAGTGTCTGTGGAGCTTCAGAGACTTCCACAGGTCCCTCCCAAACTAAATTATTTCACAATTTTAAGAAAAGGGTGGATGGGTGGGAAGTACCAGTGATTATGAACTACTCAAATGAGTAGGAGACCAAGATGTGATAATCTGCTAAGACTTCCCTTTTCCTTTCAGTTTGGCAGGGCCCTGTGTCACTCAGCACTAGCCACAAGGAACAATGCCAGATGTTTGCTTCTGGGAGCGAGAGAAAATCTATTCAGATGAGGCCTCTGAAGGTACTGAGCAGGAGGTAGAAGATACAGAGAGGGAAACAAGAGGGGAGTGGTACAGATCAAGAAAGCTTATGGGATGAAAAAGAACTGTGAGGTGGAGATGAGGAGCTATCCCTTCTTCTGACTCTGTAGGTGTTGGATGTTGGTGTCACGTCTCCCTTTCTTGCTCCTTTCCCCTATCAGCTAAGTGTGCATAAGTGATTTCTGGCCACAGCTAACCTACCTGGAGAGTGAGACACAAGTGCCAAAACAGAAACACAGCAGGAAGTAACAGAGCAAACACAAAGAAGGTTTACGGAGTGGTGATTGAAATGTGCTGTTCTTTAAATCCCAGGAGAATAGATCAGGTTTAGGGCCAGAATAAGGGGAGACCGAGGGTGGGGGGAAGTGTTGAAGAAAGGGAAGTTTTCTGTTGCTGGTTCTTCTCCCACATGTTTAAAGCACAAATGCCACAAAGGTAGGATGAAAGCACTTTGTGTCTCCTGGGGTACTTTGTTAATGGCAGGAGAGTTAGCTCATGGCAGTTTGTACTGTCTGTGCTGCAGCTGTTAATCTAAACATAGTGAGGCAATGCTTGCATTACTGCCATTACCTATGAGTGTTGCAGAGTTTTGCAGTACTGAGTCAATAACGTGTTGCTGCATCAGCATGGAGAGCAGGGTGCTGAGCAAAATGCCAGCTTTAAAATGCTGTGACAGAAAAGAAATTGTCCATGACAAAGCTAGCACTACTGTGCTGTGGGTGCCAGGTAGACAACTGTTTTTTCTCTACCTTTTGAATCAAGCAGCAGCATATTCCATCCAGAAATCACTGCAGAACAATAGTAGGGAAAAATGTTTCAAGTGTTTATTTAATCAAATATTTTCACCCTGTGAAAGACACAAGGTTGCTGCATTCTCATTCCCCAAGTGACACTTTTCCTGGTCTTTGTTCTGATTGTATTTTTGTAAGGACAGAAGGAAGATAGTGTAAGATTTGTAAGAGGCAGACAGCCATGCCAGTCTCTTTTTCAAGCATTCTGCCCCAGCTAGCTTGGCCTGGGTCACACAGAGGAAAGAGCATGACCTGGGACCATGCAACCCTGTGCCTCAGTGTAAACCAGAGCCAAAGGTGGTTTTGTGATTGGCTGGGATGACCTGTGGGTTGACTTGCTGACCAAGTCCTGCCTAAGACTATGCAAGTTTCAGTGCCAGGTGGTGAAGAGAATTCTGGCCACTTAATGTCCCTGCCAGAAGGCAGGCAGGCAGGCAGGCAAGCATACTCCTATGAGGAGAACAGTGATAGCTGGAGATGTGGCATGTATTGCAGATGCAGTACCAGGTGCACTTTGTGCACACCCACAAGCCTCCCTCAGCACGTTGTGTAGCCTGCTCTGGCGCTGCTGGATTCAGCCTTGTGCTGCATAGAATCATAGAATAATTTAGATTGAAAAAGACCCTCAAGATCATCGAGTCCAACTGTGAACCTAACACTGCCAAGTCCACCAATAAACCATGTCCCTAAGCGCCACGTCTACATATCTTTCAAATACCTCCAGGGATGGTGACTCAACTGCTTCTCTGGGCAGCCTGTTCCAATGCTTGACAACCGTTTCAGTGAAGAAATTTTTCCCAATATCCAATCTAAACCTTCCCTGGTGCAACTTGAGGCCATTTCCTCTTGTCCTATCACTTGTTACTAGGGGAAAAGAGACCGACCCCCACATCACTACAACCTCCTTTCAGGTAGTTGTAGGGAGCAATAAGGTCTCCCCTCAGCCTCCTTTTCTCCAGACTTAACAACCCCAGTTCCCTCAGCCTCTCCTCCTAAGACTTGTGCTCTAGACCCTTCACCAGCTTCATTGTTCTTCTTTGGATGTGCTCCAGAAACTCAATGACTTTCCTGTAGTGAGGGGCCCAAAACTGAACACAGTATTTGAGGTGCGGCCTCACCAGTGCTAAGTACAAAGGGACAATCACTTTCCCTAGTCCATCACCCTCCCCTCCAAGGGACGCATTCTCAGGTCTCTTGCTGTAGACAGAAGCTCTTGCTGCTCTCTACCTACCAGCCCCCCAGAGCCTGACCACCCAATTAACACAGCTCCACTGCCAGGGAGGGGAGAGCCCCTCTTCTTTCACACCAGTGAACATTTCCCCAAGCCTCATGAGGGCTAAGGAAGCCAATCTCAATCTTGCCCCAAGAAGAAAGGTGCAAGACTGGAGTTTCAGTGAACTACATACACCACAGTGTTTATTAACTTCAGATTAGTGTGATAGGCACAACGCTGCATCCACGGGATATCTCCCCACACTCTAAGCTTGTTCCTTCAGCTTCTTCAGCAGCTCCCTCAGCTGCTCGATCTGGGCAGTCACGCTGCTCTTGGCAGTACCACCCATGGCTGTGTACTGCTCCACGCTGTTGACAACGTTGAAGACCTGGGAGACATCACTGCCGAACAGCGGGCTGGGGAGGCAAAGAGAAGAGGGGTCAGTGGAGAGCACTGGCTGCTGTTGGCTGGCTTTACTGCCTGCAGAGAGGGCGAGGGAGTGGAGACGGAGCCTTTTTCCAAGGGGAAAGGCCTCCTGCAGCCCTGCTTCTGCACTTCTAGTGCCTGACAGTGGCTGCTTGTGGCAGACCAAAGAGTCAGCTCCAGGCGGAGAATGGGGAAGTTTGGAGCCAAACTCCTCAGAGGGCTGCTGCCTCCAGGTCAGGGCATGAGTTTCCCCCAGTCCCTCCCAAGAGCTGCTGCCCGTGCCCCACTGGAGCTGAACGGTACTGATGTTGTCCCCCTTTGGTATTTTCAGGCCCAGCAGTAGCAGCATTGATATTCAGGCCAGGAGGACTTTGGGGTGCTGTCTGGCCCAGGCATTTTGGGGAAGGGCACTATGAGGAGGCCCATATGCAGGGAGGCTGATATGTGCCTGTTGAGGGGAGTCATGGCAAAATAATAGTGATACAAACCTGATGCTCTTCAGGTCATCCAGGCTGAGATTATTGATGGTGATGCCTTTAGACTCGGCAAGGTGGACGGCCTTCCCAGAGGCAGTGTGGGCTTGTCTGAATGGCATCTGCAGTGAGAAGCAGAGGCCGCAGTCAGTGACCAGGCAACTGGGGTGTTTTTCAAAGGATAAATTGGATGTGCTGTCTTTTTTGGTTGGCTTGATTTCACTTAGAGCAATGCAATCTGAATCCGGGTTTTCTGGGGTGTGAAGAGGGGAGGCGTTAGGAGGTAAAACTCCACCTGTAAATTACTATCAAGTCCACCCGGCAGCAGTTCCACTACTTGGGATACATGTAAAGAATGGGTTTCCAGCTTTCGTGTTTGTTGACCCAGACTGATCATCACCTGGGGACAGAACAGAAGGCCTCATCTCAGGCCCTCACTGAGCAGTATTCTGCATCCAAAGAAATCGCAGCTCCAAGTCTACCTCTGATACTTACTCCTTTATGAACCAAGTAGAGAGCCAGATCAGATGACAGGATCTCAGGGCTCAGTGCCTTCTCCATGTTCTCCTTGTTGATCTGCAGGAGAGTCAGAGGGTGACATTATCATCAGCTCCTCCATGGGAACATGTTAGCGGTCACGGTGAGGGGACTTCATCTGGAAGGGACCTGGCTCTAAAAGGACCCTCTGACCCCCTGAGCAGCTGACAGTGGGGGCCATAATGAGCAGTATGGGTGAGGCATTGAGGAGCCTTCATCTTAGGACCAGTCTAGAGCTCTTTTACCTGTGTTACTCCCAGAATGTGTGCCCCAACCATGTTCAGTAGTGGGAGGCTGAAGCCTTACCTGGAGGGTAGAAATCACTCCAGTGGCAACCTGGAGCACAGCATTCAAGGTGTCCACAACATCAAAGACGGCCTCCTTGTCCTCCTGTGTTAGAACAGGGGTGGAAATTGCTGTAAGTCAACCTGAGGCAGCCCAAAAACCCAAGAGCCTGAGCAGCCTAGCCAGCAGAGCAGGCATGTCATCCCAGGGGCTCATGCTAGGGGCCAGGCTGTCAACTGCAGCATGCCGTGCCTCAGCCCCTTTCTAAGCATCCTGCACACAAGCAGGGTCTGTGCAGGGAAATGTAGTGGCAAGACTGCTCAGGAGCAGAAGACGGCTGTGTCTGCTCAGAGAGATGGTGTGAAAACTAACATCTGTTTTACCTGCAGATCCTTGTTGTAGGTGCTTGGAAGTCCTTTGAGAACCATGAGAATAGCAGCCAACTGCAGAGAGAAACAGGTGAGGCAGTGAGTTGTAAGAAGAGAAGCGCATTGCCGCAGCAGAGTTTAAGAGCCTAGACTGGGCACATTTCTTTACACAGAGGCAAGAAGAAGGAAGATTCTTCAGCCCTGGTATGAGCAGTTTCCCCATCCCGCTTCTTTCTTTAGCAGGCTCACCCGTCCAAACACTCGTCCAGCTTTGCTGCGGATCAGTTCCAGACTGTCGGGGTTCTTCTTCTGAGGCATCATGCTGCTGCCAGTGCTGAAGGAAAGGTGTGTGCAGTGTAATGGTGAGCAAGACCCCAGTCCCTACAGACACAGGCTGAGACAGGTCATGTGGCATACTGGCCCAGCCCTCCAAAAGCGACACATAGGTCCCCTTCCCTGGACACTTTTCTAGGGTGTAGGAAAGCAGTGCACCAGCTGAGTTTCTCATGTTTCCCACAGCAAAGCCTTTGGTTTTGCAGTCTTGTCTGGAGCTACCATGCAGTCCCAGCTCTCAAAGAGGAAGCAAAAAGGAGGCTTGCCCCCAAGCCCTCCAGAGGTGGTATCAGCAGGCCAGCCTAAGTGTTGCTGTGAACTCAGAGAGGGTGGGAGGGCTGTGGTTGTGCCACCCTGAGAGACAGGAAATGTGTTAGGATTGCAAACCCAGCTAGTCAAGGAAGGGCTTTGGCAGGCAATCCCAGCGGAGGAGGAAGTTCTCTCTGCCAGCAGTTGCTGGGGAAGAGTGTGTGCTGAATGCAGCCTTGGTTGAGTTACCAGAATCAGAAATAAGTGATCATTACTGCGAAATATTCACCCTATGGCTGCCTTTCTGCCAGCCATTTAATGCTGTGGCAGCCTTGTGCAGCAGGGAGACCCCAACCACTGTCTCAGTCTCTCAGGACAGGATAGCTGAGAAGAATTAATCCCCACAGACCAGAGACCTACCAGTAGGTATCAGAAAGGGTTAGAAAGCCAAACTCGCTGGTGCTGTAGATGATGAGATCTTCAGCCATCTTGCTAAGGTGGATCATCAGCAGGGTGGCAACAGAGAGGAATTCCACTGCAGAGAAGGCAGGAAATCAGGGGGTGAAAAAGGTGCTCGTTTGCTTGACAACCTAGGGAGCCCTGACTGGAGCTTTGGAGTTACTTCCTAGTGAGGGATTTAATTCCCCTTGTTAAAGGAGGTTAACTGGGAAGGTCTCAGAAGCCTGTTTCTAAAATAGTGGTGGGAAGATGTGGTTGGGTTGTGCTTACCCACAAAGTCTCTCTCGCTAACGGCATCCATGCTGTTCAGGCTGATGGAAGCAAAGTCCAGCTCTGTAAGGAAGGTGATGGACAGAGGAGGTCAGGCTTGGCAAGTCTGGAGCTTGAATGCATCAGGCTACCCAAGCATGCAGGTGACTGTGAGCCCTCGCGTAGTCCCAGGAAAACAAACATGCTTAAGTGTTATACTGACTGGTGTCTTTATTATTAGCCCCAGGCAGTCAGTGTGCAGCAGAGGTGGCTCTTCCTGCTCCAACTTCACAGGCATTGCCTGTCTCATTGCAGTGAAAAGCCTTATGAAAGAAAGGCTTTGGCTCAGGACAGTGCATTACAGTGCCAGTGGGACCCATATATCAATGCTTCCCTCCCTCCTAGATATTACAAATAGTCCGGTGCCACTCAGTCATAGGGAGACATTTACCACTACGCAGAAGCTCTCTATCAATTTCCAGTGGGTTGCCAGCCAGAGCACCGCTGCCAGGGGAGAAAGAAAAAGAAGTCACACATGATATCCTGCACACTTCAACCAAAACTGACCTCTAGGAAGCAGGGAAGGCACCTCTGAAGACTTTGCAGAGCAAAGCGAGGCCCAGTGATTACACAAACAGTAGACCTTACCTTCCCAAAGGCAAGACGTTGATCCTCTTCTTAATCTCTCCCAGGCGCTCAGAATCACGGGTCAGAGCAACAGCATGGCTAGGAAAGGACATGAGAGATGAAGCATGTGAAGTCACAAAACATCATGTTCCTTCCCAAGCAGTATGCTGCCAGGCCTGGAGCCTGGGATCCCCTCTCGATCAGAAGAGGCATGAAAGGGAGCCTAGGCACTAAGGCCCTTTGTAGTGGAATAGCTAGCAGCCATACAAGATTCTCCATGTTACCCCATTAGCAAAGGATGGAGCATACAGGGAGTCGGCCTCCACTGCCTACACAGTGCTTTTGGGTGCCCTGTTCCAGTTTGCAGGGTTACCTCTGGTTTCTCATCACCCCCAGCTGCCCCCTCAGAGCATAATGCACTTCTAGGCTCCAGCTGAGCAGGGCCCCAAGGGTGGAGAAGGCTTCCTTCAGCCAAGTGTGAAAGGTGGTTGGTTACCTGAGCAAGAACTGGCTCCATCTGATGGGCTGAGCTTTCTGCAGGTGGGTGTAGCCAGGCAAGATAACATCAATTTCTCTGCATGTGAAAGGAGAGAAAGAGGTGAGCAGCTGCTGTCAGGATAGAGGGCAGTGGCAGGTACACTCCAGGCTTTCCTGGCAAGGTCACAAAGAGAACATCTTTAGCCTGTGTTGTACTGAAGTTGGGTCTATCTCTTTCTCTGCCTTTCACCTTTCAACCTAAGCACACTGGGTTTAGATCTCCCGATCTTCCAGTGTGGTGTGTCTGCCCTAGGCTTCCCTGGAAGATTGCCTGGTACAGTAATCCCTCTGTGGTAGGCAAAGATTCCCCAGTCTACCACCAGTTGGGAGTGTGGTGTGTGAAGAGGAGAGTTATACAGGGAGTTAACACAGCTGAGCTTTTCTCATAGGTAGCAACTTGAAACGTGTTCAAGTTCCCCACTCCTTCAGATGGCTTTGGTGCCTTCTAAAGTCTTGTGTGGACCTCCCACCGCAATTTCTTTGCTAGGGTAGCCTGGGGGAAGAGGAAGGTCTCTGTGACATGAACTGTGGAGAAAGGGGGTCTGTTGTCTTTCCCTGTGCTACCACACACCGCCTGTCTGTAACTTCCTCCGCAGGAGACTCTGCTGCTGCCCTGATGGGTGTCCGTCAAAGAGCAAGCCTAGAAGTCTCCAGCCGCAGCAAGGCCAAGGCCGTGGATATGGAAAAGGACTTACATGGCAGCACGTTCCACCAGGGTCTTAATGAGCTGCAGGAGGTGAGTGGAGATGACAGAGAGGGAATTCTTCATGAACAGCTTCAAGTCAGTCACAACCTGTATGAGATTGGCCAGAGACAGACAAAGCAGAATGTGACATACTTAGTGACTGGCCACTTTTACTGCAAAGTAAACCCCTCCTTGTTCTGTGAGATGGAAAGTTGCATCTTCCTCTCATCATTTAGTAATTTTGATGTGGTAATGTCACTATATCTTGCTCTCCAGGAGGACAGCCAAAGGCCTTTCTGGTCCACGGTCTCCTGAAGTGAGGTTGGGGAGGAGTACAGAAGGAGGAAGAACAACCAGTTCTGTACATACCTGATCATTCCTGCTTCTTCCAGTGTGCAGCTTTCCAGCTACGTCTCCAATCAGCTCCTGAGGACAAAAGGAGGATTTCTATCAGCGACTCTGTATTCTATGAAGGAGACTCCACATGAGCAGACCTCCTCCCTGCCTGGAAGGGACTCAGCGCTAGGATCCTGTGAGTAGCCATGGGATCTCTTCTGGGGAAGGGCAAGTTTGGGTTCTATGCTTGTACAGTGCTCCTTCCACAAAAGGGGTCTCGGAGACACTTGACTGTGCACCTGGGGTTTCAGTGCCACAAGGTCCAGAGGAATTTCACAGTGGGACAGAGGAGCATGCACTTAACATCAGGCAGATGTAGCTACAGAGGAATGGGAACAAGAAGTTAAAGGACCCAAACCTTTAGTCTGCGTTCGTTGGCAGTGTGGATATCCTCATCGCTTTGGGTCACCACAAAGACTCCTTTAGACCATTCCTCAGAGATCTACAAACATCAGCAGAAACACCAGTCAGCCATTACGGTTACCCTGCTGTGCATGGGGGCTGTAAGTGTCCCCAGCAAATACCAGCTTCTGCCCTCCCAATTAAATCAAAGTGTTAGGTCTCACACAAGCTCTGACATTCCTGTTCTTTCAAGCCAAGGCTGGCTGCTTGCTATATCCTGATATTCTATACTGCACTTAGTGGGATTCATCTCTCTACCCATGATGATCCTGCTGCGTTATGGCTACAGGAGGATTTAAGCATTGCAATGACAAAGTGAGCTGAAATGTCAGTGATTGCTTTAGCATTGTCCACAAAGATCTTCCTATACACACGTTGTATAGTGTCACCATTGTCCATGGCGGGTGAGCAACAACAATGGACATTTTAAAAAAGCGCTTAGCTGCTGACTTCTCTTCACCCCTATACAATGCTATGCATTGCCTTCTCCTAACTCGGGCAGCCAGACTCAAAACGATCCCAAGTGCCAGCAGAAAAAGAATATGCCTAATTCATACTGAAACAGTTCCTGGTGAATGTTCAGCCTGAAGAGGATGGGCGGGCAGGTCACACTCAGCACACCTCACTGAGGGACCGAGGCTGCCATAATGAGCATTGACAGTGTGCGCATCAGGGCTTCAGGCTGTCACTGGTTCACATCCTACTGTTGGGCTTTGGTGCCTTTAGCGGGGTGCAGTTTGAGCATCGATCCCCTGCCCAGAATGTCTCCAGCAGTACCGAGTGCAATACACATGGGCTTGTCACGTCTATGATGTAGGACAGCAATCCCTTTCAGGAAAGCACTTCAGCACATGCCTAGCTCTAAGGGATAGGACATGAGGACATTTAAAGATGCTTTTTAGAACAGCAACTCAGGGAGGCTACTACAGATGCTGTCAGAAAAGCAGCCATTCATTCCAGCACACATGACAGATGTAAAGGAAATAAATACCTTTTCCAGGCCGCTCAGGATCTTCTCCAGCTCAGTTTTAGATAGGATTCCAGCCTTCTCCAAGGCTTTGGCATATGCCATGCTCCCCTGGACATCAACCTCAGACAGTCTTTGATCACAGGTAATGGAAGAGCTGAGCATCTCCATGACTGGATCTGTACTTCCAACAAACCTTCCTCCCAACATTTTATCCCCCTGCAAGTAATGAAGTTAAGAGGCATGTTCAAAAGACTTACCGATATATCCCCTAAAAATCAGTTAATGTCCATCCCACTCTTTATCCAAGTAGAACTGAGGACATATTCAGTTTTTTCTGTACCATTGCTGTACCATTGACCAGAAAAGCTCTGGACTTTAAGACCTTTGGCAAGTAGTTGTAGAGGTGGAAAACATATCACTGTCACTAGCATTTAGCCCTTGAGGTGTCAGGTGTGGCTCAGGAATCCTCCAAGATACTTTACTCCTGCAGCATTCTGGAGGGAGTATGTCCTGCCCATGAAAATGAATATCAGGGCATATGGTGCAAGACCAGCGTGGATCTCTCTTTTGAGGCAGCTGCTGATCACTGACCCTTTGATAATCTCCTGACAGGGAAAAAAAGTAAGGGAGTCAGGGATATAGTGAAAGCTAGTATCTACTGTTACTTGAAATAATAATTAAAAAACTCCCACTCTTTTAGGTAGACTATAGGAAAATACTCGGTTGACAAAGAGCTGTGGGCCAGCACAAGCCACATTATGAAGTGTTCGAAGTTACCGTTTGAAGCATCTCCAGAGTCCATGATGCTCTTGCAAGCTTTGGCATAAAATTAGCATAAAACTGGTTAAGGTTAACTTAACTGGTTAAGGAGCGGACTGCAGAAAGGGAGGTCTGGGTACCTTTCAGTATTACGAATGTTCGGTTAAAATGAAAAGGAAAGAAAAAAACCCACAGCCCCAAACTACCCTCCAGAAGGTCCCTGAAGCTGCGCGGCGCCGGGCTGCCGGGCCGCCCGCCGAGCTACCATGGACAGCGGGCGGCTGCCGGGACCGGGGCCGGGACCGGGGCCGGGGCCCCGGGGCCGGTGACCCGAGCAACCCTTTCCCCAGCAACTGTGTGAACCAGCGTGCCTGAGAGGAGAGCAGGAGGGAGCCTGCGGAGGCCAGGGTGCAGTTACGGGGTGCTGGAGATCTCTTTCTGAAGCAGAGGGGAAATGGGAGTTGAAAAAGCAAAGTTTTGCAGCTCCTGGCTGGGAAACCAGTCCGCTGGGGCCAGTGGCAGAGGGGATGGGGCGTGAGAGGCCAGTGCTGGGAGCTAAGTGCTTGGATGGGGAAGAGGCATCCAAGTGTATCTTCGCCACAGATATTTTTTCACCACCAGAATCAGAGGTGAGGCATCAGAACTATTGCAGCAAAGACGTTTGCTGTCCCCTTCTCCATTTAAAACCCGGGAAAACACATCAAGTAGAGAAGCACCCGAACGAGCACGGCAGGTTATCACGCAGTTGAGCTCGCGTCTGCCAGACCACCCTGAGACCACCCCCGCCGGAGAAGCAAAGTTCACCCTCACCTCGGCTGCCATTTCGGACGACGTTTTGCTCGTTTGTGCAGCGATCCTGGCAACTGGTGCAACCTGCGGAACAGCGAGGTGAGGTGAGGTGAGGTGAGGCTCTGCCGCCCGCCCCGCTCCCGGTGCCGGTGCCGGTGCCGGTGCCGGTCGGGGGTCCCCGGTGCCCGCCCGGCCCCGCTCACCTGCTCCGTAGCGCAGCCCCGGCTGGTCGCTCGCTGCTCCCCGGCCCCGCCGCCCCGCTTTTACACGCCTCGGAGCGGGGCTGGCGGCTCGTCCCGCCCCGGCGGGGCGGGGTGTCCCCGGGGCCGGCCCCGCTCCGGTCCCCCTCCCCTCAGCCCCCTTCGCCCTTCTCTCTCCTGCCTCCGGTCCCTGCTCGACCAGGGCATGATGAGCAAGTTAGGAAGAGAAGCTCCTCTGGAGGCAGGGTTGCTGCAAGGAGGAGGGTTAGGAGAGATGCTGTCATGTTGCTTATTAGTGAAGTTACTGGGGTAGCTTTAGGCAGTGCTCCTGCAGCGCCAGAGGGTCTTCTTGTGTGTGGACAGGTCAGCTCCTTTTCTGGGAATGTCCTTGTACTGAAGGATTCCCATTGCTCTGTGTCATACCCCTCTAATGAGTAGTCTTTGATATGAATGTAATTGATATGATGGCTGGATCATCGTTGCTCTGTCCCCATTGTCACCCCAGCAAACACAAGAATAAAACAGATGGGAGCTAGTTGCTCGTTCCCATTTCTGTGTGGATGAGACTTTTCACCCCACTTGTAAGTATGCTGCAGCTCCAGCTTTGCGGCTTCCCTGCTGTCACCAGTTGCATGGGATCACTCTTGCCAAGAGGCTCCTGTGAGCCACAGACTGTGGCTGTGGGGTGTGAGGTTGTGCTCTGCTTGGCAAAAAGCCCATATCTTAAACTCATCAAACCCTATAAATATCATGGAATTAAAGAACCGATTTAAAATATGAGAGGGCTTTGGGAGCAGCCACTTGCAAAGCTATGGCTCAGAACCAATTTCTCATTAACTCCTCAGACACAGAGAGCACTTTTCTGCAGCCGCTCCACAGAAAGCTGAATGCTTGCTGGTTCACCTTACTGAGTGTACTACTACAGTATCATATTTTTCCGTCTGCATGGTCCAAACCTTTCAGAGAGCTCAGGAATCATATTCCAACCTTCTCATCTGCATTTTGTTGGGTTATTTTCTTCCCTTTAACTGACCCTCTTGTCCTTTTCTACTGTTCTCTCAGTTCTGCAACTTATCTCCCTTTCCTTTTTACAGTAGGACATTTACACTAGGAAACAGTGCTTGATCATTTTGTGATCATGTTCCTTCCTATTCTGAAATCGCTCATTTTTACCACTTTTCTTGCCTTTTTCACCCTTTAGGAGTGTCCTTGTTCTTACTCTGGACTTTGACAGGAGATTGCTGGTGTGTTGGGAAAATATAAGCACTGAATTTATAACCAGAGTGAAACTATATCAATAAGATCTTAATAATCTATGTCTGATATTACATGTGGCAAGGACGCGTGCTTTCACATGGGATCTGTCAGCAGTATCACTGTGTGTGTTTAGCAAACTTCATAGGGATTAGTTTGCTTGTAGTACACTGCTTAACTCCTGCCCCAGTTTGTATCTCAGATTATTGATGCTCTCTTTTCCCATTTTTAGATGAAACAGGCAATAACTATCATTTCTGTATAATAAGCAATGTAGAGTATAAAGTAATAATTTTATAGTAAAAATGGAAGTGAAATTGTAAATCCAAGCAGAAGGCATTAACGTAAAAGTGAACATTGAAGAAATAGGATTTCTTAACGACACTTGGATCTGGAGAGATGAAAAGGGGGAAACCGTGAAATAGCATTGCAAAATAGGTTTTCTAATGCACACTGAAATGTATTCTCATTACTGTCTTCTCTATTTGTTCTGGTTTGGATGGCTCTCCACTTCCCATCATCTTCTTTCAGTATTTTATTTGCTTAGTGAAATAGAAAGATGCCCCCCCCCAAATCCCCACCCCACAGTTAAATACCAAGGAAGGCCTGAGGGAAAAGTCTTCCACTTATTTTCCCTCTGGCACAGCAAATGGCACATTGTTCATAAATATTCCCAGCTACACCCTTTCCCAAGCTGATGTACAATGAGGTAGTACTAGAGAGGAAATTGCCCATTTTGCAGCACGGAGAAGTTTAATTAAATATATTTTAATGTCTTCAAAGATTTGAACTTTATTTGTGCTTGCTTTTGTAATCAGTCACAGCCTTACTATTTCTTTTAGAGTGCATTTTGTTGGAAGAGTGCAATACTTGGGGAGCGCAGCTCTGAAGGAGTGCTTTAGCGGTCTCTAGAAATGCACTTTTCATAATAGGACTTATTTTCATAACTGAGTCCAGTGAAGAAAAAGGATGGCATAAACTGCTACAGTGTACCTTCTTTAAAAACATTCTTATTTAATTGTCATTTTGGTTTAGAAAAAGAAAAAAAGCTCTATGGGCTGAAAGTGCTAGTCAAACGCACTGTCAGCTAGACTGATGTGAAGCGGTGCTGACATTTTTTGTTAAAAAAAAAAAAACTTTGTTTAATGAATTTTGAATGTAAAAGAAAAAAAGACACTATAGGGTGATCAGTGAAATGCTGAATACAGTAAACATCTTTCATGACAAAGAATACAAATACCCTGCAGATCTGCTTTCAATAGCAATTACTAGGCCCCCTGCTTTCAATAGTTAATACCGAGGCCCCTCTCTCACCAAGCCTTAGTGGTAACAATCACAAGCCAATGCTTAAAATGTTGACATGCTAAGCACATTTAGAAAAACCTATGTCTGCATTCCCTATGGATGGTGTAGCATAACTGTCTAACACCTAAAGTGCAGCAATTAAAACCAAAGTGAACTAAGCTAATCACTTCAACTCCTGAGAAGTTGTATGTAAGGGTAACGAGTTCTCTCTTGGATATTCCCTTTCTCCCTTGCATGGTGTCAGTGGACCTGTAGCTGGTCCATGTATGTATTTACACCCTAACAGGCTATATGTCTCCATTGGAAAATATTTAGGAATAATATCTCTATTAGAAAAAAAATTGAAAGCTGTTCAGAGAGGCATTTGTATTATGCTCATTCATCCCAGCTGCTGTGATTGGGCATCATCATCATCATGATGGATTGTAAAAATGTATCAGCAAAGATCTGGAATGAAACTTTTGGAGAAACAGTGAAAATGGAGATGATAAATTGGTGCTTGGGGAGAGATACAAAGGGGAGAAGCAAAGGAGAAATAAAATTAGTATGCTGAAGATTCTGAACCCATATCTAAAGAGAGCGATGAGAGGCAGGCAAGGATTAGTAGATTTCTGGAACAAAACTCTGAAATTTGATAGTCTGGAAATATGATATTTTCAAATGAAAGCTGACATCCTTTCCCTTCTTTTCTTCCCTTTAGCCTGGCTGGGAGCTGGCATACAGGCAGTTTCATGTGCAGAGTTTGAAACATGGCAGAGAAGTTACAGAGCATTTGTTGTGCCGGTTTTGGCCAATTTACAAGGTCAGTTAATCCTGACATGAAAAAGGACAGCATCCGTTGCATCCTGTCCACTGGGTCAGACCAACAGCTTTCAACCTGCTTTTTGACGAGCTTTCTCCTGGCTCTTTTTCCACAGGACTCCATGACAAATGATTCTGGAGTATAAATGAATTTCTATCTGTACTACAATCTGTGTGTGATGGGGTCCACATGTCCACTGAAACTTTTTTATGAGTCTTCAACTGAAAAGGGCAAAAAAAGCTTTGCAGTAGGGTTTTAAACTTTGTCCAGCACTTCGGTGTCTGATGATGATGGTTCCTGGAGAGCTGGGAGGTGGTTGTTGCCCACTGTCCTGGCACTGAAGACTTCCTGAAGCACTGCAGTTTGCTCACGTTATTCAGAACTGGCTTAGGATTTGCAACACCCCAAGGAGCATCAAAGTCCCAAAAGTGGGAATGGACTTCATTCTGGCTTGATTCTGGGGAGAAAAGTGGCTGGTGGATTTTGTGCTAGTATTGCAAGACAGAGGTTGTGAGCACAAGTCTAATCCATTCGGTTCCTTAGTTTGCTCTTACAGCCCTGCTGCAATCAAGCGTGTGTGTATGTGACTCCTTAGGGAGTTAGTGGTGTTGTGTTTGCATATAAACTTTTGCCTGAGAGATAATGGCAAAATTAAGTAATTAATGTTTCCCTGGCTCTCAGTCTCTGAGCCAGACAGTTTTCCTTGCTGTAGCCAATAGAACTTTCAGCTATTTGCACTCAATGAAGTGTCTTCAGTTTTCTCAAGAATGAAAAGGGCTCTTGCAAAATTTAATAGCACATATATTAAATGAGAAAGAATCACAGTGGTGGTAGGAAAAGACATATAATGCTGATGAGCCTGGTAAAATGTCTGTAGAGGTGCTTAAAAGATAATAGCAGTATTACACTAGTTCAGCCTTACAGTATTCTGTTTGCACATGGCTAGAGATTTTATTTGGAAGGACCTCTACAATACTGTTTTCCCCTTGTCATCATGCTTAACAGTGGCTAGCTGTCAGAACCTGAGTAGGTTTTTTCAGAACATGTTTTGTCACAAATAACATGTTGTTCCGTTTTCTGTGAAAGAAGTTACAACTCACGTGGCGGGAAAGTGCTGAGTATCACCAGCATTGGTGGTTCAGTGGTAGAATTCTCGCCTGCCACGCGGGAGGCCCGGGTTCGATTCCCGGCCAATGCAGTTGACCTTTTCTTTTTTTTTTTTTTCCCTTCCCCCGCACTTTATTTCTCCTTCCTTTTCCGCTTCCGTCCCGGTCGCCAAAGCCTCCTTCGGCTTAACCCCGGCCTGCTCCGCACTCCCCTCGCGGGGCGGGCTACGGGTGTGTGAGGGGAAGTTCCGCGGCGACGCGGCGGCCAGGGCCGGCCTCAGCGTGCGGCTGCGCCCGGGGCGGACAAGATGGAGGTGTAAGGAGCGGCGGGGAGGGAGCGGGGACGGGCCGCTGCCGTCTCCCCCCCAGCTCCGACCCTTCCGTGGCGGCAGTGGGGGCTCCGGGGCCGGGGTGTGTGTGTGGGGGTACATCTGTATGGACCTACCTACCTACCTGCCTGCCTGCAGGGTGTGCGTGTGTGTGGCGTATATCTGTATGGGCCTGCCTGCCGTTGTGTGTGTGTGTATATCTGTACGGGCCTGCCTGTGGTGTATGGGGGGGGGTGGGGTATATTGGGCCTTTAACACCCCTATAACTAGCAGCGTGTTCAGGCATTCTGTGGAGAAACTGAGGATTTTTCGTTTGCTTTACAAATCTTGCTGAAGCATCTGTTTGTTTGGGCAAAAGGCGTCGGTGGCTTAGCTTGAATCCCGCTCACTGTCCCCATCTCCCCTGCCCTCCTGTTCCCTCCTGCTGCCTTCTCTCTTCTGCCCTGGGAGAGGTGAAACGGGAATCCCCCGCTGCAGCCTCTGTGAGAGACTTATTCCTGTGAGCCTCAGGTAGACAACTCATTGTAGCAGCTGAACATGCTGGAGGAGAAAACCTAACGGGTGTGTGCCAGCAATTGGAAACACAAGAGGGGAGTCAAAATTTTGGCTAGCTGGTAATTTGGGGCAGTTACACCAGCCAGGCCCCAGGCTGCGGTCCTAGGCAGCAAGTTTTGTTGCCTTCCTATGCTGACAGCGCTATGCGTGTCACCTGGGCCCAAAACAATAGGGTTTGACCTATTTTGAAGCTTAGAAACTCATGAGTTCTGTGCAGCCCATTACAGTGTGTGGTTATATATGTGTATGTGGCGCTGGTTTCTAATGAGTGGGGGCACAGAGGATGCCAGTTCTGTAGGATGTATGCCAGCATCCACCTAAGTCAGCTGAACTATTGGAGTTCACGTTATTCATGGATGCTTTATCATTAAATCTTCTATACTATTACAATTAAATATTCTATACATAAAATTCCAAAGCAGATAAGAAACATCCATTGACATATGGGTTTGTATTATGTTAGCCTTAATGAGTAGCAGTCTGCAGGGAAATGAGCTGTTCGTGCTGTTGTAAAAATGCTGTGAAACATACATAGGCTGAAAGTTGCTGTTGCATGTGAGGAAAGATAGGATTTGCCCTGCTGAGAAGTATGCTTTTGGTACCATTAATAGTAAGTCTGTGATGCTGCTTATACATCCACTTGTTTTTTATTACCTTGAGTAGCCCAATTTATTTTACTGGTCTACCTCTTTTGGTACCAATAGGAAGGCACATCAGAGGTAGAAGACCTGGAGGCTGAAGTCCTGAGCTGTGGGTGAATGTCCCTTGCATTGGAATGGAACAATTTAGTCCATTTTGCACTTAAGTTACTGTTGGAATTTAATCTTACTAATCTCTTGCCTCCTGCCCGATGGCCTTTATAGAGGGACGCTGTGCAACTAGGAGAACCTCACTAAGTTCTTACCATGTCAGAAGTATCTGTTATTAGAGAACAGAACCTTCCAGAAAATGTTGGGGTTTAAATATGCAATGTGTTTTAAGCAGTAGATTTAAAAACATGAAGCGTCAGTGATATTTTTAGAGGTGTGATGCCACATACTAAGATAATTTTTGATATATGCAGAAGACCTTCTCAATAATATTTTGGTTTGGACTAAAATCGGGGAAAATACTACCTATTTAAAGATTCTAAAAAGAGTTTTTACATTTGGTCTTAACATGACTTTTTTTTTTCCTTTCTGTTTAAGTCTTAATCTCGTAAAAATTAAGCATAGTGTTTAGCTGACTACTTAAAAATATACATTAGAATTCATTATTTATAATTTCTTGTTTTCTGAATGTAAAATTAATAGTTGCTTCATGAAAGTTAGGACTGAAGAAAATTGTATTTCTACTTCATAAGTTCCGCAAAAGTTTTTAAAACTGGTCTTGTTTATCAGTTTATAATTCTGCTTTTTCAGCACAACAAAAATTGTTGAAGAATTTGAGACTGACTCATTTGCTGTCCATTGTTAGAAGACAAAAGTAATTTTCTGAATGACAAAGTGTTTTTGTCTTAAATAATTTAACATCAGATAGATTTCAGACTCATTTGCATAGTAATGTATTTACTCTATATGACCCTTTTACTTATTTAACTGAATAATTCCATATATAATTCTTCTATGGCATTATTATTTCTAACAAAGAATGTCTTTGATCCATAGGGCTTTCTGTAGCGATAGCCCAAATGCAAACATTCTGAAGAATTGCATTTACCTAACAACAAAAGCTATATGGTTTGTAAAACATGAATGAAAACTAATGCGTGTGTGAGCTCACTTGCTGAAGTTTCACTTGAGTCAGCGAAATGGAAGTTGAAGTTCATCTCAGCGTATTTTAGAAGGTCCTTTTCATTTAAAAACAATGATAGAACCTGTGGAAGTTTGTGGATGCATTTAACTCATTTGAAAGTGATGAACCTGACAGTTCTATTCAAACAGTTGATGGTGCTTAACAATACATTGTACCTTTTTTTTCTTTCTTTCATAAGCTGCTGCACAGACCTGAGAAAGGCCTTTTTTGTCTTTTGTATGGAAACTTTCTGTTGTTGTGGCTACTGACTGCTCAGCAGAACGTGTTGTTTGGGGAATATAGGATGTTCTGCGTCAGTTTTTCTCCCTTTTTTAAAATTTAAAAATATAAAATTCCAATATCCGGTAGTAATAGAGGTGTGATTAGTCTAAATATGTGCTTGACTCGGTGCGTTCAGCTTACTAGCAGTGGATAACGATTCTTGCTTAATTGGGACAGAATTAATGGGGAAGCGTTTGGCTGGTGGAAAATGGGAAACTCAGCCTTGCCCTGCTAATAAAGGAGTAGCCACATAAAGATTCAAAGAATAAATAAAGAGGAAGTGCAGTAAGTTTTGGATTTTTTACTCAGTACAGTATGTGTAAATACAGTGCCATATCTGTATCTATGCACACACATGTACATTGTGCTAAAAATAGTAACTGTATTTTCTTTTTCCATGATCTTGGCTAATAAATAAATAGTATGTGTAATCTGAATGATTTTTGCTGTCAGTCTTTATTCAAATAAAACTGGAGGCCCTTTTTTGTAAGGAAGAGGCAAGACAATTTGGTTTTAGTTTGTAAAATTGGGTGAGTGAATGAAATCGTGTGGCTGAGTAAAAAGATTATAAGTGTATTATGATTTATGGGGCAAGTTGTGCAAAATATACTGTGTAATTATGTAATGATTCTACTAAAAATATGGAAAAATATTTTCCAGAGGTGGCAACAACTTGTTAACTGTAGAATCACCAAAAATAGATCTCTTGATGATTTTTTTTTTTAACTTTATGAAAGTAGTGTTTGTTCTCTTAGAGTCTGCATGACTCAGCAAAGAAAAATTTTAGACAGTTTCATTTGGAACATATATTAATAATTTTCATTTTTCCTTTTAGAAAAGATGCAAATGCCGCATTGCTAAGTAACTTTGAGGTAAGTTTATCTGTGTCCCAGTTTTAAACCAGCAGTTTAAAGCTGTAATCAGTCACTTGTATACTTCTTTGGAAGCTGAAAATTGCCAGTGGCAATCAGCAAGACCTGTATGTGATTTCCACTACCTCCATTTGATTTGTTATTAAGAAAAAAGCTTTTTAAAGAAAATCTAGTTTTCTGGAAAATTACTGGTTTTCACTAGTAATGGGTACTGTATTATTATTTCGTTGGTCCCAAATCTGTAAAAACAGATATAAATATGTTATTCAAATAGACGAGGAGCAGATCATTAGAATGTCAGTAACTAACTTCAGCCTTGTCGTATTTACGCTGTTGCTGTGTGGTTGGTTTGTTGAATCATCTTGTGTATGGTGGTTTGTTATTTAGGATTTGATTTTCCACATCTTAAAACACTTGTGTATGTGGGCAAGTGCAGTGGATTGACTGGTGCTTTGTATGACGTATGGTGTATCAGATCCCAAATCGAGAATGTTGACATCTCTGTAACGGGGCAGCAATGTCCAAAATATCTTTTTTTTGAATTTTATCTTGTGATAAGCCAATATACCACCAAGTGTATGACACACTGATTGCTGGAGTCTCTTTAATATTGCAAATAAAAATTCAAACTTTTTCACAGATGGCTGCTGCTAGAATCGGTGTTTCATATTTAACTTTAACCTTGTGATGTGTAATATCATCTGAGAACCTATAACTCATTAATGCATAGTTTTATTAAAGCCAGTGCTACTGGAAGCGCAGTCTTACATCTCTGAATGCTTGTCAGTATTTTTTTTTAAAGATCTTGAGGTGTTTCCAAACCAGTTTAGGTTATAGTAAGCATGAGGCCATTTGCTGATCTTAGATGTGTTACTCAGGATAAACACTCTTAGAAGCCAGTGATGTACTTTGATCTGGTGTCATGGGGAAGGTGCAGTGCCCTGTCATAACAAACAATGAATATTGCCATACAAATAACAAACAAACAAAAAAATCTTATTTTCTAGTGTAGGTAAGTTCTGAATAATTTTCCTCTCTCCTAAGTAAAGGTATTTTTTTTTAGTGAGGAAAAAAGAAATGTAGTGGTGGTGTTGGTTTAATTTCAGCCAGGTAATGAAAAGATTTCAGTGCTTTGTTTATGAATGTGATTTTTTTGAATGGTTTTAATAACCCAAGTATGTTGTTTATATTGTTTTATTGCTGAAGCTTGAAAGTTGCACAGCTGTTTCATCGTATTCTGAAATAAATCTTGAAATGTTTTATCTTGAGCCCCATCTGTCTGCATATAGCAGAGCAACCATCTGGTGACTCTTAGAAGGGCTTTAATGAGGTACTTGGAAAGAACTGTCTTGCCTAAGAAATAGATGATATGTCAGCCAAACTAGTATTAAGTGTCTGTTTGTTAAAAGATGTACTATTCCAGTACAGAAAATAGCAAGTATTTCAGAGATTATTTGTTGCAAAATCATCTCTGCTGCCTTCTTCATTTGCTGAGATATTTGTTGGAATCTAGGTATTACTGCCTGCTGAGGTTCAAGTAGTGGTGTCGGTCACATTATGTAAAATCTGTAGATGTCCTAAGGTTTGGTCCAGAATAGGGAGAATTGCAGAATCCATTCTTCATGCTCTTCAGTCAGAACTTTCTTCAGAACTTTCTTCAGCTGAGTCTTTTTGTTGGTGAATATACTCTGTGTGTTGAAAAAGAGCAAAAGGAAGTGGAAAATGAAGTTACTGATGAGAATGCTTATTTCTCATTTCCCTTTCACAGCACAGTTGTCATGCATGCAGCCTTTCGTTTCTTTGCAGGAAGGGATTTGCACTGTCTGCAGCTATAGGCTTTTGGGCATGGCTTTTCACTGCTCTTCAAAGTACTGATTCCCCTAAAACTACTGATCTCTTTCTGTTTGCTCCTCTTCCCAGTTGCAATTTGACTGGCATAGCTAACATTCTCTTTCTCGAGGTAATATTTTGCACAGAAAGTGGTGTTTGAAAGGAGTATTTGAGACTGACACATTGTATGTCCTATGCCTACATTTATTCTGTGAGTTTGGAGTTGTCATTTTGTATCTCGTTGTCACTGGCTATATCTTCTTCAAGTATTTATTAGATAAAAGTTCATAGCTTCAGTTTTGCCTTTCAAGTGAGGATTGACTACTGGTGGTTGATGCACAAGGTGTTCCTTTTTCGTAGAAGATGCAGTATAAAGTAATTGCAGGATCTGTAGCTGGTAATGTTCTTATTTCTCACTGTCTGGAAATGTTTGTATTTTATTTCTATGGACTTGTCAGTTTATAATGCCATTGGATCTGGATCTTGAATGAAGCTAGTTAAAAATTAGGGGATAAACAGTAAGAAGTGGTCTGTTACTTTGCTCTGGTTATTGGCTCTGGATATACTGTAAAGCCTGAAGCAAAACATCTGAAGAAATTTCAACCTAATGTGATTTAATATGGGAATAAAAGAGTAATTGTGATGCTGTCTCAACATTTTGGTGCATATCTGTCTATGATGAATAAAGATGTTTTGTTGCAACAGATTTGACAAAGCACAATTGCAAAAATCAAAACGTCTTCTTTCCCTTCAGACTTACCCTCTGAATCTCAGTCCTACATTAATATTCACTGCATCATAAATGTGAAGACAACTTTATTACATTTGTTTCAGGAACGTCTGCTTGTATTACGTTGTTGTGATGAAATAGGGAGCTAATTTAATCTTTGTGGCTTAACATACCATAACACCATGCTGGTCACTGTAACATTTACTATTATGAATAACTCCACTGGAATTTACAATAGGATCACTAATCTCAGGAGCATCTATAGGTCAAGCCTTTATTTAGTTGGTTCATGGCAGCGTGACAGTTGTAGAGTTTACTTTTCTTTGCAGATAACGTAAAATTGCATCTCTGTGAGACAGAATATATATCCATTTTAATATTATAGGTACATCTGTCATAACAAACCCAGTAGGGCCATAAACTTGTGTGACATTTTGCTTCAAGCACCACTTACATTTTAAATGGAAGCTCTGTGCCAGTACAGCAGGGTATGACCCAACTCTGTTCAGGACATGAGATAAAATAAACAAGTAGGATAGATTCATCCTGGCAGTGTCTTTGTTGGGGCTCTTGGATAACATTTAACAAGTGCTGAAAATCTGCTTATAAAATAGTCACAATTTTAAAGAAGCAATTTAATTACCTATTCAACATTCTCGTGCCAAAACATTTTTCATTTCATTGCTGGTGCGTTCACCAAAGAAGCCATGCTTTTTTTTGTTGTTTGGTTGGTAGGATTTTGCATTGTTCATTTATGTTTTTCTGCTGTAGTATTTTTAGGTAAAATACTCGCAAATGGTCTAAAACACTTTATTTTTTTCTCCAGGTGTTCCAGTTACTTACTGATCTTAAGCAGCAGCGGAAAGAGAGTGGAAAAAACAAGCAGAGCTCTGGTCAGCAGAATCTGAACACAATCATGTATGAAGTGAGTAGCACAGTGAAATTCCTTTGCAAATTAGCCCAAGCTGGAGTAATTCACATCCTTAGGTCTGTATATTAATAATTTTGTGTCAAAATTCCCCTGTTAAAAAACACAGTAAAACATTTTATTTGTCACTTCTCTGTGGTCAGTTCATTCAGGTTGTAGGCTAACTGCGCTCTCAGGGCAGAGGCATGCAGCTGGTCTTACTAAAATCTTATCACAAAAAGAATAAAAAAACCCCCTGTTTTTTAACTGTTTAGTTTTGTGGGGTTTTTTTTATTCCAAATATTCTATCCTTTTAAGACCCAGGGCAGAACTTGCTATCATCTGATGAATTGATGATACCATGTAATCATGATTTCAAAGCTGAGGCACAGATCACATATGGTATTTTTTTATTAACAGAATTAAACAAATAATATCCAACTAAAATAGATTTTTAAAAAATTTTTTTTGTCAAAAGAATAACAAAATCACATGTACAGATAGCAACATCAGTTGGATGCCAGACTGGTAATTGATGTTTAATCTATTGCTAGGAAGAACTTTTAAAATCGTGTAATACAAATATTAACATTTGAAATATCTCAAATTAGCAACTTCATAACAGACTTGCAGTATGACCTGTTGTGTCTGTGTCAGAGAACTGCATGAGTAGCACCACGATTGGCAGCAAGTTGAAAGCAGTTTGCCTTGCTTGCATGAGTAATCCCGTTGAGTAGTGAAACTACTCATGTGAATAAGATTTGGCCTAGGCTTTGTTTTTGTTTTAGTTCTGGCTTTGTTTGAAAAGGTATAGAGTCGTAATTCCTAAGCCTCATATTCAACAAAATAGGGGCTTACAAAAAAATCTAATTTAAATCTTCATGGAGACGAAGAGTCTCTTCCTGTACCTCTTTGAAACAGCTGAGAGATCCTGTAAGTATATTTTGTCAGAATGCACCTTAAAGCTTTAATTGCCCTGTTATATTGCTACGTGTTAAATACCTATAGGATGCTCGTTCTTGTGCATGGAGAGAAGCTGGTGTAAACTCTAGGTATATTTTCTTCATATTTGACTGAAAGAAACCCAGAATTTGATCTTACGGCATTGTCTTTGTTCATGCTGAGTATGTCTTCATGAGCTCCGTGCAGGCTTGTATCCATTGGTACTGAAGTAACTAGATAAAGCTTGCTAACCTGGAGCTATGTTTTGCTGCATGCCTGGTGTTTTAATTGATTTGAAACTGCCAAAAAAAGACTAAACCGGAAAAGAAATTACTCCTATTAAATAATTTTATTACATGACAATATTGTGATTTCATTTCAGTCATTATTGGTGAATAAGAACTTCATTTTATCTGAAAAGGTCAGACAGGGCTTACAGAAAGGAGGGTTATCTAACACCCTATTGTGCTTTTAAATATATTTCTCAGTAGTCCAATGAAACTGGTCCTTAAGAATAGCAGTGATTCATATTTCATCAGCACTGTATCTGTTAAGTAGGATGAATTATGCTGTCTTGTTGAAGTCTGTTTTCCTTTACCTAGCATTTTTAAATAACAGATTTTAATGGAAATACACTGGAAATATATTTGCATATTTTCTTATTTGCCATACCGATCTTGTAGTCTGTTTGTTCCCAGTATCTGTTGTTTTCTGCTCTGTGAATACTGGTTCAGCTTTTTTGGCTTCTGACTTTTTAAATATAAATATTCAGTTTAAAGATTTTCTGAGAAAGAAACTTGAGAGAGTATCATACAGAATTTTATGGGTTTTTATTATTATTATAGATGATATGTGCATGTGGTATCCTACCACATGTGTGTCTGTATTTGCAATCCAGTTAGTGCATCATGAGTCAGTTGTATTGATACTTTTAAGCCTTATGTGTAACTATGCAGTATCAACAGATGAAGATTTTCTTCCTTAATTTAAAACAAGCATTGACAATACTCTTTTAAATCCTTCAGTTGCTGATGCACACAATGCAGACAATGCAAGGATTTCCTTGACTTTTTCATTGATGGTCATTATTTCCAACTCTTCATTTTTGGGTCTAATCGAAGCAACAAGCAACATTCAGGAAGATTCTAAGCTACTTCCAGTGGAAAGAAATAAAGCAAGCAGATGTCACATCTGCTGCAAAAGTTAGCTGAGGTTGGTAGGTGTTACATGTAAAAAATGGAGCAAAGATAAATTGTCTTAAGTCAGATAAACATTTCTAATACTACAGTATTCTTGCAGATTTTCATGACAACCCACCTAACCTGCTTCTATGAACTTCAAGAAAGCATTGCCAAATATGCATATAAGGGTGAAAACAACCATAGATTGGAGAGCTTAATGAGTTATTTATGGATTGGCAGTGAGAGTATCCCTGGCACTGAGCACACAAAAACTTGGCAGAAGGTAACATGGTTTGAAGAATAGTATTCAACTTCTCGAAGTGTTACTGCTTTTAAAAAACAAAACAACATAACAAAAAATAAACACTACAAAAAAAAAAACCAAACTCCATATCTTGGTACCTTTTTAACCTAGCTTTGAATCTAAATGTTTGTTGGTTTTAAAAGGAAAACTACATCTGAGTGATACTATTCAGCACAGCTGTAAGTATGTCTTGATCACAGTCTTAGCATCACCTGAGATTATTTCAAACCAAGAAAGCAAATGTCTTTCACAAACATCATGTGTCTTTTTAGTAGACAGAGCTAAAACTCAACTCAACTCCTTTCCTGTACTCTTCAACATGTGACTTTGGGCTTTGAACAGATCAGATAAATGGCTGTCCAAAGCCACAGAGGGGAATAGTCAAAGCTGTAATTCTCACCTGGGTGTGTAATGAGCTGAGTGGGTCATGTCTTTATGGAATTAATTCACTGGGACTTTCTGGATAAGTACTAATGTAATTTCCATTACATAAAGTTGTAGTTACGTGTTGCCTGTTTCTTACTCCCTCAGCAAATACCAGTATAGTGTTACTGAAGACAGAAAAATGTGAGTGATCTGTGTCACCTGTGACAGCACTTCCCACTGTTAAAAAAAAAAAAAAAAAAAAAAAAGTAAAAAGCCAAACCCCAAAACCTGAATTGACTTTTCCATTTTTTCTGAGTAGTACTGAGGAGACTTTTCAAAATGGGCTTGTTTCATACACAAGTGGTAAAGCAAATAGTAACTGTGAAATAATGTATCCTTTCTTTCTATCCATTGCAGACACTGAAGTACATTTCAAAAACACCCTGTAGATACCAGAGTCCTGAGACTGTGAGAGATTTCCTCATAGCAATGAAAGGCCATAAGCTAACCAAGTAAGTAGAAATGTGTCTTTGAATAAAAATATAAACTCATGACAATGTTGAAAAACTGATCCCTGTGTACACAGTATGATAATCTGTCTGGTTTTGATCAAGGTATTTTAAGTATTTTGTGCTATTATTTAAATACTCATCCAAACATCTTTTCCTTCACTTGTTAGTGCCTACATGGATGAGTATTTCCTTAAGTGGGCCTGTGTTTACCAATGTATTTCTCAAACAGATTCTTGTCAGTATTTTGTTTTTTAGCATGGTTTCACCTGGTCCAAGCACAAAGCAGAGTTCCTAAAATGTTTTCTGAGGAAGAAGTTGTAAGTTGTAAATGGGTTTTGAACACAGTAAGAGAACAGCAAAAAAACCCCAACCCAATCTTGGTTTATTATCAGCCTTATTTTTATGAACTTCCTTAAGCAAAAATGCATTCATACCTAAGAGGCTGTATTGCAGGGAGGTAATAAGTAAATAAAATCCTAATATAGATGGATGGGAAAGAATGTTATTCTGAAGTCAAGTTTTGTGTGAATCTGTGAGCCCCAGCTGCAACAGATCATCTCTCAGGGTTATGCTCTGCAACTGGCATTTAGCAAACTTAAGATGTTCATCCTCTTTTTTTGTGCTGTTTGTCCACTGATATTTATGTTCACTGGGATTTCTGAGATATACATTTCAGTTACCTAAATATTGTGTTAATCAACTTTTTGCCCCCCCGCCCTGCAGTTTCTAAGAAAGCTGAACTTACAGTTCATTCTTCTTATTTTGTAAAGTCCTGCATAGAAAATAAAAGACTTCCTTCACAGTTACAAGAAGACTCAAAGGGCATTTTTCCTCTTTGGCAGTGGTCTGAACGCCTGTTGACAGTGCTTGAAACACATGATCCTCTCAAACCTCTCTCCAGAGTGTGAGTGAAGCCTGCTGTAAATAATCAGACCCAAAAGAAATTAAATCAATTGACTACTTGCTTGGATAGCTCTAATCAGTCATCTGATTTTTAAAGCAGAAAACCCAAAGATTTAGTTGTTCCTAAATGACTCCCTCTTCACCACAAAGGAGTAGTTTTATGCTGTATAGACACTGACTGCATTTTTCTTCCCTGCTGGAAGGACTCCCAAGGAGTTCATGCTCTGGGAAGGAGGCTCTTACTAATAATTTGGTTGTGTCACAAAAAGAAATGCAAAGTGAGAGCATCTGGAGAGTGCAGTGCTACAAGGCAAGTTTTTACCCTGTCCAAAGGATAGTAAGTTGAGTAGAAAGCAGATTGTCAGCTATTTTGTTGACTTTCAGTGCCTCCTTTCTACAAACAATTATGCTCACATCCAGTATATCAGCAGCTCTGATCACAGTATTGCTGTCATTGCAGACACAGGGGTGCTAGTACTTGGAAGCTTTGTCATGGGTATTGTAACTTCACTTGCAGTGCTTTCTTTTGTAGAACGAAAGTTGCCAGGTCAGTGTATCAGTGTTTAGTCCTCCTGTAGCTCATTTTATATAGCAGGATACTAATTTATGTAGTGGGCAAGGTATCTTAATTATTTTCTGACATGGAGGTGTTGAAGCATGGAGAAAACACTCTGTTTACTGTAAAGAGCTGATAGTATGGAAATGAGAGTGTCTTAAAATTGGCAGCAAACTAGTTCTTGAGTAAGTAGTGAGCATCCTTCGTTTCTGGTAATGTGAAACAGTCATCCTGTGTGAAGTGAAATAAGCTTGTTCAGTCTGTACATGGCAGCAGTTTAGGAAAGCGCCAGAGGAATACTATATCACAGCAAAAAGCCAGTGCAAATTAGAAAGACAGAACAGGATTTTCCAGAAGTAACTGAATGAGTTATGTGTAAGAGTCCCATTAAAAGTCAAAGGGTTTTTTTTTTGTTTTAAAGCTCATTTCTAAGTTTCTTTCTGGTAGAATTTGACCAGGACCTCAGGATTAACTCTTACAAAAAGGCAGGAGAGCTCTGTTATCACCTTGACCGCATCTGCTCCCCCATATGGGGTCTCCAGGAGTGAAGTACTAAATGATGTTGGGTCATAATGCAGAAAATTCTGGCTACAAAATCTCTCGGTCTCCTGTAGTGCCTGGCTGTTTTGTAGAAGGTATACCCAAATATTCGCTTTCCCGTGCCAGCTTGTTCTGTGAGCTTGAATATAGCACTGCTGCAAAGGTTGAAATAGTTACATGGTTTAAATGAGCTTTTTGACTATTCCATTTTTTATGGATACTAGGAGGTGCCTTTGGTTTTAGGTATCATCCTCTCTGTCCTTTTTCTCTTAATCAGTCTGTAAGATAAGCAAGAGAATTATTCCCAAGTCACTTCCTTCTCCATAATGGCAGAAGGATGAGAGTGAAGAGCCAAGCACTAGTTTAGGTTACAAATTTACCACGTTTTATGGCTTATCAGAACTCAGATTGCACTGTGATACCTTAGTTTCTTGAGCATGCTGTACAACTTCTACTTTGTTAATATCTATGTCATCTGGTAAAGAACTTGCCAGCTCTGCATTTGCCGCGTACTTTACAAAATAAGAAACAGAATTGTTTAGTGTGATCCTGGCGCCACTTCTTTCTTCTAATCTTTTCCATTCAGACACTTCAAGATAGAAGTGTCAAAGCCCATCTGGCAGCCTCTTCACACCAAAACACAGAAAGCATATGGTGTGCAATTACTATATAATGCACTTTTTGTTAAAGTGCTTAAAATAGTAATGCCTGCAAGGAAACTTTGAACTACCCTTTGGTTCATAACCAAGATAATTTCAACACTGTTCTGTTGTTAAATAAACGAAAAACTAAAGGATTTAATCATTTCCATTCTGTGGGATGGAGGTGGTTATTTGTATAAAAGACCTCACTAGAGATTTCATTCCATTTCATTCTCTCTGGTAGAGAGCTTTCTTCCCCTTTGAGAGGAAAGAACCTGCAATGTTTGCTCTTCAGGACCTTACTTACATGATCCTGCTGTAATGACCTTTTCTCCCACAAAGAGTAATGAACTCCAGAGTCTGTCTTCCTTTCTGGGTAAGGCATTCAAAGTTGTGCTCTCTTCCTTAATCTCTTAGCTGGTTATATGCTGTCTCTGCTGGTAACAGTTTTCTGAAGGTAGCTGACTTGATTTAAGATATGTTAGTTGGTGTCTGTCCTCAGTGAGGGCACAGCAGGGTTTTCTGTTTTCTCATTGCAAGAGAAATAGAGAATCTGGTTAAAAGGCACAACTGGTCAGAAACACCCCATCGTCTTAAGACTGCTTCCTCTGCCGTTTAAATTCCTTGTTATGACTCTGCCTCTAATCAAGGAGGAAACAATTAAGCAGTGTGTTTGTGCTGTTAATTAGTCTCAGCAACTTCTTTTCTAATACAAGGATTTGAGGGCTTTGAATATAAGAAGGGTTTGCA